>NW_027206068.1:33696753-34336753 GCF_024711535.1 Dipodomys merriami
ATGAAGAAGAGGTACTCTGCTGCTACAGAAAAGAAAAAAAAGTTAGATGTAGATGAAGAAGTGCTTAGTTTCCTGGAAGAAATGTGTTGAAACTCCCACTTCATAGAGGAAGGAAAAAGAAGATTGAAAGGCACAGATTAGAAAGTGGGAGACTAGGCATAAACATATCATAGGATTAGAGTGGTAGTGGGCTATTTTAAATGACAATTGTAGATGAGAAACAGGGCTGGACAAGAAACTCTCTTGAAAATAGTAGGTCCCAGAACCACAGGAAATTTGAGAGGTTCTACAACAGATGCTGCAGGCAGGATACTGGCTGAGTTGATAAATGGCAACTAGGGTGCATTTGGGAGCATATGAAATTTCCTCATTGATTTCCATAAATATTTATAGAGGGGAACTTAGTGAATTAGCAAGCATAACTACAATCAAAAGTTGCGTCTCATCTTAATAGTGTATAAATGCAACTAAACATCTATGCAAAAACAGATTGCACTCTTCACGCTTGTTCAGTGATTTCACACTCCTGTCTACGTACAGAAATAGAGCTGCTCCATAACATGATTGTGCCCAGGTTGGCAGGAAGCCAGAAGTCCTATCACATTGTTCTTAAATTCATCTTCAAGTTGGGCAGAAAATCAAGGCTCAATGTCTTAGGTGTCTTAGATGTTATATTTCCTGCTCCCACTTGTAAATAGTTAAGAACATTGATATATTTGACAGCCTATTGCAATAAAAAAGAATTTAGTTTGAAAAAGAGTAATTTATGGGCTAATGCTCTAGTACAGATTATAAAATATTTGAACACCTGCACAAACATTTTTAACTAAATAAAAGGAAGTTAGAGGATAATTAATCACTGCAATAATGGTACATTAATGGGTCCAATAAAAGCAATAGTGGGGGCTATTGAATCCTATGGGAATGTGTGGTGCCTGCTGAATTTAACTAGCTTAGAGCTGCAGAAGAGCCTTTGTGATGAATGAATGGCATAAATAGGGATTACCTTGAACAGCTACAAATTCCTCACCCCTCAAGGTAAACAATTTTCATTTAAAAGATTGTAATCCTATATTTTCTTAAGCACTGTTTATGTTTGTTGCTGTGCTTTGCAAATCTTTGCTGAACTTTCAGCTTCTATATGCATTTAGAATTATGCCTGAAGTCTTTAATGTCTTCTGATGCATTATCAAGTAAATTTGGTACTCTCTACAGTATGCCACCTCAGTGACTAAATAGCAATTTCTGAGTTGAATTATATTATTGTTTTATTTAAAATTGTATTTCTAGCATTTAGTCAAAGTCAGACCACTTAGGTGTGTAATAAATATTTGTTGGATTAACTGGTTATCTTTAGTGTAGTTGTAGTAAAATGCCCAAGGTCAATGTTTGCAGTATAGGCAACTAGGGTTTTGGAAATATCTTTAACTAGTCAGAGTTGGAATGAAGATGACTGCTACACTACATAGTACTAATGTGTATGTTATATAATATCTCCCCACACATTCCATATTTACATAATTTATCATGTTTTACATAGATATCTTGCTTGACTTTAAGGCTGTGATTGGGCCTTAGTGTATTTAAATTTCAAAACTTACATTGCAAATAAGTGTGTGTGTGTGTGTGTGTGTGTGTATGACTGTGAGTGGATTTGATTACTTATAATGGAAAATTTACTAAGTGGAGCTAAATGGAGATCATTATGCTAAGTAGAGCATCACAATCTTTGTATGGGATATACAATTATTTTCACATTGATCTTTTTCTGAGACTCTTAACTCCAAACTAGGTCTCTATTTATGTATTTTGATAAATAATTGTGTTCAATCTAGGTATTTTCCTTCCTTTTATCTTGTGTTGAGGAGGTACATACCCAGCATTTTGTACTTAATTTTGAGACAGCATATTGCTATTTTCCAGGCTAGCACCAAACGTGATTCTCTTTGTTGAGCCTTTGGAGTAGCTGGTATCACAGGAGTGTACCACCACACTTGGCCTAGGAGTTGATAAAGGCAACATTTATAGTTCATTATAGGAAAATGGTATTTAACAATGTTGGGATGAGAACATAATGGACACGGACTGAATTACTTTCAGAAACTGCTCTTTTCAAAGTCACACAAAATGAATTTTAAAGTATTTAAACTTAACTATAGTCGGTTTAAAAAGCCACTTCATATATATTTGTTATTTGACTCTTGGATTGTTCTTAATTTGTTCAGTTGAACTTAAATCTTCTTTCAGACTAGCAAAATTAATGGAAATTCAAATTTAGCTGTCTATTATTCTCCTTGCTCATACTGTAATTTTCCTTTGACCTTTTGCTAATGAAACAAACATGTAATTTGAACTTTAGAAAGTGAGTTTCAATTCAAAATATATTCATCATATATTATACTTTTACTGGGCTGATTGATTTTGCTATAACTCACAGATTTGTAAGTAAACATTGCAGAATATCGCTTCAGACACTATCAAGAAGATAAAAGTACTATAATAATAATAATTATTATTATTATAGTGTTTCACTGCTAAATAATGTTACAATTCAAATAAAGATGACCCCAAAGTCTTTTTTTGGGGGGAGGGGGAGTCTGGTTGTGGGGCCTGAACTCTGGGCCTGGGTGCTGTCCCTCAGCTCTTCAGCTCAAAGCTAGCGCTCTACCACTTGAGCCACAGAGCCACTTCCGGCTTTTTTCTTTTTGTTTATGAGGCACTGAGGAATTGAACCCAGGGCCTCATTCATGCAAGGCAAGTGCTCTACCACTGAGCCACCTTCCCAGCCCCATGACCCCAAAGTCTTGAAGAAAAACTATCATCATTATCTGATATTCTAAGTGCCCCTGTAATAGGACATTTATATACATGATAATTTTATACAACTTTCATGATGCAAATTTTATTCTTGAACTGGTTTTTTCCCCAGATTTGAACACCAGCCTCCTCTTCTATAATAATCCCCTGAGTAGAAATCTCATAAAAGAATGTGCATACATCAGAGAGGTGCTGATTTTTCCCTATAGTCCCAACTTTTACTTCTAGCAAAAATACTATGAGTAACTGGAAGAGTTTGAAATATACATATATATATTCATATATGAAATTGAATTAGTCCTAGTGTTAGTAGTTTCTTTACTAAATTCTACCAAGTACAATACCATTCTTTTTAATTTCTCACTATATATTGGTGCAAAAGTAACCATTGAAGAATTAAAAAAAAAAAACTTTTCAGGAGACCATGGAAAATAGACTGGTGAGCTTTAACCAAGATCCCTTGTGGGTTGACTTCAGACTCTATGTTGTCACAACTTGTAACTATAACTTTAAAGAATAAAATCAGATTTCCCCATTTTCTGACTCTTTTCCATAACTGAGTTTAGTAGAATAGATAAGTTAGAACAACAAGGGAAGGGGTAACAATGCTCGACAAGAAATACACTCATTGCCTTACTCATGTAACTACAACCTCTCTGTACAGCATCTTTATAATAAAATAAAGACTTATTCAACTGATGGTTCTGGAGTCTGAGAACCTCACTGTTATCTTATGGGGTCATATGTGGAGAAGATCTTCCACTGATGGGTATTCTTCAGATCCCTGGGGGGTGATGATGGACATCACATGGTAGAAAGGGAACATCTAAGAGACAGAGACTGTGTTCATCCACACAGCATCAACGCATTCTTGAGAACTTCAGCTTCTGTTTTGTGGTGTTTGAAAGTGAACCCCTAGCTTCATGCATGCATGGCAAGTACTAGGCCACTGAGTTACATCCCTAGCCCCCAACAGAAATTGTGGTGGAGTCATTTAACCACAACACGGATTTACCAAATACTTATTATTTAACTTTTTATTTTTTAATTGTTGTTATAAAGGTGATGTACAAAGAGGTTACAATTACATAAGTCAGTTGATGAGTATGTTTCTCCTAGTTCTTTTCCTCCCATATCCACACACAAGTTGAATGGTTTATTTTCAAAATAGTGTCAAGTGAGGATCATTTGTGCATTTGTTCACCCTTTGTCCTTCCATTTCAGTCCAAAAACTTTTTATAAAAATATTAATACAAACATACAAGTCTTACTGTGATGAATCACTCTCTCCCTATGAGAATATCTTGAAATAAAAGTCAAAACAATGAGCATAGCATTTGATTTTTATTTATTAGAAGAAATTTTTGAAAATGACATTTATATATTCAGAACTGGTGGCATTTAGAAAACACCTCCCAAAACAATACCCTGGTACAGTACAGTGTATATATGAAGCTGTGATAATGTGAGACAGGGCACAGGTAGGAAGAATGCTGGGATTTTCCCGTGAAGTAGTTCATCAAAACATCATATTTATAGGCAGCCTTTCCCTAGACGGAAAAAAGGAGCATCTTATCTTTAACTCTGGAAGAATATGGTGAGGAGCTGGAACAAAAAGGCCTTGCTGCTTCCCCAGTAGACTATCTCAGCTCATAACTGTCCCATCAAATTTCTCCTCAGCTTCCCTTTACATCAAACTTTGTATTAAAAGCACTCATGTGGAACCATTTTGTCAGCCCTTCATTCTGTATGAAGCCTCACATGTCACATAAAGCCCATATCAGATAAAGTTACATGCTCTTTTCTTATTAATATGTCATATTAGAAGAATCCAGCTGAGAATTTAGAAAGGTAGAAGAAAAAGATAAGATTTTATTTCCTCCTCTATATTTCGAGAAGAGGGTTATCCCTTTGTTTCTTATTTGGTTATGTCCCCATAGGTCAATAGCTTTTCATGTGTATGTTTATTAATTTTAAAAATACCAATACTAAATGATCTCAATTTTAAAAATTCATTTTCCTGATGATCATATAAAATGATGCTTATCAAAATGAACTCCAATAAATAGAAGAAGTTTTGTAATTTACTTTTTTGTGCTTTTTTCTGTTTTTTAAAAACCTTTTGTTGCTGTTTTTTTATTGTGAAAATACTGTACAGAGGAGTTACAATTACATGGGCAAGACAGTGAGTACATTTCTTATCAAGCATTGTAGCCTCCTCCTTTGTTCACCCTTCCCATCTCTTCCCATCCTCTCTTTCCCCCCACCCAATTTTTTTTGAATCTGTACTTTTTGTCTTTTGTGTAGTTTATCTGATTTGCGGAGGGTAAGCACAGAAGGGAAACACAGAAATGTTGGAAGAAAGGGTAAACTAATTCCACAATGAAACTCATTATACACTATGTTGAAAATGAACTATACAACTTGGGAGGGGTTTTTTTGGGGGGAACTGGGAGAAAACTGCAGATGGGGTGACACTGTTAAAAAAGAAATGTACTCTTTACCTGACTTATGCAACTGTAACCCCTCTATATATCACCTTTAAAATAAAAATAAAAAAATTGAATATCATACAATAAAACTTTATATATTTAACAAAAATACCAAACAATCTCGATTAAAAATCATTTTCTTGAGGCTCTTTCATATGATATATTTGAGTTCTTCAATTTTTCTGTTCCGTTTCTGTTTATCTGTCTCTGCATAATCAAAATGAGGGTATGCTTTTCGTTATGGTCAGTCATGGAACTTGAACTCTGGGCCTGGGCACTGTCCCTCAGCTCTTCAGCTCAAAGCTAGTGCTCTATCCCTTCTGGCTTCACTTCCAGTTTTCTGGTGGTTAATCGGAGATAAGTGTCTCATGTACGTTCCTGCCTGCTCTGGCTTTGAACCACCATCCTCAGATCTCAGCCTCCCTAGGAGTGAGCCACCAGCGCCCAGTGAGGGTATGCTTTTTACCAGAATTTGATATTTATCTTCAGAAAGAAAATGTAAGGGTTTTTTGTTACTTGACTGTGTGTTGGCCTCCTTTGTTCTACAAATATACATTTTGAAATTGTGATATAAACATTGATATCCATAATTGTTAAAATATGGCACTATTTTTTCTAAGAATAACCCATATGTATTACTTTTTCTATTGAAATTTTAATGTCTGAATATTACAGTAATAAAACTGTTGGCTAAATAGGTAATGGGTAATGTTATGTTACCCATCTCCTTTACATTACAGTTATACATAATATTTTTACATCCATAAAAGTGATTGAACATTATAATAAAGTTTAAAGCAGTTACAGCATTTTTTCAGTTTTATTTCAGGTGAGAATATTTTGTTCCAAGCATGTGGTAATCATAACATCTGAACATCTAGTCCTATAAATGGATTTCAAGCTGTCATGTTTCATTAGTAATGTCCTAGGACTCCAAACTTTGAAATCTTAGTTTTCCATTGAATTTCATATCACACCAGAGCTATTGTAATTTTGTGAAGCAGCTCATATCCTTACTTCCATTTCTTCAATATTGAGTTCACTCACTGAACATTTCGGGTGATTTTGTTATATTCTAAACCCTGTATCAGGTGGAGAGGCTTAGATTCCAAGAGATTACTGATGTGGCTATAATTTCCAAAAATTTAATTATATTCAAGCAACTATATCTTTAATTTGTCTGCAAATCCATATGCAAATTTTGCAAATATTTATTTTGAGATGTTAAAAATGCCATTGAGTCTTCTATTACAGTAATATGTACTTGAGTCATTAGTGAATTAGTGGAAGCCTTCAGGTCTAAATACTTTTATCTTTTAAATCTATGACTTAAGAAAACCAAATAAAAATAACTTTAAAGGTATATATCCAAAATGACTTTCACTAATGATGATAACTTTTGTAAAATTATGACTATAGTTCTTTAAATTATATATAATAGAATCCTGAGAAAGTATTTCAAAATCATTTAAAAATTAATTTTAAAAAATCTTTGTAGAGAAAGCTATTTATGATATAGTTTATTTTTTTTCTCATTTGCATTCCAAGATTAATTGTTCCTCTACTATGTTCTTGAATTTATTTATATGGAAAGGAAAACAGTTACTGACAGTGAAAACTGTCCTTGAATTATCAATTCAATTTTTGTCTGGCAAGCTGTGGTCCTGGGATCTTAAATGTTCTTCGGTTGAACACAGTCAATTGTACAAGACCCAACGTCAGACAAGGCCAAAGATGGCACAAAATCTGTAACTGTAATGGATAAACATGCAAACAGAAGCATTCTATAATCATGTGTACACACAGGAAAAAAAACCATGAATACCATCAAGATGAAAAATGACCAAATTTCTCAGTCAGTCTGGTTAGCATGAGTAAATGCTGCTGCTTTCTGGACTATGGCTTTACCACACTATATTCTTCCCTCATTCTGGGAAAGAACTCAGCAAGTTATTTTTTTAAAGTTCCAAATGATTCCCACCTCCTAATGTCATACCTACATGAATCCCCTTTACTTGAATGTGTATCTGACTTGCTTTCCACCAGCAAAGATTAGCAAAGATGACCAGGTTTTGCCTCTAGGATCATATTACAATAGATGATTAACACCCATTTTCCAGCAGACCTTTCTCTGACCTTCTCTGATTTTGAAGTAGGAAGTTGCGATGCTGAGATGATGCTTGTAGGGCAAGGAACCGGGAGCTCAAGGCTGCCAAAGAGATGAGGATTCCAGTAAGACCGGAATTCCATAAAGAACTGAATCCTGTTGACAATCCTGTGAGCTGGGAACTGAATCCTTCCTCGTTCCAATGATGAGACGACAGCCACAGTGAGTATGTTGTCACCTTTACTGCAGCTTTATATAAAATTCTGAAGTCAAGACAACGCTTTTATTTTGGAGCAGAGGTGGGAGGATTGAGTATTGGAAAACTTAAGGCTTTGTGCTTGATAAGCAAATGCTTTGCCAGTTGATCTGCTCTTCTAGCCCTTTTGCTCTGGTCATTTTAAAAGTAAGGTCTACGTTTCAGCTCTGGCCAACCTGGACCACAATCTTTCTAGTTTCATTTCCCACTGTAGCTAGAGTGTGAGACATGCACTACGGTGCCTATCTATTTCTAAGCAGACACTAGCACTTGAACCATGTCTCCAGGATGCCTAGCTTGTTTTCTGTTGAGGGGGGGCGTCTCAAAACTTTTTTCCCTAGTTGACCTCAAGACATTTTCCAGATTTTCATCTCTTTCCATCTCTTCCACTATTACCTCCCTGAGTCTATAATTTGATGCACAGAAATGGTAAAGTAAATGAGTATATAGTTTTAAAATGTCATTACTTGTTATGCAATATGTATTAGCTACTTAGCTAATATAGTAGTCAATTACAAGTTAGGAGCCAGTGGCTCATAGCTACTCAGAAGAGTGAGATCTGAAGATTATGGTGCGAAACCAGCTTGGGCAGGAAAGTCCAAGAGACTTATCTCCAATTAACCATAAAAAAGCAAACTAACAAACAACAACAAACCAGCCAGAAGTCAATCTGTAGTTTAAGTGGTAGAATGCTAGTCTTGAACAAAAAGCTCAGGGACCTAAATTCAAGCCCTACCACAGACAGAAAGACAGATACACACACACACACACACACACACACACACACACACACACACACACACACACACACACACACACAAAATTCAGCATATCAAACTGAGAGCAAGTTATATAATTGTCATTTCCATGTGTCTGTGGTCTACTAACATGGAAGGAAATAATTCATGACTCTTCCATCTTCAGTGGTGCCAGATAATAATTCTCACACAATGTCATGTGTGAGAAGGTAACAATTACTGTGCAAAATTGAAGAGGCAAGCTGCTGGTGGCTCATACCTGTAATCCTACCTACCCAGGAGGCTCTGATTTGAGGATCAAAGTTTGAAGCCAGACTGAACAAGAAAGTTCATCAAACTCTTATCACAGATTAACCATCAAAGAGCCAGAAGTGAAGCTGTGGTTCAAGTGATGGACTGCTAGCCTTGAGCCAAAACTCAGGAGAGCACTCAGGCCCTGAGTTTAATACCAGCACCAAATTAAAAACAAAATAAAAAGAGTAAAATATGTAATCCAAAGCTTGGTGCTGGTGGCTCACACCTGTAATCCTAGCTACTCAGGAGGCTTAGATCTGAGGATTTCAGATTGAATCTAGCCCTGACAGGAAAGTCAGTGAGGCTCTTATCTCCAATAAACTTCTCAGAAAAAGCCAGAAGTGATGCTGTGGCTCAGTGGTAGAGAAGCTCAGAACAGCGCCCAGTCTCAGAGTTCAAGTTCCAGGAATGATAAAATGCAGGTGGAAAGATGATGGGTGGGGAGATGTCACTGTATCAGAATGCCACAGAAAGGAAGAGGTGGTGTTACCTACAACAAATCTAGTAGAGATTTTAGTCAGAAGGAATAGCAAAGCAAAGGCTCATAGGTGATGACTTTGGGATTTAGAAAAATCACCAGAAAGCCACTATGACCAGAGCAGAGTGAGCAAAAAAAAAGAACAGCAGAGCAGAAGATAAGGTTAGAGAAATGATTTCTCTGATTTAAGTGCAGAATCACCAATGACATTATATCCATAAATAGAAACAAATGAATATGTGAAATATTTTGATATTTATTATGCACCATAATGGTAACAGTCAAAGGTAAATGACACTTGTAATATTAAATATATTATTCTGCAATAAATTGATCTCATTTAGAGTTACAAAGAAATTAGAAATTCTTTGATCCAATTGGAATAGACTTTCAAAAAAATGGATTACCAGGTTCTAAAACAAAAGTCAGAGGCAACCACAAAAGGAAACATCACTTCTATTATATTTTTTTCTCCCCCATTTCAGAATTTCCTAATTTGGGCACTTTTCTTTTTTCTTTTTTTTTTTTTTTTTTGAAGTTCAATAGTTTATTAAGGATGCACTGTTATTTTTTTTAATTTAATTTTATTTTATTTGTGAACATACTATACAGAGGAGTTACAATTACATGGGCAGGATAATGTGTACATTTCTTACCAAGCATTGCAGCCTCCTCCTTTGTTTACCCTTCACATACTTTGGGCACTTGTTCCCCCAGTCAGAAATTCAGTGACTTGGAGCCACCTCGTGGTAATTCTTGGTATAACTATATAACTATATATATATATATATATAAAACTATATATATATATATATATATAAATAGTTTTATCTTTAGTTGTACACAGGAGTTGTCATTTAACAAAGCAGCTTATGAATAGTGTGTCTTGATCAATGCCACTCTTTTCAACATTCTTACTCATCTCTTGCAGTCCACCTTTCCTGTCACTTTTCTTAATTTTGAATGATATATATTGATTTATTTTTTTGCCATTTAACACAACAATGCATCTTGATCTGTGTCACCCCTTCAACATTTTTACTCTCTTTGGTCCATCCCTTCCCTTATTTTTCTTAATTTTGTGATATGTATAATGAATTCTTGACTGAATTCTCCCACCCTCCCCTTTTATTCTTCTACCCTCTCTCCTTTTGCCCCTTTCCCCTTGAAAGTTCCCATTTCCTGGTACTTATATTGTGGGACTTTGACTTAGCTTTCTAAAATTGTTTCGAATCAATTTTACTTCAGTTAATTCATTTGTAACTGTTGGCAATGTGACTACTTATATGTTTACAGGAACATTGTAGCTACCACAACTGTGAGAAATATGCAAACTTTGTTTCTCTGGATCTGGATTACTTCACTAATATAATTTTTCCAAGTTTTTCCATTTCCTTAGGAATGGCATGAATCATCCTTCCTAAAACAAATCACTAAAAATTTCCTTGGGTATATATATATTTTAAATGTATTTTTGAGTGAATGCATTTAGTAAGTGTACTTAACAGCAATGCTTTCCTATCAACCACTCCTTTTAGAACTTAAAAGATAGCATTTTTTTGTATTTAAAAAATTTTTGTTGTTAAGATGTTGTACTGAGGGGTTTCAGTTACATGAGTAAGGCAATGAGTACATTACTTGTCCATCATTGTTACACCTTCCCTTCCTTTTGTTGTCCCACTATCCCTTTCCTCCCCACTTCCCACCCTCTTAGCCTACCCTGGCCCCCCTGGCCGCCTGAAGTTGTAAAGTTTGTTTCCAATATACTGTCCTGTGGGTATCACTGTTGCAATGGGTCATCCTGTGTCCTTGTTTCAGCATTTTGTTATTCTCCTTCCTCTCCCCAGATTAGACATATGTATATACAAGATGCAGGGTATCAAAATTGAGTACAGTGACAACAAGGGATATGCCACAGGGGAAAGAACATACAAAGGAAACAACAACAACAAAAGATAAAATCACATGGTACATTTAAAACAACAGCAAAAAAGACACAGCTCCTGTGTCCATATCTTGGGGTTCATTTCACTTAGCATCAGTTTATATGGTCATTTGTACATGGTTTTTGAGCTTTTCAGTTAATTAGATAAGATTATCCTTTGTGTATACTAATTATTGCAAATAAGGGAAACCATGGGACCTAAATTTCTTTGGGTAACTTCACTTTATATGATTTTTTTCCAAGTCTTTCCATTTCCTAACAAATGGGTGGGTGTTGTTCATTCTGATGGAAGCGTAGAATTTCATTGTATATATGTGTCACATTTTCTTGATCCATTCATCTACTGAAGGGCATCTGGGTTGGTTCCATATCTTAGCTATGGTGAATAATTCTGCGATGAACATAGTTGTGCTGGTAGCATTTTTAAAATAGTACAATGGTGTTTCACATGAAAATTCCACAGATGAGTATAAAATGTTTTGGCCAGCTTTTGGGATTTGAATGTTTCATAAACTTGAAGAGCCTAAACACATATTTTCAGTTTTGTGATGTTGTTTTAAAATTCCTGAACTAAAAGCTACAGCTCTGTCAAAGTGTGGATTTAAACAATAGCAGTAAGTAGATTAATTAGACCAATGGAGAGTGATAATTTTTCTTCTCTCCCCTGCCACCACCAGGTGACCCCATATTGTGGTTTGAATTCACACCTTCTGCTTTCTAGGCTGGAACTCTACCTCTTGATTGATGCCTCTAACCTTTTCTGCTTTAGTTTTTTTATTTTTATTTTTATTTATTTACTTATTTTTGGTAGGTTATAGGGTTTGAACTCTGGGCTTGGGCATTATCCCTCAGCTCTTCAGCTCAAGGCAAATGTTCTACCACTTGAGCCACAGCTTCACTTCCAGTTTTCTGAGTGGTTTATTGGAGATAAAAGTGTTACAGAGTTTCCTGCCTGGGCTGGCTTCGACCTGTGATCCTCGGATCTCAGCCTCCTGAGTAGCTAGGATTACAGGCGTGAGCCACCAATGCCCAGCTTACTTTAGTTATATTTTAAATTGTACTTTTTGTTGTTGTTTTTAAATTTTTTAACCTGGACTTTGATCTTTCCACCATATCTGGGTTGAAAGGTTTGTGCCTCCATGACTAGTTTGCTGTTCGTTTGGTTTGTTCTTTCTGTTGAGATGTGCTCCCCTGAACATTATGCCAGGCTGGTCTGGACCCATGACCTCCCATTCTCACTCTATTGTGTATCTGGGATGAGCGGAATGAGCTACTATATCTGGCTTAGGAGAACAGAAATCTATGGTTTAAGTTTGTTTGATGGTAAGAATCCAAAGAAGCATTCGTTCAAAATATTCACTAGGCTCTTCTCCTAGACCTAAGTTGTAATCTTCAAGAAAAAGTCTGAAAATTCAGGCCTTTCTAAAGTATACCCTCTAAGGATTATTGCCATTCTGATTTAAAAGTTCTAATTCAAAGATAAAATCTGTCACAGGATGCAATCTCACAGGGTAAGTAAAACTATTCTAACACTTCTAACTTAAAACCAGGAGTTTCAGTCTATAGAAAAGGCAGTAGTGATGGTCCCAATTAGTGACATATATTGAGCTTTGAGCCAAAGTATGCATAACATTTAACATGTATCTGGCACCAAGCAAATTCTTTACCTTCACTGTGATTATTGCTTTTTTATATCATCAATCTCATAAAGTGTTATTCTTTATGGTTCATAGTGGATTCAGAAAGATTTATTCACAATAGAAATTTTCTGGTTCTTAAAAACCATACAGAGTTAAATTGGGAAATAAAAGCTTGCTGTACTTTTGTTTCATGTTTGATTTTCTAAACCTTACCATAATGCATACACTGGAAAATTTAAACTTTAAAAGAGTAATACCACCCCCTTGTGGAAAAATGAATGTACAGCAAAGACAACAATTTGTTTCTTTGGTATCATGGAATAAGTTACTCAGAGAAGTGAGGAAATGTTTGTGAACATTTGGGTAAATGCCCTAAAGTGGGATTGCTGGGCCATAGGGGAGCTCTATGTGGAGTCTTTTGAGGAACCTCCATACTGCTTTCCAAAGTGGTTGAACAAGTTTACACTCCCACCAACAATGCAGTAAGGTTCCCTTCTGTCCACATCCCCTCCAGTATCTGTTGATATTAGAGTTGTTGATTATAGCCATTCTAACTGGGGTGAGATGGTATCTCAATGCTCTTTTGATTTGCATTTCTTTTATGGTTAGGAGGTTGAGCATTTCTTCATGTGTCTATTGGCCATCCTTCTTTCCTCTTCAGAGAAGTTTCTCTTTAAGTCTTTAGCCCACTTATTTATTGGGCAGTTGTTCCTTTGAAGATTCACAAGCAAGAGTACACTAAAGCTACCAGCATGACTATGTTTATTCCAGAATTATTTACCATAGCTAACATATGGAACCAACCCAGATGCCCCTCAGTAGATGAATGGATCAAGAAAATGTGGTATATATACACAAGTCCATGCTTCCATCAGAAAGAATGACATTGCCCCATTTGTTAGGAAATGGAAAGACTTGGAAGAGATTATATTAAGTGAAGTGAGCCAGGCCCAAAGAAACATAGGTCCCATGGTTTCCTGTATTTGCAATAACTAATATATGTCTGAGTCAAGCAAAAAAGGTCAGATAAGTTGATGTTAGGGAAATGAACCCTAAGATATGTATTCAAATGTTTTTTTTCTTTCATGAGATTTTTTTCTAACACATTTATAAGATTATTTCTTTGTTGCTTTGTATGTTCCCTCCCACCACAGTATAGCCCCTGCTTTCACTGTATTTGATGTTGGTATAATTTGTGGAGGGGAAGGGAAAAACAAATTGTTTAAATAAGGATACAGGTGTACCCATTACAACAATAAGATGTACAAGTCTATATGTTGAAAATGAATTTTACAACTTTGGTGGGGGGGGGAGGATTAGTTGGGGGAGCAGGGGTAGGATGGGAAGGGATGGGAAGGAGGCTACAATGCTTGATAAGAAATGTACTCATTATCTTGCCCATGTAATTGTAACCCCTCTGTACAGTATTTTCACAATAAAAAAAAAGAAAAGTGAGGAAATGAATGCAATTCTTCCAATAACTACAGTGAATGTATTAAAAAGACAAATTCCTAAGCAGGAATATAAATGTAGAAATGAAATTCTAATTTGAAAAGTGCAGATCTTTTGGGGATAGGAACCTGTCAATTGGATTAGTTGTCCCGGGCTGCAGGGAGCTAAGTGAACAGCCAAACTTGCAGCAGTGAAGAAAGGTACTACCACAGGACGAAGTGTTTAGGTTAGAAGAACTCCCACTGCATCTTCTGGAATCTTGTCTTCCTACCTCCTTTTTCTACTGTGATATTACTGTATCTTAAATGATGATATACATACTAAGTGACATAAGCCGGACCCAAAGAAACATAGGTCCCATGGTTTCCCTTCTTTGTAATAGTATACATCTAGGACAATCTTAGTAGATGAGCAGAATAACTCAATAGCTATGTACATATAACCATATAAGATGATGCTAAGCAAAATCAACTCTAAGACACAAACAGAAGAGGTTTTTCTTTGTTGTTGTTGTTTTTAACGTACTCCATGATTTCTTCTTTTCTTTTGTGTTTTTTTTCTCACTATGGTTTATCCTCTGTGGTCGCTGTATTTGATTTTGGTACCCTGGGTATTGTATATGTGTTTACCTGAATTATGGAAGGGAAGAGGAACAGAAATGGTGAGACAAAGGACAAAAGTGGAAACAATGGATACAAGACACAAGTTGTTATGTCGAAAAATAAACTTTACAACTTTGGTTGGGGGGGGTAAGCGGGGAGAATTGGGTGGGGGGGCAGGGGGAGGATGGGAAGGGATGGGAAGGGGAAACAAAGGAGGAGGCTACAATGCTTGATAAGAAATGTACTCATTATCTTGCCCATGTAATTGTAACCCCTCTATACAGTATTTTCACAATAAAAAAATAAAAAAATAAAAAAAAATTTTAAAAAGACACTATGTTGGAAGTGATCTGTACAACTGGGAGGGGGTGGAAAAAGGGAAAGAGGGAGCAAAATGAGGAGGGCGCTAACAAGTTTGACAAGAAATGTACTCACTACCTTACTTATGTAACTGTAACCCCTCTGTAACCCCTCTGACAGTAGAATTAAAAAAAATAAAACACAGGGATACTTTGGATAAAAAGATGATATAATTTCTTTAAAATTTCAGCACTAATTTTACAATAATTTTACATGATTTCCATTTTAATGTTCAAAGTGAGTACTCAAAAATAACATTTTCATCCAATTCGCCTTTTATTGAAAAGCAAACTGTTACAAGCTGTCTGTGGCATACTGAATTATTTCTCTCTTATCAAATGTCATCAGGTTAAATGTATTCTATTGACTTAGATTTTCTAACCAAGTTAGTAGCATTGAACATCCAAAAATAATTTTAAAAGCCATTTCATATAAAATAATTAATGGCTGGGAAGCTTCTCAGCACTTTTCTCTTAACCATTTCTGAACAGACTTTCCCATTCCCTATTTAATTCTCACCCTCAGGTAATCAGTTATTGCTTGTTAACACACATACCCATGATGGCCTCCTCCATTTTCTCCACCATCTTAATGATTCCCAGGGAATCTCAGTGGAATCTGGGGCAAGGAGGATGACAATTTCTAACAGAAGCTCTTTGAACTTTATAACAATGATAGTTCTTTTTATTTTATTTTATTTTATTTTATTTGAGAACATACTGTACAGAGGGGTTACATTACATGGGCAGGATAATACATACATTTATTACCAAGCATTGCAGCCTCCTCCTTTGTTTACCCTTCACCTCCCTTCCCAGCCTCCCCCCTCCCCCCCACCCAATCAGACCCCCCTCCCCCCCCCACCGACATTGTAAAGCTGGTTTTGACATGACATTTTGTACTTCTCATTGTTGCAACAGGTCCACCTGAATCCTTAAACGACTTGTTTGTCCCCATCTCCTCCACATGTTATACTGACATCAAATATAGTGAAAGCGGGGGTTACACTGTGGGGGAGCGACATACAAAGCAACAAAGAAATAATCTTATAAATGCATTAGAAACACATGCATGAAAGAAACGAAAACATTAAAATACATATTTAAGGGTTCATTTTCCTAACATCACATTATCTGACCTTTTCCGCTTGACTCATACCTATACTAGATATTGCAAATAAGGGAAACCAGGGGACCTATGCTTCTTTGGGCCTGGCTTACTTAATATAATTTTTTCCAAACCTTTCCATTTCCTAACAAATGGGGCAATGTCATTCTTTCTGATGGAGGCATAGAATTCCATTGTGTATATATACCACATTTTCTTGATCCATTCATCTACTGAGGGGCATCTGGGTTGGTTCCATATCTTAGCTATGGTAAATAATGCTGCAATAAACATACTTGTGCTGGTAGCTTTAGTGTGGTCTTGTTTGTAAACATTTGGGTAAATGCCCAAAAGTGGGATTGCTGGATCATAGGGGAGATCTATGTGAAGTCTTTAGAGGAACCTCCATACTGCTTTCCAAAGTGGTTGAACAAGTTTCCATTCCCACCAACAATGAAGTAAGGTTCCTTTCTGTCCACATCCCCTCCAGCATCTGTTGTTGTCAGAGTTCTTGATTTTTGCTGTTCTAACTGGAGTGAGGTGATATCTCAATGTTGTTTTGATTTGCATTTCTTTTATGGCTAGGGATGTTGAACATTTCTTCATGTATCTATTGGCCATTCTTCTTTCTTCTTCAGAGAAGCTTCTCTTTAAGTCTTTCGCCCACTTATTTATTGGGCAGTTGTTTCTTTGAGGATTTGTTGTTGGGTGGTTTAATTTTTTGAGTTCCAAGTATATTTTAGATATGAGACCCTTGTCCGTTGTATGGCTAGTAAAGATCTTCTCCCAATCGGTGGGCTTTCTATTGATCTTGCTAGCTATGTCATTTGCCATGCAGAAGCTCTGCAACCTTATGCAATCCCATTTGTCCAACCTTTCTTTGATTTGTTGTGTTTCCAGGTCTCTATTCAGAAAATTTCGGCCTGAGCCAAGGAGACCTAGGGTTTCTCCTATTCCATCCTGTAATGTTTTCAGAGTGTCTGCTTTGAGTTCAAGGTCTTTGATCCATTTGGAGTTGATTCTGGTGCAGGGTGATATGTAAGGATCTAGCTTTAGTTTTCTACATGTAGTTAACCAATTTTGCCAGCACCATTTACTGAAGAGGCTGTCTTTCTTCCATTCTATTGTTTTAGCTTTCTTATAGAAGATTACATGGCTATAGGTCTGTAGGTTCATTTCTGGGTTTTCAGTTCTATTCCATTGGTCCTGAGGTCTGTTCTTATGCCAATACCAAGCTGTTTTGATTACTATGGCTTTATAGTAGAGTTTGAAATTTGGTATTGATATTCCTCCAGCAGTGTTCTTTCCGTTGAGGAGCGTTTTTGCTATTTGGGGTCTTTTATTGTTCCATATGAATTTTTGGATTGCCTCTTCTATTTCCTTGAAGAATGAGGTTGGAATTTTGATAGGTATTGCATTGAATTTGTTGATAGCCTTGGGAAGTATTGCCATTTTCACGATGTTCATCTTTCCAATCCAGGAGCAAGGGAGGCTTTGCCATTTTTTTAGTTCTGTGTTGATTTCCTTTTTCAAGATTTTAAAGTTTTCATCATAGAGGTCCTTCACTTCTTTAGTTAAGTTAATTCCTAGGTATTTTATTTTTTGTGGGGCTATTACAAATGGAGTTGCTTTCCTAATTTCAGCCACACTTTTCTCATTGTTGGCATACAGAAAAGCCATTGATTTTGGGGGGTTAATTTTATAACCTGCTACTTTGCCAAAGTTTTGAATCAGCTTGAGTAATTTGGGAGTGGAGTCTATGGGATTCTTTAAGTACAAGATCATGTCATCTGCAAAGAGGGAGAGTTTTATTTCTTCTTTCCCTATTTGGATCCCCTTTATGTCTGCATCTTGTCTTATTGCTGTAGCTAGGCATTCTAATACTAGATTCAAGAGAAGTGGAGAGAGGGGGCATCCTTGTCTTGTTCCTGAGTTAAGAGGAAATGACTTTAGTTTTTCACCATTGAGTATAATGCTGGCTGTAGGTTTGTCATATACAGCCTTTATTGTATTGAGGAATGTTCCATGGATTCCTAATTTTTCCAAAACCTTCATCATAAAGGGATGTTGGATCTTGTCGAATGCTTTTCCTGCATCTATTGAGATAACCATGTGGTTCTTATTCTTGTTCTGTTGATGTGATGAATAATATTAATTGATTTGCGTATATTGAACCAGCTTTGCATCCCTGAAATGAATCCTGTTTGATCATGGTGTATGATGTTTTGGAGGAATTGTTGAAGTTGATTGGCCAAAATGTTGTTGAGAAGTTTTGCATCAATGTTCATCAAAGAAATAGGTCTATAGTTCTCTTTCTTTGATGAGTCCCTGCCTGGTTTTGGGATGAGGGTTATGATGGCTTCATAGAATGTGTTGGGTAGTGAGCTTTCTCTTTCAATTTCATTGAAGAGTTGGAGGAGTATTGGTGTGAGCTCTGCTTTGAAGGCCTTGTAAAATTCCGCTGTAAAACCATCTGGTCCTGGACTTTTCTTAGCTGGGAGGTCTCTTATTGCTGTTTCTATTTCAATGCTTGATATGGGCCTGTTAAGCTGGTTTAACTCATCTTGGTTTAGTTTTGGCATGTCAATATTTGCTAGGAAGAGGTCCATTTCTGTCAAGTTCTCAAACTTATTAGCATAAAGTTTTGAAAAATATTCCCTTATAATGTTCTGAATCTTGGTTGTTTCTGTGGTGATGTTTCCATTCTCATCTCTGAGTTTATTAATTTGGGTGTGTTCTGTCCTTTTTCTGATAAGATTTGCTAAGGGTCTGTCAATTTTGTTAAGTTTTTCGAAGAACCAACTCTTTATTTTGTTGATTCTTTCTATAGTTTTTTTGGATTCTAATTCATTTAGTTCTGATTTAATTTTGATTATTTCTTTCCGTCTACTGGATTGAGGTTTATCTTGCTGCTCTTTTTCAAGGAGGTTTAGATGTGTCATTAAATTGTTAGTTTCCGATTTCTCCAATTTGTTGATGTAGGAGCTCAGAGCTATAAACTTGCCTCTGAGTACTGCCCCTGCTGTGTCCCAGAGGAGCTAGTAATTTGTGTGTTCATTTTTGTTGAATAGCATGAACATTTGAATTTCCTTTCTAATCTCTTCCATGACCCACTCATGATTCAGCAGTGTGTTGTTCCGCCTCCATGTGATACCGGACTTTCTTTGGTGGCTTTTGGTGTTGAGTTCTAATTTTATTCCCTTGTGGTCAGAGAGAATGCAAGGTATAACCTCAATGTTTCTGAATTTAGACAAGTTTGCTTTGTGGCCTAAAATGTGGTCTATTTTAGAAAACATTCCATATGCTGCTGAGAAGAACATGTATTCTGATGCTGCTGGGTGAAATGTTCGGTAAATGTCTGTTAAGTCTAGTTGATCTATGCAGCTGTTTAGATCTGCAGTTTCTCTGTTGAGTTTTTGCTGAGTTGATCTATCTAGTGGGGAGAGTGGTGAGTTAAAATCCCCAAAAATTAATGTCTTTGGATCTACATGGGATTTGAGGGAACGTAGTGTTTCTTTGATAAATTTGGGTGCTCCATTGTTTGGCGAATAGATATTTAGAATTGTAATATCCTCCTGAAGGAGAGATCCTTTAATTAGTATGTATCGACCTTCTTTATCTCTTCTCACGAATTTTAATTTGAAGTCTATTTTATCTGATATTAGGATTGCAACTCCCGCCTGTTTATGGGGGCTGTTTGCTTGGTAGATTTTGTTCCAGCCTTTAACTTTGAAAATGTGTTTGTTTTTATGGGCTAGATGTGACTCCTGCAGGCAGCAGATAGAAAGGTCTTGTTTTTTAATCCAACTAGACAGTCTATGTCGTCGCTTAATTGGAGAGTTCAGTCCGTTAACGTTAAGAGATAGGACTGAGAGGTATTTGGGAGTTCCTGCCATGTTATCCACCTTTTTGGGGGCTGCGAAAACTGGGTTCTTCCCAAGGTTCTTGGATTCTCAGTTTGGGTGCAGTTTCTTGGCCTTTGTTGCGGTCTTGTTGGTTTTCTATGTGTAGGACATCTTTAAGAATCTTTTGTAGGGCTGGTTTGGTGGAGATGTATTGTTTCAATTTTTCTTTGCTATGGAAGGTTTTTATTTGGCCTTCAGTTATGAAGGAGAGTTTAGCTGGGTACAGTATTCTTGGTTGATAGTTGTTTGTTTTTAGGGCATGGCATACATTATTCCAGGCTCTTCTTGCTTTGTCTCTGCTGAGAAATCTGAGGTGATTCTAATTGGTTTCCCTTTATAGGTGATTAACCTTTTCTCCTTGACAGCTTTAAGGATCTTTTCCTTGGTCTGAGTTGATCCTGTGTGGATTATAATGTGGTGGTGGGATGTCCTATTCTGGTCTGGTCTATTTTGGGTTCTAAAAGCTTCTTGTATCTGAATAGGCCTATCTTTTTGTATGTTTGGGAAGTTCTCTGCTAGGATCCTGTTAAACAAATTTCCTAGACCATTAACTTCTGTTTCTAGGTGCTCCTCTACACCCATTATCCTTAGATTAGGCCTTCTGATGGTGTCTTCCAGGTGTTGGATAGACCTATCATATTTCTTGGACTTGTCTTGGATGGTTGTATGTTCTTTCTCTATAATATCTAGGCTGTCTTCAATCCCTGAGATTCGATCTTCTGCATGGTCTAACCTGCTGTCAAGACTCTCTACTTTGTTTTTTACCTCTTTTCCTTCTAATTGGTCAGCTTTGATGGCTTCAAGTTCTTTGTTGAAACTCTGTTGTAGGTCTTGTATGAATTTCTTTACTTCCTTAATTTGGTGTTCAGTGTTTGTTCTCAAATCACTTAGTTGATTGGTTATGGTTTCTTTGGACTCCCATTCCTTCTGTTGGGTTCCATTCAGCATTCCCTTTGTGGTCTCCCTGACTTCCTTCAGCTCTTTGTTAATGGATTCCATGAATGCCTTTAGTGATCTTTGTGTATTCTCTACCTGGTCTCTCAATTCCTGAATTACTCTTTGATTAGCTTCCTCCCATCTATGGGATTCCTGCAGTTCTCTTTGAGTGTTCTCAGCCTGCTCACCCCATTCCTCCCTTTCTCCTTGAGTATTCTCAAGTTGTTCACGCAAATCCTGTATCAGTTTTTGAGTAGCTTCCTCACACTTATGATATTCCTGTGTAAACTTCTGGGATGCCTCCTCTCTCTCCCTATCAGGGTCATACAGAGTCCTTTGTACATTGTCAAACTTCTCATTTATCATGTTTGCTAGTAGTGTTTGTAGAGCTATTTGGGAACTCTCCTCTGGATTATTCTTTATCTGTTCTAATCCCTGATTATCAAGATTGGGAATTGAGATACACGAATTTGCCATTTTTCTTGTGTTTTTCCGGCTTACTCTGCCCATTTGAGATGAAGATAGCACCAGTTTTGTGCTAGAACACTATCTTAAGGCAACCATCAACCAAAGTTTGTGTTTGTACAGTCAATAGTCTACAGATACAATCTAGTTCAACAGATACATCTATTCAACATCAAACAACTATATGTTAAAGGACTTTGAACCGCAGAAAAGAATTTGGAAGACCAGAAATTATTAGAATTAGGGAGAGATGTGGGTAAAAAATAGGAATATATTGGTGTGGGGAGGCACAGGGAGAGTTATCTATGTCCTAATCACAATGCAGGAAATGGGTTGGGTAGGATGCAAGTAGAGAGAGAGAGAAAAAGAAGAGACGGAAAGAGGAATGAAAAGAGACCAGAAAAAAAATAGAAACGTAAAAATTAATGTTATTATAGGGATTAAAAGACCGTCTATTTAGAGAGGAATGTGAATATGTTGAGAGAAAGGGAGGGACATAGAGGAGATGTGAAAAACTTTAAGGATGGGAAAGGGAGAAGAAAAGATCAGAAGTTCAGTAGAGCTAGACAAAAAACCAAAAAGATAATTAAGAAAGAAAGAAAAAGAGAAAGAAGACAAGAAAGGAAAGGAAAATGCTCATTCACATATTCCTAAAATAAAAATTATAAGAGGAGAAAAAAAAAACAAAGTTACTGGAATACAATTATTTTTTCAGAAGAGGCAAAAATTAAAGATTAATAAAAGTTTTAGAAGAGAAAAAAATTTATATATATATATATAAAAAACAACAACAAACAAAAAACAACAAACAAAAAAAAGAAAAGAAGAAGAAAAAAAAAGAAAAAAAAGTCTTGATTTTTTTTGGGGGGGGGAGGGGTGGGAAGAATCCTGTATCTCCCTTTTGTCTGTAACCAGTCTCTTGTTCGAGTCTCTGGTCAGCTTGAGGTCCTGTGGCTTGATTGGTTTCTTAAGTCGGTTTGTTGGAAGAGGCAGAAAAATGCTCTGCTTTACCCAAGGTTTTGAGATCCCCCTCCCAGGTTAGTTTTCTGGGAGGGTGATCTGCTTTGAGAATCACAAAAGAGGGGGATGCGGTGATGAGGCTAGGTTCTGGGTAGAGTTGAAGCCTTTCAACAAACAGTAGCTTTTCCCTGGGGCTATTTTTTGATAAAGCTCACAGCGCCCAGCCTGGAGCCATTCTCAGGGTTTCTGTTTTTCAATTGTTTGTGGTGGCTGCTAGAGGGAGGGGCAGCCTCTAGCTCTGGTTACCCAGTGAGGCAAGGCACTCCAATGGCTGGTGCCTGAGCTGGGTGACTTTTCCCTGGATGGAGCTGTGTCTGGCGGGTCACTTCGCCTTTAAGCTCTTGTGACCTGCTAAATGACTCCTTTTATTCCAAGGCCTGAGCTGCAGCTAGCAGCTCCTCCGACCTTTGTTGGTATCCAAGATGGAGATCACCGGTGCTGTGGAGGGAGGGGTGGCCTTCCCTCCTCTGCTCCCTGAGAAGGAGTGAGGACGTCGGGCTTGTACTCACGCAGAGTCTTGGATCCTGGGTCGTCTCTGGTCTGCGAACTGCAGGATGAAGATGTCCGCTCCTTGTCGGTTCTTGTTGGTGTTGAGTAGAATCCTCTCGTCCGCTGCGTCTGGCTCCTTCGTCCCGGATTCTCTGTGTCTCAGGTATGACCCCGTGGCGGTGGTCGCCGCTGCGACCCTGCCGCCGCAGCGGCAGCTGCGCGCTCAGATGTGTCTCCTTGACTTCCCCTCTCTTGACTAACTCTCTGTCCTGTGATGGCACACTTGGTGTGATTCTCTGGCTTAGGACTGTTCACTGGAACTCTAAAACTGCTTTCTATGTGAGAGCTTGTTCAGATGCCAGCTTCTCCTCAGCCATCTTCCCCTAGCTCACAATGATAGTTCTTCACACAATATAATGTATAATACTTTTCTGGTTAAAAATTTGTCTCTGAAAAGATTAACTAATGGATCACAGGTGGATTAAATCAGAAGAACAGACCTTATATGACAACTTTAAAATTTCATAGCTTTTAATTTACACTTGGGATACAGATTCACTAGTCAAATTTTATTGAACTTTACTCAAATCTTTCCTCCATACTTTTGGACATTAATGTTAAAAATGTCATTATTCCTTTAATATTCTCTCCAGAAATCTCTATATATTTATGTATGTGCTTTTTCAAATTTATATTTATTTATTTTTTCAGTAGTTGAATGAATGGCTAAAATTCCACAGGCAGATAATGAGTAACGTGTGTGTGTGTGTGTGTGTGTGTGTGTGTGTGTGTGTGTGTGTGTGTGTGTTCTGGTCCTCAGGCTTGATCTCAGAGCCTAGGCACTGTTCTTGATCTTTTTTTTCTCAAAGCTAGTGGAGTCACAGCTCTACTTGTGGCTTGTAAATTATTAATTGAAATTAAGTGTCTTACAGACTTTCCTGCATGGGCTGGCTTCAAACTATGCTCCTCAGATCACAACCTCCCGTGTAACTTGGAGTACATATGTAAGCCACTGGTGTTGGCCTAGATACTGTTTTGTTGCTGTGGTTACTGTTGTTGATGTTGTTGTTGTTGTTTTGTGTTTGTCTTTTGTTGGTGGTGGTTCTGTGGTTTGAATTCAGGGCTGCCTGCTTGTTATGCAGGCATTCTACCTCTTGAGCCACTTTCCCGGCCTCCCAAATATGTTTTTATAATCAATTTTCATCCCAGCCTTTATTCCTTCCTATTTTATTTGCAAACATGTAAGTTCTGAAGACAGAAGAGGAATAATGTCACAGTCAGTGGAGAGTCATAGAAAAAATAATGAACAGTTTGTGTCATGTTGACTCTGACTTCCCCAGTGAGAAAATTATCTGTCCCATTTTTCTGTCGGAAGTAAAGCAACAGCTTGATTGTTATCAAGTTAAGTGATTCAGTAAAGTGATTGTCTAGGTACAAACTGTCAATCATCTAAAACCTATTGGTATTGTTGCCTATTGTTTTAAACAAATCACATTTTTTACATTTCTAGTATCTCAGCAGACATAAACTCACTATGCTGAATTAAAATCACATAATATAGCCGGACACTGGTGGCTCATGCCTGTAATCCTAGCTACTCAGGAGGCTGAGATCTAAGGATCATGGTTAAAAGCCAGCTGCGGCAGGAAACTTCGTGAGACTCTTATCTCCAATTAACCAACAGAAAACTGGAAGTGGCACTGTGGCTCAAGGGGTAGAGCTTTTGCTTTGAGCAAGAGCACAGGGACAGCTTCCAGGCCCAGAATTCAAGCCCAATGACTGACAAAAAAAAAAAAGGTAAAAAAGAAAAGAAAAGAAAAAAATCATATAACATAAATTAGTTATAAGTGGAAGAAAAAATGAGGGAGGGGGTAACAGTGTTCAACAAGAAATGTACTCATTACCTTACATATGTAACTGTAACCCCTCTATATCCTTCTGACAATAAAATTAAACTAAAAATGGTTGTATATTTAAGGCTTAGTATGAAGCTTAGGCAACAACTTAACTCATAATAAAATGGCATTTTGTGACCTCAGGCTCCGAAAATGAATTATTATTTAGACTTCTTTAAATTATAATGGCAATAGGGCACTAAAAATGCAATCTGAAGGATGTGTGTTAATTAGGCAAAGAGAGTAAGCTGGGCAGATGCCTTAGGGCAGGAGGGAAACGGATGGTTTTAGACATTGGAAGGTTGGTGTGACTATTGCAGATAGCACACAGGGAGTGTAATAAACAAAAGTCTAGGCAGGAGCTGAATCAAATTGGCCTGTGGGGACCCATGTTAAAAACAATGGAAAATTATCCAAACATTAAGATGGATGACTTAGTCCATTCAGCTTGCTCTAACAAGAATATCCAATGATAACTTTGATTTTTTTAGCTCAAGGCTAGCTCCCTACCACTTGAGCCACAGTGCCACTTCCAGCTTTTTTCTGCTTAGGTGGTGCTGAAGAATCAAACCCAAGGCCTCATTCATGTGAGGCAAGCACTCTACCACTGAGCCACCTTCCCAGCCTCCCAATGATAACTTTTTAGAAGACATTCATTTCTCACAGTTTTGGAGATGAGCCAGTCCAAGAATAATGCATCTGCAGCTCTGGTATCTGGTGAGAACCTGTTGCTTACTAGTAGTATACAGTAGATGGAACCTACTCACTAAGCCCTCACAGTGCTGGAGAGAAAGGCAGCTTTTGGCAATCTCTCCCATAGGGTCCTAACCCTAAAGACCCAATCCCTTTTCCAAAATCCACAAATACCAAAGAGCAGGACCATCACTCTTTGTTTTTATTTTCCAGGATAGACTATTGTGTACTTGACCTAGACAATTTCTGCTTATATACAAGAAGAAGAACAAATGAGGTTTTGCTTTGTTGTTGTTGTTTTTAATGTACTATGTGATTCTTTTGTAAGTTCTTCCCCCTATGGTTCATCCCCTGTTGTCACTATATTTTGGTACCCTGGTATTGTATATACGTTTATTTGAATTAGAGAAGAGAAGGGGAACAACAGAATGGTGAGACAAAGGAGAAGGGGAGTAAGAAAATTAATAGGCTTCCTATTTTGATAACTTCTGGATGCATAATGATATGCTAGAAAGCTGTGTAGGTCTGGGTGGGTTGGGAGATATGAATTGTTTAGACTTTCCTGACCATTACAATATCCGTGTCCTCTTTCCTTTTAGCAGGTACTTACCTGCCACTTACCCAGCCAGTACAGTGTCTGATCTTGGAATATTACTTTTCTCAGAGCATCTGCTTTAATTTAAGAATTTAATATCTCCTTATTTCTCTAAGAATATCTATGCTGTCTTGTGAATAAAAACTGTCTCAAGGGAACTGAGTGTGATCTTTGCCTTCTATCTTGCATTCCTGCTATGATTTCCCATATTTGACCCAATTCACAGGCACAGAACTCTGAGTGAAGGTGCAAGCTGCTCCCCAAGAGAAAGGGCCCTGGAACACTTCAAAAGTGGTTAGTATTAATCTTTCTGTCAGTCTTTCAAAAACTGACCTATGATCTGTCACTAGATTAGCTGTGAATTGGGGAAAGGAATAGTTAATCCTTTCAAGGAACACTGGACACTGAGTCTAAATGTCATTTATTCCAGAAGAACTAAAAATCACTGTGGCTGACCTGTTAGGGAGGTCCAGTGAGCACAGTATTTTTCTCTCAGATTTGTTTCACAGTGGACCCAATGGATCTCTGCACTTATCCTAGGATTATTCTCTAAGTTCCAAAATACAAATTGGAATAGAGGTACTCAACAGCTTGCAGAATTCCCATGTGGATCCCCTGACTGTGGAGAAGAGCCATCAGAACATTGCCTACTTGGGAAAATAGTAAACACAAAACAATACTGTATTCTTTAATAGTTTGTCACCATCAAGAACTTGAGAGATGAAGGGGTGCTGATTTTTATCATATTCTCAGTGATCATGGCTATTTGGCCTGTGTAGAAGACAGATAGATCTTGGAGAATGAGAACATTATTATAAGCTTAGCCAAGGAGTGGTTCATATTGCAGCTGCTGTACCAGATGTGGTTTCATTGCTTGAATAAATTAACAGATCCCCTGATACTTCATAGGCAACTAATGATCTGACAAATCTGTTTTCCTCACTACTATCAATAAGGACCGTGAGGAGCAATTTTAGTATAGCTAGTAAATTAATGCACCCTCACTATCCCATGTCAGAGTTACATCAATTCTTATATGAAGTTCATATTATAATTTAGATGTCAGGGACCTTAATTGCTTTTCCCTTTCACAAGACATTACCTTGTTTCATTACATTGGTCACACTATATTGACGAACTATTGAGAAGAAAGTAGCAACAACTCTAGACTTATTAGTAAGACATTTGTGTGTCATAGACTAGGTAATAGATCTAAGTCTGGGTACCTTCTGCATCAGTGAAATTTCTAAGGGTCCAGTGACATAAAGGCATGTTGTTTGATCCCTTCCAAGGATCAGTTTTATCTGGATGATCTTATAACCAAAATGCTAATATAAACACTATAACATAGTGATAAATTATGGTACAATCAATACAAGAATAAGGCAGAATTATATATGTGTATGTATACATGTATATACAGAGAGAGTTTAAAAACTGAAGATCATGTACCTCTCAGCCTTAATAATTGTATAATGCAAATCTTTAAGGTAAATCTGTCTACATCTACCTTTACAGATACATAAACATATACATATCATCTCTTATTGGGTCTAGGTCTCTGTGGACATAGAATGATAGGAATTTTATCGATTTTAGTACCTCCATGTTTTCTAAAACTTCATTTTTTATATTGGCAGAGATTATTCATTGAGTGGGACAAAAGATGTAGATGCAATGCATCAATTAAGAAACAGTAAAATTATCAGGCGCCAGTGGCTCACACCTGTCATCCTAGCTACTCAGGAGGCTGAGAGCTAGGATCACAATTCAAAGCCAGACCAGGCAGGAAAGTCCAAGAAACTCTTATCTCCAATTAACCACCAGAAAATGGGAAGTGGCATTATGGTTCAAGTGGTAGAGCACTTGCCTTGAGCTGAAGAGCTCAGGGACAGTGCTCATGCCCAGAGTTCAAGCCCCATGACTGAAATGACTGAAAAAGAAAAGAAAGAGAGAAAGAGAGAGACAGAGAGAGAGAGAGAGAGAGAGAGAGAGAGAGAGAGACAGAGACAGAGACAGAGACAGAGACAGAGACAGAGAGAAAGAAAGAAAGAGAGAGAGAGAGAAAGAAAGAAAGAAAGAAAGAAAGAAAGAAAGAAAGAAAGAAAGAAAGAAAGAAAGAAAGAAAGAAAGTGTGAGTGAGCCTAACTTCAGTTTTCCATGAGAATTGCTTTGTAGATACCATAATAGAGTGATAGTCTGGATATTGCTGATCTTCAGGAGCATAAAGCATTTCTTTAGGTTGATATCAAATACAATTTTCTTTTTAGCAGGAATTCTCCTCCTAATTCTATGACACTACTTCACTCTTTGCATTAAAAAGATCTTTCTTGGTTGAAAAGTCACTACAATATTGGGTGGAGGAAAATGATAAGAGCTCATTTGAATGCGATATATATCTCCTTCAACCTATATATATCTGTGCAGTTACAATAAATAAAACTAAACCACTTTAAATACAAATTTGCCATAATGGATAGGAAATAATTAATAGTGTTAACTATAGACCACAACTGTCAGAAAAATCTGACAGCCTCCTTGGTCTTTTTTTTTTATTGTGAAAATACTGTACAGAGGGGTTACAATTACATGGGCAAGATAATGAGTATATTTCTTATCAAGCATTGTAGCCTTCTCCTTTGTTTCCCCTTCCCATCCCATCCTCCCCCCCCCTGTCTCCCCAAACACTCCCCCCCACCAAAGTTGTAAAGCTTGTTTTCGACATATGACTTGTACATCTCATTGTTGCAATGGGTCCACCTGTATCCCAATTTAAACGATATGTTTTTTCCCTTCCCCTCCACAAATTATAACAACATCAAACACAGTGAAAGTAGGGGTCATACCATGGGGGAGGGACATACAAAGCAACAAAGAAATCATCTTATAAATGTGTTAGAAACAATCACATGAAAGAAAAAAACATTTGAATACATATCTTAGGGTTCATTTCCCTAACATCAACTTATCTGACCTTTTTTGCTTGACTCAGACATATACTTGTTATTGCAAATAAGGGAAACCATGGGACCTGTGTTTCTTTGGGCCTGGCTTATTTCACTTAATATAATATTTTCCAAGTCTTTCCATTTCCTAACAAATGGGGCAATGCCATTCTTTCTGATGGAGGCATAGAATTCCATTGTGTATATGTACCACATTTTCTTGATCCATTCATCTACTGAGGGGCATCTGGGTTTTTTCCATATCTTAGCTATGGTAAATAAGCCTGCAATAAACATAGTTGTGCTGGTCTTTTAAGGTAAAACCTAAGTAGATCCCATTCGAAAGGCTCTTATTTCTGAGTGAGTGCTTAGCACACCCTTGGTGCATCTTCTCCATTAGCAGGGATCATGATGATTAAACATCTCTTAGAGTGCTTGGTCAAGTCATGCAGTGTCCACGAAAGAACCTCATGGGGCTTCAGCAAAGTGTGCTGTGAATTGTGAATTTATGAATTCAAAAATGCTGGAGCTGAGGGAGCTTTGGCAGTAGATATAAAATATGGCTCTACAATTTCCAGACTATGTCAATCTTAGCACTTTTCCTTTTACAATGGACAGGATTCAGGCAGTTGGTAGTTCAAGGTAATAAAATAGAATTATGATTTTTCTTAACCCTTTATTTTAAAGAGGAAGTATTGGGAAACAAGAAACTGGTTTTCTTAAGAGATTATTGAATATAATATTTTAGAATACCTGCTGAGTATTGATAGCATATTTTAAAAAACTGAAGGGCATTTTTCTTTGAATTGATTGCAAATGTATCTTCCTTTTTCAATGTAAGCTGACATTGAGTCTGTCAGAAGGTTTTTTTCAAAAACAATTTTTTTTGTTTAATGTCAAGTTAACATGAAGGTGAGACAGCACCTACAAGTTAATAAAATTTCAAATATTGAGTTCTAAGCCTCAATAAATAAAATACATAAATAATAGTCAACTTGGCTCCTTGGGTATCCTAAAATCTGTGCATTGTGCATGAAAATACAACTTCTGTCAATGATTTCTAGTGGTGATGGGAAACAAAGTGAAGAGTCAAGGAACTAGTCTACCAACATCACCAGGACTACTTGGCTTTCCCCTAATTCTATAACAGCTTCTAAGTGGCAAAATGGCTTTCAAGATCATGAAAATCAGGCTAAGTATCATGACGTCCTCACCTTCTGCCTCAAGACCCCAACATTTGGTCACAAAACTTCTGAGAACATGTTTTTATGTTCTCTGTTTTAGTTTGGGCCTTCAATTCTTATTACATATGGAAACAAACATGAGGCTCCACTAAGTACTGGTTAACATTCTGAGAGCAAAGTAATACTCTATTCCTGATTTTTGTTATGATGTTGATGGTAGGGATGATGATGAAGACACAACAGTAACATGAAAAGGATTAAGAGAGTACATAGAAGAGAAATGTCAGCAGACATGGTTCAATTTAGGCCTCAACCAAAACAGATTAATTGATGTCTCCATTACTTATCTCAATGTATCTAGGTCTCAGAATTTATTTCTTTCTTGGGAGAGGACATACTTTTATATCCTACTTTATGAAAGCATTGAACAATTGCAAAGACAGCAGCTCTGTGAATTCCTTTGAAGACTATACAAAGAAGGAATTTAAAAAACTACTAAAGTAGGCTACAGCATCATTAAGGGCTAATATTAAAATTCAAGAACCCAAAGAATGTTTGTACAAAATGAAGTAATTTTTCTCACATCAAAGAACATTGAGCTATACAAAATAATTTAGTGAAAAAAATCTCTTCCTGGTCACCTACCAACTAACAAGGCACTGGGCCAACATTTTTCTATTTATCTTAGCATTTTTTTTACTACTCTCTTTGTATGTTTTAAAATGGAAATTTTAAATATACAACATCCTATTTTATATGAGAAACAGAGTCTTTGAGGAAAACAAAATTGTACTTAAGACAAAGAACTCCTCTTTGATACTCTATAAAATAGGACAGAATGGGACGTATACAGATGTGTAATTCCAAACTTAACCTTGGTTTATTTTTATTTCTTTGTTTTCTTTTGTTTTTCTATGCTATTCCAGGGTTTGAACTCAGGGCCTTGTTTGGCTGGCACTTACCACTTGAGCCATGTCTCTAGTACGTGGTTGATTGGAGATGGAGTCTTGTGCATTTTTTATTTTAATCTGGACTGCCTTCAACCCTCAGTCTTTCTTGCCTCAGCCTCCTGAGCAACTTTAACTACAGGTATGAGCTGCTGGTTCCTGGCTTTGCCATATAGTGTTAACTTTTGGTTTTCATTGAATTTCTCTAACACACATTTCTGTCTTATATTGGTTCTTGCAAATGGCCTGTTTTTAGTAACCATGGAAGTAGCCCACCCAGTTTTTCATGAAAGCCTATTGTGGCATGACACTCTCTTATGAGCACTGGGATGTGCATGCCATAATGCTTGCCAGGTAATAACTGAACACAGCCTAGAGACTAGACCCAGCCAGCAGGATTATAGGAGCCTAACTTCTGTGGGATACAGCAAATTGGGATACTCTAAAAACTCAATATATTCATAATTATTAAAGTAGGGCTCAGATTGAGCTCTGGATTCTCTGCCATATATTGTCTTTTACTTCCCACTGAAAATTTTTCTTTGACCGTCCCTGAGGATTGTAACTCTTCAAATGTCTCAGCCTCAGGTCTGTGGGGAGATGAGGCTCTTTTTCCTTGGGAGAACTAGTACTTTTCCCACACAGGAAGAAGTTATTGTAGCATCTCAATCCTATAGGTGTCCATCTCAAGAGTTGCTGCTTCTCCCTATTCTGCCCTCTAGGTCAAAATGATTAAATTTTAGCATAATCTAACTAGAAGCATCATGGGCCTGATAAGGGCAAAATAAGATTATACAGAAGCACTGCAAAAATTACCTACAAATTCCAAACAGTAGCCAACAGAATACCTCTAAGATTAGGGTTTCAGTGTTAGTAGTAATACTTACTTGCAAATGCACAGTATTAAAATTATGATCAGAAAACAGGAGAAAAAGCATTGCAGTTATGAAGTTTCCTTTGATGACTAAACAAACTTTCTTCATGCCTGAACAATATATTCAATATTGATTTGGATCATCTGGATGTTAATCAGATTTTCATTTTGCTTTATTTTATTGATGGTTTAATGTCTATTTGAGAAGTACTAAAATAATTGACTAATATTTTGGTGCCTTTTCAGACATACATTTCAGAGAACTGTAATTTTCTTCAAGTTTTTGAGGACCTAGTGGTAAAAGTTATTTGTGATATCCATTGGAAAATAAAAAACATATTGATGCATCTTCTAATCCTTATCAGAAAAGCAAAACAACACCTTGCAGATTTTTTTTACAGTTTTGATTGTATCATATGAAAACAATGCCTGGTTCTTAAATCCAATGATAAGGGATGTTAGCTTTCACTATGTTCCAGAGATTTAAAACAGCAACAAGAAAAACAATCAGGGGGTTCTGCAGCTAATCTAGGCTGTGGAAAAAGCAGCTCTAACTACCATGGCCATATAACTTTCTGGCTCTATGTTACAGTTGTTAAGAGTGGGAAAAGATGAAATGTGAGTTTATAACAAACTGCAGTAGATAACTTATCACAAGTGACAAAGAGATTTATGGAACAATGTTATGCGTTCTGCAGTGGAGGATGACATTGTATTTGAAGATGAACTCCTCTCATGAGAGTTGGCCCTAGTACAGATGGAGCACTTGGTCAAGGGACAACTAGTAAGCCTGTGTCTCAAATGCTCCATAATGAGTCAGGTTATGGCATGGTTAGTTACATTGTCATGAAATCAGTAGGCTTTGCATCATTATAAGTTACAAGTCGTCTGTTTCAGATCAATTCTAAGTAACAACAGACCACGCAGGCAAGCTGCACATGCAGTTGACCAGACCCTCATGTCAGTCAGAATGTTTCTACCAGTACTCACCTCCAAGGTGAACTCCCTCTGACCGGCTGAAGAAAGAAAGAAAACAAAAACAAGAACAAAAAAACTAGCAACAAACAAAGCTTGATTATAGGTATATATGCTCACTCTATGAATGCAAACTGAAAATAGATATTACCAGGAAGTAATAATAGGCAATAATCAGTCTGTAGAGTAAGAAAATCTTCCCAGTAAGTGAAAGAGTAAATGGAGAACCCAGTCATTCATTTTGTAGAAGAAATGGAGAGGGAAGAATATATACACATTTGTAGACATTTGCTGATGGCCAAAATTACTGATGGAGTACCTGGAAGAAAGAAATAAAGGATGAGAATCTCAGCAAGAAAGTATGGAATGGCATGTGGATGGAAAGGTGAGCATTGGCATGAAGTAGGAAAATGTTTGAATTATGCTAATATGTGACAGAAAATGGCCACTAAAAAAGTGTAACCAAACAATAAAGTAGGCAGAGTAATGTGCTGAGCTGACACTAGCTACCTGTTTCATTTTTCATCCCTGAATTGGCATGGGAAAGGGCACCTAAATGCAATCCCTCTCATTTAATTCTGATGTTTCTTGATCTTAAGCAAAGGCGATTTCTTATTAGTTTGTGGTTTATTTATTCCCAGAACCTTCACAACTTCTTTTTAATGATGGCTGATGGCCTTGAATCATACTTGTGACTGGTTCTTTCAAAAATAAATAAAAACAAAAATTGAGAAAGTGATGACATGTTGAAAAGTCTCAAATCACTAATTTGTCACAGCTATTTGCACAAGATTTGATAATGAAGATCTTTTACAAATGTTAGCTAATCACATTATCCTCTGGACATGTTTTAAAATAGTGATATTAATTTATTTGAGAAGAGGTTATAGATTTTGCTGATGTCCATTAACATCTCTAACATTTTAATATGTTGTAGCTCATGTTAGTGACAAGTTATAATCTCAAAGTTATTTTCATTGCAGATTCTAAATTTTAGATTATTTCTGGGGCACTATCTAATCCTTACACTTTTTTTCTTTCTCAGATTCTTTCAAGTGTTTTCATTACTTGGGCAGTGATATTGTAATTACAGGGTGTTAGAATCTTTTCTGAGATCAATATTCTCTATTTTCCAATTTAATCTTTTTGTGTGAAATTTTTTTATTATATAATATATATTAGGTGTAATCATGATCATTTTATATTAATCTCACTGAAGAAATGTGTAATTCTAAGAAATATTCTATCAGAATTTTTAGGAAAAAAGGCTGATTTCTTTAAAATGTAATTAAATGTTGGAATCGGGAAGCAAATCTTACACAAAGTAAAGAACGTTTAACAGAATTTTCAGAGTCCTGCTATCCAGAATACTGAAATTTATGAAAGTCTTTTATCAGGATACCGAGGTCCTCTGGTCTGAGTCATTTTTCCTGTTTCCCTTTTCACACTTTGCTTCCTAACAAGGCACCTTTTCACTCTAGGCCTATTTTGTTGTCCGTAGGGGAATGGAGTTCTGTATACATCAATATTTCTACTGAATTTGAATTTACCTTTTTCTCCCCAGGGGAAAGAAATGTGTGTGTGTGTGTGTATGCGTGTGTGTGTGTGTGTGTGTGCATGTGTGTGTGCACGTGCATGTGTGTGCATGTGTGTGCGTGTGTGTGCGTGCATGTGTGTGCATGTGTGTGCGTGCATGTGTGTGTGCATGTGTGTGTGTGCATGTGTATGTGTGTGTGCATGTGTGTGCATGTGTGTACATGTGTGTGTGCGTGCGTGTGTGTGCGCGTGCGCGCGTGCGTGTGTGCATGTGTGCGTGTGTGTGTGTGTGTGTGTGTATCTCTTCTATCTCCCTCTCACTTTCCTTCTCCCTTCTCCGCCCCTCTCTCTGTCTTTGTCTCTCTGTGCCTGGAAAGTGGATGGAAACTAAACAGATAAGATATGCTCAGTATTTCCCTCAGCTTGAAAAAAACTTCAAAAGGCTTTCTCCCAGATCTAAGCTTGTTCCTCTTCAAGTTTTAAGTTACTTTTACAACCCAAGAATGCCCTTCTCAAGACCTGTAAGGCATGTCTTTGGCATGCACTCATCAAAGAAAGATAGTTCACCTATCATCCAAGCTCTCTAGGAAGGTAGGAAAATGAATTTAATTATGCTTTATCCAAGTTGCAAAATGACCTCTTGGCCACCAGAGGTATGGCTTTTCTCTACCATGTGCACCATACCTCTACTTTTGTTTGTTTCTGGGTCACGAATAAAGGAAGGGGGGTTGCTTAGGTGCTGAATTTAAGTACTTAAGCCATGATGAAGGACTGAGCGTGCTCAGGATTCAGTAGTACTAATGATGGAGGAAAGCAAGAAAGATCTAGGAAACGATAATATTGGAGAGATATGAAACAAAGGTAAGTAGATAGATCGGAACACTCAGGAGAAGATTGTGTGAGATAAGGCAAGTAGGCATGGAGGCGAGGCAGTGAGTGATAAACATCTGATTTCTCTAACGATAGAAGAACATAGGAGCAAGAAAAAGATAATGCAAATAGAAAAACTGGACAGTAAAGAGAAATGAGTATTTGATGACCCAGATTGGAAGGAGAGAGTGATAGGTTCACGTGAAGGTGATGTGCATTTCTTGCTGTGGTTCTGACAGTGGGAATTGCTTAGTGGCTCATAACTGGGACCTGTTTGGCTCAGATGTGCTTTTCTAACAGGTCATGGAAGAGGATACATTTGAAGGAGGTGAGATAGCTGTCTTTACAAATCTAAGAAAGGGCCGGTAGTATCTGGATCAAGCATGACTGCATTCAATATTGTATAATTCATTCTTGCAGTCAGGAAGCCCCAAATACCATTGTGTAGAAATAATTTAATAGAGTATACCTTTCTTTTACTTTTAAATATTAATTTAATTATTTTTTTTTTATCTTGATACTATGGCTTAAACTCAGGGCTTCCTATTCTTGCTCAGCTTGTACTCCACTACTTCAACCACATAACCACTAATGGTTTCCCTTCAAATGTCCACAATAGTGGATTGGGTAGTATTTGAGCCATCTAAAGGTTTTCATCATTTGATATTAACTGTTTCACAAGTAGAACAAATAATAGAAGTAAAATCAACCAAATAAAGTCTCTCTCTAGAAGAGAAACTTTCTGCCACTTGCAGCAGAAATGTCATTTGAGCATCCTGAGGTCAGTATGAGCTGAGAAAAATATTACACAGAAAATGAAAGAAAATTGTCCAATTCTATTGATAATTGTCTCTGGCTCTGTGATCTTTTTCCCCAAATGTTCAAGAAGAACAATTCTGAGTACATTTTTCAAAATGTGTGAAGTATTGAGACTTAAATATGTATAGAGATATTTTATTAGCAAAATTTTCAATCTTTAAATAACAATTATAAACTGATTTGTTGAATGGTAACACCTTTGCACAGCTACTTAAAGTTAATAAAATATAATTAAAAATAAATAAGTACCAATCAGATTTGTTCTCTTATGAATCATATTATTTATTGCAATGGTACTATTTCCAAAGGTTATAATTTATGGCAGGTTAGAAATAAAATCTAAACACTTGATAACCACTATTTTTGTAAACTCTTCTTAGGAAGGTCTTTCATTTATGAAATAATGAGTTTTCACCATGGTTTTCTTGTTAACAGCATACTCTCAGCCTTAAATCTTTTCATTCAACTAGTAAACTCTATAGTCACATTCTAAAACTTGATTCATGGCTTCCTATACTTTTCTAGAGAAATAATTTCTTCTATCATCTTTTAAAATCATAAATATGATTTTGTTGCCCATTTTATCCTTTTTATATATCTTTACTTCTTTCTTTTACTGGTATATTTGATAGTGCAGCAATTTAAAATCAACATGTCTTGTACTTGCACTCACTTGAGTGCTTTTGTTGTTGTTTAATCCATTTGGTAATCAATCCTAATAAAAATTTCCTCCTCCTCCTCCTCCTCCTCCTCCTCCTCCTCCTCCTCCTCCTCCTCCTCCTCCTCCTCCTCCTCCTCCTCCTCCTCCTCCTCCTCCTCCTCCTCCTCCTCCTCCTCCTCCTCCTCCTCCTCCTCCTCTTCTTCTTCTTCTTCTTCTTCTTCTTCTTCTTCTTCTTCTTCTTCTTCTTCTTCTTCTTCTTCTTCTTCTTCTTCTTCTTCTTCTTCTTCTTCTTCTTCTTCTTCTTCTCCTTCTCCTTCTTCTTCTCCTTCTCCTCCTTCTCCTCCTCCTTCTCCTTCTCCTCCTCCTCCCCCTTCTCCTCCTCCTCCTCCTCCTCCTCCTCCTCCTCCTCCTCCTCCTCCTCCTCCTCCTCCTCCTCCTCCTCCTCCTCCTCCTCCTCCTCCTCCTCCTCCTCCTCCTGCTGCTGCTGCTGCTGCTTTTTTTCTCTCTCTCTCACACACATATGCACATGCACACATATACTTCTGCATTTCTCTGCTCTTACATATAAACTTCCTATTCAGTCAGGGAAGTCACAGATGGTAACATGGCAGATGGATATGACTGCACACTCTCACTAAGCTCAAAGGAACCTTCTATGTGGAGGATCTCCCTCTTCAAGTCTACCTTTTCTGTTACTCTGCTCCAGAACTGTTTAAAATCTTCTTTATTCAAGAGTTAGTCCCTATTAGTTTCTTTTTTTACTCTAAGCAGATGACATCATACTTAATCTCACTGAGAAAATCGTAGCCATCAAAAGGCATCTCTTTTAAACTGTTTATATAAAATCTAACATCTGTCTATGTCTGTACTAATCATCTCCTTTTCATTTTGTTTTGTTATGGTTTTTAGACTTTTGTTGCACATTATGAATGCTAAAAAAGGTTTATGCTTGAGCCCCAACACTTGTTGATAACCAGAACACACCCAAGTTGATATTTTCAATATTTATTAGGTAGGCTGAGACCGCAGCCTTTATGCGACACAATTTACATAAGTTATCAAGATACATCTTGTGTACAATCACAAAACCAAGACATATTTTTACACTTGAGACAGATTTGTATAAGCATTTTTTACACAACCCTCATGTATTTTAGGTCAATTTATAAATCTCTAGCCAAATGATTTATTTGCATTTGTTCATTAAATTTTCTAGAGGGATTTTAGTAACCCTAATAACCCCTCAACCTTAAACAACCCCCATATCAGCAATCACCAACATGGCATGCGACATATAGTTAGAAACAAAACATATCTCCAAGTACTTTTTTTAAAATTTGAAATCAATTTTATTAGGATTTAATTTTTTTAGACAAGTTTTTCCCCTTACTATTGGCTGTAATTTTTTAAGATATTAGCACACACAGTAATCAGTAGTGGGAGCACCCGAGCACATCACGGAACAAATACAGACACAAGTGAATAATTATATTCACATGCAATTTCCAAATGAAGTGAATAGTTCAATTTTACCTATTTTACCAAATCTATACTTATGTACAATTAACAAATTAAGAAAACACTCTTAATCTACCTATTCGATAAAGAATCTGAAGAGATGATTTTGGTTTAGTGAGCACTTTTGATAATAACAACATGGGACATACAGAAAACATCATATTCAATGAGTCATATTCAATGAGAATATCTGTTTTACTCATTCACTCTTACACTGAAGGCAAGAATTATTAAAGAAATAGCTCACCATTTTAATTGAGTTTTCTTTTACTTTCATTTCAAGTTCAAAAAGGGAAAGTCACCTCTGCAATACATACAGTTATAAACACATAGAGCTGTAGCCGGCTAATTTTGGAATATTTGATATTCTAGCAATGAAAATAATTTTTTAAAAATATTGTTAGTTATGATTTAAATAATAAAGTAAAAAAATACTATAAATATCTTTGTGATATCTTAATGAAATGAGGCATTGATCAAATAATTTTTAATTGATTGGGCACAATATAATAATATATTATTTGTTTTACTTTACACCACCACCACAACTGTCACTATAGTCAGCATCACTATCGTCAACACCATTCCTGCAACAATAATCAATAATCAGCTGGTTACCAGCTATAATAGCCCCACAATATGACTCTTTTAATGTGTGTGGTCCACAAAATTAATCTCACTGATACCCTAAATATACATCTTATTAGTGTGATATTTTTTAAACGTGGGTGATTTTTAACAAGCAAAGATAGTGATTACTCCTTTGTTGTGGATATTGTTCCTTTAAACTAAACTGGTAAATAAAGAATTTAGAATCACCACAATTTTCCTTAGTAGTAGATGAAAACAGAGAAAACACCAACTTCTCTAGTAGCTTATCTGTGTTTATGATGATTATTCAAAAATTCCCTGTCTTTTGTTTGATTTCACTTTGTGCTATTTCTTCTACAGCTGAAAGTTTCTTTTGGGCCAAATTTTAACAAACAACTTTAGTCTTTGATGACTCATTTATAAATGCAGTAATTGGATTAATCACATAATTAATTAGAAATTACAAACTATTTCTATTAGGTTAAAAAAGGCAATTCAAATAAAATAAAATAATATGTGGTAAGTCATGTGCTATGGTATATACAAAAAAGTAAAAAAACACTAAGAGCCCTATTTGCAATTTAAAAAGGAATAGTTTTGTGGTAAGAAGGGTAATCAAACTCATTCAGAAGAGATGCATTCATATAAGGATCAGTGTTGCATAGAATAATTCCAGTACAACCTAGAGGTTTGGTCAGTTGCAAACTTGGCACACTGACAGCATCTTATGCTCTCTGAAGGGGATGCTGGTGCACAAAAAAGAAGCCCTCTCAATTTGACTTTGAGTGACTTAGTCCCATCCCCAGTTCCTTGAAGTCAAGGGGCACTTGAAATAGAAAGGCTCTCATTCTTTCCAGTTAAATAGCTTCTCAAGGATGATCATGTTCTGCTAGTCCTTCTGTTTTTATTAGTCCAAAAGAAATCACAACAAGAATGAAATATATCAACTGGTCATACAACGTCTCGTGCATACCTCTGGAGGCAAATGGCTGCAGGAGAGGACCAGAGAAGAGGATTTCTTTTTAATAGCAAATAGTAGAGCCTTTTGATGTGAGAAGGAGATCTTCCCAGACCTTTATGACTGATGATTATGAGCTTCCTCAACTGCTTCTGCTGGAAATATCCATGGCAACAAACAGCAGATCTATTAGTCTTTAAAAAAATGAAACCTGAAAAATACCATATCTTTGATAATTTCTTCCCCCATGCTCTTTATAGAGCAATATCAATAGTAACTGGTATTTCATTGTTGGGGGTGGGGAGTGAAAAATAGAGCAAAGGCAAGTGATGGTTATATTAGGTTGGGGAAAACTGTATTTACATTTCTTTATGAATATAATAAAGATATATAGTCTGTATATGTAAGAAATTCTTTATGGTAATGTTTTACATTTCTTTCAAATTTGAAGTATTTTCATTAAAAATAAGAAAATTCAATATCGGACCCATATTTTAAAGATAGTTACCTCTAAGCCACACCAAAACCTCATCTTGAATAAAGTAGCAGCTTTTAGGTGCATAATTTTCTGAGAAGTAATTTGATTTAATTTGGGTAAGATAAAAATCTGTATGACTCATAGGGTTTGGTATAAAAATGTGCAGATATTTTTCATTTAATTCTTCATCCATTTTTTAAGCTAAATGAAAGTTTATTTCTAAATGAAATGAATTTTGGAATTAATTTACTGCATTTAAGTATATCAATGCTTCTCATTGGTTTGGGGCTGTTTCTCTCATATAAAATTTGAGGAATGAAATGTTCCATAATACTTACTCCTCACTTCTGTGTATAAAACTAAATTTGGAAATGTGCTTTCATCTTTCATAGATCTCTTGCTTTTGGTATCTCAATGCTTAAGGAGTAAAATTAGGAATATATCTTTGTTTTTAAAGATAAGAAAACAGGAAGGTGGTATAAGTGACCTGTGTAAGCTCAGTAGCAGATTCAAACCAGAAGCCACAATTTTAATCCCAGCTAATTAAACTTTGTACAGTAGTTCTGTGCTACTTTCATTATTAATGGTTAATAAAAGGATGTTTCATTTTTAATGACGCAGACATTGGTTATTTCATTTCATATTATTAAAATAGTTCAATGTATATTTTGCATTTAATTATTGACTTTTTCCACATAATTTCCCAAAGTTGATCAACCTGATCAAAAAGATATTATCATTAATGGGGAGAAATAGAGAACTAGGGAGAATTAGTTACAGAGTCCATGTGGAAAATATTATGGAATCACAGAGGCTGACATCAATTGAATTAGTAAGTTTCATACATTAATAAGACTTATTTGCCAGAGGTTGAATTTTCTCTCTGTGTCAATATATTATTTGAGAGAAAGGAAATATGCAGTATAATTCATGTATTTGTAATTTTTCATAACACAAGTGGTCATGCTTCCTAGAACGCTATGAATTTTTTAGGTCCTTTGGTATGTAGATTGATAATGCCTTGGTAAATGTTTTTAACCAAGGCTCCAATATTTTATGGGTCAGCACTACTTATTAGCCATTCTTGGCTTTCTGTCTAAAAATATAATTTCATTTCTATATAGTACTATCTTCACTGTATGTTATTTCAATTAAATGGAAAAATGTGCTTTTATTACATGTTTCTGAAATTTCATTGCACATCTTTTTAAAGAGACACAGGAAAAACTTGTACAATTGATACAAAATTCACAATTCTATATATCCTGCTTCATTTTTCCCTTTGAACAGAGATCCTCATTTCCAGTCTGGGACACATGTTTAGGTGAATCTCATATCAGAATTTCAATCCAGAAAGTAGTTGATAATATAAGATGAAGAAGAAAGATTTTTGAACATCTGAAAACATATTCAATTCCATGGTTTGTTTATGTTTTTGTTTCCAACTAAAGGATTGCTTTTCCACCACCTTCGGAAACCATATTAATCTTTGAGCTCCTGTTTTTTCAGCTCAATTCTCCTCAGAGATTTTTATATTCAGAATTCCTCTCAGTTTCTCTTCATAGCCATGAGAAATCCAAGGTCTCTGAGCTCTATTTTTGTTGGTTTCTTTCCAACACATGACCATTTTCAAATTTCCTGTGTTCCACAACAAAGAAGTTACAAAGCTTTAACACTTGTTTTCTTGCCTGTTGTTTCATGTCTCATGTTTGCTCCTGAATACAAAGCTGGGTATAGCAGTATCCAACTACAGCCTTGCTTTGCATATATTTATATCCATTTTATTACCCTGAACAGACATGTTTTTTTCAATGTGTTTGATTGGAGCTAGCCAAAAGTTTGTGCCAGTTGACTATTCTTTTTCTGAGATCCACTTTATCCAACCAGATACAAGCTTCACCAATCAAGGTCTTTTTCATAAACTTTCCTCCATTGGAGAATAGCAAAATCTGGAAAAAAGTCAAGGATATATACATATATACATATATACACACATTTTAAAGGACATTTTAATTTAAAGGACATTTAATCATCAAAGAAATGTCATTTAAAAGAAAGTGTAAGGAGGGAAGAAGTGTCAGGCAAATCCATTCTGATGCTGAAGATTTCCTCAAAAGTTTTAGATATATCAGATAATTCACACCATTTCTGTTCTTATCCTGAAAGGAAAAGACTCATCCAATGCATATGAATAGTATTAATGAATAATATTAAATAATAAAGGCAAATCAGCTAATTCTAACTAGTTATATGCTGAGATTGATGAAAGATTTCACAAAATAACCTTGCCAGTTATATTTATGCTGTTTTATGAAATAATAAAGTACAAAATGATTTGAATGCTGAGTAAATAAATAGGACTTTAGTAGTTTGGTAGTTTATACTATAGTATATATACACAGTATATATACATACATATACAAACAATACAGTTTCTTAAGTTATATTTAGAGCTTACATGCCTCCATACGGCCTAAGACTGAAGAGGTCTCGTTTTTGATATTAAATATTTCTATTGTTATTATAAAGAAATGTACAGGGGGGTTATAGTTTCATAAATCAGGGAATGAGTATGACAGTGTTAGTCCTTTCTTGGTGCTCTCTCAGGTTTTCCCTTCTGTCCCCATCTACAATTTGTATAGTTCATTTTCAACATAGTTTCTACTGAGTACCACTGCTTCATTTGTTTACCTTTTGCCCTTCCATTTCTGTGCTCCACTTACCCTCTCAAAGACAGATCAACCAATTATTTAGAGAATAATTGAAAGAAACATAGAGAACAGTAGGTTTCTGGTTGGTGAGGAATATTCAAATAACTTTGTATTGTGGCTTGATTCCTTGCTCTCTTAATAAATTATTTTCAAACAAACCTATATTTCTTTTTTACAACTAATCTCTATGGCTAATCACTCTCTGAATGACATATTCTTTCACATAGACTTTAGTAATTCTTTAACTTTTTATTCCATTCTACTCAAACCCCAGTTAATCCTCTCAGTGAATATTTGACTTTTAATATCTCATCGTTGTCTCTAGTGCTTTAAGTCCTAGTTTCATGAGATTTCTTCATATATTTTTTCAGTTCATTTTACTTTATTAAAAAAATTTTGAAAAGGTGATCTTCAGAGAAGTTACAGTCATATAAGTCAGGTAAAAAGTACATTTCTGTTTGAATAGTGCACCCTTCCCTCATTTTCTCCCAGTTTTCTCCCTGACTTCAAAGTTGTACAGTTCATTTCCAACATAGTGTCTAATGGGTTTCACTTCTGAATTGGTTCAGCCCCCCCTTTTTTTTACATATTTTTAGAAATCTCTTCCTTTCTCTCCACATTTATTCTTCCATTTCTTATTTCTATGTCTACTGAAGATGTACAATATGAAATGCTTTGATAAAGAGCAATGAAAATTAATCCCTATACAGATTATTGCACAAGACAGACTGTTATTGATAACATAACAATAAACAAAGTAATTTGTGACGGAGGTATGATAAATTAATTATTTGTAGTGTCATCAGTGATAGCAATGTGTTTTTTATTGAAAGACATGGAATATGGTATTAGATGGAGAGGAGCAAGAAGGGAATTTTTGAAAGGGAAGAAAAATGTGAGACAAGCATTGGAGGCTTAACCTGATTTGAAAAGATTCTGATGTGACTAGAGTATTGAGTGTGTGGAAAAGTATACAAGGCGCTGAAACTAAATCAATATAATTAAGAGCCACTTTATAGAACACTAGGTAGGTGACTCATTGGAATGAATCATTGTAGAACTTTAATGTAACCCAACCAGTGTTTTAACAAGATAACTCTGGCTGCAGTATGATGGCATGATTTAAGATTTCAAGCACAAATGACAAGCTGGGCAGGTAAACTACCAAAATAATGTGAAGAAGAAAGATGCAGGCCCAAAGAAGATTAGTGGTAGTGACCAGGGCAAGAAAAGAAGTCTACATAAAATAAACAGAGTGGACTACAGAAGTATAAAAGGTTTCTTAGGAGATATCTCTTATGATTAATTATTATTTTTCAAATATAATATAAACTCTAGTATAAACTCTAACATATTATAAATATGCATGTATAGTATAAACTCTAACATATTATAAATATTAAATAATCTAATAACAAATAAATAAAAAATGAGCAGAAAACTTAGAAACAGTAAATGTATAGTGCAGAGTTACCTGAAGAGAATGTCCAGAAGGACTTAGGCTGAATCTAAAAGTTTCATTAAATGAAGGCTCCCGATCATGTCTGCAAACTCTTGTCTTTTTCTTAATCACCTTCTTTTGGGTAGAAATGTTCATTATGTATATTTTCACATATAAATCTGAAAATAACATTTCAAGTCATTCAGCGTCAATCAATCATACAATTTTCTTTCTTTTAAAATATGTATTGTTATTGTAAAGGTGAAATACAGAGAAGTTACAGTTACATAAGTAAAAATAAAGAAGAGTACATTTCCTCTGAATAATGCCATCCCTTCCCTTCTCTCCCACTTTTTCCTTCCTGTCCCTACCTACAAGCTGTGTAGTTCTTTTTCAACATAATGTCTAGCAAGTATCACTGCGGCATTTATTCACTCTTTGTCCCACCACTTCTGTGGCCCCCTTACCATTCCAAAGACAAATAAACAAACAAACAAGACAAATTTCTACTAAAAGAATAACTCATGTTATACAAAAGTAGTTAATTGTATTTACTTTGTTCCTATTGGCCTAAGGTGATTTAAAGAATATATTTTTCCTGTAGATTAATAAATATAGCAGCCTATATTAAAAACCAGTGTAAAAGGATCTGATCTATACAGAAAAAATTAAAAATCATTTTTTATATTTTATGATATATTTTATATTCAGACCAAATTTTAGTTACCATTTCTTATAGTACTCAAGATATACCTTAAATAAATTCCAAGATATATTAAACATTATCATAAAATTAATTACCTGGTAAGTGGTCAGGAGACTTAAATTTGTAAGTAATATTTCTGCACTGAAGAATTTCAACTATAAGTTGTTCACCATCTGTTTTCATTTCCTTTTTTAAGGCAATCTTTATTTCTCCCATCACTTGAGTTTTAACTGAAAGAAATTAAGAAAAAATTGGGAAATATGCAGTTAGTTATTAACTTCTTACTTTGGTTCATAATTCATTTATTGCATGTCTATCAAGTGCTCAGCATTTTTTGTATAGATGAATTAAATACAGCCCACGGATTTAAGCAGTACAGCTTAAATTGCACATATATATACAACAACGTGTTAAATGTAAAAATCTGGTTAAGAGGTATGAGATATAAGTAGATGTATATTTTCATCCAAAGAAGTAATAGGATTGTGGGAAGAAAAACATACTAACAAGTGAGAGAATTATGATATAATTTATCCAAGAAATAGAAAATCATGAGAAGTATAATTTGTTTTCCACCAATACTAAAAAACTAATAATATTGAATATTATTTGCACTTCCTTTCTGTATCCTTTGTAAAACAGTAAACATTACTATAGAAAAATAAAATTATATAAGGCAAAATATGACGAATGAAGCAAACTGTTTTTGAGGTATTTTTTTTCCTGTACATTTTCTTTAGTCTTACATTATTAAAGAAGCTGTTCAATCTAGGTTAAATGTTTGATCAATCAACCAAACCCATTCTTGAACAATTCATATATTCTTTTATAGACTCATACACCAACAAACATTTTGTTTTCCATCCTATCCCATGTTGAACATTGTGATAAACAAAATACTGTGACCAAAGCATTCAGGCTTATTGATTTCATAGTTTTGTATGTATTGGGAAGAAATGTACACTTCCATCAATAACTATATAATTAAAAAGAGAAAAGTTTCTAAACTATAAAAGCATAGTTTCAATAGTGACTATAGGTGGTCTGGAGGAAGATGGCAAAAGAGAAGCTGGAAGCTAAACAAGCTCTTGCATAGAAAGCAGTTTTCGTGTTCCAGTGAACAGTCCTAGGCACACACAAAGTGTGCCATCACAGAACAGGGAGTTTGGCCAGAGAGGAAAAATCCAGGCAGCATGGGAAAGGAGACACATCTGAGCACCGGTCCCTAGAGGTGGCAGTGGCTGCTGCTGCAGTCACCATATCAACAGAGAGAGCCCAGGAGAAAGATGCCAGGTGTGATGTGAGAGCGGATTCTACTCACCACCAGCAAGAACTGACAAGGAGCAGAAATCGTCATCCTGCTGATGGCAAACCAGGGATGGCCCAGAAACCAAGAGGCTAGAGTGAGTACACCGAAGACATCCTCATTACTTCTCATGGAGCAGTGGTGGGAAGGTAGACCCTCCACCACCAGAGAAGAACTCCATCTTTGATACTGACTCAAACCCAGCCGAGCAGCTAGCTCCAACTCAGGCCTTGGAAGAAAACAATAGGAGCCATTCACCAGGTCACAAGAACCTGACCTAACCTACTGGGCTCAGCTCCACCCAGGGGAAAGTCACCCCACCCAGGCAGAGAGATCTCTGCCCCCAGGGGAGTGACTTTCTTCACTGGGTAAACAGAGCCAGAGACTGACCTTGCCCACTACAACCTAGGCACCATGCCCAGCAGCAGGAGGGGTAAAAGACAAACAATTGAAACAGTAAATACAAATCCTGAGAATGGCTCCAGGCTGGGCTCTGTGAGTGTCTCAGGAGCTCAGGGAGAAGCTAATCATTGCTGATAGGCCTCAACCCTACCAGAACCTCATCTCAGCAACTCTAAACTAGAGGAGGCATACATCTACCTCTTTTGTGATACTCAAAGCAGAACTGCCTCCCACTGAACTAGTCTGGGAGGAGGATCACAAAGTTGTGGGTAAGGCAGAGCAATTTTCTGCCTGCTCAAACTGACTTAAGAAACCAATCAAGTCACAGGAAAACTAAACACCACAAGCAAACCAGAGATTCCAGCAAGACACTGGTTACGGACACACAGGGGAGACAAGATGTTCCTACCCGCCCTCCCCACCCCACCAAAAAACCCCAAATAACTCATTTTTCTATCTAATTAAAAATTTTAAAAATGTTTTCTTATTTTTTCTTTCATAATTTATATTTCAGGTGTGTGTGTGTGTGTGTGTGTGTGTGTGTGTGTGTGTGTGTGTTATCTCTTTTAACCTTTAGGTCCTTTTTTTTTTAATTTTATTTTATTTGTGACATACTGTACAGAGGGGTTACAATTACATGGGCAGGATAATGCGTACATTTCTTTTTTTTTTAATTTAATTTTATTTTATTTGAGAACATACTGTACAGAGGGGCCAAAATTACATGGGCAGGATAATGCATACATTCCCCACCAAGCATTGTAGCCTCCTCCTTTGTTCACCCTTGACCTCCCTTCCCAGCCTCCCCCCTTCCCCCACCCAATTATATCCCCCTCCCCCCCCACACGGACACCGCAAAGTTGGTTTTGACATGACACTTTGTACTTCTCATTGTTGCAACAGGTCCACCTGAATCCCTAAACGACCTGTCTGTCCCTATCTCCTCCTCAAGTTATACTGACATCAAATATAGTGAAAGCAGGGGTTATACTGTGGGGGAGGGACATACAAAGCAACAAAGAGATAATCTTATAAATGCATTAGAAAAACATGCATGAAAGAAAAAAACATTAAAATACATATCTAAGGGTTCATTTTCCTGACATCACATTATCTGACCTTTCCCGCTTGACTCATGCATATACTAGATATTGCAAATAAGGGAAACCATGGGACCTATGTTTCTTTGGGCCTGGCTTACTTCACTTAATATAATTGTTTCCAAGTTTTTCCATTTCCTAACAAATGGCGCAATGTCATTTTTTTGATGGAGGCATAGAATTCCATTGTGTATATATACCACATTTTCTTGATCCATTCATCTACTGAGGGGCATCTGGGTTGGTTCCATATCTTAGCTATGGTAAATAATGCTGCAATAAACATAGTTGTGCTGGTAGCTTTAGTGTGGTCTTGTTTGTAAACATTTGGGTAAATGCCCAAAAGTAGGATTGCTGGGTCATAGGGGAGTTCTATGTGAAGTCTTTTGAGGAACCTCCATACTGCTTTCCAAAGTGGTTGAACAAGTTTACATTCCCACCAACAATGAAGTAAGGTTCCTTTCTGTCCACATCCCCTCCAGCATCTGTTGTTGTTAGAGTTCTTGATTTTTGCCGTTTTAACTGAGGTGAGGTGATATCTCAATGTTGTTTTGATTTGCATTTCTTTTATGGCTAGGGATGTTGAACATTTTTTTCATGTGTCTATTGGCCATCCTTCTTTCTTCTTCAGAGAAGCTTCTCTTTAAGTCTTTAGCCCACTTATTTATTGGGCAGTTGTTTCTTTGAGGATTTGTTGTTGGGGGTTTAATTTTTTGAGTTCCAAGTATATTTTAGATATGAGACCCTTGTCCGTTGTATGGCTAGTAAAGATCTTCTCCCAATCCGTGGGCTTTCTATTGATCTTGCTAGCTATGTCATTTGCCTTGCAGAAGCTCTGCAACCTTATTCAATCCCATTTGTCCAACCTTTCTTTGATTTCTTGTGTTTCCGAGTCTCTATTCAAAAATTTCGGCCTGAGCCAAGGAGACCTAGGGTTTCTCCTATTCCATCCTGTAATGTTTTCAGAGTGTCTGCTTTGAGTTCAAGGTCTTTGATCCATTTGGAGTTGATTCTGGTGCAGGGTGATATGTAAGGATCTAGCTTTAGTTTTCTACATGTAGTTAACCAATTTTGCGAGCACAATTTACTAAAGAGGCTGTCTTTCTTCCATTCTATTGTTTTAGCTTTCTTATAGAAGATTACATGGCTATAGGTCTGTAGGTTCATTTCTGGGTTTTCAATTCTATTCCATTGGTCCTGAGGTCTGTTCTTATGCCAATACCAAGCTGTTTTGATTATTATGGCTTTATAGTAGAGTTTGAAATTTGGTATTGATATTCCTCCAGCAGTGTTCTTTCTGTTGAGGAGCGTTTTTGCTATTCGGGGTCTTTTATTGTTCCATATGAATTTTTGGATTGCCTCTTCTATTTCCTTGAAGAATGAGGTTGGAATTTTGATAAGTATTGCGTTGAATTTGTAGATAGCCTTGGGAAGTATTGCCAATTTTACGATGTTAATCTTGCCAATCCAGGAGCATGGGAGGTTTTGCCATTTTTTAAGTTCTGTGTTGATTTCCTTTTTCAAGATTTTAAAGTTTTCATCATAGAGGTCCTTCACTTCTTTAGTTAAGTTAATTCCTAGGTATTTTATTTTTTGTGGGGCTATTACAAATGGAGTTGCTTTCCTAATTTCAGCCACACTTTTCTCATTGTTGGCATACAGAAAAGCCATTGATTTTTGGGGGTTAATTTTATAACCTGCTACTTTGCCAAAGTTTTGAATCAGCTTGAGTAATTTGGGAGTGGAGTCTATGGGATTCTTTAAGTACAAGATCATGTCATCTTCAAAGAGGGAGAGTTTTATTTCTTCTTTCCCTATTTGGATCCCCTTTATGTCTGCATCTTGTCTTATTGCTGTAGCTAGGCATTCTAATACTAGATTCAAGAGAAGTGGAGAGAGGGGGCATCCTTGTCTCGTTCCTGAGTTAAGAGGAAATGGCTTTAGTTTTTCACCATTGAGTATAATGCTGGCTGTAGGTTTGTCATATACAGCCTTTATTGTATTGAGGAATGTTCCATGGATTCCTAATTTTTCCAAAACCTTCATCATGAAGGGGTGTTGGATCTTGTCGAATGCTTTTTCTGCATCTATTGAGATAACCATTTGGTTCTTATTCTTGCTCCTGTTGATGTGATGAATAATATTAATTGATTTGCGTATATTGAACCAGCTTTGCATCCCTGAAATGAATCCTGTTTGATCATGGTGTATGATTTTTTGGATGAATTGTTGAAGTCGATTGGCCAAAATTTTGTTGAGAAGTTTTGCATCAATGTTCATCAAAGAAATGGGTCTATAGTTCTCTTTCTTTGATGAGTCCCTGCCTGGTTTTGGGATGAGGGTTATGATGGCTTCATAGAATGTGTTGGGTAGTGAGCTTTCTCTTTCAATTTCATTGAAGAGTTGGAGGAGTATTGGTGTGAGCTCTGCTTTGAAGGCCTTGTAAAATTCCGCTGTAAAACCATCTGGTCCTGGACTTTTCTTAGCTGGGAGGTCTCTTATTGCTGTTTCTTTTTCAGTGCTTAATATGGGCCTGTTAAGATAGATTAACTCATCTTGGTTTAGTTTTGGCATGTCAATATTTGCTAGGAAAAGGTCCATTTCTGTCAAGTTCTCAAACTTATTAGCATAAAGTTTTGAGAAGTATTTCCTTATAATGTTCTGAATCTTGGTTGTTTCTGTGGTGATGTTTCCATTCTCATCTCTGAGTTTATTAATTTGGGTGTGTTCTCTTCTTTTTCTGATAAGATTTGCTAAGGGTCTGTCAATTTTGTTAAGTTTTTCGAAGAACCAACTCTTTATTTTGTTGATCCTTTCTATAGTTTTTTTGGATTCTAATTCATTTAGTTCTGATTTAATTTTGATTATTTCTTTCCGTCTACTGGATTGAGGTTTATCTTGCTGCTCTTTTTCAAGGAGGTTTAGATGTGTCATTAAATTGCTAGTTTCTGATCTCTCCAATTTGTTGATGTAGGAGCTCAGAGCTATAAACTTGCCTCTGAGTACTGCCTTTGCTGTGTCCCAGAGGAGCTGGTAATTTGTGTGTTCATTTTTGTTGAATAGCATGAACATTTGAATTTCCTTTCTAATCTCTTCCATGACCCACTCTTGGTTCAGCAGTGTGTTGTCCAGCCTCCATGTGATACCGGACTTTCTTTGGTGGCTTTTGGTGTTGAATTCTACTTTTATTCCCTTGTGGTCAGAGAGAATGCAAGGTATAACTTCAATGTTTCTGAGTTTAGACAAGTTTGCTTTGTGGCCTAAAATGTGGTCTATTTTAGAAAACGTTCCATGTGCTGCTGAGAAAAAGGTGTATTCTGATGCTGCTGGGTGAAATGTTCGGTAGATGTCTGTTAAGTCTAGTTGATCTATGCAGTTGTTTAGATCTGCGGTTTCTCTGTTGAGTTTTTGCCGAGTTGATCTATCTAGTGGGGAGAGTGGTGTGTTAAAATCCCCAACAATTAATGTCTTGGATCTATATGGGATTTGAGGGAACGTAGTGTTTCTTTGATAAATTTGGGTGCTCCATTGTTTGGCGAATAGATATTTAGAATTGTAATATCCTCCTGAAGGAGAGATCCTTTAATTAGTATGTATCGACCTTCTTTATCTCTTCTCATGAATTTTAATTTGAAGTCTATTTTATCTGATATTAGGATTGCAACTCCCGCCTGTTTATGAGGGCGGTTTGCTTGGTAGATTTTGTTCCAGCCTTTAACATTGAAAATGTGTTTGTTTTTATGGGCAAGATGTGACTCCTGCAGGCAGCAGATAGAAGGGTCTTGTTTTTTAATCCAACTAGACAGTCTATGTTGCTTAATTGGAGATTTCAGTCCATTAACGTTAAGAGATAGGACTGAGAGGTATTTGGGAGTTCCTGCCATGTTATCCACCTTCTTGGGGGCTGCAAAAACTGGGTTCTTCCTATGGTTCTTGGATTCTCAGTTTGGGTGCAGTTTCTTGGCCTTTGTTGCGGTCTTGTTGGTTTTCTATGTGTAGGACATCTTTAAGAATCTTTTGTAGGGCTGGTTTGGTGGAGATGTATTGTTTCAATTTTTCTTTGCTATGGAAGGTTTTTATTTGGCCTTCAGTTATGAAGGAGAGTTTAGCTGGGTACAGTATTCTTGGTTGATAATTATTTGTTTTTAGGGCATGGCATACATTATTCCAGGCTCTTCTTGCTTTGTCTCTGCTGAGAAATCTGAGGTGATTCTAATTGGTTTCCCTTTATAGGTGATTAAGCTTTTCTCCTTGACAGCTTTAAGGATCTTTTCCTTGGTCTGAGTTGATCCTGTGTGGATTATAATGTGGTGGTGGGATGTCCTATTCTGGTCTGGTCTATTTGGGGTTCTAAAAGCTTCTTGTATCTGAATAGGCCTATCTTTTTGTATGTTTGGGAAGTTCTCTGCTAGGATCCTGTTAAACAAATTTCCTAGACCATTAACTTCTGTTTCTAGGTGCTCCTCTACACCCATTATCCTTAGATTAGGCCTTCTGATGGTGTCTTCCAGGTGTTGGATAGACCTATCATATTTCTTGGACTTGCCTTGGATGGTTGTATGTTCTTTCTCTATAATATCTAGGCTGTCTTCAATCCCTGAGAATCGATCTTCTGCATGGTCTAACCTGCTGTCAAGACTCTCTACTTTGTTTTTTACCTCTTTTCCTTCTAATTGGTCAGCTTTGATGGCTTCAAGTTCTTTGTTGAAGCTCTGTTGTAGGTCTTGTATGAATTTCTTTACTTCCTTAATTTGGTGTTCAGTGTTTGTTCTCAAATCACTTAGTTGATTGGTTATGGTTTCTTTGGACTCCCATTCCTTCTGTTGGGTTCCATTCAGCATTCCCTTTGTGGTCTCCCTATCTTCCTTCAGCTCTTTGTTAATGGATTCCATGAATGCCTTTAGTGATCTTTGTGTATTCTCTACCTGGTCTCTCAATTCTTGTATTACTCTTTGATTAGCTTCTTCCCATTCATGGGATTCCTGCAGTTCTCTTTGAGTGTTCTCAGCCTGCTCACGCCATTCCTCCCTTTCTCTTTGAGTATTCTCAAGTTGTTCACGCAAATCCTGTATCAGTTTTTGAGTAGCTTCCTCAGGCTTATGATATTCCTATATAAGCTTTTGGGATGCCTCCTCTCTCTCCCTTTCACGTTCATACAGAGTCCTTTGTAAGTTGTCAAACTTCTCATTTATCATGTTTGCCAGCAGTGTTTGTGGAGCTATTTGGGAACTCTCCTCTGGATTATTCATTATCTGTTCTGACCCCTGATTATCAAGATTGGGACTTGAGATATCTGGATTTGCCAGTTTTCTCGTGTTTTTTTGGCTTACTCTGCCCATTTGAGATGAAAATAGCACCAGTTTTGTGCTAGAACACTATCTTAAGGCAACCATCAATCAAAGTTTGCATTTGTACAGTCAATAGTCTACAGATACAATCTAGTTCAACAGATACATCTATTCAACATCAAACAACTATATTTTAATGGGCTTCAAACTGCAGAGAAGAATTTGGAAATCCATAAATTATTAGGGTTAGGGAGAGATGTGGGTAAAAAATAGGAATAGATTGGTGTGGGGAGGCACAGGGAGAGTTAATTATGTCCTAATCCCAATGCAGGAAATAGGTTGGGTAGGATGTATGTAGAGAGAGAGAGAAAAAGAAGAATGGGAAAGGGAAAAGAAAAGAGACCACAAAAAAATAGAAACATAAAAATTAATATTATTATCGAGATTAAAAGACCATCTATTTAGAGAGGATTGTGAGTATTTTAATAGAAGGTTAGGGACAAAGAGGAGAAGTGAAAAACTTAAAAAAATGCTTAAAATATAATATAGGTATAAAGAGGTAGTACTGCTGTTAAGGAATTTAAGTCTCAGAGGTTTTGAATTGAGTAATAAATTTGTGGATTAAGTGTGTACACAATGGGGGATAGGGTCTACTAGTTAACTACGGGTTTATCTGAGGATGTGCAGGACAAGAGTTAAATCACATACAGAAGATCAAAAGAGAAGAAAAGGTGAAAAGGATTAGAAAGGGAGAAAAAAGATCAGAAGTTCAGTAGAGCTAGACAAAAAAACAAAAAGATAGTTAAGAAAGAAAGAAAAATAGAAAAAAGACAAGAAAAGAAAGGAAAAAGCACATTCATGTGTTCCTAAAATAAAAATTATAAGAGGAAAAAAAAGTTCCTGGAAAACAATTATTTTTTCAAAAAAGGCAAAAATTAAAGATTAATGAAATTTTTAGAAAAGGAAAAAAAATTATATATATATAAGGTACCAAAAAAAAAAGTTCTTTGATTTTTTTTTTTGATTTTTTTTGGGAGGGGTGGGAAGAATCCTGTATCTCCCTTTTGTCTGTAACCAGCCTCTTGTTGGAGTGTCTGGTCAGCTTGAGATCCTGTGGCTTGATTGGTTTCTTAAGTCAGTTTGTTCGAACAGGCAGAAAAATGGTCTGCTTTACCCAAGATTTTGAGATCCCCCTCCCAGATTAGTTTACTGGGAGGGTGATCTGCTTTGAGAATCACAAAAGAGGGGGATGCAGTGGTGAGGCTAGGTTCTGGGTAGGGTTCAGGCCTTTCAACAATCAGTAGCTTTTTCCTGGGGCTAACACAGAGCCCAGCCTGGAGCCGTTCTCAGGGTTTCTGTTTTTCCATTGATTGTGGAGGCTGCTAGAGGGAGGGGCAGCCTCTAGCTGCCTGAGCTGCGTGACTTTTCCCTGGATGGAGCCGAGTCTGGCAGGTCAATTCGCCGTTAAGTTCTTGTTACCTGCTAAATGACTCCTTTTATTCCAAGGCCTGGGTTGGAGCTGGCAGCTCCTCCGAGCTTTGTTGGTATCCAAGATGGAGATCACCGGTGCTGGGGGGGGTGGCCTTCCCTTCTCTGCTCCCTGAGAAGGAGTGAGGACGTCGGGCTTGTACTCACGCAGAGTGTTGGATCCTGGGTCGTCTCTGGTCTGCAAACTGCAGGATGAAGATGTCCACTCCTTGTCGGTTCTTGCTGGTGTTGAGTAGAATCGTCTCGTCTGCTGCGTCTGGCTCCTTCGTCCTGGACTGTCTGTGTGAGCGCTTAGTTATGGCCCGGGCTGTGGACTCCGCCGCGACCCTGCCGCCGCCGCGGCTGCTGGTGGCAGGCGCTCAGATGTGTCTTTTTGCCTTGGCTTCCCCTCTTTTGTCTAACTCTCTGTCCTGTGATGGCACACTTGGTGTGATTCTCTGGCTTAGGACTGTTCACTGGAACTCTAAAACTGCTTTCTATGTGAGAGCTTGTTCAGATTCCAGCTTCTCCTCCGCCATCTTCTCGGAACTCTCTCCTTTTTTTTTTTTTTTTACATGACTTAATTGCTGTTCTGCTTATCCCCAGATATATACCCATTGTTGATTATTAGACCTTATCCTTCATTGTGTACATACCTAATTCAGAAAGTGATTACTCAATTCACAACCCCTTAGGCTTAATTTCTTTAATAGTAGCATTATTTCTTTATACCTATTAGTCTTTAAGTATTCCATTTTAAATTTTTTTATATTATTTTATTTTTCCTTTTTATTTCTCTTCTTTCATCCTATCCTTTTCTTCTATCAGTATTATTTCTTTATACTTACATAATTTTTAAGTATTTCATATTTTAAATTAAAATTTTTGCTTTTCCATTTTTTCTTGTTTCTTTATCTTTCTCTTTTATTATGTTCTATCCATTTACTCTCTGAGATTAGTACTCTGTTAAATTCACTTTTTCCTTTTATCTCTCCACATCCCTCTAATTCTATTTTTCCCCACAATTCACCCTAAACCTATTAATTTCTATTCTGCTGTATCCCTCTTTGATGTTCTGAGCCCATTAAAACATAGTTGTTTGATGTTGAATAGATTGAATCTGTTGAACAAAATTGTATCTGCAGCCATTTTGACTGTGCAACTACAGGACTCTGATTGCTGCTTGCCTTAAAATAGTGTTCTATCATGAAATCAGTGTTACTTTCATACCAAATGGGCAGAACAAGCCAGAAAAACACAAGAAAAAGGGCAAGTCCAGGTATCTCAATTCCCACTCATGATAATGAGACAGAACAGTTAATGAATAATCCAGAGGAGAGTTCCCCAAAACACTACTGGTAAACATGGTGAATGAAAAGACTGAAAGCCTGCAAAGGACTCAGTGTGAGTATGATGGGGAGCAAGACGAGGCTAACCAAAGATTAATACAAGACCTTCACGAGCATGATGAGTCTAGCCAAAAATTAATACAGGAATCTTGTGAGCATGAAGAAGCTAATCAAAGAGTAATACAGGAATTGTGTGAGTGAGATGAGAACAGACAAGGTCAATAGAGGCATTCATGGAAGCCATAAACAGACAGCTGAAGGAATCCAGGGAGACCACAAAGGGAATGCTTAATGGAGCCCAGCAGAAGGAAAGGGAGTCCAAGGAAACCATAACCAATCAACTAAGAGATTTGAATATAAATACTGAACACCAAATTAAAGAAGTAAAGAAGTCCACACAAGACCTAAAACAAAGATCCAACAAAGAGTTTGAAGCCATCAAAGCTGACCAATTAGAAGGAAAGGAAATAAAAAATAGTAGGTTAGACCATGCAGAAGATCGAATGCCAAAAGTGGGATTGCTGGGTCACAGGGGCTCTATGTGGAGTCTTTTGATGAAACTCCATACTGCTTTCCAAAGTGGTTGAACAAGTTTACACTCCCATCAACAATGGAGTAGGGTTCTGTTCTGGCCACATCCCCTCCAGCATTTGTTGTTATTAGTTTTTGATTATAGCCATTCTAATTGGGGTGAGGTAGTATCTCAATGTTGTTTTGATTTGCATTTCTTTTATGGTTAGGGAGGTTGAACATTTCTTCATGTGTCTATTGGCAATCCTTCTTTCCTCTTCCGAGAAGTTTCTCTGTAAGTCTTTAGCCCACTTGTTTATTGGGCAGTTGTTTCTTTGAGGATTTGTTGTTGAGAGATTTAATTTTTTGAGTCCAGGTATATTTTAGATATGAGACCCTTGTCTGTTGTACGGCTAGTGTAGATCTTTCCCACTCCTTGGGCTTTCTATTGATCTTCCTAGACATGCAGAAATGCTGCAACTTCATGCAATCCCATGAGTTTTATTTTATCTTTCACTATTTTGATCCCCTTTATGTTTGCATTTTATTGCACCCCTTTATAATGAAGGCTTTGGAAAAACTAGGAATCCATGCAACATCCCTCCATACAATAAAGACTGTATATGACAAATCTACAGCCAGCATTATACTTAATGGCAAAAAAAAAAACTACAGCCATTTCATTTAAACTCGGGAATGAGACAAGGATGTCCACTCTCTCCACTTCTCTTCAATTTAGTATTAGATTGCCTACAGCAATAAGACAAGATGCAAATGTAAAAGGGATCCAAATAGGGATAGCTGAAGTAAAACTCTCCCTCTTTGCAGCTGACATGATCTTGTATTTAAAGAATCCCATGGACTCCACTCCCAAATTACTTGAGCTCATTCGAAACTTTGGCAAAGTAGCAGGGTATAAAATTAACCCTCAAAAATCAATGGCTTTTCTTTATGCCAACAATGAGAAGAGCACCGCTGAAATCATAAAAGCAACTCCTTTTGTAATAACCCCACAAAAAATAAAATACTTAGGAATTAACCTAGCTAAAGAAGTGAAGGACCTCTATGATGAACACTTTAAAATCCTGAAAAAGGACACCAAAGCAGAACTTAGAAAGTAGAAAAACCTCCCATGTGCCTGGATCTGAAGGATCAACATTGTGAAAATGGCAATACTTCCCAAGGCTATCTACAAGTTCAATGAAATTCCAATAAATATTCCAACCCCATTCTTCAAGGAAATAGAAGCAACCCAAAAATTCATATGGAACAATAAAAGACCCCAAATAGCAAAAACAATCCTTAACAGAAAGAATAGTGCTGGAGGAATATCAATACCAAAATTCAAACTCTACTAAAAAGCCATAGTAATTAAAACAGCTTGGTACTGGTACAAGAACAGACCTCAGGACCAATGGAATAGAATTGAAAACCCAAAAATGAACCTACAGAACTATAGCCACCTAATCTTCGATAAGGGAGCTAAAAAAATAGAATGGAAGAAAGACAGCCTCTTCAATAAATGGTGCTGGCAAAATTGGTTAACCACTTCCAGAAAACTAAAGCTAGATTCTTATATATTACCCTGCACCAGAATCAACTCTAAATGGATCAAAGACCTCGAAGTCAAGCAGACACTCTGAAAACATTACAGGATGGAATAGGAGAAACCCTAGATCTCCTTGGCACAAGCCAAAATTTTCTTAATAGAGACCCAGAAACACAACAAATCAAGGAAAGGTTGGACAAATGGGATTGCATGAAGTTGCAGCGCTTCTGCATGGCAAAGTACATGTCTAGTAAGATCCATAGAAAGCCCATGGAGTGGGAGAAGATCTTCACTAGCCATACAAAGGACAAGGGTCTCATATTTAAAATATACCTGGAACTCAAAAAAAATTAAATCTTCCAACAACAAATCTTCAAAGAAACAACTGCCCAATAAGCAAGTGTGCTAAAGACTTAAAGAGAAACTTCTCTGAAGAGGAAAGAAAGATGGCCAATAGACATATGAAGAAATGCTCAACCTCTCTATTCATAAAAGAAATGCAAATCAAAACAACATTGACATACCACCTCACCCCAGTTAGAATAACTATAATCAAGAACTCTTACAACAATTTCTGGAGGGGGAGGGGGATGTGGTCAGAAGGGAACCCTACTGCTTGTTGATGGGAGTGTAAACTTGTTCAACCACTTTGGAAAGCAGAATGAAGGTTCCTCCAAAGACTCCACATAGAGCCCCCCTATGACCCCACAATCCCACTTTTGGGCATTTACCCAAATGATCACAAACAAGACCATACTAGAACTGCTAGCACAATTATGTTTATTGCAGCATTATTTACCATAGCTAAGATATGGATCCAACCCATATATATATATGTATATGTATATATGTATATATATGTATATATGTATATATGTATATATATTCATATATATATATATATATGAATTCTATGCCTCCATCAGAAAAATGGTACTGCCCAATTTCTTAAGAAATGGAAAGACTTGGGAAAAATATATATTAAGTGAAGTAAGCCATGCCCAAAGAAATATAGGTCCCATGGATAACCTTATTTACAACAACTAGTATATGTCTGGGACAAGCAGAGAAGGTCAAAAGCTATGTACATATGAGCAGATAAGACGATGTTAAGTGACATGAATTCCAAGATAGGGACACAAGTAGTTTTTTCTTTCTTGCTATTGTTTCTAACATATTTATAATGTACTATGTGATTTTTTTGATTCTTTATATATTCCTCCCCTATGATATAACCCCTGTTTTCACTGTATTTGGTGTTGGTGCCCTCCATCTTGTATATACACTTCTCTACTTTGGCGAGGGGAAAGGGTAAAACAAAATACTTAAATAGTGATACAGGTTGATCCATTGTAACAACGAGATGTACAAGACACTATGTTGAAAAATGGGCTTCACACTTTAGGGGGGTTGGAGGAGTGTAGTTGTGGAGTGGGAAGGAAGGGATGATAGGGAAAAACAAAGGAGGAGGTAACAATGCTTGATAGGAAATGTACTCATTAGCTTGCCCATGTAACTGTAACCCCTCTGTACAGTATTTTTTACCACAAAACATATTTTTAAAAAAGTACAACTATAATGAAGGAGTATGGATAAACCATGTTTCAGCTGAAACCAGAAGAGTAGTTAACTATGAGAGATGGATGGTAAGAGCATTCTTCTAGAGAAAAAGGAACAGTCATCAATGGGAATTGCAGCACATACATGGGAGGTACATCCATGTGCTCGTAAGGCATTATTAATGGAGACTATGTTAACAGTTTAGTTTTGTGTAATGAGAATGAAAGCATCTCTTGAAGTTTTGTAAACATGATTGTCAAAAATTTGTTCTCAAATACTTTGTTCTCAAGATATCTTCCTACTTAAAAAATATGAAGAACTTCAGCAAACTTGCTTATGTGGATTGTTGCTATCAATATTAGAAATTTAAAAATTGCATTTTAAAATAAAATAAAAACTCAGATCATCTTAAAGATTAAGTCTTGGCTTAATAGAGGACAGATGGATTCTCATCCTGTTTTCTACATTATATCTACTGTTACATGTCATTTTAGAAGTATACTTTCAGTATTACACTGAAAAGGGAAGGTATTTTACTATTCTTTTCAGAAAATTGTGGATAGTCTTTGATATTAAATTTAAATCCAATAAGAGGTACTTCCATTAAAGGTTAGTGACAATGCGCAACCCTACACAAAATCATAGAGATTTGGTATTTTATTTAAAAATTTTCATTCCATGTTATATTTTGAATCCATATTTTAAGTAGCTTAATTTGATAATAAATATAGCACTCTAAATGTTGAGAAAAATCTAGCTAAAATAGGGAAAACTATTTGATCCGTATAGTAGAAATTTATATTAACTCTTTAATTTTTTTTTTACACTTGGTGTATAGACAAAATTTTAAGTTAGAATTTTTGGATTCATTCATAAAGCAAAGCCTTACTTTATTTTGTACACAAGAAACAAAACTAAGATCTAGTTTGTTCTAATGTACCCAAAATACAAAGATTGAACTGGGGTGCTAGTAACTTACACCTATAACCCTAGTAGTCAGGAGAATGAGATCTGAGAATCATGGTTCAAAGCCAACCTGGGCAGGAAAGTGTGTGAGAGTGTTATCTCTAATAAACCATCAAAAACCCGTGTCTGAAGCTGTAGTTCAAGTGATAGAGAGTCAAAGCTGAGAGAAAAAGCTAAGGAACAGTGCCCAATCCTTGAGCTCACGTCCCAGTACTGGAACACAGAAGCATAATGCATGCACATGCTCATGCATGTACACACACATCTACACACATCCACACACACACACACACACACACACACACAGATTGATATTTGTGTCAGACATGAGAAATGAATAAAAGATAAAACTCACTACCATATAAAATATACATCAGGTCTAAGTTTAATAAATAAGATAAATAGAATCACATACATTAAAATTCAGTGAGGTAGAGGATGAAGTAGTAGGTAAAATTAATATAAAAATAATGCTGGAGCTTTGGACAAATATTAGCAAAATAGGAAAGCTGGTAGTGAAATGGTCCTTCATATGTTGGTCCTCAATTATCTCAGCACTCTATTTTCAATAATTTGGTATCATGAATAAGACTCTAATACTATCACATTCTTTTTATACCTTGACAGGAAACTACACATACCATCTAATATATTTATTTGAACTGATGATCTAGAATTCAATTCTGATCATTCCCCTCCACACATACTTATATTCGAGAAAAGTTCTCTTTATTTAGCCAAGTATGGCCTCAAAATCAGTCCTCCCATCTCAGTCTTTCGAATGCTGGAATTACAAGTGTGAGCCAGCTCACTCCACACACATGTCATTTTTATATAAGAATTCCACTCTAGTTCATTTCTCTTCCCAGAAAACTTAAAAACAGTAGTAGTAAACTCAGGGAAGGACTCCAAAGGTCTAACTCCTCTGAACAACTAAAACAGAGCAAAACAAGAACAAAACAAAAAACAGGACTCTAGGAACAGAAAAGCAAATAACAATAAGACAAAGCCTTATAAAGACAAAGATTTGTAAGACAAAGCAGTTATAGCTATAAGACATTGAAGTTGGCCTGGAAAAGAGAATGAGTTAACCAAAGCCTGAGACTGTCACCAAATCCCATATCACTAGCTTATAAATGTAAAAGAAGCACAGCTAATGCTAGGGAAAGTCAAGCTAAATCAGACTGTTAACCATGACCCATCATATGATGATGAAGTTCTGAGAATCTCACAGAATGAGAAACAACAACAACAGCATCAACCAAAATCCAGCCAGGGCTCTCATGACTGGTACTCCAAGGTGGCTTAGAAGAAGTATACAAAGTTTACTTTCTCTGGATAAAGACATACTGTGTTTGTAGGAATAAACACTGGCAAAATGATTATTGAATGGTTCTCAAAAGTGATAGCAAAATCTTGTCTAGTAGGTTAGTATATCTATAAAACAGCTGTATCTCTTTTCTCCAAAGCTGTAGTGAAGTAGCTAGAACTATTCTCTCATCTCTGAAACCATTGCTGGCATGAAGGGGGAAAAGAGATTACTGAAGAAGTAGCTAGCTTATATTAATTGAACAAATGGTGGGTTTCACTGTGAATATATATATTATGTACATGTGTAATGTATATATGTCAAAGTATATAATATATGTATATGACAAACACCCATATGACTGTATATGATACATTATATATTTATATAAGTGTATATAAGTATATCATGTAATTTAATGTGATCATATTCACTTCCCTCTATTACTACCTGTTACCACCCACCACTCATCTCCCATCTTCTTCCTGAGAAAAAAAGGATTCCTTCTGAGGGAGAAAATCAAGGAAAAGTAATACTGGCTCTACTTCTATTTGGAGACAACAGAAACTGTGGATTAGAGTTGATCACACTAATGAATGTGATGGAAGTTTTCTGGGAGAAATTCATTTTATAAGTCACATACTTCTTTCATATGCGTAAAACTCTACCATACCAGCTTGAAGAAATTTGCTGTTTCCCACCTTCTCACTTAGGAAGAAAGCTGAGTTAAAAACTTGCTAATTTAAAGTTCTCGAGTCATCACCTTGCCTGTTTCTTTCTTGGAGCTTTAACTTCACAGGCTTCACAGTGTGATGCCTGTGAAATTCCTGCTTTCACCATATTCAACGCTATTTCTACTTGCCCTGTATTATTTCTACTAAAAGAAGAACAGTATATCATACTGAGGTCTCAAAGTAGCTGATTGCAGGTCAACATATTAATCATACCTATACTGTAGCAGGGTCTCTCAGTGATTTTGTCCTTTGAGGTATACATGAATAGACTCAGAAATCTGTGTCTGTTTTCTACACAAGATGGGAAGTGGCAAGAGATCCGGTGAGACTTTGAACCAGAAAAGGCATCATCACGTGGTGTGATCACGTTTTAGAAAAAAGAGCAAATGCCAGAAGAAAAACATGAATCAACATACAGAATTTCTCTGTGTCCATTTCAGAAAAGAATAATGATTAATTTTACACTAGGAAAGGTAGTCATCTTGCAAAACTAGGACTTAATAGAAAGAAGAAGAGCAAGGGATCGAGACTGTTTTGTGTCTGTATTTTAGTCTTAGACTAAACCTTAAAAGGCATAGCCAGCAACTCTTTTAGCCAGCAACTTTTTAAACTCTGTAACAAATGGAATATGTAATCCACTAGTTGTTTATAGGTATATATTAGGACATTATATAGCTTAGTTAGGTTAAATAACAAAAGAAAAGCCGGGTGCTCAGACCAGTTATCCTATCATTTCAGGGTTAATATCTGAGGATCTCAGTTCAAAGTGAACTCAGGCAGAAAAGTCCATGAGACTCTTATCGTCAGCTAACCACAGAAAGCTTTTAAGTAAAACTGTGGTTCAGTTGGTAGAGTTCCAGCCTTGAGCAACAAAGCTGATGGACAACACCCAAGTCCTGAGTTAAAGCCTGAATACTGTTCCACTACAAAGAAACACCACAAGAAAAACAGCAATAAACATTTCTAAAAAAAATTCTCATAGGTATATGAGATTCTGTACAACATTGCTTAAGGATGCAAAGTGATCTAGAAAAAGTAAATATTGATTGAGAAAATATTTTTCTTGCATTATGGTAATTTAGTCATTGAGTAAATTGTTTTATATCAAAATTATTAAATTCCACTGCAAATTCAATAACTTTTTCTAACATAAGTTCATTCTAGGCAAAAGTCTCGTTAGAGGTTGATGTTTAATTGAATTAACTGGGAGTTAAGTAAAACATGGAAAAGGAGGAAAGAACAGTATTTTTAAAAAGGACAATTTATATAAGGAAAGAAGAATAAACTCAATAAAATTCTAATCAACACTTTGACTTTTTTTGCATTAGCAAATTCCTGTTAATAAAAACAAATTAGCAAGAAGGTAGGTCATTAGAGCTAGAGACCCAAGTGTGATTTGATGCTATAGAAGCAAATTTAGCCCTGGAAGTCTCTCACCTCATAATTAGTTGCCTAGCTCCCATCACTCATTTCAAGCTAGAAATTAAAATAAACTTTAAAAGACACACAGTAAAACATTCTGAGTTCTAAGTTACCAGATCCCTCCAATTTGTTTTTCCTTGCATGCAATGTAAAAGTGTGTAAATAGATTATTGTGACAACAGCTTCAGCTTTATAGGATTGTAAAATTTTGGGAAATTTTCTTATATTGTTTAGTCCTGGTCCTTCATTTTTTAAACATTTTCTACTGTAAATAATTTTCTTTTGACCAAATTCTGTTATTATGGAAATTTTTTTATTAATCTTATTTTATTTGGCAATATCCAAAGTCTTGATGTATATTCAATTTTGCTTGTGTTTTTCTTCATTTTATTATTTCTACTCTAGAAACTTCACGTATATATGCTGACTTTTGCTTTACAAATGTCAAGATTTCTTTTCCTTACTACTTTTTTAGAGTATATTTTATTATCTTTAAGTAGTTGTTCAAAGGATTTACCATTCACTGAAGCAGTTTTTGAATCCAATGCATCTTGATCAATGTCACCCCTTTCAATATTTTCACCCATCTCTTCCAACCCAACCTTCCCTTTGCTTATCTTAATTTTAAGTTATGGATTGAATTTTTTGTGCCATTTCATGAGGCAGTTTATGTGTGCAATACATCTTAGTCTGTGTCACCACTTTAACATTGTTACTTTTATGCATTTATTTTTCTTTTTTTATTATCTTTAAGTAGTTGTACAGAGGAGTTACCATTTAACGAAACACTGATGAATACAACACATCTTGGTCAATGACACCCCTTTCAATATTCTCATCCATCCCTTCCCTACACATCTCATCCCTCATTCTTCTTAATTTTATAGGATATACATTGAATTCTTGACTTCATTCTCCCCCTCTTCTCTCTCCTTCCTGCCTTTCCAGTGCCATTATGTGAAGAAACTCTTGTTCCTACCAGTATGATGTTCAACCTGAACCCGATCACGTGGTTCCAGATGCCATGAATGGAAACCTCTGAAATCTTGAGCCAAAATAAATCTTGCTCTTTTTGTTTTGCCATTCCAGAGACATATAATAGTAACTGAAGAAATAATATTAGGCTATTAAAGATGACAAGTAGCAGCTGAATAATTATCTTTTGTCCTCATCCATGTGGAACAGAGTATATATTATTGACCTGATTTTGTATATTTTATATTCACTAAATAGAAAAAAGTCATATTAAATTGGATGTTCCTATCAAGATGGCCCAGAATGATAGGCAAATTCGGTGCCAAGTTTGTGTGTGTGTGTGTGTGTGTGTGTGTGTGTGTGTGTGTGTGTGTGTGTGTTCTTGTGTTCTTGTGTTTGATGTGTTGTGAAGGAGATTTGGAAGAAAGTCAACATTTGTGTGTGAAATCATTACAGCAAACTTAGAAATTGATTATCATTTATATCTAGATGTGACAAAAAAAAGTGATTTTTCAGGTCTCAAAGCCTAGTCATTTCTACCTCTACTGCTCTGAGGCCACTGATGAGGGTATTTTGTAACTAGTAGGCCTTTAGTAAAGCAATGATAGTATGTCAGCCTATTAAGTTTGTTTACATGTATGTGTATGTCAGCTGTGTTATACAAAGCTGTAGAATTGAATCTTGGTAAATTTTCTTGGTTTAAGAGAGTAGGGGTGGAAGAAGGAGGTATTTTACTATCTTTTCATTATATATTTTTCTGAGAGAGGAGTTCTATAAGGTTTTATTAAGGGCTTTACTTTAAATAACCCAGATTCAAGGGACTATATCACACAGTAAGTAAGGCAGGCTTTGTGATCTGATAAGATAAGATCAAGAGTTGTGTGGAAACAAGACAAACCTGAACATTTCCTTTGCAATCTGTTATATTAAAAAAAGGCCCTTCCTTCTGAGATAGAGAAAAAACATAATTTTAGAAGCAAAATAGGTTTTTCTGATTGACCTCTTTCCTTCTACATTTTGAGCTTTTTTGGTCTTCTTAGAATTACTTTTTTGGCATCCATTTTGTCATGACTAAAAATAACCAGATATCTTTGTAGAAATATTTGTCATAAGAAAATGAAAACAGAAACTGCAAAAACAGAGGTGCTGAAAAACAAATCGTTTAAACAGGGATACAGGTGGACCCATTGCAACAATGAGATGTACAAATCGTTATGTTGAAAAACGAACATTACTACTTTGGGAGGGGGATGTGGGGGGGGGAGATGGGAAGGGATGGGAAGGGGAAACAAAGGAGGAGGCAACAGTGTTTGATAAGAAATGTACTCATTATCTTGCACATGTAATTGTAACCCCTCTGTACGGTATTTTCACAATAAAAAAATTAAAAAACAAAACAAACAAAAAAAGAAAATATCAATGGACATGAGTTGTGAAATTAACAAACAAACAAAAAAACTCAAGCAAACAAAGCCCAGGAGAGTCAGGGAGGAGAGCTGATATAATAGACCATCCCAATAATATTCTTCCTAATAGAATCCTTCTTTAGTAAAGAAGAATGACTAGGACCACAATGCCAGTTCCCTGAGGTCATTGGACTTTGACTTTAATTGAATCCCTCACACAGTGGTACTGACCATTTTACCCACCCAGAAGGTGTGTGTGTGTGTGTGAGGGGGAGGGTCTACTCATATTCTTTTAAGCCAAAGAAACAGCATTATTAGTCAATGAATTTAGAGAGTCCAGCCAGATATAATTTTTAAAATATCTGATTTTTAAATAACTCATTCTGTTCTTTATTATTCCATCCCTTTAATCTATAACAAAGTTATTTTGAGGAATAATATAACGAATAATCTCATGTAAATATAAAACTACCTACTTCATTAAGAAAAAATATGAACTAGAAAATGAGTGAAGTTAGCTATGTGAGAGTTTAAATAGCAAATTCAACTACCAAAATCTCAATTTTAGGCTGATAATCTGAAAATGGATCATATTTAGAGCTTCAAAACACCCATCTACTCAGTTTACTCAGAATGCTTCAGTGGTAACTATAAAATGATTTATACCATCCTGTAAATTGGTTGACAAATGTCACAGAATTCTCTAATGCAAACTAAATTGAACACATTGACCTAAATGTGGATTCAGCCAATTCATCACTAATTAAGAAGAAATGAATTCCAACCACCAGAACATCAAAGTTAATAAACACTTGAAGAGAAAATTGTGACTTGAGAATAAATTGTTGAGAAATGGTCCCTGTTTTTTAGCTTCTTGCAGTAACAGAAATCATTTCAAACTACCTTTTCTGCTGACAAAAACAGAAGCCAAATTGAGGATGCTGTGGCCTACAGCACAGAGCTACGGATATGCAGTGGACCCAAACTCTTCCACACTAAAGCTCTGCTTATTGATTGACTGTTCAACCAGTGAGGCCATTCATTTATTTTGCAAAACTGTGATCAAGGAGAAGACTGTTTTAAAAAGGCAAAATAAAAACTGAGGTCATTTTCTCACTTTAAGGGCTAAATCATTTTCATCAAATCAATGCCTTCTGACTAAAGTCAGAAGAGAATTTTGCCCCTTTCATTTATCAACATTCAAGTATTTCCAAATATGAAATTGTAACTTTTGATTAAATCTACTTTCAATACCTTAAGGTTATGTTTTGAACTTCTCTTATTGGTTAATACCATAGATGTAGAAACCAGACAACATTGCATAACTTTCCTTACTATCTTCAAGGTATACTCAGGAAGTATTTATAACATTAACAAAACTGATAACCCCTCATTTGAACAGACTGTTGTTCCTCATTCAAAATTTTCCTTTCATGTACACACACACACACACACACACACACACACACACACACACACACACACACACACACACACACACACACACACACACACACACTACCACCACCATCAGCACCACCAGCACCAGTGTACATTAGAAATGTATTCAAGTTTTCCATATATGGGAAAACAGATCAATGTCACCATGTATAATGATAAAGCTCAGTGTATAACATATAAGCATTCTACCTAAGTGAACTGCTCTACCTCTTTCAATTAATACCTAAAATGTATTCTCAAGTATATGCCAGATGGCATTTTAAAGCCCAGCCAATTTCTTGCTTTAAAATGGTGTGAAGTATAAGTGGGCATTGCATCATCTTTCCACAGTTGGCTTTGCTTTCATTTTCAAATTTCCCTCTGTCAGCATTTTTTCTGAGTTTTTCCTTTATAAAGCATACTTGCATCTATTGCATTTAATGATTGACCATTTATGTTGTGGTTATTATTGAACTGTCTCATGTTTATGGTACTAATAAAAAAATATGACTAATAAATAAAGACGACTATTATCTTCTTTCATAGAAATACTCATCATTATAAGTATTGAAACATTTAAATATCCCACGAACTTTTAATAAATCTCACATTGATCTTTCTTTATTTTGCACAGATCATTACAGTCCCATAACTGACTATGTGCATTCTTAATTGATCTGTTCTCTTACATATATTGCTCTAGATTCATAGAATGACGTTCCTCCTCCACATCCCCAGTTCTCTCTTCTATCCCTTTCTTCAGAATATCCCCTTGCTTTGAAATTTGTTTCTCCCATCACCCACCACATGTCTAAACTTTGTTCATCACTACCTGTTACTTTTTTCATAACACTCCATTACTTCTAGAGATACAGCAATGTTTTTCAATGACCAAATTTGAAAGTTCCTAATTTGCATTCTTAGTTATGAGGTTTCATTATAATTGCTCTCTGAGGCCTTATGGTTATTGAAATATTTCTTCATGGTAGTTATTAAAAACATTTAACAACAGATAGGCATGATTGTCAAGCAATCTAAATGTCATAGATGTACACGCCTAGTTGAGCAATATTTTTATTGACTGTGTGATAAAATGATTTGACCTAGACTATGTGCTCGTTCAGAGTAGTATGTGTATTGACTAGATCTCTGCAACAGCCGAAGTTTAGCATGGAATCTTGTTCTTAATATGCATGTGTATTGTTAGCACTAATTAATATTGGAAACAGCAAGACAAGATATATATTTATGTTTCTAAGAAAATGACAATGTAATTATTTTTTTAATTTTTATTTATTTTTTATTGTGAAAATACTGTATAGATGGGTTTCAATTAGATGGGTAAGATAATGAGTACATTTCTTATCAAGCATTGTAGCCTCCTCCTTTGTTTATGGCCATACCACCTTGAACGCACCCGATCTCGTCTGATCTCAGAAGCTAAGCAGGGTCGGACCTGGTTAGTACTTGGATGGGACACAATGTAATTATTAAAGTAAAAGCTATTACTACTACTACTACTGCTACTACTGTTATTATGCCTATCCTGGAGTTGAACTTGGGGTCTGGGCACTGTCCTTGAGATTTTATGCTCAAGGCTAGCACTTTATCTTTTGAGCCACAAACCTATTTCTAATTTTTTGGTGATTAATTGGTGTAAGAGTCTCATGGACTTTCCTGCCCAGGGCTGGCCTTGGACAGTGATATTCAGATCTCAGCCTCCTGAGTAACTAGGATTATAGGCATGAGCCACTGGTGCCTGCCTTATTATTATGTTTTCATTAAGCATATTCTGTAGTCATTTAAATTTTTCTCTTTGAAGGCAATTCTTTAAATAGCACAGTTGAATAGAGAAAAAGGCATTTAAATTAATACACAGAGAGTTCTGGGAAGATGGAGGAGGAGAAACCGGAGGCTAAACAAGCTCTCGCATAGAAAGCAGTTTTAGTGTTCCAGTGAACAGTCCTAAGCCAGAGAATCACACCAAGTGTGCCATCACAATACAGAGAGTTAGGCCAGAGAGGGGAAATCCAGGCAAGGAGACAGATCTGAGCACTTGCCAGCAGCCACCGCTGCGGGGGCAGTGGTGGTGGCAGCGGCCGAAGCCGCCATACCTGCAACACAGAGAGTCCCGGACGAAGGAGCCAGACGTGGTGGGTGAGCGGATTCTACTCAACACAAGCAAGAAGCAACGAGGAACAGACATCTTCATCCTGTAGTTTGCAGACCAGAGAAGACCCAGGAACCAAGACTTGACATGAGTAGAAGCCAGACATCCTCACTCCTTCTCAGGGAGCAGATGAGGGAAGGCCACCCTCCTCCCCCCCACTACCGGAGATCTCCATCTTTGAAGGCCCGGCTGAGCTGCTAGCTCCAGCTCAGGCCTTGGAAGAAAACTAGAGTCATTTAGCAGGTCACAAAAACTTAAGCTGACCTGCCAGACTCAGATCCACCCAGAGAAAAGTCACCCAGCTCTGGCTGCCAGCCCCAGGAATGGCTCTCTTCACTGGGTAAACAGAGCCAGAGGCTGCCCCTCCCTTTAGCAGCCTGGACAATCAATTGAAATTCAGTAAACATAAACCCTGAGAATGGCTCCAGGCTGGGCTCTGTGAGTCTCTTGCAATCTAGCCCCTGGGGGAAAAGCTACTATTTGCTGAAAGGCCTCAACTCTACCCAGAATCTAGCCTCATCACAGCATCTCCAAACTTGAGGAAACAGCCATCTCCCTCTTTTGTGATACTGAAAGCAGATCTCCCTCCCATTGAACTAGCCTGGGAGGAGGATAACAAAATCCTGGGTAAAGCAGAGCATTTTTCTGCCTGGTCAAACAAACTGACTTAAGAAACCAACCAAGCTACACGAAAATCAAACACCACAAGCAGACCAGAGACTCCAACAAGAGGCTGGTGAAGGACACAAGGGAGATACAGGATCCTCCCACCCCTCCCAAAAAAATCAAAGAACTTTTTTTTTCTTTCTTTTTTTTCTTCTCCTTTTTTTGTACCTTTTATAAAAAAAATATTTTTCTACCTTTTTTTTAAAAATTTGTTTTCTAGTAACTTTTTTTTCTTCCTCTTAAAATTTTTATTTTAGGGATATATGTGTATGTGTGTTTTTCTTTCTTTTTTTCTTTTAAAAATTTTTTATTTTTGTTTGTTTTTTATTTGTTTAGCTCTACTGAACTTCTGATTTTTTTCTTTCTTTCTCCACCAAATGAGACCTACAAAAGATTCTTAAAGATGTCCTACACATAGAAAACCAACAAGACCACAATAAAAGCCAAGAAGCCACACCCAAACTGAGAACCCAAGAACCATAGGAAGAACCCAGTAGGTGCAGCCCCCAAGAAGGTGGATTAAATGGCAGGAACTCCCAAATACCTCTCAGTCCTATCTCTCAAAAAAAATTACAAAATTGACAGACCCTTAGCAAATCTTATCAGAAAAAGAAGAGAACACACCCAAATTAATAAACTCAGAGATGAGAATGGAAACATCACCACAGAAACAACCAAGATTCAGAACATTATAAGGGAATACTTCTCAAAACTTTATGCTAATAAGTTTGAGAACATGGCAGAAATGGACCTTTTCCTAGCAAATATTGACATGCCAAAACTAAACCAAGATGAGTTAAACCATCTTAATAGGCCCATATCAAGCATTGAAATAGAAACAGCAATAAGAGACCTCCCAGCTAAGAAAAGTCCAGGACCAGATGGTTTTACAGTGGAATTCTACAAGGCCTTCAAAGCAGAGCTCACACCAATACTCCTCCAACTCTTCAATGAAATTGAAAGAGAAAGTTCACTACTGAACACATTCTATGAAGCCATCATAACCCTCATCCCAAAACCAGGCAGGGACTCATCAAAGAAAGAGAACTATAGACCCATTTCTTTGATGAACATTGATTCAAAACTCAACAAAATTTTGGCCAATCGACTTCAACAATCTATTCAAAAAATCATACACCACGATCAAAGAGGATTCATTTCAGGGATGCAAAGCTGGTTCAATATATGCAAATCAATTAATATAATTCATCACATCAACAAGAGCAAGGATAAGAACCACATGGTTATCTCAATAGATGCAGAAAAAGCCTTTGACAAGATCCAACATCCCTTTATGATGAAGGTCTTGGAAAAATTAGGAATCCATGGAACATTCCTCAATACAATAAAGGCTGTATATGACAAACCTACAGCCAGCCTTATACTTAATGGTGAAAAACTAAAGTCATTTCCTCTTAACTCAGGAACAAGACAAGGATGTACACTGTCTCCACTTCTCTTCAATCTAGTAATCGAATGCCTAGCTGCAGCAATAAGACAAGATGCAAACATAAAAGGGATCCAAACAGGGAAAGAAGAAATAAAACTCTCCCTCTTTGCAGATGACATGATCTTGGATTTAAACAATCCCATAGACTCCACTCCCAAATTACTCAAGCTGATTCAAAACTGTGGCAAAGTAGCAGGTTATAAAATTAACCCTCAAAAATCAATGGCTTTTCTGTATGTCAACAATGAGAAAAGTGGGGCTGAAATTAGGAAAGCAACTCCATTCATAATAGCCCCATAAAAAATAGAATACCTAGGAATTAATTTAACCAAAGAAGTGAAGGACCTCTATGATGAAAACTTTAAATTTAAATTTGAAAAAGGAAATCAAAAGAGAACTTAGAAAGTGACAAAAACTCCCATGCTCCTGGATTGGAAAGATGAACATCGTGAAAATGGCAATACTTCCCAAGGCTATCTACAAATTCAATGTGATACCCATCAAAATTCTAACCTTATTCTTCCAGGAAATAGAAGAGGCAATCCAAAAATTCATATGGAACAATAAAAGACCCCGAATAGCAAAAACGATCCTAAACAGAAAGAACAGTGCTGGACGAATATCAATACCAAATTTCAAACTCTACTATAAAGCCATGACGATCAAAAGAGCTTGGTACTGGCACAAGAACGGACCTCAGAACCAATGGAATAGAATTAAAACCCAGAAATGAACCTACAGACCTATAGCCATTTAATCTTCGATAAGGGAGCTAAAACAATAGAATGGAAGAAAGAGAGCCTCTTCAGTAAATGGTGCTGGCAAAATTGGTTAACCACTTTCAGAAAACTAAAGCTAGATCCTTATATATCACCCTGCACCAGAATCAACTCCAAATGGATCAAAGACATCGGAGTCAAAGATGACACTCTGAAAACATTACAAGATGGAATAGGAGAAACCCTAGGTCTCCTTGGCACAGGCCCAAATTTTCTTAATAGAGACCCAGAAACACAAGAAATCAAAGAAAGGTTGGACAAATGGGATTGCATAAAGTTGCAGAGCTTCTGCATGGCAAAGGACATAGCTAGCAAGATTAATAGAAAGCCTACAGATTGGGAGAAGATCTTCGCTAGCCATACAATGGACAAGGGTCTCATATCTAAAATATACTTGGAACTCAAAAAATTAAATCCCCTAACAACAAATTGTCAAAGAAACAACTGCCCAATAAATAAGTGGGCTAAAGACTTAAAGAGAAACTTCTCTGAAGAAGAAAGAAGGATGGCCAATAGACACATGAAGAAATGCTCAACCTCCCTCCCTAGCCATAAAAGAAATGAAAATCAAAACAACATTGAGATACCACCTCACTCCAGTTAGAATGGCTAAAATCAAGAACTCTAAAAACAACAGATGCTGGAGGGGATGTGGACAGAAGGGAACCTTACTTCATTGTTGGTGGGAGTGTAAACTTGTTCAACTACTTTGGAAAGTAATATGGAGGTTCATCAAAAGACTCCACACAAAGCTCCCCTATGACCCAGCAATCCCACTTTTGGGCATTTACCCAAATGTTTGCAAACAAGAACACACTAAAGCTACCAGCACGACTATGTTTATTGCAGCACTATTTACTATAGCTAAGATATGGAACCAACTCAGATGCCCCTCAGTAGATGAATGGATCAAGAAAATGTGGTATACATACACAATGGAATTCTATGCCTCTATCAGAAAGAATGACATTGCCCCATTTGCTAGAAAATGGAAAGACTTGGAAAAAATTATATTAAGTGAAGTAAGCCAGGCCCAAAGAAACATAGGTCCCATGGTTTCCCTTATTTGCAATATCTAATATATTTCTGAGTCAAGCAGAAAAGGTCAGCGAAGGTGATGTTAGGGAAATGAACCCTAAGATATGTATTCAAATATTTTTTTCTTTCATGTGATTGTTTCTAACACATTTATAAGATTATTTTTGTTGCTTTGTATGTTCCTCCCCCATGGTATAACCCCTGCTTTCACTGTATTTGATGTCGGTACAATTTGTGGAGGGGAAGGACAAAAAACAATCGTTTAAGTAGGGATACAGGTGGACCCATTGCAACAATGAGATGTACAAGTCGTTATGTCGAAAACGAACTTTACAAGTTTGGTGGAGGGTGGGGGAGGAGGAAGCGGGGAGGATTGGGTGGGGGGTCGTGGGGAGGATGGGAAGGGATGGGAAGGGGAAACAAAGGAGGAGGCTACAATGCTTGATAAGAAATGTACTCATGCTCTCTCTGCTCTTTTCTAGCTCTCTCTGCTCTGTGCTCTCTCTGCTCTCCCTCTTTTTCTAGCTCTTCTCTTTCTCTTTCCCAGCTCTCTCTCTTTACCAACCCCTTACCTGAAAAAAAAAGAAATGTACTCATTATCTTGCCCATGTAATGTAACCCCTCTGTACAGTATTTTCACAATAAAAAATTAATTAATTAATTAATTAATACACAGAGCACTTCACCATTCCAATTTGTAAACCCTTTAAAGTTACCTACTAGTTAATTCATTTGCTTTTTTCTAGTTAATGAAGAAAGTATTTGCATAAGTTATTAATTTTTGATGGTACTTGTGTTTGAACTCAAAGCCTCACACTTGTTATGCATGTCCTCTGTTACTCTACCACAGAAGTCGCCAGTCCTTTTTTTTATTTTTATTTTTTGTGAACATACTGTACAGAGGGGTTACAATTACATGGGCAAGATAATGAGTACATTTCTTATCCTTTTTGATTTAATTATTTTTAGATAGAGTCTTTGTTTTCTTCATGGGGCCAGCTATAGACTGTGATAGTTCTACCCAACTTTCTAAATAGATGCATTCACAAGTATGTACTGCCATGCCTTGATTATTTACTAAGATTAGGGATGTTATTCACTTTGGGCAAAGCTAATTTCAAACCACAATCTTCATCTCTGCCTCCCAAGTTACTGGGTGTATAGGTTGGAGTAACTAATCATGCCCAGCTGAGAGAATGATGTTTTAAAAATCTTTTTAATCTGTGTTTATCTTGATCAATATCAAGTACTGCAATTCTTAGATGTAGTTTTTTTTCTGTTTAATGCAGGTGTCATTTCTGTCCTACAATTGACATTACAGAATCACAGATGCTATAAAGTGCATTATCACTTAAAACAGGCCAATATGAATAACATTTTCATTATATATTAAAAATATATTATATAATATATAATAAATAGAAATATATAGCATAGTAATATATACATCATTCATTGTTTGCTTAAAATACACAGATCCAGTAAGGCATTGAATCATGTCTTGTGGATGATCTTTCTCACTCAATTATTTGAAAACATTCAAGAGTGCATCTTATTACATCTCTATCATGGTAGAGCTTTACTTGTTTTGGTCTAAGGAGAATAGAGAATGCATTTTCATTTTCACTGAAACTATATTCAGGCTCCCAAGGTCCTTGAAAATAAATATTTTTTAGAGTTATTTCTCCTTTGAATAAGATGCATGCACCCATGAAATTCAAATCTCATAGAAAGTTGTGATCGCAATGCTTGCTAATGTGTGAAAACATCCATTTCAGGAAAATAATTGTATGAAGGTGATTTTTACAAAGATGCCTATGTACTGATAAAAATGAACACTATGAAATACAACTAATTAATCAAAGATGTAGTGAAAGGCTATCCACAGAGTGTTAGTTAGAATTTTTATTGTGAATTGGGGAAAAATTACATACAGTTAGAATGTCTAATTGTCTTGATCTAAATGTTTTAAAAAACAAAATGGGTTTATATCACAGTTGTGCAATATTTGATCTGTTCTGAATAATATCACTTCTTTGGATGGTGTCCAAATGGCTCTGTCTCATCCATCAACCAAAAGGGTGTTAATCATGTGCCAAAACTACCTATTTGTACTTTATTCTCTTATTTTAGTCATACAAACTCAGCCATTCATTAGTAGAGATAGTCCAAGAAAGCATTCTTTTTCTACAACTTAGTTCAAAATCCTAGAACCTCTGATAAAGCTCTTAATATGATCTATTTAATTAATTTCATGACTTACAAGTCATTGTTGAAAATAAAGTGAAACATTATTAGTAAAACACAACTAGGAAGTTGATTTTTTAAAAAAAATCAGAAGTTAGAGGAAGTGGCACTAGGACTTGGCTATTTTGCATTAAAAACCCCAATAGCATTCTCAACAGAAAGTTTCAACTAAATAAAATATTGATGTTTTCATCCTGTATATTACATGCTAAAACAAAAATAAAAATTTTATGAAAACAAACTATCTAGTGGTTTTCTAAAATCTGTTGTACTTTGGTCTATGTATATTACATAATCTATGATTTATATTAGATTCTGATGCTACATCAGACGTTTGCAGATCAGGTCACACTAGAATGGGCCATTATGTTCATAAAGCTCAAGATGAAATGGGACATTCTAAGGATAATTTATTTTGACAACAGTGTGTGTGTGTGTGTGTGTGTGTGTGTGTGGAGAGAGAGAGATAGGCAGAGAGCCAGAGAGAGAGAGAGAGAGAGAGAGAGAGAGAGAGAGAGAGAGAGAGAGAGAGAGAGAGAGAGAGAGAGAGAGAGAGAGAGAGAGACAAAGAGCAACAAGAAACTGGTTTCTCCAGTGCCTTCTCAACAGCTAGAAGGAATAAAATACGATTGGGAAACTATATTTGTTTAAAAGAAAATTGCATTGATTTTGTTTTTCTTTCCCATTGAGTAGTCAGTTTTAAAATTCACCAACAAAAGAAAGCAAAGGCTCTCTTGGGTATCACAAAACAAATCAAAACATAAGTCATACTTATACTTCAAGTACAATATAAACTTGATTCCCTGTTTCTACATGGATGAAACTAGACTGCACTATAAATTGATTCCATCTCCCATTTTCTCAGAGAAAATGCATTCCATAATTTTCTCCCTGCTCTGTTTATATGTTCTTCATAAGTTAAGATTGTTTCTAAAAGGTCAATATTTTTTGCATCTCGCTATCTTTCACATATCCCCTATAGGCTAGCTTTATTGATGAATACAAGTGGTAATTTTATTATCATATAGGATCTGTCTTAACTAAGTAAAAAGAAATTTGCTAAAATACTGCTAACCCAAAAGACAACATGCCTATAAATAATTTACTGCATTACATATTTACCTTTGTTCCCACCCTCAATCCTACTCTTCTGGTCAATAACTAATCTGAAATCAACTGTTGGTCAGGTTCACCAAAATATAAACATTGAAACATCAATTTATGTAAAATAAAGTGTTCTCTGATTGGCTCTATCTTCAAAAACAAGCATTTTATGAGACTGATATTTAAGAAGGAAAGAGTATAGGGTGAACATTTTTTCTTCATTTACAGCTCTTAACATTTTTACCAAAATAATTTTATTTATAAACTTTGTTAAAAGGGAAAACAAAATTTCTAAAATAATATAAATTGCTTTTGTCTATACCTGAATCATAGAAGCATATGAAAAACTATTAATTTTATATACAATCATATTGGTTATTCATTCTCTCAACAATGTTTTTTCTTTTGTTTTTGGTACTGAGGTTTGAACTCAAGTCACATACTGCTTAGTACATGCTCTTCTATGTTCTCAGCCCACCTTCCCTCCTTGTTATGCCTTTGTTGTTAATCTAAGAGGGTCTTAAATTTTTGCTCAAGGCCAGCTTTGGACAGCTACACCAGGCTATTCAACAACCATTCCTTAAGCAAATCCATGGGAAAGGCATTTTGGTAAATTCTGGAATGCCAGCATGAATAAGGCAGATTTCTAGTCAAACAGTTTTTCATTCTTATGAGAAAAGAATAAAAGTAGGTAATTTAAATGAAAGAATAGTAATAAAATATTCAAACCATGGTACAAATCCTGTATTATGAAAAAGTACAGGAGTCAAAGTAGTAAAGTGAGGAATAGGTTCAATAGAGTCCAAGCATGTGTCATTTGATGCACCTATGGGATCACCATGTACAATACTGTGTTTAGCCACGCAGAGGTACTCTGAGCTATTTTCTTTGTTCTTCCCATGCTGACTTCTCACAGGCTATTTCCTGTTTATGTGGTGCTGAGGAATCGAACGCAGGGCCTCATGCATGCAAGGCAAGCACTCTACCACTGAGCCACCTTCCCAGCCCCTTGCAGGCTATTTCCTAGACATATACATTTGCATATACATATACATATACATACACATATACATACACATATACATCTACATGTGCTATATTTCTTTAGCATTCACCCAGAGTTACCTCCTTATCTCCAACCTACACACTGCTAGTTCACGCTCCCGAACAGTCTCCTTTTCCAGTCCTGTCATAGTATATTTTTTAGATCGGCCTAGATTTCACGTATGAGTGAAAACATGCAATATTATCTTTCTGAAGCGAGCTTTCAAAGTTAACATGATGATCTTCAGTTCCATTAATTCCCCAAAATGTCATAATTCTATTCATCTTTATAATAGTCTCTATTCTATATATGTACCACATTTTCTAAAGCTCTAGAAATATTTGCATCATATTTTAAGCTACATCTTTAATTTTCAAGAAACATAGTTATTTTTTTCCCTGAGAAAGCCTTTGACTGTCTTCCTGGCATCTTGTTCACTCTTCATTCTCTTCAAATTTCAGTATTTGAGTTTTGAACATAAATGGGAACATTGCATAATTATTAAAATGATACAAAGTCATTTTAATTCATTAGTGGTGATTTACTATCTAATGATCTTACCAATAGCATATAAATTTCAGAAGAAAGAATTGATAATGTAGTATGTAGGTGTACCAAAATGCAATAGTATAAATTTTAACCTACCTTCAGTGTCTGCTAGTGTTACTCCCACTCCTGGCTGTTTTACAGGCTCCTGTCCATTCTGTCCCATCTTCCCACTGTTTAAAAATGATATATGCTGTTATGATCTCCAAATGTAAATGAGGAAATTATGTTTAAAAATTCAAATACATATGTATTCAAACTTGCAACGAATTTTTGGTGTGGCAAATATCAAGTTAATTGTTCTATGTCATGTTAATTAAAGAGTTTCATTGCTTTTTATTTCATTAGACAGAGTCTATCTGTCTAAACCAAGCTGTCTTTGAACTCTTGATGTTCCTTCTTCAATTTCTTTGAGCATTGGGATTACAGGTGTGTGCCATAATGCTCAGATTTTACATTAATTTTAGCAGGGACATTTATTATTCCTAGTCACTCTAAACCTTATTTCAAAATTCAATACATTTTATTTATAGCTATTTATTTAAAAAATCAATCCATTATGAAATTTTCAAATTATATTTTTATTTTTCTTAAACTTTTTTTTTGGGGGGGTCGGTCATGGGGCTTGAACTCTGGGCTTGGGCACTGTTCCTCAGCTATTCAGCTCAAGGCGAGCACTCTACCTCTTGAGCCACAGCACCACTTCCAGTTTTCTAGTGGTTTATTGGAGATAAGAATCTTTTCTACCCGGGCTGGCTTTGAACCATGATCCTTAGATCTCAGCCTCCTAAGTAGCTAGTATTACAGGCATGAGGCACCGGTGCCCGGCTTTCTTAAACATTCTTTAACTGATATATAAAAACATAAATTGCTCACACATGGGATATCCTGTGATGCTCTAATGTTCATGGTTAATGTGAAACATGGTCATGTAAATCCATGTCCTCAAACAGTTGTCATTCTTTGTCCATGTGTAACTGCTGATGAGTTATTCTGTCTGCATCCTTTGTGACTAGTAGTTACAGATTGGTGAGAAGGGAACGAATGAATTTCATGATACTTGGAAATAAATCTTAACTAAGATAGAGTCTTATTTTTTTTAAAAAGTCACCTTACAATGACCAAGAAGTATATAGGAAAAAATCCAAGAAAATGTAAATTAACAACACAATGAGATACAGCTCCAGTAGCAATGGCTGCAGAATGCCCACAAGTGTTGTGGAGGAGGTGGAGAAAAGGGAACCCTTTCTTACACATTATTGGTGGGAATGTAAATTAGTACAACCATTGTGGAACACTGAATTGAGCTTTTTCAAAAATTAAAAATAAAAATAGAGCTACCACACTAATCTTGCAATTCCTCATCTGGGGATATAGCCAAAAGAAATGGAATTAGTATGTTTTATATCTGCATACCCATGTTTGTTGCAGCATTATTTACAATAAACAAAACATTTCACTAACTGTTGAATGGATAGGAAAATATGGTAAATATATATAGTGAAATACTATTCAATCATTAAGAGGATGAAGTTCTGTCACTTTCACTAGCATAATGAAACTTGTAGGTATTATATTAAGTGAAATGAGCCAGGAAAAGAGAGACAAAAACGTACAGATCTCATTTACATGTAGAATCTGAAAAGTTAATTTCATACGTGTTGCAGGTAGAATATTGCTGACTAAAATCTGGAAAAGGACTGAGTAAGGAAAGGTGAGGAGAAAGTTGCTCTCTGGTGATTAAATTCTGATTAGGAGAAGTACACATAATGATAATATATGGTTCATATCAAGGAAGCTAGAAAAGGATTAAAAATATTTTTAAAGACATAAAAGGCCAAATGGTTGAGGAGATGGATATGTTTACCCTAATAATGAACACTGTATATGTACATATTTACTGAAACATTATATGATCTCAAGCAATATATGTTTTAATCTCATTAAGAAACCAAAGTAAATAATCTATAGTTTAAACTACGACAAGATAGACGCTTTCCTTTCAATCTATCACTGTTTTTCAGATCTTTCTTGTGTTTTCAGCTGTGATGAATAATACACTGACTTTAAAAGCCAGACTGTTTGGTTTCTGTTCTTTTTGCAATTTCTTGCTGTGTATAATTTAAGGCAAAGTACCTGCTGAAGATTGCTTGTTCTTTTACAATAGAAGGGCAGTAACATGAGCTACTTTTTGCATATAACATCAAATGGAAACTGCTATTTAACACAGAGTCTGGGGAATTATAAACATTCTATAAATAGATTGGGGTAATAGGTAAATAGGTTGCACACAATTCAGCTCAAAACTAAGATGAAATACCTTACTCATTTTTAAAATTCAACTTCAAGATTTTGAGAGAAGCACCTGGAGGAAGATTCCACAGTACTCTAAAAACTGTGCGTTTAGAATATTGGTAATAGACCAGCCAAAACACTGTCAGCCACTTACTGCTTCTGCCAATGGAAGGACTCCTAGGAATTCAAAACTCTGTGGAATTAACCTCCTGCGTTCTTGCATAAGGCGTTACAAAATGATGGAATTAAAAACTCCTAAATGTCAAAAAATTATGTTTCAACAAAAAACATCTTGACGTTGACTTCCTAAACCATAATTCTAACATAGCAGCATTTGTTCACAATTAATTCTGTTCCACACAAAAATAACTTTTTATGCTCAATAAGTAAGTAATGATACTTACTTATTAAGAATCTAATCATATCTTATTTGAAAAATGCTCTAAAGGTCTTGTTAATCTACTTCAAAGAAGATATTTAACTAATTCTGCACACAACAAAGGAAGAGCTAAAGTAAATTTCAACTTTATTATATTTTGAAAGCTTTTACATTCTTCCATTATGACAATTCCAGGTCAGTGATTTAAGCACAAATTTCAACTAAATGATCACATGAGGGCCAAGTGCATACAAATTGTGTAATTTATAATGTGTGTTTGTATGTGGGAGAGTCTGCAGCTAATACATCGTCTTGTTTAAAAATGCACAAAAATTCAGTTTGTGTAATTGCTACTCTAAGATTCATTAAGTTAAAAAGTGAACTCTGCTGTCTGTTACTTTCAGAAGGAAAGAAAATCTTAATCACTTAGCAGCAATGTCAACATTGGTTGAATGAGCCCAAAGAGATGCAAGGATTCTTGTAGTATTGCCAATCCTGAAGCACAAAATACTAAAAAATAATCACTTTGTCACTCTTTAATAATAGTTGTATTTTAGTAATTATAAGGTAATTTCAAAATAATTTTTAGACTTGAGCCTTAGATGTAATATTTAATGATGAAATTTAATTACACTCTTTCCTTCTTTTAAAAACTATTATAAATATCAGATACTTAGCCAGATTATGTGGTAAATTCCTGAGGAAGATTGTACAAATGTACATAGCATCAAGAAGCTGAGTGAACTACAAGGAAAATGTCACAGTGAGTCCTGTGAAGAAGACACTTTTTTCTGAATTCTCAATCAATAATCTTCAAGTCAGACAATTCTAACTACATGTTTTGAAATTTAAATATTTTAAATCAGTCACCAAGTATTTATTGAACACTAGTGCCAGCTCAAGGAACAATTCTGTTAGACAGATGGGCCATTTAAAAGAACTAACAAATAGAATTTCTTACATATTGCAGGTCAGGTTTTTAGAAAGTAAATTTTCTCCTGCTAATATTTCCAGTCAGTAGCATGATAGACAATTTTGAGAGGGTTTAATTTTAATGAGGAAAATGGAAAATTACTTAAAATGGAATGTAATATGCATGTATACTGTTAAGTTATATGTTCTGAAAGGCACTGATAAGCTAGAATATCGAATTGTTTTTGGTGCAAAGCCTATACAAATTCATATACTATTTCCAGCTGAGAGATGAATGAGTTTGCCAAAATTCTTTTCAGTCATACAGGATTATTAGATGTCAAAGTCTAATGAGATCTGACTCTTTTTAGAAAGAATTTCTAATAAAATAGAACTGATCAAGTATAAAAATTCAACTGAATCTATAGGACAAATTCAAAAACCCCTTAGGTAGACTGGTGATAGAATAATAACTTCTTCATTTAAGATCAAAAATATAATTTGAAAACTACAAAATAGACACATTACCCACTGCCAAAATTCATTTTTCCTATTATTTTTCAATTTTACTTTGAATACCTATCTAACTTTTAGGACTATTCTGGCAATCAATATTAAATGTTAATAAAATCTTTAGTATTAAAATGATGAGAATTTCTACGACTAAATACTTTACACAGCATTGTAGAAAACAAAAGACCCTTTATCAATAGTCTCTGTCAGGGTCAGCAAACTGTGGAAAGGGCTTGATAGCAAGGGATGTGGAAGGTCTCTGTGGTATTCACCTGTGCAGCACTAGGTAAAATAAACTAATGGAAATGGATAAGTTCCAACACAATTTAGCACATGCTTATTAAAATCTCAGTTGTTTTCAATGTTCACAAGTCACAAAATATTATTCTTTTATTTATTCTTGTGAATAATTAACATTGCAAAGCCATTTTGATTCAGTGTCTTAAAAAAAAAAACAACAAACAGAAAACAAAACAAAACTCCCCCCCCCCCCAGAAAACACCAAAACATGAATCAGGCCATATTTTTTCTGGCCTAGATCCTGGAATATGGATGATCTAGTGGTTTCATCACTCATAGGACTGTCAATGAGAAGGAAAGTTGTAGAAGTTTAGATTTGATATAGGTTCAGATATAACCTACATATTTATTGTGAATGCTGCTAACTTTTGCTATCAACTTGATTAAACCTAAAACTTTTCTAACATTCTATACACAATCTGCTTTAGTTTTTCATTTGATGTACAAAATTATTTTCTTGAGGTTCAGTATGCAATTAATGAGTTTTATTCCAGGAGATCTGGCTCGATGACGTATATACTACCTGGGATTTGCTTTAGAAGTTACCATAACACTTCAAAACCTTTCATTTTAACATAGATTTACAACAGAAACATGCGTATAATTAGTCTAATGTGTCATCTGTTTCAAAGATGACATACATTCTTTGAGTTTGTTTAAATGTCTTGCTGTTCAAAGTCAATTAGACTCTTTATCTCAATAACAATAACATCGTGGTCATTTTTTGTGATTAAGACATTATTGTTATTCTGCAGATTCTACATTAAATGCAGTGCTGGTAGTAGCTGCTAGTCATCTTTAGAATTAACCGAATGAATCTAATCTATTGTGAGTAATCTATTTTTAGGTAGACATAAACAGTTCAAAATTTCAAGTACAATGATTCAGAATTGGATAATTCTGTAGTTATTTCCGGTTAAATGTTAAGAACCTCTTACTCATGATACTGTTAACTTTGTAGTTAAAAAAAAGACACTTACATCCTTGGAATAGGAAATAGATTAGTCTCCCCTGCAGTGCTGCTGCTTCCTTCACTGTCCACACTATACCCACTGCCAAAGCTGCTGCCCGAGGAGCCGGTGGATACGGAGCTGTCTGCAGGCCGGTGATTGGTAGGCTTGGCTGCCAATGTGGGAAGAGTCAACACTACAGTCAATAAGTGAAGCTCACTGTGACCTCCAAATGTATAAATATACACTTTCTTTTATGATTATAAGGAACTAGCTCTGGCAAGAGCTGTACCACATTTGTCATCCTGTCTTTCTTTTCTTTGTGTCCTTAATTGGTAATGAGAAGTTTATGTTTTCATCGGACATTTAAAAACCCAAATTACTTGTAGGTACAAAGAGACCCAGTATTTTAGACTGAGTATGTATTCTATTTACATTACTTTTTTGTGGTTCGCATAAAATTAAAACAATGATATGGCAAACAAATAAGAATTTTGGCTATTTCACTGAAACTTTTGAATAACTTTGGTTGTTAGAAATATACATTTTTTAAGAACTTGCTTAACTTTTCCCCCACATTAACTATTGATTATCTGTTTAATTCTTTAGAAGTGATGATGCAAAAGAAGACAATTTCAACCAGTAACAGAGAATTCTGTGCTGGCTTTGATGGGGACGTACCTCCTATCTCCAAGAGGCTTTTAAAAATCAAAAGGTTTTTAAAATTTCTTTTTGCACATTTCATGGTTAATGATGTGGACTTGTTTCAATATTTTGATATTTTTGGTGTGTATATAAATTTAATTTTAATAGGACCATACAAATTTTTCTGCAATTTATGCAACAGAGATAGAATATATTGTTAGCAGAGTTCTAGATTTAAGGGACGTTGGAAGGAAATTTTTATATAAAAAGAAGGAAGAGGCCAATATTTGCTTATATTTTATGAGGAAGTTTATCTAGCATGTTTTAGAAATGGTTGATATTTGATTATCTTGATATGGCTTTGAATCTCATCCTATTCTGTCATTACTTGAAGCCTGAAGTTTTTCATTAAGAAACAGTGGCATCAGAGATGTCTGTGACGTAAGACTGCATTAGGAGGAATGCAGTAAAGCAGGATCCCACTCTTCTGTGTTATTACCCATCCAAACCTCCATCTCTTCTTCAGGACTTTACTATCTATGAGAGTCCCATGTATTTTTCAGCTTGCATAATTTTTGAAAATGAATTTACTTCAGTTTACCTCTAAATTTAGATGTGTTCTAAACTACAAAAGGACTCAGTCTCTGTGTTCAACAAATACCTCAGTTGAATGGCTTCATACTAAAGAATTAACAGTTATCTCACATATGAATGGATTCATACTAATGAGTGAATAATCAACAATTACTTCATGATATTAAGATATGTACATATTACTTCATAAGAATATAGTGATAAATCTGTGGGGAATCTTTACTAACTTACGAGGAAAAGAAAGAAACAAGGGAAATGAAACCATAGACCACTTAAGGGTATCACCAGGGTACCTGAGATTTAGCTGCTTCTCACATCTTCCTTTTTACCATTTCAGAAATAGCAGATTCTTTAAAGTCACCAGAAGTTTCATAACTATTTCAGTAATATAAACATTCCTCCTCCAAATAACTGAATATATAAAAAATAGAGTCAATGATGTGTCAAGTGTTTTTAATTTGTATCAGCTGTATGTCAACTATCTGGGAAAATGTCTGAATAGTCAGTTACCAAAGCATCACTAGGTAGCCATTGGACTAGATCTGCAGGAAAAGATATAATATTTTCTCGACATTTTAATGAAGGAACTCAGATATTATCTAGTGTTAAAGAACACTTAAAATTAAAAGGGGAACTTAAATGTATAAAGGTACTGCAGCTACAATATAAAATTATGAACCCTGTATGATGTGAAGTAATTGCATAATTACCATATAATAAGTCATATTTGTCAATTGATTGAAAAGGCAAGCTGTTTTGCTTTTTGATTGGCATTATACAACATAACTAACTAGATTGATAATATTTTACAATACTGAATGGAAAACAGTGATTTCATCAACAAAAATCCAAATATGTTATTTTCAAAGACAAATTTTAATTGATATTATTATTATTATTATTATTTATTTTTATGCAAGTGCAGCCCTACTCAACTTTCTTGCTCATAGCTGGTGCTCTGCCACTTAACTCATGCATTCAGTGTGGCATTTTTGTTGGTTAATTAGAGATGGAGGCACTAGGATTTGAGGTGTGAGCCAACAGTGCCCAGCTAGACATTTTTAAAGCAATTTATCCTTGTTAAATTATGATTATTTTCATCCAAGATCCATCACAGTGCATACGATTTGCATAGAAATAGTGTGTGACTATTTGTATGTTAATACTTATATTTCAAAAGAATCTTATATTTGGTCAATTTCACTTTTGGTGGATATGATTTCTAGTAGTTCTGTTCTTCTTTGGAGAAATGTGAAGAATGTATATGGAACTTAAAGTAGTATAATAAGTAGAAAGGAACAAGGCTAGTAATAATTTTCTTCTCTATCTTTTTGAACAAAAATCAATCTTATTATTGTAAGCCTGGGAAAGTGCTGTCAGGATTTAAATGAAAATAAAGCCAGTTGCTGGTGGCTCATGCCTTAATCCTGGCTACAGTGGACACGGAGACCTGAGGATTAAATTCAAAGTCAGCCAAGACAGAAGAATCCTGGACTCTCCAAGTAGCTAGCAAGAAGGTAGAAGTGGAGGCATAGCTCAAGGGGTGGAGCTCCAGCCATGAGCAAAACAAGTCAGAGCATGAGGTCTTGATGAGTCCCAGAGCATGAGCCCCAGTACCAGTGCAATATGTAAATAATATTGTAAAAGAATAATCCAAATCCATGGACAGTATGCACATAAATGAAACAAGCATTCATCTATTTAATGCTTCTGCAAATCAAGATTTAAGTTTGAGTCTACATAAATGAGTAAGAAGTTAGCAGTCTAAGTCTGAAGCATAATCTTCCATAATTTTATGATATCTACATTAATGATTATTAAGTATTCTTCTAACCCTTTTAATCAGAATTTGAGAAATCATATACTACTAAGTATGATTGGACACAGTTAATTATATATGGAAATGATTGTTTTATGGAAGAATTGAGGTTCTGAAAAACAAATCTGATAGTTTGGGGGCCATCTCTTTCCTCTGTGTGTATCTACTGTCTTTGTGAGGTCCTACTATGGAAAGGTCCCTTGTGCTTTAGAAGAGCAAGTCTTAGAATGTAGAACAATTTTGAGGCTCAGTTGTTGAAGCGACATCTTAGGACAATTTTTATCTTCTGTGAGTCAATTTGATGTATTGTAAATTTTTATTTATCTTCTTTGTTTTCTTTGGCTGGTAGATGATTAGACATCATTGTGTCTATTAGTCCACAGGGCTAACCTTAATGAAGTCTAGTGGTGTCTCTTTGTGCATCTATCTGTCTTTAATTAATTTGGTCTATTTTTTCCATTCTACTAGATTAAAATACACATAAACTAAACTGTACCTGCCAGCGATGGCAGCTCTGCTCAGAATCCTCAGATCAAATTGTAGACTTTGAGTATGGAAATTGAAAGCTGGTAAGTACTCTAAAGATAACCTACTTCAGAACCACTGTTTTGCTTTTAGAAACACAGATACTTTCTTTTATATCACAAATTATTAATGGGATAACTTGAAAAGTTTAATCCAATTTTATAACCACATTCTGTTTTATAAAATTAACAGTCTTTGCCTCTCTCAGAATTCAGTGATTCAATGCATCTTGTCTTGCTGCCTACAATGCTCTGGTCCTGGCCTTACAACTAACTGAACTCCAGTGCAGAGATAATTAAAACTATTCCAGTAATAAGTTAATATTTAGTTAGCATGTAATTTCCTGAATTATTTGATGGATATATTATGAGATACTAACTTGATAGACATGATCCATGATATATTAAGATTATGTGGTCTTAAGAAATTAGTTTTTAGGGCTGGGAAGTTGGCTCAGTGGTAGAGCGCTTGCTTTGCTTGCTTAAGACCCTGGGTTCAATTCCTCAGCACCATATAAGCAGAAAAAAAATAGCCATAAGTGGCGCTGTGGCTCAAGTGGTAGAGTGCTAGCCTTGAGCTGAAGAGCTGAGGGACAGAGCCCAGGCCCAGAGTTCAGACCCCATGACCGGACCCCTCCCCCCAAAATATAATTAGTTTTTATTTCAGTTGTTTAATAATAGAACTGAGAACTACTTCATTATTTTAAAAATCATGTAATTTAAGGGATGTAGTTTCCTTTTAATCTGGTTCTAATTTCAAATATCTGTCTTCTTTCCCACTTCTCTCCCACCCTCCTCTCTTCACTGTCTTTTTTCTTTCCTTTCCTTTCTTCCTCTCATTTGTTATTGCTGTTATATTTTTGTTGCTATTACACCAAAGGATTTTGAAATTTTACTTTATTTAAATAATTTCATTTGACTGTGGATATGAAAATGTAATTCTTATATGATTAGCATTGTTCAATATGCTTTCCCTCATGCCTTATTCAATTATATTTTTGCATATTTCCTATTATAGTTCAGGGTTAATTTATTGAGAGATTATGTATGATATATGCACTTCATAAGTTTAATTTTCTATTTCTAAATCTACTTTAATCTATACATATTGGAATTCAGAAAAAGGAAACAGCAGACTGAAACAACGGTGATAGTTTTAGTACAGACTATTCAAAGAGTGTTCCAATATTCCAAAATTACAATATGGAGACATAAAATTATTGAAAATAGTTCTGATATCTATATAAGTCATTTTTAAATATTTGGCTTTGCAGTTGAAGGAAGACAAATGACTAAGTGACTGTGTTAGTTATAATTGTTACCACATAATTAACAGGTATTACAAATTATGAAAAATGCAATACTGCTATAATTTTTCCTCATAAAATTTATTTCATATTCATGAAGTTCTCTCAGAGAAGGAGATAAGGATCAGCTGCCTCATTTCTTATATTCCAGGAAGCTTGCAAAGCTCTTAATCATGATTATACATGTCCCTTTCCATATGAATTGATATTGTAACTGAGACTTTAAGACCTTTTCATGATCAGTTTAAACTGTTTTAGTCTAATCCTATCAGAAATTTGAAGGTGTTTCTCACACTAACTGATCACTTAACCTGGCATTATGGATGATAGAATCAATGATCACTTCAGAGTTAGAAGTAATGGTATAAAACTTCATCAGATCAAATGACAGTAAATTTTGTTAACTAATAAATTACTAGGAAAGATTGTTTCCTTACATTGAAAAAATGTTATGGTTCCATATACTGTTTGCAATTATCCTCTATTTTTGCCTTCAAGGTATATTTTCTTTTTATCAGATGTTTTGGTTCTGACCTACTTTTATAAGAAATCACTTAATGATATAATCTGGAAGCTGTGGTAATTTAGATCATGACCACCTGGATTAGTAGATCATGATTATTGATAAGTGGGATACTATCATAACTCAATAATAATTATAGCAAAATGATTTATGTGGCTACTGCCACAACAGATACTGGGCATTTATTTGTTCAGTGGCCATAGTGTGAAGAGAAATTTTAGATAGCGTGAAGAGAAATCTTAGATAATTATTTGATAATGCATGCATAGACCCACAGATCTATGTTTAACTAATTTCCAAGCAGGTCATTGTCCAAAACTTTCTCTGTCCTGTGGTGGGATATATTGCAGTAGATTGTAATGCTTATGAGGGAGAACTAGAACTAGATCTATTTAAATATAATTAACTTTATTTCTAGGTATTTCTTTTTTTTTTTTTTTGGTCGGTCGTGGGGCTTGAACTCTGGGCCTGGGCGCTGTCCCTCAGCTCTTCAGCTCAAGGCGAGCGCTCTACCACTTGAGCTACAGCGCCACTTCCGGTTTTCTGGTGGTTTTATTGGAGATAGGAGTCTCACGGTCTTTCCTGCCCGGGCTGGCTTTGAACCGCGATCCTCAGATCTCAGCCTCCTGAGTAGCTAGGATTACAGGCGTGAGCCACCAGCACCCGGCTTTATTTCTAGGTATTTCTAAACATGATGATATTTGGTTGCATATAAAGTTAAGTCAATGACTAAGTAACTTTCCCCAGCTCAGTTGAAATGAGTTAGTACAGTTTTCTCATACTTCATAATTCTCAGATCCATTTAAATTGTTTATACAATAAATAACACTAAGATCTAAGATTCAAAGGGATGGTGATTTATATTTTTCCATTGTAGCATTACCAACAATGTGAATACTCAAAAATAAATATATGCAGAATCTGAATAAATGACTTAGAAGAAATTCAGAAATACTCTCTATAAGTAATAAATAATAAATGTTTAAATGATACTTTTAACTTTAAATATTTAAATACTCACTACTATTAATATGTACAGTACAGTGAACTGTATTTCTGAAATTAAGAGTCAAAGCTTAGAGAAAAGATAAAGAAACTTTCAGAATTTCCTCACATTTGAATCAAAGTGATAGTCTTCCATTATTCTATTGTTTGTGATAACATAATTAATTTGAAAAACACAGGAGAAGTAAAGCTTTTGAAAAACGATGCAAGAAATAAAAGGAATACTGTATAAACAGTTGCTTTTTCAATAAATAAAATGAGGAAAGAACAAAAGTAAAATGTGTTCTACCTTTTAATACTTCCATCACTCCATCTTGGATTTGAAGCAGCTTGATGAAAGCTGACAGGGAACTTACCAGTCAAATTACAAAAGAAAGATGTAATAGATGTGAACAGGTAAATCGTAATTCCATTTAACCCAAGCCCAGTGAAACATTTTAAATTTGCTATGTAAGTTGAAAATTTTCATTTGTTAATCCTCAAGCTTTATAAGGCAACATTTGATAAGGAATGAAAGAAAAAGTTCTGAAATGCAATGGAGGGATGGCTCAGAAAAGACTCACACAAAGATGGTAAGAAGGTCTTGGAAAAAAGCTTCCTTAATTTGTCTTTGGCTACTCTAAAAAATATTGTTTATAATGCGTAGGTCAGTGGATGGTAAACACTTCAGTCTAAAGATCTCTTGACACTCTTGATAATTATTTAGTAATTCAAAGAAACTAATTTTACATATGTTGAATCTATTTATGTTTATCATATTCTAAATTTTAAAAGCTTGAAAATAAACAATTGGCTAGTACAGATTCCATTAGCCATCAAAGAAATGATGTTCTGACAACTTTCATAGCCACTGGAAAACTCTACGGTACACTTGAGAAAAAGTGAGAGTCAAAAACACAAATAACATCTTAATATTTAATTTTTGGCTTTGCGAATGCAAAGGGTTTCTGGGACACCCATCATTCAGTAGCCTCATTTTGAGATAGAAATTAAGAATTAATTTCAAATGAGATGAACTTAATTGTCACCACCTTTTTAAACAGCTGCTTTAAGCCATTATATATCTTAATACCATTTTATGGTGTCTTTTACATTTTATTTTTATATCTAAAATATACCAAGACATTAGCCTCTCTTAAAAGGTTTTGTTAGCTGGGTGCCGGTGGCTAACGCCTGTAATACTAGCTACTCAGGAGGCTAAGATCTGAGGATCGTGGTTCAAAGCCAGCCTGGGCAGGAAAGTCCCTGAGACTCTTATCTCCAATAAGCCACTAGAATACTGGAAGTGGAGCTGTGGATCAAGCGGCAGAGCGCTCGCCTTGAGCTGAAGAGCGCAGGGACAGCACACAGGCCCAGAGTTCAAGCCCCATGACTGACAAAAAAAAAGTTTTGTTATTACTTATATTACTAACATTTTCTATCTCTGAGCATTCTCAGAATTTGCTTCATCCAGAAGTTTACATCTCTAAAGTATATGGTCTGAATTTAAAATAATACATAGTATCAAAATTTGCTTTAAAAATATTTGCATCAAACAAGAAAAGAAGAAAATGAAATAAAGTAAAGCAAAGTAGAACAAAACAGTTATTTTATGGCACATAAAAATGGAGTAAATGATTCTCGGAAGGCACAAAAATAATATAACCTCTTCTCCAAGGGAATGGTCTATGGATTCTTGACTATTCTTGCACAAGGTGGATGAAGACAGTATTGATTCAATAGCTATATACCTTGAGAAGTCATTAGCAATGAGTTATTATTATTATTGTCGTTGTTGTTGTTGGTCAAGCCCCTTGGCTTGAATTCTGGGCCTGGGTACTGTCCCTCAACTCTTCAGCTCAAGGATAGTGCTCTATCACTTGAGCCACAGAGCCACTTCTGGCTATTTTTTTCTATTTATGTGGTGCTGAGGAATCGAACCCAGGGCCTCATGCATGTGAGGCAAGCACTCAACCACTGAGCTACCTTCCCAGCCAGCAATGAGTTATTTTTAAACAAAACAAAAATAAAAGTATGTAAAATATCTATATAGTAAGACATTTCAATTAGGTAGTTACAAAATGGCTATTTCTATGTTTACCTACCAAGTTTTTAAATAGAGTTAGATATAAATAAATATAAATGGATACAACTTGCAATCATGGGGTATTAGATTTGTGTGGTTTTGTGCTTTTTTTGCTGCTATGTTCTGAGTACAAATACAGCAAAATTATTATTTTATTATCTATATGTTTAAAAATAAAAATCCATGCTGCTGACCTTTATCATGCTTTTTCTTAAAAATTAATTTACCCTTCTGTATTGATGCTATTAATATTCTGATTATTTCCTGTTCAAATTATCAGTTAAACTCATTTATTAATTGTATGTCAGTATTTTTGAGCATTAAAATATATAAAACAATGATTATATCTATCTAATTTCTAACAACTATCCAAGTGAGTAAACCAATGCAAATTCTGTTTCTGTTATATTTCATTTTAAAATCCACATGTGTTTTCTTGCTTTTTGGGGAACCATTATATACTTATGCATACAGCATAATAACAACAAAAAAGTATTTTTACAGTTTGGTTAATTACATATGAAAATTCCCTTCTTCCTATTTCATATGCATATTTTACGCCCTCCCCCACCCACCCCAACCCATTGGAAAATGGATGAACAATCATGGTTTTCCACATTGTGTGTAATACATGAAAAGGTGAAAATATAGTCAAGTAATTCATGGGTAGTTCGATATGTGGATTTAGGCCATATTGTTAAGCAGCCAAAAAGTTTCTTTGTCATTCTTCTACCTCTTCTGCGGCATTATTTTCCTGGCTCCAAAATTCCTTCTACCCAGATGAGAATGTACCACGTCTTGTGCTTGTATTAGACCCTCACAGCCCAGTGTCCCACTAGTTTCCATCAGCCTTTCCATGCTCCATCTCCATGCTTCTCATTTCCTTCCTCTAAGTAACTTGCCTGTTTCATCTTCTCAAGGTCTTGCTGTCTTGTGATAATTTGATAAACTATATTTTGAATTGTTTTCTCAATCTCAATGAAATTTGCATTTTGGAAACTAGGCTTCATGGATATTATTTGCTAAATATATGTCATAAATAGTGGCTTACAGATCTTAGCACAACCAAAGTGAAGGCTTCTCCTTGTGAGATTATGTGCTCATAAGCCCACTCTCACCATGAAGGTACATAGTTAGATAGATCATATCACTAAGTCATAGCAGTGTTGAAGTCATGTTTTGGTATTTAGTTTGACATTAGGGCCGGTGGATCCTGCTATTCACCATATCAGATGAAAGGAGCATAAAAATCCTTACTGTGGCCTAGATCATGGCTTGGAGGTGACACATCACAACTACTGGAAAGAATAAAATCACCCTTTGGTGGTGAGTCAGAGGTCTACAAGTGTCACATGATCAGAGTTATAGATTCAGTGTGACTCTGCATATACAGCAGAAATATTTCTAGCAAAAATTTAAATGCCTACAGAAATACTTGTGAGAGAACATTCAAGCAATTTCAAAAGATACAGGTACTCTTTAAAATTTTTGATTTTTATAAACAACAAAGAAACAGTACCCTTAACCCCTAAATGATAGTCATAAAAATTTGAAGCTCAAAATTATTCAGATTGATTTTATCAGATTTTATTGGCTGGCTACTGTATTCACAATTTCAATATTCTCATTTTTAAACTGCTCAGGTTTTATTTTTTTAAAGTGTGACATAATTTGCTTTTGTGCAAACCCACTGATATGAGGGATGTATTTTTTTATTGTGGTGGGGATGTATTTTTTTATTATCCATATATGTACAATGTTGAAGACTTCACCTCCTATGATTTCTCCTTAATTCCTCTTAGAGGCCCTGTCTTAACTGGAAACAGAGAAGGCTAGATTCCTTCTGACCAAAGTGATCATCCACTTCTGGTCAGAAGAAAATGGTTAACAACAGTAGTTAACAGTGGTTAGTGACTACCATTTGTAGTCAACAATTTTTCTACTCCCAGTGTCTTCCTGCTCCCAACCCAGCCACCCCCTACCACTTGCCCAAAGATAAAAAACCTTGCATAGTCAGTGATCACTTGGTAAGAGTTCTCCAAGACAAGGCATGGATACAAACTCTGTGACAGGGGCAAATATGGTTTTATTTAAAGTGGAATCTTTAGCAGTGGTCTCTGGAAGTAGCTTCCAGGTTTATTTCCTATAATTCTACAGAATCAAGTATTTGTATTTTTAATCTTTTCACATAATTATTATAGATAATATAATTCATCTTATCTAGCCTCTTGAATCTGTTCAAACTATTCATGTCAAGGGAATGGGGGATATGTGTATTCATTTTCTATTATCTATTTCTAAGTTTAAAATCATACCTAAGATTTTAGCACCAAACTAAAATGGGTAAGACTTTTCAAATTGAACTTAAAATTTAGAATATTAGATGCCAACTAAATAAATCTTCAAGACTTGAAGAATGCTTCCTTAATTTTTTCCTGTAATCCCTCTGTACAGCATCTTTACAATAAAATAAAATTAAAAATACATTTTTTTGCTTTGGTATATTATTCAGAAAAGAAACAAAAACCATAAAAACTAGTTTCTAAATTATTTTCTCTTAATAATGTCACATTCTGAAACAGAAGAGCCTAGGCTCAGCAAAGGAGCTAGAAGAAAAGACACAGAGGGATTTCTAAATATAAATAGAGTTGTTTAGGCATCAGGATGACTTGGCACAATCTGTCTAATTTGTCCCTTCAGATTTCTTAGCATGGAAGTAAACCCCAGAGGGAGAGAAAAGTTCCTTTAGGCTCACTCCATAATTCTTGCTTGACCCATATATTATGCTACTTCAAGCAGAAATGTGCTGAGAAGCTTACAAACAATATATGAAATGCTCTTTAGGGACAATTTTGTAACCCTTGACAGAAATGCCTCCAGATGTACACACAGCTTCCTCTACAGACCTGCTTCTTGCTCACTGGGCTACAACATTGGGAAAATTTTCTTCTTTAGCTGTTCATCAGTTTAAATCACCAGCACCAAGAAAAGAGGATCATTACACAGAGAAGTTGCATTTTGCCACCATTTCTTGCTACATCTTATAATTTTTAAGAATTTTAGTGACAAATAACAAGTAAATAAATATAAAAAAAAATTAAAACCAGAAGTGCTTGATTGCAAAGGGGCTAGGGTACTTAAAAAGCAAAAGATTGGGAGTCATAATTACAGATATAAGGTAGGGAATAATGGTGGTTTAGAAAAATTTTAGGTGTGTGTTCTTACATTAGATATTTTACCCCTGTAATTCTCTAGTTATTCCCCCAGTAACAGGGATAAGAATATCTGAGTTACTAGCTCATCCTCTTTGTGTAATGAAATGAGAAATGGATGACACCACACTTTAGACAATGCAAAAATTTTTTCTTTCTTTCAAATACAGAGTGTTATTTTCAGAATGCAGATGAGATTATGTGAACTCCATTGTGAGGACTGAAATGGAATACTTATTGAAACACATGGAAATATTCCTAATACTTCTGCAAGAAGTAAACTAGTGAACTGGTACTGGCTAGTGCTTTGTATGTTTTTATCTTTGGTAAGTTATTCTGTTTCTTAAACAATTTGTATCATAATTTATATAAATTTAACCCTAGACTATATTTCTGATTAGGCATTTGGAGAAATATATGGTTCAATTATGTTATTTATAGTAGCCAGAAAATACTACATTGATATTGTAGAAAGCAGGTATTTTACATATCATCTCTTAGGATAAAATGAAACAAGAAAGTCATACCACATGACCTAGTTTTCCTCTTGATTTTTACATCAATGAAGAAAGACTTCAAATTCAATTACAGCACATTAACCTTAAGGGATATATACTGGAGCTTTACTCAAAGTAAAGGACTTACCATGTTTTTATGCAAATTTTAAGATTCATATTTATGATTAAAAAATCCAATAAAATGATTGATTATATAATAGTAATTAAGTCACAATACTAAAAATAAGATACAAAATAAGGGGTATTCAATTATGGTGACATTTATAATTAGTGTAATATTGTTAATATGAAAATGAAAAGAAGAAAACAAACTGGTTTGAGGGTACTGAAAGTGAGAGATGGAATTCTAACTATTTCTAGGATGTGCTAGTAAGACTTGCAAGAAAAGGAAACTCAGGCTTTTTGTAACCTATAAATGGGACTGAAATCATACTTTCAAACTTTGTAGATATTTAAGCTATTTTTTTCTGGAAAACTTTAGCAACTTCTCAGATGACCACATATATCCACTGCACTCCAACTACCAAATTGATTGAAAGAAGAATGTAAGTGCTTTAAATTTTCTAAGAATAAAGAGAAAGGCAATAGATGATAAGAATTTGTTTTAATTTTCTGGCAAATACAGAATCATAAAATTGAGTACTACATGGCTGGAAGGTACTTAAGATATATTCAAGTAGAACTTTATTTGTATATATGGTTTTGAACTAAATAGAACTAATTTTATAATGATGTTAGTTGGATTCCTGTCCTGGACAAAGGCTGTCTTTCTTGGGGGAAAATCTATAGCTGCTGGGGTAAAGTTAGGACCAGATATCAATTTGCTTTTCTGTCTTAATTCAGCTATGGGATCAAAGCTAACTGCATCTTTCCAAAAATCAAGGGCTCATGGGTTTATTTTCTTTATCTAGAAACCTGAGACGAGTGGAAGCGTTGCCTAGGGTAACACGACCTCATTAGTTATGTTTTTATGGAAGCTCACATGCTTTTACTCGGTAATGATTTTCCTTCTGTCTTATGTTTCCAATGTGGAACTTTGTTCTCCCAAATGTTTCTGTTATCACAGCTCTGACTAAACTATTGCAAGGGATCAATGAGAAAACAAAAACTGACACACTCATTTTATGCTGCATCATATAACAATGGCTCAGAACCCAGTAGTTTATGAATGAAATAAAGATACTTTATTTATTACACAGGCACTTGGATATTCACATGCCCAACACATCTGATACACTTAACAACTATGGAAACACGAATGGAAAATGTCTGCTTGTAGGATTGAGAGAGAACTTTCACCATGTAAAGGTGAATGAGTGCATTGACAATTATTCCTTTGCTCTCCTCTAAGAATTTCCATAAGTTACACTTTAAATAATAGGCAACAAAAACTGTTCTACATTCCAACTGATATGCTAACTTGAACTGTGAACGATTTAAAGTTTTATCACAATGCAACATAGTTATAGTCATGCTTGAACAGATTATGTTAGTAAGCATGCATTCCATTCTGCAATATGAATACTGTTAATCTATTTCCCAACAAAGATCAGAAGATGCCCAGTGCATAGAAAAATACAAATCACTGTAGTCAATATATTACGAGAGTGATCTTGGAACTTACACGGTGGTGATGAAGTCCTAAAATGCCATGCCCACAAAAGCACATTAAAAAGTGGATAAACATATTTCATTAGACAATCTCTATGAATGAAAGCTTTAAATTTGGGGAATGTTCTTGCTGTGTGCTTTGAACAGGGCCTTTCTGCTCACCTCCTTCTGGCTTGACTGGTCCATCAGACATCACCTTCCTGAGGGCTAGCTGGCTTTGGTCTTGGTTGCCATTGGCTGGTGGAGGCAGATTATCAGACTGAGTTCTTTGAATAGGGAGGACTCCTGCTATGCTGTGTCTGTGCTGCTTCCTGGCATGATTAGACTGACCGCTTTTATGTGCTGCTGTGGCAGTGTAGGTGAAATGGAAACCCAGAGTATGTATCCTCAGATGGAACCAGCTTAAATGTTATTCATGCAAACAGAAGTGTTCTTTTGCTCTACTTAAGTTGTGTTTTCAAATGCCAAAATGACACCACATGCACAGCACTGAAGGGAGTTAAAAACTGGCTGTTTCTTTGAAAATGACTAAAGGGATGTGGAAATGACTAGAGGAATGGAAAAAGCAACAATCTAGTTCCAGTGCCTGGCTAATGCCATATGGATGTAACAGTGGGCCTACCGTTGGGAGCTATCTAATCTTCATTTAGACTTTGTTAAAATTATATTGGGTGATGAAATTTTCACAAATGAAAAGAAAATATAACAGTCAGGTGGGGTGAACGTTTTACTTTGATTTACAGCACTAGATATACCATGTCTTGACTTTTAAAGGATTTCAATGGTTAGGCCCAGAAAAAGAGCCTGAAAAATTCTCTGTGATCCTATATGAAATTCGATCCACAAAAATGGACCCAAAATTGTGTTCCTGAATGAGGTTACAGGGCCTCATTAAATATTCTTATACATACATTAATCCTAAGTATTTTTTAAACAAAATGATTTTCTTTCCTAGGAGACTAGGAAATTTTACACATGGAAAGCCACATCTTACATGCATAATTTCTTAGTGCTTTTAAACATTGGCTTAACATGTTTTCTTTTTTTCCTCTAGGTTCTAAAACATGACTGCTGGTTGGTCTCTTATTTCTGCCTAAATTTTTTTTAGTATTTTCATGTGCAAGAATCTCATTGTTCATTTGCTCTAAATATTTGTGTGTTTGTGCTTTTTTGGATGTAATGCCTGGAAAATTGACAGCCCCTTTGTGCTTATGATCCCTACACTCCAAAGACTATTTAAGCACACACAAAAAGACTCACAACATTGCTTTGTCTGCCTACACCACAAACACAGCTACCAAATACTATGAGCCAGGTTGGGTGGATGGTGAAGACAAAGGAGAAACAGCCAGTTTTATTGCAGTATACGTAAATTAAAAAACAAAAAACAAAGATAAACCAAATATAAGGAAGAGCAGATTTATGTACTGATACCATTCTTACACAGACAAAGGGACAGAGAACAGAGTGAGCAGGGGATGCCAAAAACAGAAAGCAAACAGGGAAGGACAGCAGGAGAGAAAGGCAACAGATGAACATTAAGCTGCCATGCTGAGGAATTTATTTGCGTCTTTTACTTGGTTGAATGCGGAGTTGTTGCACGGCGGCTTCAGCTGCAGCTATTGCAGCCCCTGCATCTTCCAGGTGGGTCTGAGTAACGCTGGTTTTGCTTTGACTGCGAGATGGTCCATGAGAACGGAGATGGCCTTCAGATGATGACTTGGAGCTACCAGGACTACTATGAGATTTCTCAATGGTTGGAACCTGCATGTCTGGTTATAAAAGGGTAAAGCATGAGTTACATTTATTCTGTCACACTTGGTCTACACATAATTGTAAGTAACTGCTACATATAACTAAGAATTATCTTACTACTGCTTATGGTTCACCTATGCAACCGCTTACCATACAAAACGTGATTAAATATTTGGAAAGCCATTTTGGGGATGGTAGGAAAAAAAGATGACAATCTTGAGAAGAGATACATTCATGAAGAAGAATATATCTAACTTAGATCAACTACTAAATACATTAACTTCTAGTTTCAACTACTAAATACATTAAGTTCTAGTTTCAGGCAGTAAGTCTGCTATTCTGGTAGAAGTTGGGAAAAAGACAATGCAGCTATACTGATGAGAAGTTTTAAGCCAAAGTGAAATAAATCTTGGGATGAGGTGAAAGTCACCCGAGAGTATTAGAGCCTGCAGAACCATTGACTGCAGCAATTTAAAAGATTTTACCAAGCACACATTTTTGCTAGGAGAGAGGTAGTGGGGGAGTAGGGAAGGGAGAGAAGGAAGGAGAAGATTGGGTTTTATTTTAATCATTTTGCAGAATGTTAAAAGGGACACAGATGAGTTAGACAGGTGGAATCACATAATTGATCTATAAAGCTCACTCATAAATAATCTACAGTACTCATTTTAGTCAGCAGTTCACAATATGAACTGAATGGCCTCTAGATATAGCCTCTGTTTTCAAAAAAGCTAGTAATTCATTACCTTATAATACATAGAAATACTTTCTCAATGTGATATACTTTCTGAGAAGTTCATCAGAGACATAGAAGCATCACTCAAGTCCAGTATAAAAATTGTATAACTGTGTAATACTTACAAATAGCTCAGTATGTCTAGGTAAGATAGCACATGTTTATTCTATATGGGCAATAATAACAATTTATAATGAGGACTGATATTGTATTAGAGAACAGTTGGAAATAAACCTCCCAAAGTTAAAAATAATTTAAATGGAAATGTTTGCATATTGCCAAACTCAGTGTAAGGTAGTGTTGATTAAAATAACAATAACAACAGTTGAAAATTAATTTGGGGCCAATATTTAGGAAAGAGTTAAGGGAATTTTAGTAGTCCAATAGTTTTAATGATAAACAAAAAAGTTTTTGATGTGATAAGTAAAAGCAATATGTGAAATTATATTTATAAGTAAGACCATATGAAAAATCATATCTTCAATCATCATACTCACTTGATCAGCATGATTATATTTAGTCAATGTATTAAAAGGGACTTTAATATTTTTGTTTATGAAATGTATTAATTCACTTTTTCTAAAAACATACCATTGATTTATCAAAACAGAAAAGATGAAATGTTTCATACAGCTCATACTGTCGTTTTAACAGGTTGAAACATAGCACCAGAAAACTGAAGATTGTAAGGTGATATACCTAATTCTATGCTGAAAAAAGACAAGCCTATTTCTCAAATTCCAGATCACTCTGTTAGATAGTATATTAATATTTCAATAGAATCTGACTTTTCAATATACAATGTAAGATATGTATTATCCTATATCAATTAAGCAACATAGAGGCCCACATGTCAAGAAGATACTGAGAGAACAAACAGACAAAATGCTTTTTTTCCTTGAAATAATTCCTACCCTTGGATGGGTCAGGGAAGATACCATGACTTCGGCTTTTGATGACAGAAGGCTTTGGGGACTGCTGGCTACTTTGACTGGAATGGGACTTGCCATGATCAATGCTCTCCGTCTGTTCCTTGAGCGGATACCACCTAGGAGTGTTATCAAGGTGAGATGTACTAGACAAATCAATCAATACCTGAAAAAGACAACAAATTGATGAAACTTATGAATTATGTTCAATGCATCCATTACATTTTCTGTGATCCAAAATTTATTCAAAGATAAATATGTATGGATAGATACATATGCATTTATCTTGTATCTATGTATATGTATATGTGTACAAAAGGCATAGTATTAGCATTATAGATGATATTTTACTATTTTCCTCATTTTTTTTCCTTTTTCTCACTTAAATGATTAAATGGAACTGCATAAAGGCTTTGATTTGAAAGACAGTAGAGTTATAAGTAAATCATTTCCAGAAAAAAACTGTATTGGTTCTATGAACTCCTGGTCCTAATCCTGCCTGGAAGTTTATTTAAAGTATAATTTTAGTTACAAGAAGGAAAAAATGAAAAGATTCCAAAGAAGAGACGATTTGCAATTACTTATTTCTCTATTTTTAAACAAAAAATGTGTTGTTATTGTGGAACAGTGTCATTCCTTCCTTCACTTTCTCCCAGTTTTTCCCACCCAACCCCCTATACAAGTTGTGTAGTTCATTTTTAACATACTGTCTAGTGAGTATTACTGTTGCATTTATTCATCCATTGTCCTACCATTTCTGTGCTCCCCTGCTATCCTCCTCTAAGCAGATTTAATAGCACAACACACAGATAACTTAGTTGTACATAGTGGTGCAGTTTAAATTTATTGGCACCTTAGATTTTACATATTTGTGTGCATGTATACACACATATATTTTCAGGACAATGAATGTAAAGACAACAAATTAGAACATTTTTGTAAGTAAATCAGTTTTTGAGATGAGACATTAAATCAGATATAACACTATGTCCTAGAATGATCTTGCCTAGCCTAATGACAAGAAAGCAGTTTGAAGGTTGTGCTTAAGTAGTCTGGGTTAGGCAGGACAGAAGGGATAGACCATAATAAAAAGGTTAAATGATCATCTATACAATGAAATTAAGAAAGGACATTGCATTTTGCAGATTTACATTTCTGAGACATAATTTAATTTAACATATAGCTAACATTTCTGCTCTAAGGAAAAAGCACTAAATAAAACATGCAGTTTCAGGACATCCTATATGAACAAAAATGATGAACACTGCAAATTCATATATGAAATTGTTTTAATTGTATTTTCCTATTTTTAGTTTTGCTTTTGGGAATCTTTGAGAAAAAATTTCAGGGTATTTAACTACCAGTTAGAGATGTGAAAATGTTACATTGATGTATGCATTGACAACTAGCAAGTAAAAAACCAAAATTTTTATTAGTACATATCTAGCTTATTTCTATCTTTTTTTTTTTTTTGTCGGTCGTGGGGCTTGAACTCTGGGTCTGGGCGCTGACCCTCAGCTCTTCAGCTCAAGGCGAGCGCTCTACCACTTGAGCTACAGCGCCACTTCCTCTAGCTTATTTCTAATATAAATTTACTAGCTCAAAAATCCTTTGGGCTAACAGCAAGACTGTATATTTTCCTACTGAAACAATTAACATCCAATCTTACAACTTAATTAAAAATTATATCAAGAAGTAGACCAATAACCATTTCTCAAGGCACTGTTCATCTATTCAAATAGTAATCTGGAAATATTGATTGCAAAATGACTTATTTAGAAATAACTATTTTATAAACTTAAGAAACCCTGTTTTCCCTGTAATTAGTGGAGGGGAAGGTAAAAAACAAATTTTTAAAAATTTTTTTTTATTATGAGAATACCATACAGAAGAGTTACAATTACATGGGCAAGATAATGAGTACATTTCTTATCAAGCATCGTTACCCCCTCTTTGTTTCCCCTTCCCATCCCTTCCCATGCTCCCCCCCTCCTCCTATCCGATCCTCCACCCATCCCCCACCAAAATTGTAAAGTTTATTTTTCGACATAATGACTTGTACATCTCATTGTTGCAATGGGTCCACCTGTATCCTTAGTCAAACAATTTTTTTTCCTTTCCCCTCCACGAATTATACCAACATCAAATACAGTGAAAGCAGGGGTTATACCATGGGGGAGGGACATACAAAGTAACAAAGAAATCATCTTATAAATATGTTAGAAACAATTACATGAAAGAAAAAAAACAAAAAAAAACATTTGAATACTTATCTTGGGGTTCATTCCCCTAACATCAACTTATCTGACCTTTTCTGCTTGACTCAGACATATACTAGTTATTGCAAATAAGGGAAACCATGGGACCTATGTTTCTTTGGGCGTGGTTTACTTCACTTAATATAATTTTTGTCCAAGTCTTTCCTTTCCTAGCAAATGGGGCAATGTCATTCTTTCTGATGGAGGCATAGAATTCCATTGTGTATATATACCACATTTTCTTGATCCATTCATCTACTGAGGGGCATCTGGGTTGTTCCATATCTTAGCTATGGCAAATAATGCTGCAATAAACATTGTCGTTCTGGTAGCTTTAGTGTAGTCTTCTTTGTGATCATTTGAGTAAATGCCCAAAAGTGGGACTGCTGGGTCATAGGGGAGCTCTATGTGGAGTCTTTTGAGGAACCTCCATATTGCTTTCCCAAGTGGTTGAACCAGTTTACATTCCTACCAACAATGCAGTAAGGTTCTCTTCTGTCCACATCCCCTCCAGCATCTGTTGTGATTAGAGTTCTTGATTTTAGCCATTTTAACTGGGGTGAGGTGGTATCTCAATGTTGTTTTGATTTGCATTTCTTTTATGGCTAGAGAGGTTGAGCATTTCTTCATGTTTCTATTAGCCATCCTTCTTTCCTCTCAGAGAAGTTTCTCTTTAAGTCTTTAGCCCACTTATTTATTGGGCAGTTGTTTCTTCGAAGATTTGTTTTTGGGGGATTTAATTTTTTAAGTTCCAGGTGTATTTTAGATATAAACAAATTGTTTAAATAGGGATACAGGTGGACCCATTGCAACAATGAGATGTACAAGACGTTATGTCAAAAAATGAACTTTACAACTTTGGCGCGGTGGGTGCCGGTGGAGAGGGGGAGATGGAAAGGGATGGGAAGGGGAAACAAAGGAGGAGGCAACAATGCTTGATAAGAAATGTACTCATTACCTTGCTCATGTAATTGTAACCCCACTGTCCGTTATTTTCACAATTAAAAAAAAAAGAAATATACTTTGGAGAGGAGAAGAAGGGAAGAATGCAGTAAAGAATCCAATATATATTCTACAAAATTAAGAAGAGTAAGTGTGAGGGTAGGGAGGAGAGGGATGGATAAGAATGTTGAAAAGGGTGACACTGATCATGATATATAGAATTTATAAACTGCTTTGTTAACTGACAACTCCTTTGTAAAAGTAGTTAAAGATAATAATATAAATAAATAGATGTATAAATAAATAGAAACATGCTTTGCATCTTGCTTTATTTGGTGGTTTACAATGGCAGCATGGAAGGAAAATGCAATCTGGGGCTTACCTCTCCAAGGAAGTCATTTGAAGAAAATCTATCATAATCCCAAACTGTCACCTCTAGGGTTTTCTTCTTTAGCTATAGTTCAAATAAAATTGACATTAACTCCATTTTCCATAATAAATTTTCATTGCATTTGCAATTTACTTTCATATTTAAATCCTGTCTACTTACACAAATGTACTTCTATTTTTTACCTATACAAAGTTTATTTATACTAAATATTGCATAAAATTTAAACAATTACTTTGTATTCTAATCCAGTTTGATTATTAAAAGCACTTTTTAAGAATTGGTAATTTTTATTTACTTCCTATCTATATTCCTCATCTACCCAGTTTTTAAAATAGAAAGTAGAATATAGGTTCTTATAAGAAATTCATAAATTGTAAAATAATTATGGAAGATGTAAGCTTTTTAGGTGATTTCCTATTCTTTCAATGATATCCAATGATACTGGTAGCAATATCTTATTTCTGTCAGTGAATTTAACATGTTACATTAAAACACCCAGATTGTAATTTTTATGTCTGAACATATAATCATACTCATCTTCCAGTGGATAAATTAAGACCTTACTTTAAAGATCCAATTATTTGAAAATTGTTTTACATGTGATTTCTTCTTGTTTGACTTTATTCTCTTCTCTGAATTTAACTTTATGAACTGCCAATTATTTTTCTGCTATGAATACAAAGGTCTGAAGTTCAGATTTTCAAGTGTACATTGATACCATTTTTGCCTAGAGTCATTAATTTGTAATGATAATCTTTTATGCTAGTCATTATTTTGTCTTCTATGGAGTTAGCCTACTAACAGGAGTCTTAAAATATTTCATGAATAACACATTGAATCTTATTTGTGCCTTTGCATTACTTATGCATGTCAAAATATTTATAAATTTTGATGTACTAACACTTAAATTGCATGTAGTACTAATTGGATAGTCATTGACCAGTTCTCTTACATTCACTTACTTGTCCATTTTGAGCAGTAAATACATCAAAATGTATACATTTTATTTCATATAATATTTGAACTTCATTTTTTCTCAGATGCTATATACTTTATGGAAGTATTTACATTTTATGGTAAATAATGACAAAATGGGTCATTTGTCATAACTATATTTTTAGTCCAAATCTGTTACTTAGGAAATAGCCATCACTTACCTGTTCCATGGAAATGCTTTTATAAATTACTGTTTGATTCCATTCAGGATTCAGACTTTTCTGGACATATTTAGTCCTTCTCTTGTACTCGGCACTGAATGGCAGAAAGTAAAGAGTTAATTTGATTATTTAGCTCACCTAATGACTTCATAGTCATGTAGATATGTAGACTTTTTAGAGATTTTTTCAAATCACTATGTAATTATCTTATCATTATTTTATGTTTTAAGCCTTATTTTAACTTGAACACACAAGAGCAATTTGCATAAGTTGGATGCCTTATATTTTGTTTGCCCTTTTCAGCAGATGCTTTTAGTTATTTTAATCATACTATAATTTTAGAAATATTACTATTTCCTGAATATAGTAGCTAGTCATATTAACTGAATGGTACAAATAGTACCATGCTACAAATAGTAACTTGGTCTTTAGCATCCCAATAGTTCACATCTAAACATGTCAGCAAAGCTAAATGGTCTATCAATCAATTTTTTTCTAAACAAAAATTAGTTAATGGTTGTACTGAAACAAATGATGTATGGTTCTTGCCAAAACTGACATTCTATCACCATCAATAGCAGTTAAAATGTATTTGGATACTCTTGGTAAACTATGGTATTTAATGTTGCTATAAAATTTTTACTATAAATCTTTCTTTCATGCTAATAGATTATGATGAAATTGGACCAAATTAAAAAAATTTATTCAATATAACTGCATTTGTGTATATCCATGACATTTTCATTCTTGCTTAGCAATGATCCATTTACATATTACAACTCATATCCCACAACTATCCCAAGGAAGTCTAAGCAGAACATCTACAATTGTGGTTGGGGATAGATTTAGGTTACCGTGACATGTTACTAGAAAATGTTGCCCACACAGACACAGCCATTCTCTTTCACTAATTTTTTCTGTATTTTATACCTCAGTTCATATCTCAGTTACTAAATAACACTTTATCTCTGGTGGGCATCAGAGCCCTAAGATGGAACAGATTTGTCTCAAGTCCATTCAGGTTTCTGGACTTTACAAACTTCCCTTACTTAAAAGCACCAGCCATAGACCTACTATTCTATTATAAACGCAAGCTACAAACTCAGACTGACTATTGGTATACCCTGACTTGGTATACACACTGTCATATGTTGCAATGCCTAAGTTTGTTGCTCAGATAATAATTTTCTTATGTTTTCTACATAAAGCTCCTGGGAAGCAAAATTCCAATTTACCATCCATTTATAAACATAGATTCATGACCAGCTTCTTTCTTCTCTCTTGTTTTATTCTTAACCACCTGGCGCAAGGGGAAGAGTTCTCAGCAATGACTGCACAGTGGAATCACTTGCTGTGTGAAATTTGTTGGGGTCGGGGAAGTCAGGACTTCATAGATCTCTCCCAAGGAGAGTCTGAATGTGCTAAGTCTTGAGCAGTAGAGTTTTGAAGGCTGTCAGGTCAGCCTAATGTGGAGTCAAGATTGAGGTACAGAGTTTATGCCTCATTTTACCTCTTCTGTCTAACATCTGAATCCAATTAGAAGCCAAGAAGTTCTCATCTTACTTCTAACTAAGGCACTTGATTGTTCAAAAATAAATGCAGAATTTTATAATTTTGTCACTCAAAATAAATTTCAAAATACCCTAGGAGAAGTGTATAGACAATAATTTAAACAAATTTATGGACTGTGGAAAGAAATAATAAATTTCACTCACACTTTTTTTTGTCAGTATCTAGTGATGTGTAAATTTCTAGTCTCACATATCTAGAATATTCCATCCTACTAATTCCATTTTTATCTTACAAAAATTCTCCCACCCATGAGCAAGAATTTTGTTCAAGAATATTTACTGCAATATTGTTTTTAATAGTCAATAAGACAATGAATACATTACACTATAGTTAATCAATGGAATACTAAACAACAGTTTAAATTTAATACATCTCCATATATAGAAATAGATTTCTAAATAATTTTATGAAAAAATAAATGTAGCCGGGTGCTGGTGGCTCACGCCTGTAATCCTAGCTACTCAGGAGGCTGAGATCTGAGGATCGCAGTTCAAAGCCAGTCCAGGCAGGAAAGTCTGTGTTACTCTTATCTTCAATAAACCACTCAAAAACCGGAAGTGGCACTGTGGCTTAAGTGGTAGAGCGCTTGCCTTGAGCTGAAGAGCACAGGGACAGCGTCCAAGCCCAGAGTTCAAGCCCCATGACAGACAAAAAATAAAAACAAGTAAGTAAGTAAGTAAATAAATAAATAAATAAATGTAGAGAGTAGTATGATACTATTATAGTTATGTGAAATAATAAAAATTATTTAGCATACATGTAAATAAGAATGTGTACTAATAAGCATGAGTATAAAATATTAAATTTAATTCAGTGGTGATTTTAGGGGAACAAAGAAGTAATTACAGAAGGCTCCAGATGCACTTTTAGGTAGAATCTATTGGACAAATACAATAAAATACTAAGGTTTGATAAAACTTGAATAGCAAGCATAAACATTTACAGTAGGCTTGGAAGATTTTAAAACAAAGCCCAAATGATTTTGGTAAATATATTCCTTTATGTTTCACTTTTAGAATTTTTTTTTTTGATGATAGTACAGGAGGAATTGATGTCACCACTAGCAAGTATAGATTTTGGTTGGTACTTTAGAATCACTGCTACCCTAATGCAAGTATGTTAAGAGAAACATATAGTAAGTAGCACAAGTGTTATAGTTGCAGCTTATTTTGGATATAGTTATCCATGTAATGGATCATAGGAAAAAAATTAACAATTCATAATGTAGTCAGGAACAGTATAATTATTTTTCAGATTTCAAAATGTTGAGTCTGTATCATGTTAAAGATGAGAATAAATGGCAAACACAAACTCATGTAGTTGCATGGAAGTTCTGGATGAACATATATTAAAATTGTCTGCTGTGATGAAATGTTTACAAAAAATTACCAGTCACTATGTTTTCCTTGTGCATAATTAAAATAATGGTTATTTAAAAGTTTCATGTGCACGTTATTCTTTTCTTTGTATAAATAAGCAAAAATTATAGAGAAAATTTTGAGAAAAGACCATAGAATCTTTGCTTAATTACTATAACACATGATCATATATTTGATTCATGCATGAAAAATATAAAATAAGCACACTGATATAATAATAAGTAAATGTATTAAATTCTGTCCCCTAGGCAGAGATCTAAGTGTATTTTATGTGTTAAATAATTTGCTCCTCATGGCTTTGCTATAAGACAAGTTTTTTACTATCACACTTAATATGTAGGGACAAATGACGCTCAGAGTTATTGGCAATGCTAAATAGAAACTCTCAAGCAAAATTCAGATAAGAGAATAAATTCAAGAAGAGGAAGAAATTGAATTCATTCTCTTTTCTTGTCTAGTAAGCCTACTACATTTCCTTGTGAAGGGAGAACAACACATTGCTGGTATTACATTATGAAAATTAGGCCATATCTAATCATCAAAACAGTAATATTGGAAAACAAAAAGGTAATTCATAGAGGTGACTATAGTGATTATCTCTATCCTAAAATCTGCTTGTGCTTCTTTAGTTTCTTGTAAAATCAACTGAAATAAGTTTTGGTCTTCAGATTGCAACCTAAACAATTTTTGTCCTGTAAAAAATAGTTTGATATGCTAACAAGACTGCTTAGACAAAGTGTAGCTAGAAAGAGATTCCAAGTATAATGACAGCTAAAACTAGTTACAATTACAGAAAAATCTGATTAATGTGAAGAGAATTGCACTTTGCCCAAAGTATGATGAGACAAAACTGGAAAGAGACACTTCAGATACACTCATTTCATTTCTTAATCCACTAGAATGTTCACTAAGTTCATGACAATTTGAGCTCTTTCCTGTTATTCTTTCACCCCAGCTTGCCAGATACTGTCCTTTCAGAGCTCAACAATAAATTGATCAAAGGATAAGAAAAGAAAATGGAAAAAAAGAAACTATTAATTTAGTTAACAAGATTTTCATTACTTTAATTATAATGCATTATATGATGTTACTGAAGAAAATCTGCCGTTATCTTTTTAGTAATATTAAATAATTTTGTGTAGTAGAGTGATCCAAAAACATTGTATTTCTTATTTTGCAGTGATAACAGACTATCAGTTACCTGCAAATTATCATACATGTGCTAGCTATAATACAGAAACAAAATGGTATTTATTAAGAGCTTGTTATATGCCAGATGTTATTGTTGTTACTTTAGGCTTATTACTTCATTTATTCATATACATATATAAAAATTCTGTAAAGGCTGCTGTTATTCCTAATTAGCAGAATAGAAAATAGTATAAATTATATCTCATAGAATGTAAGTGGCAGGGCTGAAATTCCAACTGAAGTTCTTAAAGACTTCTTAAAAATGCATGCGACTATTGTTTATATTTACAAAACATGCTCTTCTGTAAGTTAAATGAAGACAGCCATTACTCTGATAATTATCTCTTGGTGTGTCTAGATGAAGGAGCGAAAATTCTGAAAAGTGTGATAGTCAATGTCTGTTATATAAATGACACTATGTCTTTGAAACAAGATTAATTTTATATATCATTCCAAAAGATCTGGATTGTGTTCTGCAATGTGAGAACAAGACATACTAAGAAACTCATCAGCATCAAATTTCACTTCTTGCTACAATTACACGGCTTGAAAGGTTCTGGTAAGGCTGTGATGACTAACTCTATTGTTTGAGACACATTCTTATGCTTTAAAATGAACAAGCATCCTCTTTTGGGGAAACAGCTTGTTGGGATTAATAAATATATCATATTTTAAAATCACAGAAAAAACAAATGTACCATTAATAATCTAGATGAAATTAAAATTCTTATTACTCTATTGCTACAGATGGTACATGATTCACCTTCTCAAGTAACACATTCAATTTATGATGATGCAATAAGTGACATGCTAAATAATGCTTCTGGTTGTGTATTAGAAGTACTATTTGTTGATAATGTAATGGTGCAACATGCTATGAGTTATTAGCAAACAGGCTCTTAATACTGGAACCACTCAAGAATAATTATGCGACTGCCAATATTTTATAATAAGCAGTTCTGGAGTGTACTTCTAGAATGTAGTACTGGAAATCTAAAATATCAGTTAATTCCTTTTAAAAAGTGACTCCAGAATGATATAAAAGATCCAGCAAATCTTAATCTCTGATTACCACATGAGTGGCTAAGGTTTAGCCACTTATATTTTCTACTTTTCTGGGTCTTATTAGACACATCTGCTAAAGCTAGTTATGAAATAGTAATTCAATAGATACTCAGATCAGAAGAATAAAAATTACCCACAACAATGAAGTGTGAATCAATGTACATAAAAATATAACAAGTATAACTCTAGGCATAACACTACTGCTAATCACTGAAAGAGAATCAACTCTACCTGGCGTTCTGGACAACCATGACTTGACTGCATTGATTCCAGGAGTGAGAGTGAGGGACAACAGGAAAGTAGGAAAGACAGGAAGAAAAATGTTAGGAACAGAAATAAGGAAAGAAATACGATATTAACACTTAGAGCAGCTATTTCATAATGTATAAATGACATGAGGCAGGAAAAAACCATTTGAAATACATTGAAAAAAATACCTTACGATTATAATCTATTAAGAGTAATTTAATGAAAGAACTAAGTATTGAATAGGAGTAGCATAATAGCTGTTACTGAGGCAAATCTCACTCATATATCATTGGAGAAACTTTGCAAGGACAGTGTAGGTGAGACATTCTCTCTCCATTTCCTGTTACTTTTTCCACAATGAACTGACTTATTCATATTACCTGCCCATCTGTTCTGGTTACAAGCATTTGCAACATGAAAACATGTTGCATATAAATAAAAGGTAGATATTCTTATGCAGTATAAAATATGAGACTGCAGAATATCATTAGAGGATAAAAAATGATAAAGCTTTATTTCCATTCATTCACTAAAAATACAAGTTAGGGACAATACTTGACAGTGATTCGCCCTTCCCCAATATTTTATTAAGTAACACTAAAGGTCTAATGACTGAAGTAGATAGCAAAATAAAATGTGGCTTGTTGTTACCTTTTTTAATACTCATCTGAAAAGACATAGACAAACTCTATAGACAATTATGCAAATGTAGAATTTAATTATTATGAAAGACAAGATTCTCTGAGGCTATAGAACTATTTGAATAATCTCCATAAAATTAGTGAAGGTTTGAGAAACTGTTTAATAAATTAAAGCTAGCACAACAGTATCGATAATTCTCGGTTCCAAATGGAATTACTGGGGAGGATAAAATTAAAGTTTATACTCAATTTGACATAGTACCTGACAATTTCAAATCACTGAGTGTGATTTGATTTGATTTCTCTGACAAACTAGAAATGATGATATGCCTACATTAACACTCTCAATATCAGCAAGAAAACTGAATTTCAGTGAAATTGGTGATCTGTCCATGATGATAATATAGCTTAGGAACAGAATTAAATGCACTGTATAACTAATTTGGATCCTACTCAAATACAGCAATTACAGTCAGAGAAACATAATTTCTATGGCTTCAATGCTTTTAAATTTGTTGAGGGTTGTTACGTCACCCAGAAAATAGTTCAGGTGAGTGCACCATGTGTATCTAAAAAGAATTTACTTTGGATGGGAAGTATGTTAATTAAGGCTTCAAACTAGCTATATGAACAACAGTGTGAAGCCAAATTAAAGGAATTAGGAAATCATTTGCAAAATTTTTAATTATTATGGCGACACATGGTGTGACTAGATTTGAGTCTTTATCTTACACAAATGTAAACAAAAACATTGGCACTAACAGTTACAATAGCTGAGATGTACTTTAAAATAGTGTGGGCGGATGGAGTTGATGAGGTAGAGGCTAGTATGACTGGCCCCAACTGATGACAGCTGCTGCTGAGCTGGGGTGTGTGATGGTTCATATAGTGCTCTCTGCTTCTGAACCTTCTCCCCACCCAACACCCCCAAAACAACATTTAAATAATCACTCTTTTTATTAAGGAAACAAACAAACAACAACAAAATAATACCTCCAAATTACCAATTTAGGTTACTTTTTATTTTATCTCCATTATTTGATTGCTTGTTGTTTCATTATGCTAATTTAGCATAAATTAGTCAGATAACTATATGATTTGTGGAGGCCAAATCCTCATTTTTAAAACCATCTTTAATATGAATTATCCAGAACATACATTATATACATTACTTATTCAAAAATTAGGAATCTCCAAGAGCAATTTATTATTTATTAATTTTAGTTGGTGCCAAGCATGTAAAATACATGCTCTACTACTAAGGTACATCTCACGTCCTGAGTATATATTTTACATCAATAATTTACACATAAAACAAGACATTCAAAAGACATTTACCATTTATTTACCAAAGTCAGTCTTTTAAACGCTATTCTTATTTACTAGTGTTTTTTAAACATTGATTGAAAAGTATGTTGATAAATAGCAATACATAAGAATACACTGAAGGAACACCAAAGTAATAGATCATAAACATACACTACAAAGATAGTCAGTAACTGAACACTGTTTTCTTCAAATGAATTGGGGAATATAAGTTAATTCTTTAAATTCTTCCATAGTTTCTTAACAGACTGCATCAAGTGACCAGTCATCACAGGACTGGCTCCCAGATTGGAAATGCTGATTTGCTCTCATTGAGTCTGTTTTTATTATGATGACTGCTCTTCCCAGAATCCTTGAAGACACTGCCTTATCTACTAATGAGAATAAATAATCATGACTGGGAGAAAACTAAAGTAAAGGTAATAAACTCAAGGTGAGGCTTTGAAATTGGAGACTGTTTCTATAATTAATTACTGCACTATTGGTAAAATAGGTAAAATAAATAAAAATAAATAGTTATATATGTGTACATTTTGTGTACATGCTTTAATTCTCCAGTTGTAAGTGCTTTCTCCATTTTATTAGTATATTATTTAAACAAGGGGCTGTAATACATAGAAGACATTGCTTCTTTACTTACCCTCTTCCAGGAAGAAGGTACACTTTAACAAAGGGGTCAGAATACCCATTGTTGTCTCGAGGAACAAGGTTTCTTGCTTGGAGAATATGTATTATGAGATTTCCAAGATCATAGTTGATTTGAAGCTTTAGAGGATAGAGAATAATGTCATTAACTTTAAAAAGAGATATCATGAATTATCATTCATTTTCTTGGGACAGGAGATCAAATCGAAGGCCTAGCTCCTGCTAGGCTAGTGCACCACCCCATAGCTATAATGCCAGCCCATCATTCAATATTTTATTAGTGTTTCTTTTTAAATCCTATAAGAAGCATTTATCCCTTTTCATTTTATTTGTAATTTAACAGAATAATGAAATGTCAAATTTAATTGGGAAGCCTGAGGCACATTTTCATTTCTAGTAAATATGCTGTTCATTTTTTAAATAGTATAAAGTCTTGGGCTATCTAAAGTTTATTTATAAGGAAAAGCATAGCATACATGATAATTACCTTTTTACATTGAATTTCTATTCATAGAAAAATTACACATGACACTAGTGTTCTTTATTAGAAACAGCACAATTTTAAAATAAATAAGTGGACCATTTATTACAAAATGTCATTTGGAGTTCATTAAATAAGTAGCGTTAGATAGAAGAGTTATATAAAGATAAATATGTCAGTGCTAAAACAGTAAGAATTTTTTTAAATTGTGTACGTAGCTTCTATTTCCATGTCAACTTTTCTTACAGAATGGGACTTGGGACATATAACCTTACTTCTTAATTTTAGAAGCTGAGAAAGAAGGAAGAATCATGTCTCAGAGGTTCTGTTTATTTATTTATTTATTTATTTATTTATTTTACTCAGTCATTGGAATTTATTTCAGTTTTGAATTTGAGTTCTGTTCAAGTGGTTTTGGTTTGATTTATATGTAATAGAGTGATGCTATTTTTCACTATAACTTATTGCAGTTTCAGTACTTTAAGAGACATTATCAAGATCTTCAGGGGGTAGTCTAGTAAAAGTTTTATCATGCTGATTTCCTCTTTGCCGTTGCAAAATTTAAGCCAGGCTAGACATTTTACATGGCTATGTGAATGACATCTGGCTACTTAATCTATGTGGGTGAAAGTGATTAATAGCATTTCTAGAACTGGTACATATAAACTTTCCATGATAACCTGAGATGCTGTGTGTGAACAGTATCAGCTCTATTGTAAAAACTTCATAGGTCCATATTGGCTGCTGTACACTTGTCATTGAAAAGTGATTTACAATGGACATATATTTTTCTTCAAATATACACCTATCTGTCTGTCTGTCTATTTGAGAAATCAGAATAATGCAAAACAATGATGTTAACTAATTTGCCTATTTTTACTTGTTGGTGCCTATTGCAGTGCTACGAGCTTAGTGCATGCTACACTCCAGGCTCTACCACTGAGCTACAGGATAGGGTCCTTCATAATTTGCCTATTTTTTTTAATTGAAAGGTTGTTTCCATATCATATAGAATAAGTTATAGTTCTTCTGGATGGTTACTTTAAAAGTGTAGTTATCAAATAATGGAAACAGAAATATCTCTATTTTAAAGGAGAATTCCATAAATAAAAATACTACCATATTTTTTAGAATCTGTGTATATATTAAAAATAGGATAGCACAGGTGAGTCAAACCTTTGCTTAAGTTTCATTTCACATAATTTTAACCTGGTGATGTTTCCTGGCAGAAAATGAATCTTTAATTACCTGACTTAATCATCGAAAATTCAGAAAAGCATATAGTTGATCTTTCACTATGATAAGAGCATTGTGAGCAACAAAGCAAAGAACCCTAAACGAAGATGAGGAGTGGAGGTTTAGATCCCTATGGTTCAAAAGGGAACTGAAATACAGATTAGGAAATACATCACAATTAATGTCACGGATATCTGCAGCAGCTTCTATATTTTCTCTTAAGGAGAACTCTTTCATTATATTTTCTTCTCTTTGGTCTTAGATTTCCAGTTCAAATGCTGAAGCACAAAGTCTTTTTTTTTTTAACTGAAATACAAACTTGCACTCTACACTGAGAATGCTCGCCGACATTTGCTCTGAATGGACTTAGAGAACATCTGGAGTGGCCCAGGGCTTAGTTCTGAAAGAGAATACCATGCCTGTTCCCAGCAGTCCTTAATCACTACATTCCAATTGCGAGCAGATCGAGGGGTGGCTTCATTACCAATAAAGCTGGGCTAAAAATATTAGAATAATATCTCCAGGGTTAAGAAGAATAGTGTGAGGGTAAATCTCAACTTCAGCAAGACACCTAACTGGTCAAGGGAGAGACAAAGAAAATAAAAGTGTAAACAGCAGCAACATAACCACCAACCAAAAGAACAAAGAAATGGAAACACGTAGAAAACACTGTTAAGTGAAGTAAGCCAGACCCAAAATAAAGAGGTTGCATGGCTTCCCTCATGTGGGGGAGCTAGAATGTGCCTACAGATCTGTAAATAAACATACCAGGTGGTATAAAAGCAGTTATAAATGAATTAACTAAAGTATAAGAGATTGTATGAACATCTCATATAGTGTAATTCTTTAGAAAGACTAAGTCAAAGCCCAACAAAATAAGTACCAGGAAATGGGTACTTGGAGGGGAGAGGGTAGGGCCAAGGGGAGAGGGGTAGATGAATGGAGGGATAAGGGGGGGAGGAGAATGCAAGCAAGAATTTATTGTATATACCACAGAAAGGATAAGACTAAGAGGAGGGGTAGGTGGACGTGACGTGAAGATGTTGAAGGGGTGACACAGATCAAGATGAATTGTATATATAAACTGCTTTGTCAAATGATAGAGAATTCATTAGCCTAAAAATTAACAGAAGTGAAGGAAGAGGAGGTTTGGGAGTGGTGAGTGAGAATGTTGAAAGGGGTGGCATTGATCAAGATGCACTCTATTCATAAACTGCTTTGGTGAATGGCAACTCCTCTGTACAATTACTTACTGATAATACAAAATATTTAAAAAAAAAAACTAAAATAATGCCCCGTCTAAAAATAAAACAGAATAAGGGAGTTTAATGTTTCCTTTGTTGCTTGTGAAATGACAAAAGACAGGTCTGGTAGCAATGCTTCCTGTACGTGGGGAACAGCAGTAACAGCCAGATGTGGACGCTGGTAATCAGGCTGAGTACTAACATAACAGTTCCTTCTTGGTAATATGCTCACATTCTGTGCTTCTCCATTTGCTCACCTGCATACCACCTCTGCTTTCATCAGTACGCACCCAGGTAATTAATCACTTTCAATGATGTTTTGGTCTTTGTGTCCTCCCCTTTATAATCTTTCCTTGTAGGCTACTGTCATATTAGGTTTTATTACAATTTTTTTCTATTAGACTTTCTCTTATCCAAAATTTTCAGTCATCATTTTGTATTACGTTAGATCTAATATCTCTATTTTTGTAACTAAGATTCTCTCAATTCAGTTTCAATCTCTCTCTCAAAAATTATCTTATTCTTTTTCTCTGTGAATACTTTTCCTTGTATATATTCTTCCAGAATACACATTCCTTTTTGTAAACTCTTTAAATGAGTTAATAACTCTATTATCCTTGGAGAAGTTGTTTGTGAATGTTTTCTCTAGATTGTGTTGGGCATATAGCTAAGATTGTTTACCTTATCTGATACTATCTTCAACTAGATTGTTTACATTGTGTTCTTTCTTTCTAGGTGGCAGTTTCTATTTACCCTAATTGACTTGTTATTATTACCTAAAGCACCATTTTTCTAGTGTTTTTTTTTTTTAAATTTTATTTTATTTGTGAACATACTGTACAGAGGGGTTACAATTACATGGGCAGGATAATGCATACATTTCTTAACAAGCATTGCAGCCTCCTCCTTTGTTTACCCTTCACCTCCCTTCCCAGCCTCCCCCTCACCCAATCCTTCCTCCCTCCCCCCCCTCCCCGCTCCTCCCCCACCGACATTGTAAAGCTCCTTTTTGACATGACAATTTGTACTTCTCATTGTTGCAACAGGTCCACCTGAATCCTTAAATGACTTGTTTTTCCCCATCTCCTCCATAAGTTATACCCACATTAAGATCTATCTGTCTATCTATTTCTCTATGTATCTAAAGTCACAGTAGTAACTCATGAAAAGAAAAAAAGAAAGGAAAGTATTAGATACCATCTACTTTGTTCCAAAATACTTCAATAAGTACTCAGCACTTGAAGCACAAAACATTCTGGCCCTGCTAACACATCAAGGACATTTCAAAGTATAAAATGCCACAGCTATGGTTGGATTTCCTGCTACCTGTATTTATATTAATATATCAGGCTACAAAATTGCATTTCCCTTTATAGTTTGGTGTGTAATAATACGATAGATTTTAATAGTTTGTTTACAATTTGAAAGACCAGTAACAAACACAGCCATAAGAAAAGGTAAATTGTTGACACTGTACAAATACCTGAATTTCTCCCGTAATTGGATGAGAGACAACCTTTGTGGCATCTGTAGGCTGTAACAGTAGAGACCATACATTACATTAGTAGGTTAACTATTCAAAGAACTTTTCATTTCAAAATTTTTTGCAATTAATTTCTACCTGGTCACTGCTGTTAAAAAAGAAAAAGTTCTGGGTTCTAGGGGACAATAAGGCAAGTGTAACTAAAAACAATATATCTCACAAAATCTTTAAAAGAGAGGATTTTTAAATTTTCAAGAATAAATGATGGTTAGATACTCTAAGGACTCTCAGTTGATCATTACCCAGTATACACTGAACTCAAAAGATTACACTGTAACTGGCAACTGTTAGCAATTTCAATCAAAAGCATAAAATAAGAAGATAAAATGTTTAATAGGTATGTTCTAAATATGTAAATATGTAATTACTCTCATTATAATTTTTTAAAAATAGCTTTAGTTTATTATTGTGCTATATGATTTAACATTTAGTTAATTACATACCTAATAAATAAAAAAAGTAAAATTCTCTAAATTATGTTGAAAATATGTGAAATATTTAGATAGGTTACAATCCTGATACTTAGGCTTTAATGCTTACTATATTGATGGGTCAAAATTATAAATTTCATTTGTTTATTCTTTTAGGAAAAATGTTTCAAGGAACTCTATCTGCTAAATGTTGCATATAATGAGGGGGAAAAGATGTACAGATGATATTCTCTTCTCAAGAATACTGACACTTAATGATTATAATTTTCCACTGAAGAATTGAACATATATATGCATTTTAATGTTACTGTCAATACATTAATCTCTATACACTGTTCACTAGATTATATTGCTCAATAGATTATATTGTTCAATAGATTATACTGCAAACCACTGAGGTAATTTTAAATATTCTAGTAGTCATGCTAAAAATAAACATTGAAACTAATTTTAATAACATATTTTACATAATGCAATTCATCCCAAATAATACCATTTACCATGACATAAATATGGAAATTGTAATGAAATATATTTTCTCTTATATCTCATATTAAGTCCTATGTTTCACTCTACAACATAACTCAAGTGGAATTGGCCACAGATGGCTTGCATCTGCTCTTTTAGACCGTAGAGTACTAGGTTTCTTGCTTTAACAAAATAATCTAGAACTCCATAGGTCCAAATTCTTGGCAAAGATCAGAATTACTGAAGATCACAAATTTCTTAATGTTTTTCCAATTTAACTGTTTTCATTTTACCTAGAAAGTTCACATATTACAATAAATCTAGTTTGTACAGTTACAGTGCAAAAGATTCTCAAGTGTGCTATTATTGTGGAAAACATTGAATGATGGACTTAAGGGAATAGAGAAAATAAAAAAAGATTCTTAATTCTCATGTAGTGCATAACTCAACAAAGAAAGTCCAACCTCTTTCTGAAGAGGTAATTTTAAATATTCTATGAATTTTCAATATTTAAAGATACAAATGGTTTTACGACTATTGGAGGTAGAAGAAAGAATAATTTCTTGATGTTAGAAAAAGATGACAATGTGTAATGACTTTATGGAGGTTGCTTTGTATCATTCTCCTTTCATTTTTACTGAAAGCCATCATTACCTCCTTATTACCTGCAGATGGTAGTGGAAAGGCCAGGTATAACCTGTAATTTTTCCCATTTTCAGGCTTCTAGGATTCTACTCACTCCCATATCTTGAGTAGTTCTATGCTTTAGACACATTATTTTCTGTTTTTATGATTTTTGTTTTTTTTCTGGTTGGACTCTTTGCTTGAAATATTGTTTCCTTGTCTCCTTTTATAAAATTCAGTTAGTTAAACATCAGCTTTTCTAACCTTGCTCTCTCAAGGACCCTCAATCTACTTCTTAATGACTTTCAACGTTACACCTTCACTGAATTTGCCTGATCATTCTTCATTTGTAATTAGATAAGAACTTCTTTAATTTCACGAGACATCATACCTTGTATTTGAAAAAGGACACAAACCTAATGCTGTACACAGAAGAAAGTTCAGATGCATGCAAACGCTAAGAAAGTAAGCAGGAAACATGAAGCATCAGACAAATATTTTATAATTATCAAAATATTTTGAGACTTGAAAATACATAAATTTAATGTTATATAGTCAGAAGAGGAAAATGTCTTGTTGTTATTGTATAGTAATCATTCTGATTTGCGGTGGTCACAAAAGAATTTATGTAAATAAAATGATACTTCATTTCCTATCTGGTATGATTGAAGAGCCAGAAATGAGGTAACTCAGTCATCACACTGACCACTTTTTACCTTGCTGCTGCTGCTGCTACTGCTATGTTTTTTTTTGCTCACTGAGGGAGACCCTGGTTGTCCTGGGCTGGGAACAGAGCTGGATCCTGCTGATGTGGGGCCCGAATGAACATGGGATCCTTTTTCCATCACCGATGACAACACCAGAGGCGACTGCTGTAGCGAAACCTTTTGGAGCTCGGCAGCCAACTGCTTTGGATCAACTCCTGGGGATTTCGCCTTGTCCACTACAATCAAATGACATTTGAAAGATTTACAAATTTCTCTGTTTCAGAGATACTTCATACCATGGAGCCTCGTGAGGTTCTAGGGGGCAATGGCAAAATATTGCTTATAAACTAAAACTACCTTCGGTGTTAAATTGATGTTTATTTATGCATCTATTTCAGAGGAAATATGGGTGGCCCAGAGAGAACGGTATAATGATGAATTACAGAGGGACACTGAAGTTTCAGTTACATCTTCAGAAAATTATTAATGTTCCATAGAGCACTGCATGAATGATACAATATCCTGTTTTGTTTACTGGAACTTGACTGAATGATCAGCCATTTTTCTTGCTCTGTTCAAGGGGAATATTTCAGAGTATATTTAATTTTAGCACATTTATAGATGCTAAAATCCCGATAGTAATTAATTTATTCTATTTATGGAAGTAACACAGACTTTACAACTGTCAGTGTAACATAGGAATAAATCAATAAAAATTAAAGGAAATTATTTCAGTCTTACATTTTATCTAAAAATACATATTTTGTTAGCTAAGAAAGAGCTAAATGATTTTTTAAAACTTATTATAAGATGACAAACAAAACCTTCAAAACACATTTATAAGGTCAAAGATATACCTCAGGAATAGAGTATTTTCTTCATGCAAAACACCCTGGTTTCAATCTCTAACAATTAATAATAGTTATGTTGAAAATACATGAGTACTAAATCAAAGATCAAAGACAAATGAATTTCACAAGATTAATTTTTATTTAAATGTGATCTTATGCAGCAATGGCTTACTTCATATGAAATTATTATCAAGCCTAACATGCATATATGCCCCTCAAGAGCTTATATATATATATATATATATATATATATATATATAAAGTCAAGTAAGTCAGGCCCAAAGAAACATAGGTCCCATGGTTTCCCTTATTTGCGATAATCAGTACATGTGTAGGATAAGTAGAAAAGGTCAAAAGCTATGTACATATGACCATATAAGATGTTGTTAAGCGAAATGAACCCCAAGATAGGGACACAAATATTTTGGTCTTCCTTGCTATTGTTTCTAACATATTTCTAATGTACCATGTGATTTTTTTTTTGTTTCTTTGCATGCTCCTCCCCCACAGTATAACCCTTGTATTCAGTGTATTTGATGTCAGTGCCCTGTATCTTGTATATATACTTCTCTAATTCAGGGAGGGGAAGGGCAAAAACAGAATGCTTAAATAGGGATACAGGTTGACCCATTGTAACAATGAGATGTACAAGACAATATGCTGAAAATGAACTTTACAACTTTGGTTGGGGGATGGGGTGAGGAGGTTTGGAGGTGTTGGGGAGGTGGGAGGGAAGGGATGGTAGGGGAATAAAAGGAGGAGGTAATAATGCTGGATAGGAAAAGTTCTCATTACCTTACTCATGTAACATTAACCCCTCTGTACAGTACTTTTACAATAAAAAACGTACAAAAATCTATCCATAATGTTTTTTGTATGCATGTGTATTTTCATCTACTTCTACAAGAATTCCTGTATTTGTTTCTTCATAGTATAAAGCAGATTGTTTCAACTTACCAGGCTTTGGTGGCTCATGGAGTTCCAGGTGCTGGGGGTTTTCAGAATCAGATAGCATGTTGAGATCCCTAAAAATTAAGACAAAACATTAAGTAAGAAAGTGAAGGAGACTGAGACAAAAGGCTCTTCTTTTTTCCCCCTCCAACTACCTAGTTTTGTTTTTCTTTTCAGTAGGTAAATGAGAAGTGGTTCATGATAGAAAGCAACCCAAAAGCATGCTCACCCTTCTAGTCCACTAGATATACATATACATATATGCAATGCTGTTAAAATCAAAGCAGATATAAGTGATTCTTTAAGGTGAAATCTTTATGGGTTAAATATAAGATCATTTTGAAATACCATAAATATCCATGATCTAAACAGGTCAGGTTTTCATCTAAATGAAGCATGTTTCAATAGAAAGCTACACAGGAGAGCTATCGACATCATCAGAAACTAAATTAGTGGGATTCTCTCTATGCTTTAGACATTGATTCAGAACACAAGAAATCTATAAATCGTGTATTCACTTTGTTTTCTAATTACTGAAAATCTTTCTTACTGGCAAAGGTTCCACCTTAACAATTTTAAATTAAAAGAGCCATGAATTGCCAAAAAATGGAAACAGAAAGATGGGGAAAAACTCACAGTCTTACACATATTTCTGCTTCCCCACTTTGCTGACTAATGATACTCTGTACTTCTTCATATGTCTTAGAAGTTAAAGGGATTCCATTCCATTCCAATACTTGCATCCCTAAAAAAGACAAATTCAAATATAATATTCAAACATGTGCTCTTTCTGCTGAGTCCACAGGGCACAGCTTACATTTCTCTGTATTTAAAAGCCAACATAGCACACCAATGCAGATATCAGTTCAAAATTCTCTGCAATCTGACCTAAAAAACTTACCCAAACACATGAATATATATAAAACAACATGCAAAATTCTGCTTTTGGATACATAGTAAATATTAACAAACACATGCATTCTGTTCACATTGCTATAAAAAACATTATTGAATGTATATTGTCCACACCAACGTTGTAAACATAAAAAAACACAAACAAACAAACAAACAAGTAATTTTAACCACCAGTATATTTTTCCCCTTTAGGAAGCAACATACCAGAATGGCATAAATCATCTATATTCCTAGTGGTATAAGTAATCTGGTGATTTCCTCCTGAAATGCTTTTCAGAAACAAGTGTACTTTGCCTTTGTCTAGATAAAAACACGCTGATCTATTTCTTTTTTCTGAATTAAATGACAGATACTCCCAATGAGAATAGCAGGAACCATACAGCAGGGGGCAGCTGTATGGGTCTGTGACCTGTGCAGTAATATAAGGCCCTGGACTCAGAAGGTCCTAGGCTTGCTATAAATCTTTGTGGGTGCTATCTTGAAACTTTTAATAATGTTTGAACAAAACCCCACATTTTCATTTCACACTGAGTTCATTCACCTATAAAGATATCTCATCCTCTGTATTTAAAATGAAAGTAGTACCATTGCATCCAGTTTTTGGGGGTTGTCAGTTTGTGAATTGTCAAAATAGTGTAGAGTACTTATTTGATGTAACTGTCATGGTCTTAATATAACCTGGAAATATCTTGATAAAATCTCCAACATGGTGGCAACATATGTGTGAATGTTGTCAGCTTTGCCTGAGAAAAATGTCTGGATGCAACCACGATTCAGATGAATGTAATAATTGTTGAGCAATTAGGGTTTTAAAAAAGCCCCACACTATGTTATAAGCTTCACATTATGTAAAATTCTGCACTGTTCACTACTGGAGACAGGGAGAGATTATGTTGTTAAAAGTTTTCATAATTATGGTAAATGTTAGAAAACATATTACCAGTTGCAATCAAGTAAGGAAAATGCTTTTAAAATATAAAGAAAGAAGTCCATAGATGGGCTCACAGTAACACAAACAAAAAAAATGACTTTTCTATAACTTACTCCCAGAAAACTTTATCTTCCGATGGGCCTTAGGTTTATTTCAACAATCCCAGCTGTTGTATACATAAAAATAAGAAAATTATGTAAAAGACAATGACAATACCACTAAATAAAAATCTGCCACAATGAAAGAAAAAAAATAAGGGACATATTATAAGTCAGGAGAAAAAAAACATAGACATAAAAACAGATAATTTTGGATTAAACAAATGAATGCTGTTGTAGTTCAGAAATTTCATGGTCACAATTGGCAATAGCATATTCTGTGAAAAGTCACACTCTGTACAGTATCTTTACAATAAAAAATTTAAAAAACAAAAAAACAAATGTATTCATTGCTTTACTTATGTAACTGTACTCACTCCCCTGCTCATCACCTTTTCAATTAAAAAATTAGATTCATAAAATAAAAATAAAATAGATCCTTGAAAGTTAATATGTTGGAGAAAATGTCTAGTGTCTGAGGCATTATAGGAAAATTAACTCATTACTAATCTTATTCAGTAATGAATCTTATTTATTGAAAATATTAATCTAATTCTCCAAAGGTCCTTTTCTTATGGGCTTAAATAAGAGAAGTTCATCCTGGACATCATTAAATTGAAATCAAGTTGCAAAAAAAAAAGATTGTGGTACCTCATTATACTTTCCTGCTGCTTATGCTGAGGCACACTAGCAGAAAGACTATTATTTCAACACAGTTAAATAATACATTTTCCTTTCTACTTTCCTATAAATCCTGTAGAAACCAGTGTTAATAGTGAATTGAATATATCATTCGATATTTTTACATAAAATGTTTTTGGAAGTCTGAGAATTAAATATTATGTGATTTTTTTTAAGACTGTCATTTGATAGCCCACATCAAGCATGAAGTACAAAAACACTATACAACATATCCCTTCATGATAAAAATGAAGAAAATAAAAAAGGAAGACAAATAAAACACATCGATAAACATCAATATAATAAGCCAATAGCTAACATTATAAAGAATGGGAAGAGATCAAAACTTCTCTCTTAGAGCTGAAGTATAATAAGGATGCCCACAATTAATATTTTATTGCAACGTAGTTCTGAAAGTCCAAGCTAGGGAAATCAGGCAAGAGAAAAATATAAAGGGCATCTATGTTGGAAAAGGGAGAGTCAAATTCTCACTTGAAATTGACATGCTCTTATAAATTGAAAATCACAAAGACTAAAAAAAACCATTAGGATTTATACATACATTCAACAGCACTGAACATTTAAAATCGACATGCAAAAAGTCAGCATCATTGCTATATGCCAACAAAATATTATCTGAAAAAGAAATCATGAAATCAATTCCATTTACAGTAGCTCTAAAACATTCAGGAATGAACTTACTTAAATGAGAGAGATCTTGAGAATGAAAATTGCAAGATATTTGTAAAAGTAATTTACAAGTTTACAAAAGTAAAATATCTTACGCTCATGGATTTATAAAACCAATGTTGTCAAAATAGTCTTGCTATCCACAGACCTGAAACAATCACTATCATAATAACAATGACAATCTTCACAGAACTAGAGAAAACAATCCTAAAACATCTATCAAAGCACAAAAAACTCCTGAATAACCCAAACCATTTTGGGCAAAAGAACAAAGCAGGAGGCATTACACCACCCAACTTTAAAATATTTGAAATATATCTATTAATTGTAAAATTCTATGTTGATGTACAACACATGCAAACAATTTTGCAAATATATTCTATGGATGGAATATAAAATAATACTTTATCAGTTATTAATTTGAATGTAAGTATTTTCATTTGCAAAACAGTATTTTATATTATGTGAAAAGATTTCCTCGAAGGTCACATACATGAATGTTCTTTACTTTTTATACACATTCATTCATATTTTCCTTGTATTTACATTTATAAGATGTAAGTTAAACATAAGTTTTTCAATTTGGAGAGTGTAAAAATGATTTTTTAGTCATATTCACAGAGACTAACTATTATAATAGCCTTTAATAGAAAAGCTAAGACTTGCAGAATTTTTACCAAATGTGCAATACTTAAGATTTGTTGTTCAAAATCTCAAGCTTAATATACTATTAACAACAGCAACAATAACAAACCACCATCAAGTAATTCTAGAACTTAAAAAAAGCTAATGTAATTTCATGTACGCTTTCCTAATTTCTACAATTAATTTGTCCTGGGGCTTAGGCTCAGGGCTTGTGTGCTGTTCCTGAGCTCTTTAGCTCAAGCTAATTATCCACCACTTGAGACACAGCTCTACTTTTGGCTTTTTGTTGGTTAACTGGATAAGAGTCTCATAGACTTCCTTGCCTGGGTTTGCTTCAAATCACAATCCTCAGATCTCAGCCTCCTGTGTAGATAAGATTACAGGCATGAGCAACTGGTACCAGGCCAATTCATTAATTTTGAATGTTCCTCAAATTGGCAAAGCCATTCTTATCTTTATAATGTCAAAATTCCATACTAATAATACTTCATTTGTGCTTAATATTTACCATTACATCAACAGCATCTCAGTTATTAAAATTATTCAATTAACAGTTGAAATATTACAAGTTACTACAAATTCAAATATCTATATATATATATCATACTAAAAAGCTCATGACTTAAATTCATCTTATTCTTTCAACTGGTTCCACAATATTTGCTATGTGCATAGCATTACACACTTCATAATCTTTCCATGTGTCTTATATTTCCTGTTGTTATAAAAACTATATAGTACTAGAAAAAATAGAAATATTTTGACACTTAGTAACATAAAGGTAATTCACAGAGGAGAAAGTTCAAAATGGTTACAACTGTACCAAGAAAAGCACTATTCATTAGTAATGAGGACATGTAAACTAAAACAAAAATTATATATTGTCTAACTTTTATCTTATTGAGAAAAATGTGAGAGCCATAAATGCCACCTGTTGACCAGATGTGTATCAGTAGACCTTGATTTCATTATGGGTGATTATTTTTGGTAGGCATTCCCTGACGTGAAAATAGTATGACCGAGAAAGGATAAGAAAATAAACCAACCACATATTTATGATTTACAGATGTGTAATTATCGTAATGAGAATGCAGCCTTTCTTGGGTGCAATGTGGCAGAAAGTAGTTAAATTAATGAATGCATGTGTAGAAGTCCTCTTCCTGAGTATGCAATTGTATAAAGAAACATAGCAGTGGGAGTGTTGTAAATGCTAATGACAGAAATACTTGGCAGAAGTTGGAAGAAATAGACCATACCATGTGTTAAACACTAGAAGGCAGATTTGTCTGCAAATCTGTGACAGGTAAAAACAAGTGAGAATTCAGATCTAATCTATAGGGCAATGCTGCTTGTATGGACTTAAATGGCACATAAGGTAACACCATGCATTTTAGAAAAATTAACACGCAACATATAAATTATAATGTCTGCCATAGAGGTGGAGAAGAGAATAGGAAAAGGAAGTAAAGAATGAGTTAATAAATGAATACATGAACATAGCATCTTTGCTAGAATTCTTAAGATTAATGTGCTACTAAAGGGAATTTAATGTGGAGAAATTCCAGAAAGCAAAACAAATGTGTAAACCTAATTAACTGTAATAAAACAAATAACCATATAATTTTTATAATTAGCTTACATATTTCCACATAAACATTATTAGCCAGAGTATATATTAATTTCAAAAATGTAAACAATGTGTCTCAGGTGTCTTGTATAAAGAAGTCATAGTCAGTTGCAAAAAAAAAAAAGAGCTGAACTAAACAGCCATTTTAAACAATAAAACAAATAATTTTTCATTCTAAGTTTTTTTTTGGCAGTGCTGGGGACTGAATTTAGGGTCTTGCACTTGAAAGGCAGACACTCTACTACTTGAGCCACATCTCCAACCTTTTTTGTGTGTGTTGGTTATTTTAGAAGTAGGGCTTTATGCCCCTCTATCATGAGCTGTGATCCTCATACTCCCAAACAAACAAATTATATAACAAGCCACTCCATGTGAAGTGCCAATATTCTCTTTGAAATATCACAGAAATTTAGCCAATAATCAACTTTGGTTTGATACATGTTCAATGAATAAAAATGAGTACTTAATAAGTTGAATTCCATTCAAAAAGTTCTTTCTCCTTTAATAAACATAAACCAGTTTTATATAGTCTCAATCAATAGTATAGTCAATTATTTTGGTCATGTGGCTAGAAATCCTGAGTGCCCCCCTCCATTTATGTGTTCTGGACTAGTGCCCTAACACTTTGCCACAGCTCTACCTCCAGTTTTTAGGTAGTTAGTTGGATATACGAGTCTCATTTACTTTCCTGCCCAGGCTGACTTCAAACCGGTATCCTCAGATCTCAGCCTCCTGAGTGACTAGGATTACAGGCATGAGCCACCAGTACCTGGCGGCTTACAGTCGATTGTACATCCTACAAAATTGTTTTTCCATTGAAAAACAAGATTGTCTAAGAAAACAGTGTAACAGGATATCAATCAACTAATATAGAACAAAAATTATTTTCACTCCAGATTGCTAAATTTTAAGTAGAGAAATAAATTTTCTAACTCATAAGCAAACATAATTAGAACTTTAAAAGATAATGAAAATATTGTTCTAGATAGATTATATACACAATGTCCGATGTGTATGACATCTGATAAGGAGCCTTTTAGTTTCATTTTTGCTTATGCCTATGGCATTTCTGAAGACCACCACCATATTGCATTTAAAACAAAAACCACAAAGTTATTTTTCCTACTTTATATCATTTTTACCTTCATATCAATACAGGAAATAGATACAAAGGGAATATCCCTATTTTTATAGATAAGAACCTCCATTACAGAGACCACACTTAGCGGTACGTCAGTCGGACTAATCTATTGCCTAAATTCAGCAATATTGTCATTATAAAGGTCTGTTAAATGTTTAAGTTATGCAGAATATCTTTTTCTAAAATTTTAACTATTTTCATAGCTAATGTCTTAGATTTGATCATATAATCAATAAAAATATGCTTAGGTAAACCCAAACTCATCACATAAAACCCATAGATGTTTAGTAACTGTGTGTTAAAGGGAACCCGATTCTTGTGATGACTTTTCCTATACAGGCCAAGGAAACATGCGCCAATGTTCTCAAGAAGTTAGTGATAGTGATGCAGGTGGATGTGAATCTAGGGAGTGGGAATGATGGATGAAATGATCAGCTCATGTTGAGAAAGACCTGGCAGGAAATATTATACTCAGACTAATTCAAGGTAGTTTCCCCATACTTCAACCATTATTTTTATCATGATGATTTTAATCACTACTTTATTTACTTCAATCATGATTTTAATCATGATGTTCATATGCCTTTCTCAGCCTGTGTTGGTCCGAACCTCATCAAGTCAGTGTTAGTTTTGTTTATCTTTTCTCCTTATCTTGTGGATACTTTTATTGCCACACACAACACTTCTAAATTCATTAATGTAATTATCTTTACTGCTGTTCTGGGGCTTTCTGTATTCATAGTACAGGTGTTTCCTAAATGAAAGAATAAAATCAGACAGAATGGAAGTTGGGAGGCAGATTAAGAAGATAGGAAATCTGAACATCAATTGATTTTACGTTTTTACATTGGATGCAATTTTCATAAAATGCTATCATGGTGAAAAACGGGGTTGCTGAGAATGAATTCTACAAATCAATACAGTTTTTAAATCCATTTTCACAGTTCATCAATGCAAACTCTCTAACCTGTATGAAATATTGAGAGATTTTATTTATATTTGTTTTCCTCAAATCCTTTAGGTGATAGAAATTGGAGCATAATTTCCAAGAAAGAAATACTACACGGTGATTTTTCCTAATAAACATTAAAACACATGGCTCTTGGCCATGATTTGTCTAAATCAGATGTGAAGAGCTAATAACAAGACTAAAATATTGAATTGCTGCCTGGAAACACACACAAAAATAGGCATTTAGGGGTAGGGTTCCTATTAAAGAATAAGTATTTATTGTGTTAGTTGAAAATAACATACAATACTTGGAAGCCAAATACACTGCAAATTTGTTATGCTATGTACAGTTTTTAAATTGTTGGGATGATTTGACTTACTAAATGTGTAAACAATGTGTGGGCACAAATGTCTCACCATACTGGGGTCATTTTCATTGAGCAGAGATTGAACATATATATGTACATAATAATAACAATTTCTTGCTTCCTTCTGGAATCCTTCTTTGCTCTGAATAGCTCAATATCAATGATGGGTTATTTCCACAATTTCCTACTACATTCCTTTCTTCTACGTTTAACTGCTTTCAACTTATTTTTTGATGTACACATATATTTAATCAAAATACATCATACTGAATACCAAAATTACAATTAGTACATGTGAATCAAAATTTTATTAAATGTATATGAAATGAGTTTGTTTTAATTTGATCATTACACATTATATAGTACCATACTGTCATCTTATGTCAAACAAATATGTACAATTGATTTTTAAACATATTTTTATTATCTTTATGCAATTGTCTGAAAGCATTGCCATTTACTAAGCAGTTCATGAATACAGTGCATGCTGATTAATATCACCTCTTTCATCATTTACCACTTCCATCAATTTTCTTAATTTTGTAACATATATTGCATTTTTTGACTGTATTCTTCCTTTCTCTCTTCCTTCCCCTTGATTCCATCCCCCTTTCAAGTATCCATTTCCTTTATTCTGTTGGACTGTTAATCAGCAGAAAGCAATTTTATTTCCACATCATCCTGTTTGTTTCATGTCAGTGACTTCTCCACTCATATTAGTAGAAGCTGAAAATTTTACAATGGCCTACGAGATTCAACCTGTTACTTTTTTACTCTAACACTTGTTATCCTCTCTCATATGTTCAATTATTTCCACCCACATAATCTTCTTGCTTGTCTTGTATTGGCTTAATTAATATCAGTCACCTACACTAAAACAGGTAAGCTATAAGTACTTAAAAATATTCAGGAACTAGTATTCATGTGTAGGGACCATCCTCATGAGATAGGCTTTGGAGAAACAAGGAAGTGAACATTTCTTCATAGGTTTCATTGGTCTGAGAGATGATAACTTGGGCACACCCATAGGCCTGAATAACACTGTTTTAAACTTTTGATTCTTCTATTTTTCATTCATTTGTTAAGAATTTTGAATCTACATTTATTTTTTATCACTCTATTCCTACTATAGCTCAAAACAAATTTCTAAAAATTTAAAATTCTTTTTCTTTCTTTTTTTTTTAATTGTGAAAATACCATACAGAGGGATTACAATTGCATGAGCAAGGTAATGAGTACATTTCTTATCAAGCATTATTGACTCCTCCTTTGTTTCCCCTTCCCATCCGTTCCCATCTCCGGTCCTCCCTGCCCCGCCACCCCCGACCCTGCGCCAAAGTTGTAAAGTTAGCTTTTCAACATAACGTCTTGTACATCTAAGTAGATACATGACTTTGCATTTTGAATCTATTAAATAGATATGACTATATATAAAGGAAAATCTTCCTTCACAATAACCCACACATTCAATATTGCACAATCTATTCTCATGAAAACTGGCAAGCTCATTTTATTTTATTTTTTTGCTTATGTGGTGCTAAGGAATCGAACCCAGGGCCTCAGGCATGCAAGGCAAGCACTCTACCTATGAGCCACCTTCCCAGCCCCTGGCAAGCTCATTTTAGAACTTATATGCAAGATCAATTATCCCCAGTTGTCACTGAATTTGATTTTGGTACCCTGGTACTGTATATAGGGAAGAGAAGGGGAAAAGAAGGGGAAACAACAGAATGGTGAGAAAAAGGATGGGGTAGGGGAATCCAATGCAACAGCAACATTCACAAGACAGTATGTTGGAAATGATCTGTAAAACTTGGGGAGGGGGGTGGAGAGGAAAAGTTGGAAAAAACGAGGGAAGGGGTAACAAGTTTGACACATATAAGCCACATATAAATGAAAATGTATACAGATATACATACTAATATGCATATATATTACACACTAGTCAGACTAATGTTGCACAAAAATTAATTCTTCATAATGAAGAGGAAAAGAAAACTGGATATAACATTCTAATCTATACTAGAGAGAATCTAGAAATAAGTTATATGATTGTATAATTCTGTGATTATAAAACACTTTAGAATATAGCTTTAAAATTTTAGCAGAATGTATGGAACAATATCTCTAAGATTTCATAGGAAAAATTAAATAATGCATCATGTTTATAAAACAAAATAGAAACAAAATGACACATTTGACTGTAATAAAACTATACCTTCTTTCAAAGAAAAGGCTGAATCTAAAGGAAAATATCTAAGACTAGTAAAGTTTTAGTGCCTACATGCTTGCCACACAAACCTAGAACAGATAAAAATTGCCTTAAAATCCATAAAAAATGCAGTCTAGTTAATATAGAAAAAGAGATTAGGAAAATTAAAATGGGAAAAACTGAAAAGTTAATAAAATTTCTAAAATATTATTATACTGAGTACTATGACTGGGAAAAATGTTGAAACAGTAGGCTATCATTCCATCTTAGAATTGAAAAAATAAATACAGAGAAAGAGAAACAAAGAGGTAAAGAATCAAGAACAGTAATTTTCATCAATGAATGTACCTAACACTTTGTAGAACCTTTTGATGAGCCACATATCTTCCTACCCATTTAATAGAACTTATAGTCATTATAACTCAGAAATCTGACTTCCAATGTAGAAGAAACTCAGCCTAACTGCACAAGGACATTAGTTTGCAAAACTACATATCTCCTTGTTTGAAATGGTGAAACAAACTGCAAATAATCCAGCTGTTTAAATTAAACTATAGCAGAGACATGGAGTTACATAGTAGTTGAATAATACAAATTTCTCCAGTACTTAAAATAAATACTTAATGTACCTTTAGGTAGTGTCAAAAACTCCTTGTTATTAAAAACAAGGGTGGAACACAACAACACGCACAGATGCACATTCTTTATATAAAATTTTGTAAACAAGTAAGACAAATTACTGTATGGTTGTGGACCCCTATAAAACACTGTAAAGAAAAGCAAGCAGAACTGTCATACTGAAAATTAAGTCTAGGGTTTTATTCAGGGGTTTGGAATCGGATCATGAAAGAAAAGGTAACTATAGCAGGAGGTTTTAGCTGATTTAGCCTCCTAATAGGTTCTTATTTCTTTTAAAAATACAAAGTAAACAGTTCTGAGACCTCAGAAGGAAAAGGGAATGTTTTGTGGGCCATTTTTTTTGTGTGTGGAAGTTTTAAGTTATTAGTTTTTAAAAATCAGTACTTTTTAATGGAAACAATATGACCAAAAATCTGTCACAGAATTCTGAGACCCATTAAAACAAAGTTTAATGAGAAAAAAATGCAAAGTAAATATGGCCGAATGTTAAGACAACCACACAGTATGTTGGGTGGAGGACTGTTGGCTATAATATTCTCTAAAGGTTTTCTGCATTCTCAAATATTTGCAGTAAAATTTCCAGGTAAGTGCCTGATTAAATGTAGGAATGCATACACACAAGAGATGCTAAGGAGGAGTGTCCCCTCCCCCATGCCCTTTCCAGTCTGAGATTAAATCATAGAAATCAGATGCTGGGCTGGGCATTTGAAAGGGTTAGATGAGGACAAAGTAGGGAAATGCTGTGTAAACCTTGCAAGGAGATTTCCCTGATTGGTGAGAAGTTTAGAGACTATGGAAAATCATGGCTGCTTTTAATGCACTTGTAAACATCAATCTCTGACTTTCTGTGGTTATTGCAAAACGAGAAATTCAACCACTGAACTGTTTCAGTAGAAATTTTTAAGATTGAGGGCAAAATACACTCACCATTTAAGTGCAAATGAATCAGAAACAGATGTGTCAGAACGCAAATAATTTCACACAGTACTATTTTAAGTTGAGATTTTAACTGCAAGTTTAAAACCCTTCTATTTTGTTCTTTTTGCAAAATACATCTCAACCACAGAGGAGACTCAGTTTATCGGGCTAAAGAAGAACTAGTTGAGAAAATTTTCCTTCTTATTTTCTACCACTGCAGGGTAAGATGGTGCTGCATTTTCCCTACTGGGCATCCCCTTACTCCACTCATCAGTAATAAGCCCATTTGTTTAGTAATTGGTATTTACATTAACAACAAGAATAAGAGTCACTTTGGTATTTAAATTAACAACAAGAATAGTTAAGGACTCACTAAGGTTACACTGGTAATCCCACCTACTTGGGAGATAAAAATTAGGAGGATTGCAGTTAACAAAATTTTGCTGATGCACTATCATAACAACATGCTGGGTTTGGTGGTGTGCCTTAATCATACTGGGTAAGCAAAAGAAATAAATAGGAAGATCTCAGTCCAGACTGTCAGGGGAAAAAACATGAAACTCTATCAAAACATAACTAAGTCATAAAAGGCTGGGGTCATGCCTCCAGTGATGGCATGCCTGCATAACAAGGGAGTTGAAGACTTGGTACTTTGGGGCTGGAAAGGTGGCTCAGTGGTAGAGTGCTAGCCTTGCATGACTAAGGCCCTGGGTTCGATTCCTCAGCACCACATAAGCAGTAAAAAAAAAGCTGGAAGTGGCACTGTGGCTCAAGTGGTAGAGTGCTAGCCTTGAGCTGAAGAGCTGAGGGACAGCTCAGAGTTCAGGCCCCACAAACTGACCCCCCCAAAAAAAAATTTAAAAAAAGACTTGGTACTTCAACAACAACAAAAACACTAGGAAGAAAAAACAAATTTAGAGTACATTTGTGTACGTTTTTCAGCTGTCAAGGTCAAAGTTGTAATGTTGTGATAGTACTCCCAGAGAAAACAATGACCACTTTGCACATTTTTTTCCTCAAAAGTTAATAAAAATGTTCTATTGATAAGTAGTGTTGATGATGTCATAAGCACAGGGTACTGTTTAAGGACAGTAGAGTCTAACTACTATTTTAGTATGTTTAAATTTTTACTATTTTACATGTTTAAATATTTAAAATGCTTAAACGTTTTCATTACATTCTAGTATACTTTTAGATATTTGAATTTTTCAGGGAAATACTGGTAACAAAGAACAGGAAAAAATATCATATATCACTTAAAACTGTTAACATAACTGATCATGCCAAACTTTTTATACTCTAAGTCTCAAAATGTTAAAATGTTAATCCTAAAACAAATAGCACTTTAGAAGCTTAATTAGATTAGCAGTCGAATTCCCAGCAAAGCCTAGCTAGTCTTATGCAATTGAAAGGGAGAAGAACATGTAGCAGGTTCATTTCTGCTTGTTATTTGTTCAACACTGTTTGAAACAGAAATAAATTATAAGGTCCTAGAAGATTAAGATGCTTCAAATACCAGATTTTCTGAATTGCTTAAGAAAAATCTCTTCAGAGTGAACCAAAACCAAAAGACAGATTCACAAAATGTAAATAAAGTGATTAATGGAAGTTAATACCACTATTGTTTTAAGTCCAACACAATCAGTATTACCTAATATTTTGCAATAATTATTGGTAATTCTAAGCATTCTGAAGTAGAATTGTCTCTTTCCTTATTGAATGAGATAAATTGCCTTGTTCGAAAATTGTTTTCAAGAAAAAGTTACATCAAAATATCTTTTTAAAACAAATATTCAGAGCAATAACTCAGAAAATACACTGGGAGTTCGTTTTCCATTTAAAAGCAAGCATATATACAAGAATATAATGGGTTTTAGAGCATTACAAAATCAGCATGAAGTGCTGGGAATGTGGCTTAGTGGTAGAGGGGTTGCCTAGCATGCACGAAGTCCTGGGTTCGATTCCTCAGTACCACATAAACAGAAAAAGGCATAAATGGTGCTGTGGCTCAAGTGGTAGAGTGCCAGCCTTGAGCAAAAAGGGATAGTGCCCAGAGTTCAAGTGCCAGGACTGGCAACAAGAACAATAACAACAACAAATAACCTTCATGATAGATAAATATGTTTTAAGTGGATGAATCTAGTAAACAAAATGCTAGAAGAAATTTGAAAGTCAACATGATCAGAATATATGTTATGGAGTGCTGTACATGTTTTAAAATCCTGATGAGTCTGAAAATGCTTTCATAGCTGAGATCAGCAAACTCAGAAAAAGCACAAAAGTCAGGCAAATACTATAGTACAGAGTAGAAACAGTAATCTAATTATTATATAGCTAATTGAGCTGTTACAAAAATAATATCACAAAAATAATTTCAGGCTAACTTCAGTTTTCTCTCTTGAATGAATTGATATCTTTTTGAAACTGAATTTCTAAACTTAAGGCCACAAAAACCAAGTGCATAGTGTATCACTTTATCACCATATACCTCCCTGATACTGTGTTTAAATCATCCAAAGTTGTAGCATTTGTTTATTTCCATGGCACTGTTTTAATGTAAAGAAGATTATAAAATTTTACCTATAAACTATTCAACTATCTTTGCCAAATCATATCACAGTATTCTAATATTCACTTTAAGGTAAAAACTGAATATTCCATTTCCTCTAGTGTTTACCATGTGAATATAAATGTAAATATAGTTTATCTATAATAAACTGGAGGGTGTTGGCAGCTCATGCCTGCAATCCTGCCTATTCAGGAAGCTGAGATCTGAGGCTCACCATCTGAAGTTACACTGGGCAGGAAAGCCTGGGAGACTTACCTTCAATAAATCACCAAAAAGTCAAAGTGAAGTTGTGGCTCAAGTGGTAGAGTGGTAGCTTGGCAACACCAAAAAACACATTACTGCATATGAAAAGATTATAGTAACAGAAATCTCATACAGACCCTATGTAGTGCTTATTATGGTTATTTCTGATTCAGTCTTTTTCTTCTTTTTTGCCTCTTTCCATTTTCCCTATTTTAGGAATTCTACTAAAATGTTTTAAATGAGATGCTTTCAATCTTATTTTTGTTAATTTTAAAAGCAAACACACAAGAAAACAACTAAAACATGGTTCCATTTATAACAGTTGCCTGTTTCTACATTATAAATAATTCCACCATGGCCAATCCAACCTATTACCATGATGTGATCAAATTTGAAATTGTGAAGCAATACAGAGAGCATATTTTAATAAGTTTCATCATTACCTGTAGCACACACTGCAATGAATATTTGCACTATGAGCATTCATTCTAGGTTACCAAAATATTCAAAGGATGTTTTGGTAAGTTTCAATATATTTGATTCAAGAACTGATAGTGAATTGTTTTTAGCCCAATTAAAGCAATATCAGGTAAAAGTTAAACAATGAAATGAGAAAATATATTTCCAAAAATATTTTATTTAGAATAAAATAAAAAGTATTTTATTTACTACATCAACCTTTACAATAAACATTATTCATTGTAAATGATATTATTAGGAGCTGTCATACAAACACACACACATATAAAAGTTTGATTTTGGAGAATAGAGTAATTATGTAATCTGATAGACAACACAAATTTAGTATTATATAGTCTGAGAATCAACTCTAATATTTTACTAAATAAGTATAATAAAAAGTGTATGTTTGGCCCATTAGCTCTACTATAAAATTCATGACTTCAAAAGCAGAGCTGTAATAAAGCAAATGTGATTTAAAGTAAGCAGCACTAGCAAAGGGTTTGGGCAGGTTTTATGTAAAGGGCCAAAGAGTAAATGTTTTACTATTGTAGTCTATACAAGTTTTGTTATTGTGATAGGAAAGCAGTCAATCTCTGTATACAAATCCATGCCATGGCATTGTTTATTGAAACAGGTGCTAGATGATTTGGATAGCAGGCTATATGTAGTTTGCTGGATTGATCTTAGTTTTTACTGTCTTTGATTCTTTTTAGCAGATTTCAATATAATTTTCTTCTTTTACATGAAACATTAATCCAGATAAGTAAAATTTTTTAGCAAAATTATGTCAGTAAAAATCTTAACTGTTTTTTAAAATAAACATACTCTTGCCGAAAGGACAATGCAATGGAAAATAAAATAAATATGTCTTTGCATGTATCTTCTTTAATATTGCAGTACAAAGTCTCAGATCCATAAGAAGGGTGGCATACCTATACAGCACTCTAGAGAATTTTTTATATTAAAATATGTTCAACATGAGCTGGATGCCCATTGGCTCATGCATGTAATCCTAGGTAATCAGGATGCTGAGATCTGAGGATCATGGTTTTGAGCCAGCCCAGACAGGAAAGTCCATGAGACTCTTATCTTCAATTAACTACCAAAACTCTAGAAGTGGAGTTGTTGCTCAAGGGGCAGAACATTATCCTTGAGCGAAAAACTAAAGGAACATGCTTAGGCCTTGAAGTCAAGCCCTATTACAGACATCCAAACAAAATTTCTACATGAGCACATTCATTTTCCTTCTCTGAGAGATCTCTTATTCTTACCTTCCACGAGTTTCCCTGCTTGTTCTGCACTTCCACCGGGAAGAATCTTGGCAATGTAGGCTCCAATTTCTCCACTCTGTCCAGGGATTTCTTTACCTCCCACAATTCGAATTCCCAATCCATTACCTGTATTTTAAAAAGAGATAAACATTTTAAAAGAATATGATGAGTATAAGAACTCTAAAGCACACAATCCACCTACGTAAATAAGGAAAATGTTACTCAGAGAAAAGAATTCATGCTTATGATAAATTGAATAGATACAATTCAAACTATTTCAATAGACCATTTGAAAACATGTTTATAATCTGTGAATCAGTCATCATTTCACAACCATAGCTTATCAACTATTATTTTTCTGTAAAATAAACCTATTCTAGATTATAAACAAGGATACTTGTCCTTTATGCAACATACCAGATTATTCTGTAATTAGACTTATGGAAATGGGAAATACAAAGAAACTAATTCTAGTAAGTATGAACTGTTGATATTTTATTTAATTAGATAAAACTTGCACACACACACACACACACACACACACACACACACACACACACACACACACACACACACACACACACACACACACACACACACATATATATCAAATATAATTTGGTTCCAAATGTCAAGGTTGTTTTGATGTAAATTGTATTAAAGACAGTAGAATTCTTCACATTTAATGCAGAGATAATTATTTCTTAAATTAAAATTCATTCTGTTTAGTAATTTGAGTATTATTTTAGATTAAGACTTTTGAAAGGTCTCCAGATTTTAACAGTTATTCCTTAACATTTTCTTTCTTGAAAACAAAATTATACACAGCAAATATACAGCCCAGCCCCCCTCCCGCCTTTCTTTCCCTCCCTTCCTTTCTCTTCTTGACTTCATAGTTTAGTAGGGAATTGTGACCCCCCACATTTACTAGGGAGAACATATGGGTGTTAAAAAGAAAAGTTAAGGGCTGGGAAGGTGGCTCAGTGATAGAACGCTTGCCTTGCATGCATGAGGCCCTGGGTTCGATTCCTCAGCACCACAAAAGCAAAAAGAAAAAAGCCGGAAGTGGCGCTGTGGCTCAAGTGGTAGAGTGCTAGCCTTGAGCTGAAGAGCTGAGGGAAAGCGCCCAGGCCCAGAGTTCAGGCCGAGGAGTGGGGCGAAGGGAATATAGTCATGGAGATGGGGGGGAGGGCTGGGAGGGGAAAAACAAAGGAGGAGGCAATAATGCTTGATAGGAAATGTACTCATGTGATTGTAACCCCTCTGTACAGTATTTTCACAATAAAAAACTTATTAAAAAAAGAATTTCATAGCATGTAAATGTCTTTATGATGAAGGCAGTTTCACAAGGTAATTTAATATTCAGAAAACATTATATATTGATCAGAGAAGATTAATGATAAAAGTTACAAAAACAATAAGGAAATACTACTTCTACAAATTTAAAAATTACAATTAAATGCATTATTCTTTATCAGTCTCTTTGTATAGTATGTCTCTATATGTTTTAGTTTTATAAAATATGATATGGTACTAGTAAATGAAATCACTTTTAAATATACTCATGAAACATGAATGTATTTAGGAAAATCTTTACTTTTTAATGAAAGGTTACAGTTTAAGTCTGCATTTGTTTTATACTTTTATTAATGTTATAGTACAAGATTTAGTATTATTGAGTGGTTTGTATTTTCATCATGAAAATAATATATAAAAATGCTTTGAGCCACTAAATTTGTAAGCAGCATTATAAAACAAATGAAAGAATAAAAGGTATATTTTGATTTTTTGTGCATAAATATATGTGATCATTATCTGGGTAACGAAGTCTGCATAATACTTGTTCACAGTAGTAACAACAGTCACTGAACAGTGTTTGAATGTAAGAAAGAAAGAGAAACAGGGCATAAAAAAACAACCTCCTGACTTCCATAAACACAAGGAAGAGCTCAGTTATCTCAGTTCTACAACACTGACGTTCTGCTGTTATAATGTGCATAGCAAGTACCTAGCACCTACGCGTCACTAAATATATTCTTGAATGAACAATAAATGCATTAATATTGAAGCCTATTTTTCACCAAGTGTGACTAATGCATCAATGACAATGATGTTAAAAATACTGTGTGTATAAGGTGATTGAATTTCTAAAATGCTTCTAATATTATATTATCTCACTAAATCTTACAATAAAAGAATAAAAGGGCGTGATCAAAATTAACTTCTCTATAATTCACATGAGAAGAAATAAGGTTTTGATAAGGGTAAGTGCTCAAGGTATCAAGCTGATATATTGGAAAGTTAAAGTGAAGCTCATATTGTTACTTAGAAGAGTATCTTCTGTCTGGTTTGTGTTGGAAGAAATCAGTTTACAAAAGCCAAGTCCAGTCCCTTTTCTCCATTCAATTGCAGATTAATGGGAAATGGGAGGGGTTACAATCATAGGATTAAAAAGAGAAACTACCAAGATATGAAAAGCAAAAAAGCATTGTGAGCAAGATGTTAGTTCAAACCGAGGAGAGGAAATAATTCTGACTTAGACAGCCTACAAGTTATATTGCATAATTAATCTATAGATACAACTGATCAGATAGGAAACAATTTATTTTCTTAGTATAATTTTAATTGATGCATATATTTTTTCACATCCATATATTAGTCTGTCTATCTATCTATCTATCTATTTATCTATCTATCTATCTATCTACCTGTCTATCTATCTATCTATCAACTTTAGGACTATTATAAACACACAAGTTACAAACATGTTTTATATCAGTAATTGAATTAATACTTAGATATCTTCAATACAAATCTGCAAAAGGCAATGTGCATACAGACTTAGTAATTTAATCATTAAAACCACACCTACTATTTTTGTGGGTTTTTGAGAAATTGATAAAGAGAGAAAAATTCTAAGTTTGCTGAGTCACTTTAGGAATATAAATAAAATCCAAGTGTCAAATTAATTTTATACAACAAATTGAAATTGTTCTCATCAAAATCAATTTGCTGTTGGTGAAGGAAGTATTCATATTCAAAACTGTCTATTTACCAATACATTGTATGTGATACTTTGTTCACTTCAGTAATTTAGTACAATTTTTGGTTGTTTCATTATTTTATCTTTTTTTTTTGTATTGACCCCAAATGCTTTATTGTAACTTAGCATTCCTATTTTATTCTTTGTATTTATTAATAAGTTTTTTATTGTGAAAATACCATACATAGGGGTTACAATTACATGAGCAAGGTAATGAGTACATTTCTTATCAAGCATTGTTGCCTTCTCCTTTGGTTTTCCCTTACTATCCCTGCCCTCCTATCTCCATGACTACACTCGCCCCCCCCCCTCCCCTGCCATAGTTGTAAAGTTCGTTTTTCGACATAACATCTTGTACATCTCATTGTTGCAATGGGTCCACTTGTATCCCTATTTAAACAATTTGTTTTTTCCTTTCCCCTCCCCAAATTATACCAACATCAAATACAGTGAAAACAGATGTTATACCATGGGGGAGGGGCATACAAAGCAATAAAAACATCACCTTATAAATATGTTAGAAACAATAGCGAGAAAGAAAAATCACTTGAGTCCTTATCTTGGGGTTCATTTTGCCTAACATCAACTTAAAACAGATGCTGGAGGGGATGTGGATAGAAGGGAACCCTACTGCATTGTTGGTGAGAGTGTAAACTTGTTCAACCACTTTGGAAAGTAGTTTGGAGGCTCCTTAAAGACTCCACATAGAGCTCCCCTATGAACCAATGATCACAAACAAGACCATACTGTACATTTGACTTGGGTTTTATTGTGTATGTACCTTATATTAATATTTTTAAAATTTTATTGAACATCAACATTCATTTTTCTATTTTACATTGAATACATTTACTATAAAATTATTTTGTATTTCATACATATGAAATTATAATGTGCCAATAGTTTTATTCAAATGTCTTAGTATTTTCTTCACAAATGGAAGGAAATATTTTCTCCTTTGTCCAACAAAATACTATAAATTTTCTAATTTTCTTTTTAAACTCTCCGTTCAACATTATGATTTAGTTCTTGTCCATATGATTTTACTTTTTTTAATTTTTATTTTTTTATTGTGAAAATACTGTACAGAGGGGTTACAATTTCATGGGCAAGATAATGAGTACATTTCTTATCAAGCATTGTAGCCTCCTCCTTTGTTTCCCCTTCCCATCCTTTCCCATCCTCCCCCCCCCACACCCAATCCTCCCTGCTATCCTCCTTCCCCCACCAAAGTTGTAAAATTCATTTTTCGACATAAAGACTTGTACATCTCATTGTTGCAATGGGTCCACCTGTATCCCTATTTAAACGATTTGTTTTTCCCCTTCCCCTCCACAAATTATACCGACATCAAATACAGTGAAAGCAGGGGTTATACTGTGGGGGAGGAACATACAAAGCAACAAAGAAATAATCTTATAAATGTGTTAGAAACAATTGCATGAAAGAAAAAAAACATTTGAATACCTATTTTAGGGTTCATTTCCCTAACATCACCTTATCTGACCTTTTCTGCTTGACTCAGACATATACTAGATATTGGAAATAAGGGAAACCATGGGACCTATGTTTCTTTGGGCCTGGCTTACTTCACTTAGTATAATTTATTCCAAGCCTTTCCATTTCCTAACAAATGGGGTAATGTCATTCTTTCTGATGGAGGCATAGAATCCCATTGTGTATATATACCACTTTTTCTTGATCCATTCATCTACTGAGGGGTATCTGGGTTGGTTCCATATCTTAGCTATAGTAAATAGTGCTGCAATAAACATAGACGTGCTGGTAGCTTTAGTGTGGTCTTGTTTGTAAACATTTGGGTAAATGCCCAAAAGTGGGATTGCTGGGTCATAGGGGAGCTCTATGTGGATTCTTTTGAGGAACCTCCATACTACTTTCCAAAGTGGTTGAACAAGTTTACAAGGTTCCCTTCTGTCCACATCCCCTCCAGCATCTGTTGTTTGGACAAATGGGATTGCATGAAGTTGCAGAGCTTCTGTTTGGCAAAGGACATAGCTAGCAAGATCAATGGAAAGCCCACGGAATGGGAGAAGATCTTCGCTAGCCATACAACGGACAAGGGTCTCATACCTAAAATATACCTGGAACTCAAAAAATTACATCCTCCAACAACAAATCTTCAAAGAAACAACTTCCCAATAAATAAGTGGGCTAAAGACTTAAAGAGAAACTTCTGTGAAGAGGAAAGAAGGATGGCCAATAGACACATGAAGAAATGCTCAACCTCCCTTGCCATAAAAGAAATGCAAATCAAAACGACATTGAGATACCACCTCACTCCAGTTAGAATGGCTAAAGTCCATATCATTTTCAAGACAAGGCAGCTGAGACTAAGAGCTTAGATACTTGCCATATTTTGGGCCAGCATTCAAAACAACCAAACTTGGAATTTATTGTTTGGTTTTCCTTGACTTTCATGTTCTTTTATATTCATTGCTCATCAATCTGATTATCAGGAAAATATTCTAAAGGGATTCAACTTTAAAGTAAAGACAAAACCACATTTTTTCCTCATAAAGAAAGCTATTTGCCATTGCTTATTAGCAAACATTTTTAAGCAACTGAAGAAACTAAGCAAACAAGTGCATATGTGTATGTACATAATTCAGCTATAGAGTGTAACCCTTATTTTAGTCCACAGATATATTAATTCATTTTTACATGTATTCCTTTTACTTTTTCAGGTATTTTGCAAATTCTTGGAGACAGGGATACAAGCTTTTTCCTGTATCTATTTCAAATAAGGATGGATGCATTCATATTGTTTGTATTCTTTATGAGATGAATTCATCTCTTTATAGTGGCAGACAGTCCTTTCCTTATTATAACTCTCTAATGTATTTCTAAGGTACTTAAAGTAGATTTTCCAGATATAGAAGGTGAGTAAATTGTGTTTTAACTATCTTTGTATTTAAGTTGATTACAACAGGATAATTTATTGGTGGTGGAGTTTTTTAGTTTACTGTTCAATAGATACATAGATCTATTTTTACTTAAGAGTTTGGACATAAATTTTTCTCTAAATAACTTCTGTTGCATTTTGTGGATTTTCATTGTAAGCATTTGTAACCAAGAAAAAAAGGTGAATGAAATTTTAATATGGTAGAAATGGTTGTACTTCCAACATTATTTCAGAAAACACCTATTATAATTATTATATCTAAAGCCCCCAAATATTTTAAATTTTCACTATTTTTTATATTTTACATAGATAATTTTGACTGATTAATATATATTAACAAGAACAGTTTTACAAATGTAATAATTCCCATTACAAAATCTAGCCTTATAACTATCAGAATAAATATGAGGTTGTTTTTTTCTTTTTGTATGTTTGTCTGTTGGAGTGTTTATTGCTCCTCCTGTTCCCAAGTGAAACCATAATTCGAAACTAATCCAATGTTTTACATATTTTGCAAGTGTTTGAAATACCCATTGATCAACAATTAAAGTGGAAAGTCTGACTAGCTAGCTAGCTAATTTGTGTGTGTGTGTGTGTGTGTGTGTGTGTGTGTGTGTGTGTGTGTGTATGTGTGCATGTGTGTGATACTGGGGATTGAACACACAGCCTTTCATAACCTAGTCAAGTGGTCTGACACTTGAGCTATTCCTCCAACCTTTGTTTGATACAGGGTATTAGTACCCTTGCTGTCTTTGAAGTGAAGATCCTCTTTCATCCACTTTCCACGGAGCTGGGACTACAGTCCCAAAGGACAATAACTACTTTATTGATAGTTTTTTTGATTATTTTTACTTATTTTAACGAAATTTTGGAGTTATTCATATTTATAGTGAGGGACCCAAATTTTCTCCTTTGCCTGCACTCTATCACATGAACCACACCTTCATTGCCGGGTATTTTTGAACATAGAATTTTGTGGCCTTTTAGCTTTGAAGGATGAGCCTCTAGATCTCAGATTTCTGGGTAGCTAGGATTACAGATATGAGGCTCTGGTTCTTGTCTCACAATTTTTTACTACCATAAGTAAATTTCACCATGGAGATTCATTGTATATGTGCACATAATTTCTTTATGGAGCTCACTATACAGTACTCTTTTGCTAGATTTCATTACACTATTTTAATATTTTATAAATATAGATGAAAGTTTTTATCCATGTAAAAATTTCAAACAATAATATTTTATTCAGTCTTAAAGACAGTGCTATAAAAATTGAATTCTTTCACGGAATTAGAGCTGAGTCCCTGTGTTGTTTTTACAACTGGTCATTCACTTTATTTAGGATTCTAGAAATGTCATAATCTCCTTCAGAAAACTAATGTACTTATTTTTGAAGTGTTGACAGGATAATGGGACTATTTTCCTCAATTCCTGAGATAACTCTGAAGACTGCCTATCTTTGAAATGAGTTGATCCAGCTACCTAGAACTGCTATTATGTTTTCTGATGAGTAACTCTTCATAGAGTAGAGGGAGATACATTAGGACTCCAGCTTTCTTTTTTTAAGCATATGAAATCAAGATCATAACGGAAATATGTAGAAATTGTCACAGGAATCTACTTCACCCATAATAACAAAAAGCAGTACAATCAACAACTTTTAGGTGACTAAAGGATCCATAGTATTATGTCATTTTTATTATTTCATTGGGAAATAATTGCTGAAAACTACTGAAATTAAAATACAACTACAAAGATTGAACAGACAAAAATCCTCCCCTAACAGTCAAATATATGATTCACTTTACAAGTAATCGATCATTTGAGCATTTTGAAAGTTGAATAAAAATGGTTAATAAATGAAGGAGCATTTGTTCATCTTGTTTTGGTAAGAACAATATTCTTTTAAATTTTTGTTCTGTATTACATCTATCATCTGCTCACCAGCTCAGGTACATAGTACTTCTACTGAGGAGGGTAGGCCATGGAAACAATAAACTTTGCTATATTAAGGAATAGAGCAAGTAACAGACCTGGAGAGTATTTGGGTGCTATGCATATGTGATTGGAACCAGAGACAGCAATGAGTTGATTTAGGAAGCTAGCCATATCACTGGTTAAAGGAATTCCTGGAATGTACTAAACCCATACCAGAGAAAGCAGAAACTTACCCCCATATCTATGTAAGAGTTATGCATATATATAGCACAGATGAAAAACTAGACAGACTTTTTTAATTGCTTGAGTTTAAATGATAGTCTTAGGACTATCATTTAAAAATAATACATTGCAACAACAGTAATAGTTAAGATTATAATGATGAAGATGATGATAATAACAAAACATTAGCTGAGATAATAGTTATTACTTTGCCAGAGAAAATAAAGTCACTTGTAGAAAATATGAGCCAATGGTGCAATATATATAACAAAATATCAAGGAAAATATGTGATACATGCAAAGAACATAAAAATATTATCCCTACACAAGCAAGAAAGTGACAAAATGTCAAATAAAGTAGGGTCTTTAAACCCTAAGATGTTCTTATCATAAATTTGTTTAAAGAATGAGATGAAATTGTGTTTAAAGAAATAATGTGAGCCTGGTGCTGGTGGCTCAAAACTGTAATCCTAGCTGTGATATTTGAGAATAGTGGTTGAAGCCAGCCCAGGCAGGATAGTCTGTGAGAAACTAATCTTCAATATACTATGCAGAAAAAGCTATGTATGGCACTATAGTTCCAGTGGTAAAGTACAAAGGGGCTCAGGGAGAGACCCTAGACCCTGAGCTCAAGATCCAGCACTGATTTTAAAAAAAGGAAAGAAAGAAAATCAAAAAGAATATGTACATCGGGTATTGATGACTCATGTCTGTAGTCCTAGCTACTCATATGACTAAGAGCTGAGAAGAATGGTTGGAAGTTAACCCAAGAAGTAAAAACTCTAGTTCCAACTTACCAGCAAAATATTGGACTGCAGTTGTGCCTCAACACTGACATCTGAGTGAAAAATAACAAGCAAGAGTACAAGGCCCTGAGTTCAAGACAGAATACCATTATAAAAAGCAAAACAAAGAAAGCAAAGGATAAGGTATAGTAATGTATAAAATAATGTATTAAAAAGTAATGTATAGAAATGGTGACTCAAAAGGCACTGGGGGCTCATGCCTGTAATCCTAGCTAATCAGGAGGCTTAATCTTTGCTGTTGTTGTTCTTAATGTACTTACAATATACTATGTGATTTTTTTTGTTTCTTTTGTATGTTCTTCCCCCAACCCCTGTTGCACTGTATTTGATTCAGGTGCCCTGCATCTTTTTTTTTTTTAACCGCCCCCCCCTTGCCTGCATCTTGTATATACATTTTTCTGATTTGGGGAGGGGAAGGGAAATAACAAAATGCTGAAATAAGGATACAGTTTGGCCTATTCTAACAATGAGATGTACAAGACACTATGTTGGAAAAATAACTTTACAACTTTCGGGGGGGGGTGGGGAGGAGTTGGGGAGGTAGGTAGGAAAGGGTTGGTAGGGGAAAAACAAAGGAGGGGGTAACAATGCTTGATAGGAAATGTACTCATTACCTTACATATGTAACTGCAATCCCTCTGTACAGTATTTTTACAAAAAATATATAAAAATTTAAAAAGTCCAATCATAAAAAGAAAATACCGTAAAAAAGTAAAGAAATTCATTACCCAAACACAAATTATCAAAAGCAGCAAAATAAAAAAGAACCAATGAAATTAACTACTAACTGTTCTCTACATCCTATTTGAGAAGTAAGAAAAAAAGAAGCAAATCTGGAGACAAAACAAAGGAAAACATCTCGTCTGAAAGAAAATGAAAAGAAAAGAAAGCCTCAGAAACCAGAAAAAATACTGGAATCAACATATAGGAAATGGGAAGCACATAATGAGTATAATAGAGAAAATGACAGCAAAAATTTGAGTAAAATTGAGAATTTTTCAAAGATTCTTTTACTATTCTAGAGTCTTTGGAATGTGAAAATTTTCAGGATCAGCCTGTAGATATTGTGAAAGGGGTTGTATTAAAATTATAGGCCAATTTAGAGAGAAATGCTATGTTAACAAGCATATGCATGAGCATATATGATGTCATGGAAGTTATTAACAAGAGCCTGTGAAATTTTTGTGATGACAGAAATTTCTGACACAAAATGTGATGACTGGAAAACATTTGACATTGGTAACCAGTCTACTGTTTCTAAAGACCAGAAAGATTGTAACTACTGAGGAACAGAAAATGATTCATAATTTCCTAAGAAGCCATTGCTGCTAACATCCCAATCTAAACAACATTTATAATGTTCTTTACTGTTATAGTTGTTAATTAGTCTTTCTAACCTTACGGATGCAGTTAGTCTATTATGGAACTGTACATAGCAAATGATTTTTTTAAAATCAGAGTTTCTTTGGCTCATTTCAAACAGCTGTGTTTCTGGAACTGTGAGATGGTGTCCTAAATTATGTGAGAGAGAGAGAGAGAGAGAGAGAGAGAGAGAGAGAGAGAGAGAGAGAGAGAGAGAGAGAGAGAGAGAGAGAGAGAGAGAGAGAGAGAGAGAGAGGAGAGAGGGAGGGAGAGGGAGAGAGGGAGAGAGGGAGGGAGGGAGGGAGGGAGGGAGGGAGGGAGGGAGGGAGGGAGATAGATATTGAACATTACATTTTGTGTTTTTCTGTTCATCTCTCTCCCTAAGCAAAGAGAAAATAGCATTTGTTGAGTGTGTAGAAAATACCAGATTTTGCACTGGGTTCAGTTACAATTATGATCATGGAGGCCATATTTGTTTTACAAGTAAAAATATTGTTAAAATTAAGTGCTAGAATTGAATTTCCAGGTTTGTATGATCACACAACTCATCTATTTTTTCCACTTTGCTAACTCATGTGCTCAGCTGAATAAATAGTATTCTTAAAGTTTTCAAACACTTATTAACTACTTCTTTGTTTCCACATTTAAAAGATTTATTTTCTATTCTTATGAGTCATTAGTCTTTTTCTCCCAAATGATGATCCCTTTTTCCCTAAGATCAGCCCAATATTATTTCTATGAATTCCTTACAAACTGAAACAAGAAACATGAAACTATTTTTCTTTCCAATAAATCAAGTTATGTTTTTACTTCTGAAATGTTTTTGTTCTACATAATTCATATAAAATAGTCTATACTACACTGGTAGTTTTATATGACATAAGAGATAGAAAGCAATTCATCTTCAATAGGTTTATGCAATGAAAATGACAAAACAATGATTATTTTTTCTCTAAGAGAGAAAAATATATTACATATATGTTCTTTTTTTGGAATTTGGTTTATTATAGTCAATTTTATTCAATTTTGTTTCATCTACTTCTGTACCATTTTCAACATTTAATCTATTTTGAAGTAAATTCTGGACATAATGTATCATTTTATCTCTATTTTTGTACATATCTTTAAATTATTGGTAATTACAGATAACATGAATATATTGTATTTTTTGAGGTGCTGGGGATCGAATCCAGGGCCTTGTGCAGGCTCAACAAATGCTCTATCATTGAGTTCTATTCCCAACCTCACATACTGTAGTTTAAAAAAATATTCAGAGTGGAGATAAAATGTCCCTAGCACAAACATAACTGAGGTAACAGAGAATTTATTTAGCCATAGTTAGTCATTGTACAATGTGACTATACTTCAAAACATCATATTGTGGGGTGGGAATGTGGCTTAGTGTTATGGTAGAGTGCTTGACTAGCATGCATGAAGCCTTGGGTTTGATTCCTCAGAACCACATAAACAGAAAAAGGTGGAGGTGGCACTGTGGCTCAAGTGGTAGAGTGCTAGCCTTGAGCTCAGAGAGACTCAGGAACAGTGCCTTGGGCCTCAGTCTTGAGTGTGGCAAACATACACACACACACACACACACACACACACACACAAACAAACCACAAAAATACCCACCAAGTTGTACAAGATAAATACATATAATTTTATCATCAACTTGAATACAAATTTCTTAATTAAAAACAAATTGGCAACTTTAGCTAAAAAATAACAATAGTCAATTACAATAACAGATATTTAGTTAATCATACTAGGTTTTGGCTTAGCCAACAAATGATATAGGGAAGAGCCAAGAGTATAAATACTCCATCAATTTGGCTGCTACTAGATGTTGTTTATGATTGTAACTTCTGGCTCTAGCAGTGCATGTACATATATTTGGAGTTCTAAAGAGCTTTTTGGAAACATTAATTTTGTAATCATTTCCTAAAGATCGATGGAATATATATTTAATCAATGCAGAGCAAATAAAAACATGTAAAAGAACTGTATTATTTTAGGTGGATATCAAGAGAAAAAGTGATATGGAGAAAAATGATATAGTATAGCACTAGAAAATTTATTATTCAAAGAAGCAATCTTCTCACTTTCAAATTATAGATAAAGAGGAAACTGAATTCAGTTTTTGGTCTCTATTCATCACAAGAAATCAATAGCATTTATTTGTGCCATTTTCTTATTTTAAACTTTTCTTCCAATTGAAGCAAAAGAAAACAAACATGATCATCAAAATATAATTAAGACAGAAGTAATAATCTTTTATATGGAATAAAAGTAAGAATGAAGGTATGAAACATATATTGATAATTTAGGAAAAATGCTTCAAGGTTTTTTTTTTACATTTTTAAAAGTTTTATTGTTAAGATTATTGTATAGGGTCACAGTTACATGAGTAATGCAATGAGTGCATTACTTGTTGATCATTGTTACCCCTTCCCTGCCTTGTTTTTGCCCCACTATCCCTTCCCTCCCCCATCTCCCGCACTCCAATCCCCTCCTCCGCACCCCATGCCACCTGAAGTTGTAAAGTTCATTTCCAACATACTGCCCTGTGGGTATCTTTGTTGAAATGGGTCATCCTGTGTCCTTGTTTCAGAGTTTTTTTTAATTCCCCTCCCCCTTCCCAGATTAGACATATGTATATATAAGATGCAGGGTATCAAAATCGAGTGTAGTGACAACAGGGGATATGCCATAAGGGAAAGAACATACAAAGGAAACAACAACAACAACAACAACAAAATAAAATCATATGGTACATTTAAAACAATAACAATAAAGACAGACCTCTTGTGTTCTATATCTTGGGTTCATTTCACTTAGCATCATCTTCTATGGTCATTTGTACATGGTTTTTGAGCTTTTCAGCTCATCTGATGAGATTATCCTGTATGTATACTAATTATTTCAAATAAGGGAAATCATGGCACCTAAATTTCTTTGGGACTGGGTAACTTTACTTAATATTTCCATTTCCTAACAAATGGGGCGGTATTGTTCTTTCTGATGGAAGCATAGAATTCCATTATATGTATTTGTACACACACACACACACACACACACACACACACACACACACACACACACACACATATCACATTTCCTTGACCTACTCATCTACTGATGGGCATCTGTGTTGGTTCCATATCGTAACTATGGTGAATATTGTTGAGATCAACATAGTTGAGTTGATACTTTTAGTATGGCCTTGTTGTTGATTGTTTTGGTAAATGCCGAGAAGTTGGATTGCTGGGTCATAGGGGTGCTCTATGTATAATCTTTTGAGGAACCTCCATAGTGCTTTCCACAGTGGCTATCATTCATCTTTCAAAATAATTTTGGCATCACTGTAAAGTGTTATATTGTTTTGCTTATGAGATAGCATAAACTGAAATAATTTCTGCAAGTAATAACATCTGCAAAAAGTGCTCCTGGATTTCGAGATTCACCTCTGGATTTTTATCATCACTTAAAATGCAGTGTAAATAACAAAAAAAAAGGAAGTTTAAATTATCTTCTTTCGGTATAATTACTTAATCTAACAAAGAAAACAACCTTAGACTCCTAATTGACTCATTCTCTATGAAACACGGAGGAAAATTACTCAAAGAAAAACTATTTCACATGTGGATTTATCAAGGTCTCAAATCTCCAGCAGTAACAACTATTGAAGAGATAGATCACTCTTTTGTTACAATTAGTGTTTGCAAAAAACAAAAGCAGCCCCCAACAACAACAAGGTAAAACCAAACAGTATAAATACCATACTAGATCTAGTGCTTACCCATATATTCATGCAGGCATGAATACTGCATATATATATGCACACACAGAATATATATGAATATTTTGTATTGATATCTTGGGTCCATAAAATGCACAAAATGTAAAGTACTTGAGTAATAATAGAGAGAATATTCAATCTTTGAAATTTTATTAACTTCAAAAAATGTATAACATCTCACTCATTTATAGAATGGGATAGTTTTTGTAAAATAAAAGTTCTAGCTTTCTGAAGTTTCAAGCTTATGAAATACAAAGTAAGACTAATGAACTACTAGGTTTCAGTACATGATGAAGTCACAAAAATTAAGTGCAATGTGAAATTCCAGATTAAATTTTGCAACAATCAGATGTACAAGACTTTATGTCGAAAACAAACTTTACAACTTTGGTGGGGTGGGGGGCAAGGGGAGGATGGGAAGGGATGGGAAGGGAAACAAAGGAGGAGGCTATAATGCTTGATAAGAAATGTACTCATGGGGGCTTTGAAGGTGGCTCAGTGGTAGAGCGCTTGCCTTGCATGCCTGAGGCCCTGGGTTCAATTCCTCAGCACCACATAAGCAAAAAGAAAAAAGCCGGAAGTGGCGCTGTGGCTTAAGTGGTAGAGCGCTAGCCTTGAGCTTAAGAGCTGAGGGACAGCGCTCAGGCCCAGAGTTCAGGCCCCAAAACCAGACCAAAAAAAAAAAAAGAAAAAAGAAAAAGAAATGTACTCATCTTGCCCATGTAATTGTAATCCCTCTGTACAGTATTTTCACAATAAAAAAAGGATACAGGTTGACCCATTGTAACAGTGAGATGTACAAAACACTATGTAAAAACAAACTTTAAAATTTTGGTGGGTCAGGGGGTAGGGGGTTTTAGTTGTGGAGGTAGGAGGGAAGGGATGGTAGGGGAAAAACAAAGGAGGAGGCAACAATGCTCAATAAGAAATGTACTCATTACCTTGCTCATGTAACTGTAACCCTTCTTTACAGTATTTTTACTATAACAAACATAAAAAATAAAAATTTTCCAAGTCTTTCTATTTCCTAACAAAAAAAATTGTACCATTAAAAAAAGTAGTGAGTTGTTGAAGAAACTCACAATTTGTATAAGACATATATGCATTAATAACACCAAAGCAATGTCAATATGGGGGAGTTGATCATATTAATATAGTCAGATATTAACATTAGGGCAGCTGGACAAACTATAATGAGAAGAATCATCTGAACTATTTTCTGGAAGTCTAAAATTATTTCAAAATAAAAGTTTAAAAATTTCATCAGTTTTACTTTATAAAAGGACATAACTAAATACAACCAGAAAAATAAACAGTATAAATACTAAGTCCAATGGACTTTATTCATTAGAAAAATTCAAGACAATTAGGGAAATATTTTTTTATAATTAATAATAATATAATAATTTTAAATTACTAATTTGAACAATAACTACAAATTATTATGAAATCATGATAGAAACTAGGCACAAGAGATGGGACTATACAAGAAAAGCTAAAACAGAAAATTCTCCAGGGCCTCCAATATTTAAAGAGAAAAAAAGTATATCAGATAACAAAGAGACAAGTATTGACCATGGGAGAAAGAGATCAGAGAAAATACCGAATCATAATTAAAACTTCCAACTCATAGCAGGCCTAAGCCCCATGGGCGGAACCATTTCAATAAATACTCAAACACCAAAGGCTAATGCTATCATTCTTACTCTAGAGAAAACCCACTTTCAGTCTATTGAAAGGATATTGTATCAGATACTTGCTGAAAAGTAAATGAACTAAAAACAGGGAAATGGCTATCATCTCTGCCTCCAGTTTGTATTTGTTTTTCTCTTAAACCACTTTCCATAGTCACTTTACAATCACCTTGGGTTCTGAGAAGGAAGGAGTGACACATGTTTATTTGGGAAAGATAACTAGGCCTTATGAATCACAGAACCTTGCAGGATAGACCACTCCCTAACAAGGTCACTCACCTAGAATGATGAGGCTGCACCCTGAAGCTAGAGGAAACATCTCCCAGGGACCAGATCTGCTGCCCTCCAGTGATGACAGCCATAACAACACCTCCAAAACTCAACTGAGATATTGACCAGTGAGGCTACACCATACTGGAGTTCTATGCATATCTTTTGTCCCTTGTCACTAAATTTTCCTATTCATATCTCAAAGATGGCAGAGGATGTAGTGAAGTGGCATGCTCATGCCATGTAATAACTCTCCTTTCCCTGATATTCATCCCTCCTCCTTTAGGCAAGAGTGGCCAGGTCTCACATATTCTTTTCCTATTAGACTATCTTACCACTCACTACTATTTGTATCTTGCTTTAATCTTTGCCTTATCAGACATAAGATCGAAGGAGATAGCTGTGCCCCCTTTTGTATCAGTATGCACTTTAAAATGCAGAAAAGAAGGGTCAAATCATTTATTATACAGTGACCCCTCATGCTAAAGTTTGTGGCTTTTTTTGCTAGAATAGATAGCCTGCTTATTTTTGGACATTTTCTAGAACACAACTTTTGATATAAAATATGAGTTTCTAAAATTTAATGAGTAATATAAATGAAAGCTCATCATACATCAGTCTGCTATTTGAATAAAGAAGACTGGATTATTTGATTTAATTTACCTGAAACGGTGTGATCTTTAGAGTCCCTGGTTATTTTTATCCTGGCATGAGGAAAGATGTAGTGCATAGTTTTCCCATTCATCTGTATGATCTAAGGCACATATAAGAAGAAAAATCAGTGTTAAACACACTTAAAATGCAATATGCACTTGCTCACTCAAAGACACATCAATCAAATTAATGAAAATACATCAGAACATTCTCAAATGATAAGTTTAAGCATCTTTCATTAATATAATATAATGATTAAACTAGCTTTTCCAAACTTCTAAACAACTGGTCTTGCAAACTGATTTATTGCATATGGGAACTTGGTGAATCTAACAGGTCTCAAAGAAGTCCATTACCAGAGCATATATAGTCATTGATGACTATGAATAGATAATGTATATGGAATATTGCCAACTAGTGATTTTGCTCTTCTCAGCCTAGGCATTTCTCATCTTGATCAAGTAAGTGATGTTTGTATAGGAAATGAGATTTCCCTATTCCACATCTCTATTATCACAATTACAATTTCATTATGCTTAAATTAGTTGTTTATTTTGGTATTATTCTTCTGCTAAGTGCATCAACTAGAAGTTGCAATGTATGTGGATACTAATTTTTGCCTAAATAAAGCCATTATTCATTTCAACACTTTTTGAAGCTTGCTTTGTGCACAAAAGTTGTATTATTGACCGGATTATTTCTCATTTAGTATAAAGTTCTTTAGAGTAGAAGTAACACTTGAAGCTACTGTTGCAAGTCTGTGATTTCAATTCTCATTACTGAGAGTTGAACTTGACAGTATTATATTAACTTGACAGTACAATATTATCTCTGCTTCCACCTGGTGAAAAGTCATTTCTGAAACAAAAGTAAATTAGTGAATGCAAATTTGTGCCTATGGTTTATGGAGCTTTACTTTCAAAAGAGATTTGTGAAATGAGAAATAGTATCCATATCTAAAAATGCTATTATTTTTTATTTAAATTACAAATGAAAGAAAGTTTAATAAATAGATATTTCATACTGCTATTTTCAAATACATTTAAGAAATATGTAGGACTATTATCTGAACTTATTGAACAGAAGTTAAAGCCAATGAGATGCACATTTTGTAAAGAAACGTTCCTAGAAAATTTATCTGGTCTTCATGTACTGCAAGAAACCTTATTAAAGGAGCAAAGCTCTAGTAAGTCGAATTAAAAAAATTCTTTCTCCCATGATTTGCCTACTGTTCTTTTTTCTCTCTCTTATCTGTCTGACTCTCACTTCCTCTAATATACTTAAATTATTTCATACTTTGTTACTTCTTCCTTACTAGTGTTCCCATATATACATATATGTATGTGTGTGTAAATATGTGTATATATCTGTGTATATAGACACATGTACAAATACATAGAGGCTGGTGATTACATAGTGCATCTTTGCACAGTTTAGAAAAGCAAGCACGTTTCTAAATTTAGTGTGTTTGTTGTTATTTATCAGTACTGAAGTTTCAACCTAGGCCTTTGCATTTGCTAGGCAAGTGCTCTAAACTTGAATTACAAATCTAGCCTTATTTTCTTTGATTATATTTAAAATAGGGTATCACTTTTGGCCCAGGCTTTCCTGGATGATGATCCTCATACTTACATTTCCTACTACAGTTTGAATGACAGATCCATGCCAATATGCTCATAATTTTCTGTTGAGATAGGGGTCTTCCAAACTATTATTTCCCTAGCTGGCCTGCACTTGTGATTCCTCCAATATTAGCTTCCTCTTCAGATACACCCAGCTATTCATTAGGATGGGTTCTAGTTAACTTGACCAGTCTGGTCTCAAATCCCAGTCCTCCAGATCTCTACCTTCCAAGTGGCTAGAATTACAGGTGTGAGCTGCCAGCACCTGAACATTGTTTTTTACCAGTTTTATTTGCTAGTTATTTTTCTAATTCATATCTATGAAGGGATGTCAAACAGCTTGATTTCCATGAATGTTGCTTTCAGATTATCTCTACACAACCACCTGTAATTACTATGATTGTTTAGAACCAGCTTCATGATTGCACTTAATAAAAAAGTATAAGAATTTTAGGATGAATATGATGAAGGGTCTGTAATGAGCAGACGTGTCTTTTCTCATATATATAACAGACAGATGTCAACATTTTTTCTAGCAGTTGCAAACGAATGTTGAGAAAGTCCTCTGGATATGGATATAGTGTTGCTTTTGCTAATGAGAAGGAACAAGGCCAGGGGAAGAACTGGATTGAATGGTGCTCCAAGGGTACACTGTACCCACCTTTTAGAAGATATTAGTTTTATGGGATTAAGTATCTAACGAAAGATATAAAAAGTAAATGAGGTTAGATGATCTCATAACTTCACAAAGCAGAATTGGATTTCTACTGAAGCATTGAGGGATTACACATAAGTATAAACATGTATGCAAAACAGACATGAATTTATACATTTTTGTCATTTACTAGTTAATATGATTGTGAGTCTAATAAAAATGTCCAACCATTCTTTTCTCCTTGTGTTATGCTTTGTATAAAATATCTAAAGCAAATAAATTAGTGTTTGAATTAGTTGATTTGGTTTTATCTCTTTTGCCTCCAGAACACTTTATGAGCACGAACTCTTGTTTTTTTTTTGTTTTTTGTTTTTTGTTTTTTATAATGCTTCTAGACTCTCTCTTTTATTTTAAATTTTATTGTAAAGGTGATGTACACAGGGGTTACAGTTACATAAGTAAGGTAATGAGTCCATTTCTTTTTGAACAGTGTTACCCCCTCCCTCATTTTCTCTCACTCCCCCACCACACCCAATTCTAGATTCTTGATTCGGTATTGAGAAGATTTAGAAGAGACATTGGACCTGAATTAGAATTCCTGAATGATGATGATTTGAGGAAGATTTGGTTTTGTTTTTCTTTTTACAAAGGATCCAAATACAAATGTATTGGTAAGATGCCAGGTAATCTTGGGGGATTTGCACTTTGGGCTAGGTGCAAAGTAGTAATGGAAAGAAATGTCCTCAGAATCAAGAAGGCAAGTCCTTTAGGGAAAACCACATCGAGAAACACAATAAACTTCAGATAAGGGACTTAGCCAGCTCACACTGACCTTACAGGGAAGAAACAACCCCACCTACTTCTGATCTCCCATCAATACTTGCTACTGACATACCCAAAGGGTAATTGCTACCTATGTTAACCTCTCAAGCAAGCCTTGTGGACAGAGAGCCAGGGCAGATGACAAAGGTAAAGAAAGGCTCTTAGGGAAGCCAAGAAAATAAATCTGTATCTCTCTCTCCAGGAGCACGAACTCTTATTATGCATATGTTTTCAAATAAAAGCATTTTCAGTTTATTGGTATCTAGAGCTTAATATTATCTTGTATGATCTAAGAATTGAATAAAATTAAAATAACAGTTTGCTGTCCTCCAGATCCAAATACATTTATGATGAGTTAAAGAGGAAGCCAGTGCTTAAATTGTAATGCTACAAAGCATGAATTTTGAACTTTATATAATCAAACTCCAAAATGTTATGGAATTAAAGTATATGTGACATTTTATATAGTTTATATTTAGAAAAAAACTACCAGTAAAAACAAATTATTGCCACAATATTCGATTTAACTGTCACTTGTTTGGGCAATGCAGAAGTTATGACTCTGGTCCAAACTAGTTTCTAGATGCAGGCAATCTTCCCTTTTCTTGCCTGTGTAGTGGCTATGTGGCTGTTCATAACTAACTTATAACATTGTGTATTTGCATTTTGCTAACTACATATAATTTGTCTAGTTTGTGGATGCCCAAGTAAAGATGTAATTAAACAAATTAAAACTGTTAATAGCAAGAAAATCCATATTAGGCTATCACATTCACCTAACAATTATCCTTATGTTTTCTACTTTACTAAATATTGTAAAATATTTGATCTGAAATATACTCTCAGCATATTTTTTAATACTACCATTAAAGTATGTGTTGTATATGATTTACTCAAAAGAAAATAACTGTAAGTCTATATACATTGGTTACAGTAAATTAGGAACAAAGCTTTTAATAGGACTATCCATATTTCATCTACCTAAACAGACAACTTTAGAATGTTTTTTTGAGGGCTAGCACAGATTACATTCTCAAGTAATATCAGATAGATATATGAGTTGGAAAACTCCATTTTGAGTACCTAAGAAAAGGTAGTGTTAGGTGAAAAATGTGCAGAAGAAATAGCTTTATTCCCCATAGAAATCCAATGTATATAGCAGTGTTACTATGATTAAAAACAATAACAACCGTGGCTATAGTTCCTTTCTCTCTCTCTTTCTTTCTTTCTTTCTTTCTTCCTTTCTTTCTTTCTTTCCCTTCCTTCCTTCCTTCCTTCCTTCCTTCCTTCCTTCCTTCCTTCCTTTCTTTCTTTCTTTCTTTCTTTCTTTCTTTCTTTCTTTCTTTCTTTCTTTCTTTCTTTCTTTCTTTCTTTCTTTCTTTCTTCTTTTATTTTTGGGGCGGTGCTGGTCTTGGGGTTTGAACTCAGGGCCTAAGCACTGTCCCTGAGCTTTTTCCTGTTCAAAGCTAACGTTCTACAAATGGAGTTATAGCTCCATTTTTGGCATTTTGCTTGTTCAATGGAGATAAGAGTCTTATAGACTTTCTTGTCTAGGTTGGTTGGTTGGTTTCAAACTGGGATCCTCAGATCTGAGCATCCTGAGCCATGAACCACCAGGCAAAGCCGTTTCATTTTTATTGGCATTGTGTAGGAATGTTGGAAATACTGAACATTAGAGAAATGATATTGGTAATACATAAAACATTATTACATATATTCTTAAAATATATTTGAGGATGTTATCTTCAATAGACAAATTACCATTCTAGAAATTGGTGATTAAAAAGCAAATTTAATATTTCAAAGGTTGTTTAAATAATTTTATTTCATGACTATATTCCTAGTCAGACTGTTTTGTAGAGAGTAGAACTATAACTAAAATACAATTTTAAGAGTATCAATATTAGCTAAGAAATGCATAATTCAATATCACCCAATATACTAAAATAAAGTACAAAGAAGGAAAGCGTATTGACAAGTTTATAGTAAAAAAAAATTCTGAATTTAAATACATCAAAGACGAAAATTTAAAAAGAGAATTAAAATATGTAGAAAAGAATATCCAGCTGGGCGCTGGTGGCTCATGCCTGTAATCCTAGCTAATCAGGAGGCTGAGATCTGAGGATCACAGTTCAAAGCCAGCCCGGGCAGGAGAGACCGTGAGACTCCTATCTCCAATAAACCACCAGAAAAAAACTGGAAGTGGTGCTGTAGCTCAAGTGGTAGAGTGCTCCCCTTGAGCTGAAGAGCTGAGGGACAGCGCCCAGGTCCAGAGTTCAAGCCCCACGGCCGACAAAAAAAAAAAAAAAAAAAGAATATCCAATGTTTCTAGAAAATGAGATAACATAGTAAAGGATATTCTAATTAACATTTCAAAATATGTTCATAAAAATTGAAGCTTCTGAGCAAGAAGTCTAAGATGTATTACAGTACTTGCACAGCAAAATATTTGTTTTGGTTTATGCAATATGATTAACACTCTGTGAATTAAAGTCATAGTAAATTAGAATACAGTAAATACTTTTGAACTACCTCAGCTTCAAATTATTATTATTAACTCTACCAGCAATTCACTAAATAGGATAATTTATATGTTAGTGAATAAATAAGCTACTTCTTTGGTGGGTATTGTAATAATCATAATGATTTGTAACCTAGAAGTATCTGTCATGCTAGGGCATCAATTTAAGGCCACTGAGTTTACTAAACCATTACCTTCAATTTACCAACCCTTTGTGTCTTAGCAGTCTTCAAGTTTCAACTCAAACATAACTTCAGTTGCTTTAAAATAAGTTGATAAATTTTGTTATAGTTATCTAATTATAAAACTTATTTCTACTTTGATTTCTTCCTTATTCACTTTATGTTAGTGGCTATATAGAGATAATCCAGACTATGATTACAAAATGCTGAATGTCTACATATAGTGTATCTTTTCCTCCATAAAACTCTCTCTTCTGAGTTGGCTTAGACATCTTCATATTTGTTATATTTTAGACTGAACATATGTTTATGGGAAATACTGAAAATTATACAAATCTAACTTACCTGGTATTCTTTAAGCTCTTCAAGAACACCACATAATATCAGTGCTGGGTATAATACAAATTTAGTAAATATCTAATGGATAATGCAAGCATTCAAATTGTCTGATGGAAGTAACACAGCTATGAGACAATGCCAATCAGAGGGAATAAAATCTGGAAATACTTAAGTTATCGAAAAAAAATACATGGGATCTTGAATGATAAAGGTTTAATATAACTGAAATCATATTCAAGCACAAATGAATCTTTTCTTATAGAAAAAATCTAACAGATAGCTAAATTCAGCACTTACTTGCTCTTGATGTTGACTGAGTGGTCTAGAGTGCACCAATCTTTCTGGTAGTTTTCGGTCCAGTCCATGTCCATTTTCCAAACGAGAGTCCCTGGGCTTATCAAACCAATCCGTTTCTTCACGACGCAAGTGATAGGCTTTAGAGACCAAGGAAACATCATACATTGCAACTGCAACTAATCAGATGATGAAGGGTAGCAGATAGATGCTCTGCAGTACTCACATGCACTAGGCTTGTTAACAACACACCCACATTGCAGATACATCATCCCATGGAATGAGAAATGTCATTTTCATTATCAGATTAAACATAAAATTAGGCTAAAATTTCACGGCAAAGAATAACTAGAAAAATTATGGACACAGCTGTTCCAACATCTCAGAGTAAAACAAAACAAAAATCACATTTTAAATTAGGACACATGAAGATTTCAGTCACTTAGCCACTACTACATAAATCCTGTATCAATATGGGGCTACTGGGTTTTGCAATAAGTGAATTTTCATTAAACATACCATTAAAAAAATTAAATTTATTTTTGTTTATGTGGTACCAAGGAATAAAACCCAGGGCCTCATGCATGCTAGGTAAGCAGTCTACCAGTAAGCCAAATTTCCAGCCCTAAATGTGCCATTTCTCTGACATTCACAATAGAAAAATAATTTGTTTCTAAGAGTATCCTACGTGTTACTGCTTAGAATATTTGTCCCAAGAATACATGGTGGCTTAATATGTAAAATATTTCTATTAAAATCTTAAAATTTTAAAGCAACGTTCAGAACATTGAGAATTAATTGACTGTATTTCTTATAATTCACTGCAATAAAATTTTATACCATGAAGTATTTTTGAAAATGTATCTATCTTTAAAGTACACAATAACTATTTAAAATTTCCATCTCATTCTATTACTATTTTCAAGGTCTCTTAAGGCTATTAGAGTGATTATAAATACTATTATAAATCCTTTTTATAAATTCTAGTACAAGCAACTTCACTTTGGATGGGAGTGGAGCTCAGGGGATAGAATGACTGGCTACCAAGTGAAAAGCCTGAGTTGGAACATTAGCACCACCAAAATTTTTTTAAATGATACCATAAATTGCTATTTTTGTAATTAAGGCCCCTAATTAATAGTCCTTGGCAATACAATGCTGCCTCCTAAATGGAACATGAATTGACCCTTCTTAAAATGTACATTTTGAAAGGTTTTTGCATCATATATAATACTACATAATGAGCTTTCTCCTCTATCCCATCATGATCTATTCACCTTTCTACCTCTTGGATTACATTTTCTTACAAAAATTGCAAGCCAGTTTCTGCAAGCCAATTCCATCATTTCTATGCTGACAAGACCGACAACTCAGTGTACCTACCACAAGTTGTCTCTATACCTATGACTTTGCTCATTGCTGCTTTTTAATAACATTTTTCTCCAATAAATGTGGAAGAGAGATTATGTGTCACTGGTTATTCATTCTTAGATTTGAGAAATAAATAGTATTTCTCAATGGGAATACAAATCTGTTTTGTGAAGGTACCTTGTTAATTTTTAAGACTAAGATGCCTGAACACAAGGTCATATCTGTGCTAATTTGTAGTCTTTCAACAATAAAATGCCATGAAAATAACATAATATTAAATAAATATTTGGGGAAGAAGTTGGAAACCTCTATTAATACATACAATTTTTCCCAATCTGTTCCATAATTATTATGGTAACATAGTAGTTTGAAACCAAGTGACTAATTTTACAGGAAAATATTTTATGTAACTGACATTTGATAAGTAAAAATAAAACAAATTTATTATTAATAATAATTCTCTGAAATTTATTAGATTGTCCTCAACCACAAAGAATCAAATTTGCTTTATGTCTTAAGTGTTTTACTACATATTTTAAAGGAAAATAAACATTATCTTTACTCATTTCAATAAGTGATCCTGAATAATGTCCTATATGAATTTACTTGCTGTGGTGTTCTTTATTTTATTATTTTTGTTTGTTTTTTTGTGATATTGGAGTTTGAACTCAGGGTCTCACACTCATGAGGTATTAAGGGGCTTTACCACTTGACCTATCCTTCCCATCTAATAAATTAATCTATTTGAACATGTACCTTTCTTTTTTTTTTTTTTTTTTTTTTTTTTTTGTTGTTTTTTTTTTTTGTCGGTCGTGGGGCTTGAACTCTGGGCCTGGGCGCTGTCCCTCAGCTCTTCAGCTCAAGGCGAGCGCTCTACCACTTGAGCTACAGCGCCACTTCCGGTTTTCTGGTGGTTTATTGGAGATAGGAGTCTCACGGTTTTTCCTGCCCGGGCTGGCTTTGAACCGCGATCCTCAGATCTCAGCCTCCTGAGTAGCTAGGATTACAGGCGTGAGCCACCAGCGCCCGGCTTTGAACATGTACCTTTCTTAATTCAATTTGAAATATAATTCTCCAATGTATGTTTTTCCATCTTGATTATATCTATACAAATAAAGAAGAATCTCATCTTGACTCAAATTTTATTGATTTATTTCCAGTTTTAACCTACTTTGTTCTGCTATTTCTAATAATAAGTCCATATACAACTGAATGAGAGTATCTACAGTCCTTTCACAGCTTTAGTTGACAATATTGAACTGGTGACACTGGTCAATATGTATTCACAAACTGCTTTGCATTGCAATCATAAATTGCTTTGTTAATGGTAACTACTCTTTATGACTAAAGATATATAAATATTATCTATCTATATAAATAGATAGACAGATATACACTAAGAGTAAGATAGTGAGCCTGCCTTGAGTAAAACAGTCAAGGAAGAGGAGAAGTCCATGGCCTTAAGTTTAAGCCTAGTTCTGGTTAAAATAAATAATATAAAGCAAAATAAAAATAACCAAGAGCAAGCAGATGAAGGAATGCTCTCTTATATTAAATTGTGCTCATCTCATTTAGAGGCAGTAGCTCAGAACTACAATTGTCTCATGAGTCATGGTAGAGACATAAATATATATTACATATGTTTATGTATAATTTATATATTATACATATTTATATACAATTTATATATTATATTAGATATAGAGAGAGAGAAGGAGAGAGGGTGAAAGCACTTTCTACAAAGTGCCAGTGTCTCACACCTGTAATCCCAGATACTTAGGAGGCTGGGATCTCAGGATCATGGTTTGAAGCTAGTCAGGGAAGTAAAGCATTTGAGATTACAGGTGTGAGACACTGGAACTTTGTGGACAGTGCTTTCACTCTCTCTCCCTCTCTCTAGCCTTGAACAGAAATGCTCAGGGACAGCATCCAGGCTTAAAGTTAAAGCCCCAGGACCATCACCACAAAAGCACTTTTCAAGTCAATTCAAATACATTTCTGCAAATTCAAATTCCCCTTGTAAATAAAAAAATATAAAAAAATAAAAAAGTAAAAAAAGTAAAAAATTAAAAAAAATTAAAAATAAAAAAAGAAGTTGATAATATTTTTAAACTACTAAGTTCTATTTTCAGTTCAATAGTTTAATTAAGCCCAATATTGCTTATGAATCAAATATTTTATATCTATATTGCATATGGATGCTTTTAAGAATGACAGAAGATTAAGTACTTTTTGAAAGATGTTTTCAACAAAAGTTCTGTGTTAATAAATACATAGAGGGATTGTAATTGGTATTAAGCTGATATAAATATTAAGCAGTATGAATTTTATCTATCTAGATTTTATTTCTTAAGTGAGATATTCTACAGTCTAGAGCTTTATAGAACATATCTGAGAAACATCTGATAGCCTACAACATAAAGTTTAATTGACTTCAAAGACAGCATACAACATAAAATTTGAAAGCAATTAAATTGATTTAGTCTACAGTTATCTTAACAACATTTAAATACAAATTATTATTATTTTTGCTATTTTTTTAAAAAAATCCTAACATTCTAGCTTTATAAATGTCAGGAATAATGTAATTGAGAAAAATAGTTTAAGGTTCTCCCTTAAATATCAATTCTAAGATTTCAGAAGCAAAGTGTCTACAGTATTGCTGTAATAGAAAATTGATATTTTCATGTGGCATAAAAACAAAGACAGTACAAAGTACTATACTATTCATACCATTTAAAGAAAATCACTACAATTCAAACATATAATGTTAGATAGTCTCTGTCATTCAAGTTGTTGTTATTGTCCTTTAATTCTGAATCAAAAAACCTTAGTAAATAATTTTTGTCTGTTCAACTTTAAATACATGCCATATTTAAAATTTCATGTAAATTTTTTTTGGTATCTTCTTTATCCATATCAATTTTTGTAGGCTGCATGATACCTTGTCTATTTTATCAAAACTATTCCTTCAGAGTCATTGATGACTATTAGTACATATTATTGATACATAAAAATAAAACAGACCAGGTGCCTGTGGCTCACGCCTGTAATCCTAGCTACTCAGGAAGCTGAGATCTGAGGATCATGGTTCAAAACCAGCACAGGCAGGAATGGCTGTGAGACTCTTATCTCCAATAAACCACTAGAAAACCAGAAGTGGTACTGTGGCTCAAGCGGTAGAATGCTTGCCTTGAGCTGAAGAACGCAGGGACAGATCCCTAGCTCAGAGTTCAAGCCCCATAAATGACAAAAAAAAACCCAAAACAAAAAAAAACCATAAAAACATTTATTTTTTAAATTAAAATATATGTATTAAGGTGAGTGACAAATACTTGGATAACCACAAATGAATATACATGTAACAACACATTGAGAATCATCTGTGAGGAATAAATTAATTTTTCAAATTATTTCCAGATACACCCTCTTGTATGTACCCATAGCCTTTAGGTACTTTTTTTTAATGTCAGAGCTCATCTAGGGTTTTGTTATTTTACAAGTATAAGAACTAAAGAGCCTCCTTACTCTTAATCAACAATCAGTCTTTGTATTGTAAACTCTGTGTAAAATGTGTTAGAAAGTAAAACTTAAAAAAAAACAAAGACTTCATATAATCTTGCAATTCTTATTAATCGCTATAGGTTAATTAAAACAAAATAGCTAGATTTAGAAAAAATATACATTTGAGTGTGTTTTTAAATTGCTGTCAATAAAACTGATCAATCTAACAGTCTGGAGAGTAGAAAATATCTAGAAAAATAGTAGTTGATTGGGTTTACAAGGAAAGGCAGTTGTCTTCTTCCAGATCAAGTTTCCCCTCCCCCATAAAGCTCCAGATTTGAGTTTTAAAAGTCACACAAATTGAAAGAATATTCTTTAAAACATGTTTTCCTGTGAATATTCAGGCAAGACACTATATATGAAAGCAGAGAATACACATTTATTTTGGCTTAGTCTTTTGGAATCTCCAGAAAAACGAAATAATAATGCTTTCATTTGATTCTAAGTGTTTTATTTTCAGGACTCAAACTTTGCATATTTTCATATGTATACCACACAAGTAATTTTAAAACAAAGAAGAATCAAGAGCCCTGAGTCTTGCTGGCATGGGCAAGGTTCTTCATATTACATACTATACTGTTCCTTCATACCCAAAATGAGAATTGCACTAGGCAATTTTTGTGATCCTTATGGCTTTATACAATGAAATAGGAACAAGAAAAACTCACATTTGTTTATATCTAAGATTGTTTTAAAGCTCTTGCTCCATATGAAAAACTAGGTCTCAGGTCCAAAGCAGAGGACCAAATAAACGATCAAAGCTAAGAAATCTAAATGGACACACCAGGAAAGCTTGAATTTCAGGTGGCTAAAATCACAAAAGTAGTTCATATAATTAAAAAAAATTTCAATCTAATGATTGTTTCAAATAAGCACATCATCAAATAAATAAATTATTTACTTCTAATCTCTTATGTATTGCTAAACTTTCTAGTATGTAATGCAAAACATACAAAGAAGTGAATAATAGTATTAATGAGAAAGACAAAACACATCTTTATTTAATGAGATTTATAAAAGTCTACATTCTGCTGACATAAGAAATTGACTCAAAAGTCCTAAAAAAGAATATCTTTAAACTAGTATACACTCATTGCCTAAGATTAACATAAATAATTCTGTCACAAATCTAGCAAAAATTAATCACTCTAATTCTTAGTCACTTCAATAAACAGAAATTGACCAAATATTTAAAAATATATTTAAAAAAATGAAAGAACCATACAATGGAAAAGTTTTTATCTAGCAATTTAAAAATGAAAGAACCATATGATGGAAAAGTTTCTATCTAGCAATGTAAAAGATGGCCATATTTTATTGATAGAACTAGTTCATAATGGTTTTGGAAAAGCAAACACAAAAAAATTAAACAAGCAATCAAAAAATAGAATGAAAGAATAAACTAAAATAAACAAGGATGCCACAGTCTATACAAAAGATAAAAGTTCCACATACAAGAAATAAAACTGAAGTAAACATGCAAAAGATGCACCAAGAAAGGTAGATTCCATCCTTGGAGAAGGAAAGTTAAGCATGCAGAAAAATAAGAATTTGAGTTTTGAGAGTGATGGTAGAGTTTGAGGCCCACTTTACCTTCGCTGTCTGACATGGCATGTTGGAAGTCATCCATGATGAATGCTATGTCACGGTCGTAACCCCGAGTCCGTGATTCTTCTCTCATATGCTGCTGAACTTCAGGCAATGAGTGACTTGATCCAAACTGATCCCTTGTGTCTGCTGATATGGGTGGCAGAGGTCCAGCTGCCGCCCTAGCCATTCCCATTGGCTGGCCCACAGGACTGAGTGGACTTTCTTCTTCAGAATTCTGAGCCACAATCGGTATCCTTCCTCTACTCTGGCTAATTGGCAAACTAGTAGGCTTAGTTCTGGCAGAGGATGATGCATGACTAAAGGAAACATCAAGAGCTTCAGCTTCTTGAGCTTTCAGCCTTAGTGAAGAGCTGGAAGAATCCCTCTTAATTGATAAATCAAGTCCGTAGACAGAAGAAGGTCTGGAGGAAGGTCTCGATCTGCTGCCGCTACTGTATGGTTTATCTGCTTCATCCTGCAGAGCTGAGCGGATGGTACTTCCTAAAGTACCCAGTCCTGAGCCAAGAGATGAGCCCATAAACTTTTGTTGGTCTGTAATATTTTTTCGGAGGCCAAACGTGATGTCATCTTGAAGAAGTCTTGCCCTAGAGGAAATACCACCGATCGATGACGTGCTAGAGGTCATGTAGCTCGAATAATCAGGTTCTAGGTCTCTACTTTCTTGAATAGGTGAGAACTTTGACATTTTAGGGTCAATGAGTGATTTCTTATGCTTCGACTGCTTTTGATAAAGTATGGCTGCTGGTAATTGTTTGGCTGCTTGTTTTTCAAGGGTGAGTCTACTGATGCTGTATTTCTCAGATTTTGGAAAATGTCGATAGCTCGTGTCAGCATGGTAATAATGCGAAATACCAGTTAGGTGGTCTAAGCTCTCTGTCCCTCTGCGGAATTCTTGTTTAATCTGATGTTTCAGAAGCTTTAATTCATAAGGGTCTTCCATTGGATCTTCCTCTGCTTTCACATAACTATGTAATCTGGATGAAGTCTGCAGAGGTGCTAGGAAATCAGTGACTTCTTGTGACCGGCGGGTCTCAGTTGTCCTAAGTAGTCGGTCTGTTTTGGAAAGGTCCTTTTCATGAAGGCTAAATGCCGTGCTTAATGCTGCCGTTCCTTTGGTAATCTCGCCAATATCATCAATGAGGACATAGTTTCGTGAAGTATGATGGTCGATATCTGCATAGAAAGAATCTGCAGATATACTTGAAATAGGGCTGCTCGCTATGCTACTTCTTTCTTCCAAACCTATTCTCAAGTCTAAAGTGTTGTACTTACTTCCAAGATGGGACACGGCATATGTATTATCAGTAGACACAGGTGCTATCATAAGGGGTTGATTGCGGATCACTTCATAGTTTGAAGTTATCTTAGGCTCTAAATATAATGTGGTTTGTCGTGGCTTCTGCTGTATCACCATCATCTGAGATGGTAATTGATAAGATGGTTGTGGAGCTGGTGTAGTTTGAGCTTGGGGTGTGAAGGACATTGTTGCTACGGTCTGGAAAGTTGGCTGAGTCTGGTAAGGTGAGACTTGCCCATGGTACAAGGTTTGTTGCTGAAAATGGGACTGCTGTGTGTAAGGGGTGGGTGCTTGGGTAGGAAGAGCAGGAGAAGAGTACTGGTACTGTGTATAAGGGCTTGTAGGAGGAACAAGTTGCGATTCTGTTTGAGTTTGTGGTGGTATGAACTGGCTGAATTCTGTCTGGGGAGCTGTTCTGGGTCGCTCAATGCCATGTTGATTTTCTATTCGGGTTGGTCTGGTGCTGCTGACTTCACTGTCAGACATGTAATCACGATCCTCAGCTACACCCTGCAGGTAGGCCCGCTCCCTCTTTTCTCTCTCCTTTAGTAATGCCTCTTTTCTCCTATTAATTCCCATTTCCAAGTATCGAAGCTTGGCATCTATTTCCTTTTCTTCTTCATCCAGTTCTGCTTGTTTCTTTCTCAGTTTGGCCGATTCCCTTTCGACAAGATCAAGTTCTCTGTCTATGTCCTGGAGAATCTTGGCTCGAGCCATGGTGTTGGTTCTGCAGATTCTTCTCCTGGAGGCAGTGCCCATGGTGCTGTAGGTTGACTGAGTGCCTGTGGAAGCCTCCTCTGGAGGTGGATTTGGGAGTGTTCTCTTAACTTTCTTCTGGGTGCCAGAGGGTGTCATGGTCTGAGAACCTTTGGTCTGTAATCAAGTAAACAAAATACAGTGTTTCATTATCAATGAAAAAAAGTAAAGGCTAAATCATTCATAATTTACACTTAAATGAATTTATTACAAGAATTTTGGAGCTACCACAACATAACAGTAAAACTTTTACACATAAGTTTTAAGATTTGATCTTAAAACTGGATGCCAGAGGGTGTCATGGTCTGAGAACCTTTGGTCTGTAATCAAGTAAACAAAATACAGTGTTTCATTATCAATGAAAAAAAGTAAAGGCTAAATCATTCATAATTTACACTTAAATGAATTTATTACAAGAATTTTGGAGCTACCACAACATAACAGTAAAACTTTTACACATAAGTTTTAAGATTTGATCACAAGTAGAAATACCTGGAATTGGTTCTTTCTTGATAAAAGATTATTTGTTATCAGGATTTTTGTAACATTAGTGGTGGGTCTAAAAATCAGGACAAAATTCATTGCTTATTTTGGGGTTATATTTTAGTTAGCTTATTCAGACAACCCTTAAGAACTCATTTTCATCTAAATTAATGCGCAGAAATTATTTAGGGAATTATTCCCAGAGTATTGAGTTCACCAGCTACAATGTAAGTTTCAGTTGTTGAAGATGTTGGCTGATAGCCAAGTTGACACTAGGTCTATCTTGCCATTGTCAATTTGTGACCACCATGTGGGTCACTCTTATCTCGGCCCTTAAATGTTTTGAACCCAAGCCTCTAATTCACCAAAATAATCAGAATTAAGTTTCTATTTAATCTGAAATTTTTTTATGATAATTCAGGGTAGTGGTTTTAGTTTCAAAAATGGTAGTTGCTAGTAACTTCTATATGAAACAAAATGAAATGACTGCAATGAAAGTCATTGGGTATACTTTTTAATCAGATAAAAATATGGTTGGTGGGTTAAGTATTCATTATTTTGTTATTCATAACTCTACTTCTACGTTGAACAAGTCTTGAAAATGTTATAATTTTGAAATATCCAAACACATGAAAGGTATGGTAACCAGTTAAAGAAAAAATAAGCTACTGTTTTCAAAGTTTCCTAAGTAATAAGAAATGCATTTACTACTAGATTTTAGGTCTTTTGCCCTCTAGTTTTATATTCTTTGCAAAAAATCTGTCCTTTCTCTCCCAGCTCTAAGGCATTAGTGCCTCCCTTATTCTCTAATGATGACACACTAATGGCAGAAAGGTAACAGTAACTAAACAAATCTATAAATCATGCCTATTCCTTGGGAGCTAGTGATGTGTGCCTATAATCCTAGCTACTTAGGAGGTAGAGGTCAGGAAAATGGCAGTTTGAGCACATCTTGAACGAAAAATGTTCATGAGACCTCATCTCCACAGAAAAAAGCTGGGTGTAGCAGAATTCACTTGTCATTCCTGCGATGGCCATCCTGGGGAGAAATAAGGCCCCTATTTTAAAAATAACTAGAGCAAAAGGGATGGAAGTTTATCTCAAGGTGTAGAATATCTGCTTTGTGAATACAAAGCCCTGAATTCAAACACCAGCCCAGTCAAAAATGTCTTACTAATTAGATCTTATTTTTCTAAGCCATTGCATTTTACTACTTGTTCTAAAATCATTTCTAATTTTATTTCCCTCATTTTTATCTGCTTCCTTCTGCTATTTCTCTGCTTTCATTATTTCCTTACTAGATATCACAATATGATTCATCCTCTTAAAGACCTTTTGGATTCTTTATGTGGATTTCTGACATTTCAGTTACTTGGATGGCAGTACAGCAAGTTATACTGATTTTTAAGTTGACGTTTTTATATTCATGAAAAAATCTGAAGAGTCAGGAAGAAGGCTGTTGCCTGACATGTTATATTCTCTTACCCTAATTATTTTTTATCTTATATTCTAGACACATTTAAGGTGGAATTGTGATAACGACTAAATGAGACAGCTGTGTAATGATATAGGCACACACTATCGTTTCCTTCAAAATCTTATTTCTATGTGATTTTTTTGTTTCTTTTGTATGTTCTTCCCCCCTATGGGAATCAAACTGTGTTTGATTCCAGTGCCCTGCATCTTGTATATACATTTTTCTAATTTGGGGAGGGGAAGGAAATAACAAAATGCTGGAACAAGGATAAACATTGACTGACTGTAACAATGAGATGTTCAAGATACTATGTTGAAAATGAACTTTACAACTTTGGGGGTGGGGAGAGAGGAGTTGGGGAGGTGGGGGAGGAAGGACAGTAGGGGAAAAACAAAGGAGGATGTAACAATGCTCGATAGAAAATGTACTCATTACCTTACTAATGTAACTATAACCCCTCTGTACAGTATCTTTACAATAAAAATGTTTTAAAATCTTATTTCTAAGGTAAACTATTGGCTTTTGACAAATTCACAATCAAATTCTTAAAAAAAAATCTAAAAATGTACATGCTATGTCTTTGAATAACCAGTCATTATAATTAAATAGTAATAAAATAAATTGGAGCTTATAATGATCTTAATTAGCAATTTTCCAAAATATTAACATATATGTTTAAAAGTTCTATAAGTTCTTTACACATGATCTTCCTTCCATGGAAGGATGAAAATTATATAGTTTATTTTCCCTTGATTTACATATGGTAGAGATGTTGTAACACATCATTTCCTTTTTCTACTTTTTGTGAAAATACATAGTTGTTCAGTTTACTCCTTGTTTCATAGATCTCTGGAAAGCCTAAAATTAAGAACCATTAAAAAATCACACACTTACATTTAAGTGTTTGGGGGAGGGTGTACATGTTGTTATAAAATTGATTAGTTTCTCTTAAGTCCTCAGGCAGAAATATAATAGAGTTTGCAATAATGTTTACCTAATAATACCTTAAAAAGAACCAACTTTCAAGAATATGAGACTCATAAACTGTATGTTTGATTATAATTAGGTAGATATAAAAGTTAATAATAGTACTCAAAACCACAGTACTATGTGTATTTCTATATTTTTGTATATCAGTTAAGAAATAAGTAACAAGGAAGAAATGATCTAAGATGGGTGAGCTAAGGTGGATAAGCATAGGGCATTGGAAGGAAGCTACATAAGACAAGACAAATAAAAGAAAGTTAGCCTTGATGAGATTTAAACAGGAAACATTTCCTTGTTGAAAACAGTATAAGATGAGATGTGAGATGGGAACACATCCAGAGAATGCTCAGTGCACACAAAGAGAGGAAAAATAAGAAAAAAAATTGAAAAACCACTTAAGGAAATACAAAATAAAACTTTGATGCTTGATAAGAAGTGGACTCATTGTCTTGCCCATGTAATTGTAACTCCTCTGTACGGTATTTTCTCAATAAAAAAATGACAAAAAAACTTTGAAAGCTGTATCTACCTAAACCAATCACTTTGTTTTCTTATATGCAACTGTGGTTATTATATAACTGGTCAAATTAACTTTGATAACATGTGCAATATGCAGTCAAACCATGAAGCTGTAAATGTTCAATCACCAGCAATGACTTGCAATTCACTCTAGGGGGATCAAATTGATCTGGCTTTGTCAAAGAGAAAACTGTGACAGCCCAATTTCATTTTCTTCACTGATGATGTGGCAATGTAGGTAACACAGGAGAAACAGATATAAGTGAACACTATCTCTGTTCAAAATTCACTCTTTCTCAGGATAACCACCAACAAAAGTCTGGCCATAAGAATGCAAAGTGAGGGCTGGGAAGGTGGCTCAGTGGTAGAGTGCTTGCCTTGCATGCCTGAGGCCCTGGGTTCGATTCCTCAGCACCACATAAGAAAAAAGCCGGAAGTGGCGCTGTGGCTCAAGTGGTAGAGTGCTAGCCTTGAGCTGAAGAGCTGAGGGACAGCGCCCTGGCCCAGAGTTCAGGCCTCACGACCAGACCAAAAAAAAAAAAAAGAATGCAAAGTGATATGCATACAAGCCATGTCTATTTTTGGCCAATTTATGCAACGGTTAACTTTGGTACGAAAGACATTTTGTGCCAGATCATTCTAAATTGTGTGGTGATGGTATTCTGCTCCCTTTAGTGTAAAGATGTACTATGACTCTAGCTTTCAGATACCAACAGTGTATTATGTCAGTCAAAAATATTGCAATGTATTGTTAAATGTCTCTTTGGCTGGAAAATAATCCTTGGCTGAGGATTAATGATATAGTGGACTTACTGGATTATGTTCTCAGGAAGAGATCACATATCCATCTTTACTGTATCTATGAATGTGTATTATGCTACCATTTTTATATAAAGATGCCTTAGACTTAATGGAAAAACATAGGCCTCATAACAGAAGTAGGACTTGAATGATACTTTGAAAAGATATTCATGTGGGTTAAAGGCTAAACAACAAAGAGAGATTCTAAGTTATAGTGATGATCTGATATATTTTTTTTAAAGATAAGGGTTATCAGATTGTTTTTCCTTGCTATAAATTTTATTCATGATCATAAAATCAAGCATTCTATTTTGGTTAGCTATTCCAAAAATGTGTTATTATAAAGCAAATGATACCTGTGCACATTTGTTCACTACAGCACACATGCATTTCCCTTTCTCATTCTTTTCCATGATGATCATTAGAACTTTACCTGATGATATTGCTGAACTTAGACTCTCAGCCTCTGAATCTGTTAGGTAAATAAACCCTTTATAAAATACTGAGCTTTGAACATTTTGTTATAACTACAGAATATGCACCAAGATGCCTCATAAAAATGCCAGGAATGTTTTCTACCATGGAAGTAACTAACTATGAAAAGGTTACCATGTCAGAAAAATCCAGTTTGACTGAGAAATTTTATAGCTGCTACTACTTTGTTGGAAATTAGGTGTTACCCCATGTTTCAAAAAAAGATGAATAATGTAGTGGAAAACATATTAAAATCTTAATATAATGAATAGTTCTTTAATTTGGCAAATAACTAGAACTACAAAGGTTGATCACTTGAATAGCTGCACTTCATGTTAGAAATGAAGAAAATAATTGTAAAAAGAGAATTGGGCAAAATGTGTTTTGGAAGTCCCTGGAATGCTATAAACATAGTTTAGAGTTTTTTGTTTGTGGTCTTTTTGTTTGTTTGTTTGTTCATTTTTGTGATGGTACTGAGACTTGAATTCATGGCATTGCAATCTCACTTGGCCTTTTGCTCAAGGCGGAGGCTGTACTACTTGAACCCCAACAGTAGTTCCATTAAAGGCAATATTTATTATCAACAGTAAACACTTTCATGTTATTCACTGGACTTCAGACTGAGACTATAATGACAACTAAGACAGCTTCTGCTATTTAATTGTCCACAAAGTATGTAACATGAAAACAGTAGACACTTCAGGTCATTTGTATTTTCCATTGTGGAAAACACTGGACACATTGTATTATATATTGCACTGATTGTACCCTGCCTAAATTCCATTACATTGACGAGAGGCAACAAATTTCACTTTTAAAATGTGAATGAAAACTCGTAATACATCTTCCAGGTGTTCCAATCTGTCCTAAGCAGCAGCTGTTTTTGGTCATGAGACAAAATAACAGCTAAATATGAAAACATCAGCAATTTGTTCCCTGAATTGTAGTATTAATAATGTGTTCACAAGAAGCCATGATTTATTACCATCTAATTATCCTTTCTTCTCATCCCCCACATACAACGTATTTTATGCAGAAGAACTCAACATTTATCAAGGAATAGGCTTGAATCTGCACTGCAGTGATAGATATTCCTTCTGAGTGCCATTAAAATTGTATAAAAAGTAGATTTTCCTCTAGTAAGATTCCTTTAAAAATGTGATCATCAAGATGTGATAATAATTGCTCATTTTTAAGAGAACAGAAAGTAATATGACACATTTGAAGGTCTCACACTTTTACAAGTTATTTTTCAAAGTTCAGTAGTATAGACAAAACAATTCCGCACTCAATATTGAGAAAATAGCAGTGTTTTATTGGGCATCTTTAAACTTCTTCTTAATGCACTTCTTGTCCCAGTTTGCTTTGTTTTCTTGCTCAAAGTCACTGCTCTTGGGCTATGCAGTCAAGTAGAAAACGAGTTTCTACTTCACTGGACAAAGCATTAGAAATGCCATTCTGTATGACATTTATTGCCTTATATTATTTTGGAAAGTCTCAGAAAGATTAATTTTTTCTCCTTACTAAAATCTGTTAAAATAATTTTACAAGCCATCTTAGAAATCTGATTTTTGTTCAGGTGAGCATAGTTTTATGTATGTATGTATGCACATATGTATGTATGTTTGCATGCATGCATATATACATGTATGTGTGTACATTTTCTCTTTGTTTCCTCAGCCCTCTTTGACTCCATACCTCTCTTCTTAGTAAATCATATAGCTTTCCTACCAGAAATAAAATAATATATATTTTGTTCAAATGTCCTTTGATATGGCTTAGTAGAACAGTAACAATAATTTTTTGATACCAAGTACATTATTCAACCCTCATACACATATGTCATAATACATCTCATCAGAGTAGTATTTTATTGAAGAGTGCTTTACTGGAAAGTGAATGCATCCTAAAATGCCTAATAAAATGACAGTGCAGGAACCATAAGACAAAGACTGAGTAAACACTGCTTATGGTGTTTTTAATTTATAATTTTCAGTACTCACAACATAATGATAGGTCTGAATTTGCTCTCAGAAGTATAATTCTTGAGTAAATCTTTACTATTTGTAAATTGTTCTGATATTTAGTTGTCCCTTCTCTTTGTTAATCTTTGCATCAGTTCATGCTTTTCAATTTACATACACTTTGTTTATCTATTGTCTTAAAAGTTCATAGTAATGAAACAGTTTTCAAGAAGATCTTCTCAAGTTATCTTTGAGAGATCAATTAATCTGTATTTCAATACCTTTACTTTTTCTCCAAAATTTTCCACTGCTGATTATATGTCAATGAAATTATTTTTCCAGGTCTTCAAGGATTAAATGCTTACTGATCCATCTTTTAAAATACTTTTCCTCATCACATTCTCTAAAGCCTTAATTTAACAACAATGCTTGCCATTTTTCTGCTTGGCCTCTCCTGTAGTGCACACATACATATTCAATGAGTATGAATTATATTTCCATATCATACAAATGTTTATTGAAATGTTGAGTTGTAAACATGTTTTATCTGTTCACAAGTACTACCATATGCCTTGGTTTTAGATATATTTGGTATCTCAAGTGTTAATGGCTTGTCTTTCAGATAGGCTCTTGGTTCTAGAGTCAGTGTGGAACTTTTTTTTTTTTTTTTTTAGTTTTTTTTTTTTAATTTAATTTAATTTTATTTGAGAACATACTGTACAGAGGGGCTACAATTACATGGGCAGGAACTTTTAAGTGTGAGGGCTAGTGGTAACCTCTGAGCTCAAGTGGGAAGACACAGATTCACTTAAAAGGGCTATTGAGATTCTACAGCCTCTTTGGCTTCTTGTCTGGTGATGTAATCTTCTCCTACAGAGGCTCCCTGTGGTACCACCTCCATGAGGTCCCTATCAAGCTCAGCTGACACCAATGCCATGCCTTTAAATCTTCACAATTTTGAGTAAAGAAATCTTTTATCTCTGTAAGTATACTCTCTGTGATACGTTACTAGAGCAGATTCCAGTGAATATGAGTGATATACCGTATTTATAACTAGGACAGAAAATATTTAATATAATTTAATTGGCACAAGAAGTAGGAATATTTAAAATTTCAGTATAGGAATAGAATGACATTCTGAAATGGGGCATAGGAAGCCATTTGGTAATACAAGGTAGACTCAAGATGCAACCACTCATTCATGTAATATATCATATAAATATAAAGGAGATTCAGATACATTGTTCAAATTTATCAGTTTAAAAGTTTGGTGATAGCAAAACAGTCAGTTTCCACAGAGCAGCTATATATATATATATATATATATATATATATTTTTTTTTGTCGGTCATGGGGCTTGAACTCTGGGCCTGGGCACTGTCCCTGTGCTCTTCAGCTCAAGGCAAGCGCTTTACCACTTGAGCCACAGTACCACTTCCTATACTTTTTTTTTTTTAATGGTAGAGAGAAAATGAGGATGGACTGTGTTTTGCTTGGTAACTGAGACCAGTGCTATGGGCTAGAGTGTTTTGATAATGAGTATTCTTGAGGAAAACACAGTTCTAGGGTAATGAAGAAAGGAAGGGAATGATTGAAAACACACTAGAAAGAATAGAAAACTGACAAAGCCTCTCTCTATCTAATTTAACCAAAGGTAATTACTCCTGATTAACAGAAATAACTAAAGATTTATTTTAAAGCAAAATCAATACTTGCTATAAAATAGTCTTGAGTTTATACATACATTGTCTTATGAAATCTCCATTACTTTATTGGAGAGGAACAGTTGCTAATTATATATATACATATATATATATATGTGTCTATAGGTATGTTTTATATATCTATATATATATATGTTTATAACTATAGAGTTCTTATCTCAATTGGCCCTGTTTGCCTATTTAGTAAGCGGTAGACCTGGGACTTAATCTATAATTGTCTAATTCCAAGTTTAAGTGCAATATGATTTATTTAAAGTTCAAATTTGAAAAATCAAAATAATTTACAATGCAAATTTTATCATTAGCATATATGATAAACAATGAGCAGGTGTGTTTATTGGAAATGTATTTGGCAGAGTTTTACTTTTATAATGTTAGTTTGCTATTTAAATTTACCAATAACTTTTAGTGACACCAAAGTGCATAAGTAGCAAATATTAGCATAATGCTCTCAATTCATTATTACAAGAAAGGAGAAACTAATATCTACAGCAGTTAAGGTGTGGTACACAAATTGATTTTTGTGATAAATAATTTCTCACTTAAAATATTATAAAATTTGCCTCTGACTTTCATTCTTTGTGTCCAAAATATAGAAATATATTTTTAAAACTATAATTATTAAATTAGGGCTTTTTACCTCATGATATTTTTGGTGTAAGGACATTTTACAATCATTTGGCTTCCTTTACAGTTTTCCTTGTGGGGCTTCAATATAACTATCTTAGCATCATTCATTTATGTAAGCTTGTCTGAGTATATTCCATATGAGTAGAATGCCATTCTCCAAGGTTCTTAAAGAAGAAGGGAGGATGATAAAAATTAAAATCAACACGTGAAAGCTTACAGTTAGGAGATGAAAAAAAAGATCTGGTTAAATAGAATAGGTTGAATGTAAAAAGAAGTCAGTATCTGACACAGAAAGTTTCTATGTAAGGATGTCTGACTTTTAAACCAGTAATTTTCAGAGACAGTATGGGAGAGAAATAATAATCACTGGACATGAACTTGAAGAAGTTGAAGAAATAGAGCATGGCAGAACTTTGGATGGTCAGATGCCAGTTTATTATACAAAGACAGAGTCACCTGACAATTATGAATGTAGATAAAACATCCTAGATTACATTTCTTTGGAGAGGAAAATCAGCATCACTGTGTTACCGATGCTCTGGCTTTATAACTTACTAAAATAAGCTTTGAGGCAATTTGCAAAACGAATAATATGTTCAATGGCCTATTGTAAATTATTGAAATACACATGCTGCATATTTTTATTTTTTTATTGTAAAAATACTGTACAGAGGGGGTTACAGTTACATGAGTAAGGTAATGAGTACATTTCCTATCAAACATTATGCCTCCTCCTCCTTTGATTTTTCCCTATCATCCCTTCCCTCCCCACCCCAACTCTTCCCTCCCCCAAGTTGTAAAGTTCTTTTTCAACATAGTGTCTTCTACATCTCATTGTTACAATGGGTCAGCCTGTATCCTTATTTAAGCATTGTGTTATTTCCCTTCCCCTCCCCAAATTAGAAAAATATATATAGATGCAGGACACTGGAATCAAAAAGTGAAAAAGGAGGTTATACCGTGGGGGAAGAGTATACCAAAGAAACAAAAAAAAATCACATAGTACATTATAAATACGTTAAGAACAATAGCAAGAAAGAAAAACCACTTGTGTCACTATCTTTATAGAAAGACTCTAAGTGTGTGTGTGTGTGTGGTGTGTGTGTGTAAGGGAATGCACACAGATATATATTTACATACATATGTCACATATGAAATGTTTGCACTGCTGGTATTTTATGTCTCACATTCATTTGACAGTCCATCCACTTTGACAGCTACTCTTTGGAGAGCCTGCTGCATGTATGAACTCTTGGTTTCATTTCACTTTGTGTTTTGGGAGTATTTTCTGCTGCAAATTTTACTCAACACACAGCTAAGACCTACTGTGTAGCCACAGGGTCCTCTCTGGATCATGACTTCAAACTTCTTTCTTGTCTGGCAGTTCCTACCAGGCAACATGAAGCCAGTTTTTAAGTTGCTTCCAAAGAATGAAGACAATTTTCAAGTTGTTAATGATTTTTCAAGTTGTTAATGAAATGCCATGAAAACATATCCTTGATTTCATAGTAAAATAAAATTTTAGCTTAAACCTCAGCATTTCGTTGTTTGAAAGGTATGCTGAAATTTTCATTTTTTCCACAATATTAATTTTTTTCAGTGAAAATTATTTATACTATTTCTCATACTGGTCACTTTAAACATGGTGAACAAGTCTTTCCAATACCTAACAAATGGGGCAGTCATTCTTTCTGATAGAAGCATAGAATTCCACTGTGTACAAAATCATATTAAGTGAAGTAAGCCAGAACCAAAGAAATATAGGTCCTATGGTTTCCCTCATTTGCAATAATTAGTATATGTCTACGATAATTTTATCAAAATGAGCAGAAAAGCTCAAAAGCAATGCATATGTGACCATATAGGATGCTGCTAAGTGAAATAAACCCCAAGATATGGACACAAGACGTCTTTCTTTGTAGTTGTTTCTAATGTATTATGTGATTATTTTTATTTCCTTTGTATGTTCTTTCCCTATGTTATATACCTTGTTGTTACTGTACTTCATTTTGGTACCCTCCATCTTGAATATACATTTGCCTAATTTGAGGAGGGGAAGGGGAACAACAAAATTCTGAAACAAGGACACAGGATGACCCATTGCAACAATGATACCCACAGGACAGTATATTGGAAATGAACTTTACAACTTAGGGGGCAAGGGGAGGAGTGAAGGATGTGGCGAGGGGAAGGGATAGGGGGAGAACAACAATGCTCGACAAGAATTGTACTCATTGCCTTACTCATGTGACTGTAAGCCCTCTGTACAGCATTTTTACAATAAAATAAAATTTAAAAACATGGTAAACATTTGAAAAATAGCTTATTGGAATAAAACGGTGGCCTCAAGGGTTTTACACACACACACACACACACACACACACACACACACACACACACACACACACACACACAAATAGGTGCATGGCTTAGTATAGAGCTTCCTGGCCCTAAAGAGAAGCCAAGACAAGACTATATTTTTATAGCCCTGTTCTACAAGGAATAAAGAAAAGCTCACAATAGAATCACAATCTGTGATATATTTTAAACGGTGACAGTATACCATTATGTTCCAAATTTGTATAAATATATAATGACTTGTACTTGAGTATAACTTTGTAAGTCTTACTTTTGAGGTTGTCAAATAAATTGCAGATTAAATTACCTCCACTGATTTCTCTGTGATTCTTCTCATCGAATGAATGAAGTTTCCTTATATATATTTCAAAATTAGATCACTCTAAGAAACTCATAGGCTTTATTAGATCAAGGTGTGTGTGTGTGTGTGTGTGTGTGTGTGTGTGTGTGTGTGTGTGTGTGTGTGTGTGTGTGTAAGTTTTTATTAACCATAGAAAGAAATAGTATACCATTTAATAGGGTTAATATTTGGGAGGGCTGGGCCAGTATTCTTTTAAAATAATTTTATACACTCATTTCACTTCCCAAGTAGTTGACATATTTTATATAATAGCTATTATTTAGTTGTGGTAGCACATTCAATTATATTAAATCATGAATTTTCTCAAACTTCTCTTTTAATTAAATTTAAAGTTCTAAAATAGTTACTTTTCCAAATAAGAAACAATTAAATTGCCAAAAAATTGGAGTTCTGTATATTGCAGCATGTATCTTAAAGTAGAGTTTTACCATATGAAGGCGTATTAGTGGCTACAAAGTGAGAGAACCTAGAACACAGAACAGAGAACAACAAAAAGACTGAGCACAATAGGCCACACATTATGTGATATCATTTGTATGAACATTCAAAATGGTCAAGACTATGCAGAAAGAAAGAATTATAAGTAACCAATAAGTAGGTGCCTGGTTGTATGTTAATGATAAACAATTTTGAAAGCAGATAGAATGAATTCAGAGTATTATAAAAGTACCACTGAAGTTTTAATTTCTAATTGGTTAGTTTTCCATGATATTTTAAATTTAAAAAATCAGGCTTGAAATAGTATCACTTTTCAAATTTTAAGACATCAAGAAAACAATTTAACATTTTAAAATACTTTTACCTAGGTACTTGTATACTTCGTTAAAATCAAATTTTAATGTTGCATTTCTTAATAGTGGCTACAGGGGTTTTTTGTTTTTTTTGCATTTTTCAAAAAATAATCTGGTATAGGTCCCATGGTTTCCCTTATTTGCAATATCTAGTATAGGTATGAGTCAAGCGGAAAAGGTCAGATAATGTGATGTTAGGAAAATGAACCCTTAAATATGTATTTTAATGTTTTCGTTTCTTTCATGCATGTGTTTCTAACGCATTTATAAGATTATTTCTTTGTTGCTTTGTATGTCCCTCCCCCACAGTGTAACCCCCGTTTTCACTATATTTGATGTCAGTATAACATGTGGAGGAGATGGGGACAAACAAGTCGTTTAAGGATTCAGGTGGACCTGTTGCAACAATGAGAAGTACAAAATGTCATGTCAAAACCAGCTTTACAATGTCGGTGTGGGGGGGGAGGGGGGTATAATTGGGTGGGGGGAGGGGGGAGGCTGGGAAGGGAGGTGAAGGGTAAACAAAGGAGGAGGCGGCAATGCTTGGTAAGAAATGTACACATTATCCTGCCCATGTAATTGTAGCCCCTCTGTACAGAATGTTCTCAAATAAAAAAAAAATTAAATTAAAAAAAAAAAGAATAATGAGGAAAAAAAAATAATCTGGTATGGAGGGATCTAGAGTTCAATGGTAGAATACTTGCCTGATATGTGAAAACCCTGGGTTTGATTCTACACAAGCAAAATAAAAGTGTCCCCTCTCAAGATTATATGCCTTATTTTTGTAAAATAATAAATGTGTCAATCATAACTTCAAAAATTTGATTATTTTTATCACCTAATATCAAAATTTGATTTCAAAACTGTATCATATCTCTAAACTACTCAAGCCTTTTCCGAGTGCTACCTGTACCTACTTAGAATATTAAAAAACATACTTCTCATCTGATTATGCTCTGATATGATTTTGGAAATGTGATCAATAATTTGGTCAATAGTATCTCACTGCATATTTTATATACTCAATACTACAAAGTATGAGAAAATTGAGTTTTTCTTTTTCCTAGTTTTCACAGCCACCAATGGCCGCCAACAGATGATCTCAATAGCATCAACTGCATGCAATTAACTAAAGCTACCCAAAGTTTCTCTTCTTTTTCACAATACAGTAGATGGACCTTGAAGAATATTATCAGGAAATAGGCAACTGACTAAAAATTTAATTGTGTTTTGTTCTTCTGATTATAAAACCTCGAATAATGAGAGTTGTTGTTCCTTTATAATGTCACTATATTAGCCATACACTTAATTTCAAATTAGAGAACTTTTCTAATAGATCTTTTGAGTTATATAGCCTCCTCACCTTACCCCTTTCCTCTTAAATATACATCTAAGGTTTGGTTGGATGACAATGTCAAGAATGGAATTTTTCTGAATATGACTTTGACAATCACATAAAGAACCAAAGGCCAAATTTTGCATATATAAAAAGTCAGGACCTAATAGGGCCAGTTCTTTTCTCTATGTCTTCAGGTAGACTGATGAACATGATGACTTATCAGCATAAAGAGAAACAATACAGTAATTGATAAACATTCACAGAATTTAAAAGATATGAATGCATGCTAAATATGCATGCTAAATAAAAGATAAAAGATAAAAGAAAATAGTTATAGAAAGTTCTTATTTTCTTATTTATTAGCCATTAACTTTTAAAGGGGGCTTCTGTACTAGACTGCTAAATGCTATATACCATTCTCTCAGGTGGCTTACTTCTTCAAGGAAAAAATATTTAGGTGCCACAGTGAGATTAATGGCTATTTTCATCAGAAAATAGTTCAAGTGGTTTATGTTAGTAATCTGAAGCAGAATATAAAGTTAACAAAAAATTGCAAGCATTAAAACAATTTTCCTAAGATATTATTGCAAATTAAAAAAATAAATACATCATTCTCCCTCTTTTCCCGGCAGTTATAGTTACTCTTATATACTCTAGAATACTGAATGTTACCAATTGCTAACACTTTCTTTTTTTTTTTTTTTTTTTTTTTTTGTTGGTCGTCGGGCTTGAACTCTGGGCCTGGGCGCTGTCCCTCAGCTCTTCAGCTCAAGGCGAGCGCTCTACCACTTGAGCTACAGCGCCACTTCCGGTTTTCTGGTGGTTTATTGGAGATAGGAGTCTCACGGTTTCTCCTGCCCAGGCTGGCTTTGAACCGCGATCCTCAGATCTCAGCCTCCTGAGTAGCTAGGATTACAGGCGTGAGCCACCAGCGCCCGGCTTGCTAACACTTTCAAACAAATCATTGGTCCATAATGAGATATTACAAAATTCCAATGTGTCTATAAAATATTTATTTACTGTTGCATTTAGGAGAACAAAATTAATGCTGTGTTTTATGTTACCAAATGTAGGTCTCTAATTATAATTCATTTCTGGGCATGAATCATTGAAATTATGATTACTACATAATGTGTTTCCAGAGAATCAGATTATTAGCAATATAAAGAATGTTTAAATAACTTCCTATTTAAAGCTTAGGAGAATATAAGGATCATTGTAACAACAGCCTAAATCCATCACTAAACTTCATTAGCATTAGCATATATGTGTGTGTGTGTGTATATATGTATACACATATCTAATTCAGATTCTTTACTCCTTAAAACATTCTAGGACTCTCCATTGTTCTTTTTTTTTTTTAATTTCTCACAATTGATTTCCCCAAGGCCTAAAACACAAACTTGAAACTCTACATTAAAATAGTTAAAATATATTTCTATCTATATTTGCAATGTTTCTTCCTTATATAACTTAACTAGGTGAACTAGCTCCCTCAAAATTAAATTAAACAAAAAATATTGTAAAGTGCTCAGCTGTCATAGTGTATTTCTGAAGCATTTGGCTATTTAGAAGACAATACTACACACAATTGATTAAAGGATGGTGAGTTTAATTAAACTTGTGTCAAGAAATATTTTATATATTTCCTCCAGAAGATAGAACTCATGGGCTTTTAAAAACCTGAGAACAGTCAGGCAATAGGGGCGCATACTTGTAAGCCTAGTTATTAAGGAGACTGAGATTTGAGGATTGTGGTTTGAAGCCAGCTCTAGCAGGAAAGTCCATGACACTCTTATCTCCAATAAACTACTCAGAAAAAGCCAGGAGTAGCACTGTGGCTGAAGTGATAGGGCACTAGACTTGAGCAAAAGGAGGCTCAAGGACAGTGTCCCTGAGTTCAAGCCTCAGGACTGGCAAAAAAAACAAAAACAGAAATAAAAAGCAAAACAAAATCAAACAAAACGTATTTATAATGTACCATGTGACTTTTTTGTTTCTTTGTATGCTCTTCCCCCATGGTATAACCCCTGTTTTCACTGTATTTGATGTCAGTACCCTGCATCTTGTATATACACTACTCTAGCTTGGGGAGGGGAAGGGAAAAAAACAAAACAAAATGCTTAAATAGGGATACAAGTTGACTCATTGTAACCATGAGATGTGCAAGACACTATATTGAAAAATGAACTTTACAATTTACGTGGGGAGGGGGCGGGGAGTTGAGATGGGAGGGAAGGGAAAGTAGGGGAAAAACAAAGGAGGAGGTAACAATGCTTGGTAGGAAATGTACTCGTTACATTGCTCATGTAACTGTAACCCCTCTGTACAGTATTTTTACAATAAAAATGTATTAAAAACTCAGAATATTTTCTACCATTTTAGAGTAATATTTCCTTTCAGTGCATAGTTCTACAAATCTGATGCATGAGAACTGAAGTACAAATTAATGATTAAAAGTTTTTCTATATGGATGATCCATTATTTTGGTGGTAGTAAGGTTTGAAACTCGGGACCCTGTGCCTGTTTGGCAGGAGCTCTACCATATATATATTTTTTTTAAGTAGTTATTTTTCAGATTAAAATCTCACAAATTTGTTCAGAAATGGCTTGGTCCTTGATCCTACTACATCACCCTCTTTTATAGCTCAGATTAAAGGTTTGAATCAAAACACACCTGGCATATGGTCTTTCTCTCATTCTTAGCACTGGAGTTTTAACCAGGTTCTAGAATATGCAATGCTATTACTGTGCTAGTGGAGATATATTCCTAGTCTATAATTTGTTCTTTAAGTAGTGGCTGCAGCTCAAGTTTCAAAGAAGTAAATAAATAACTATACAAATACTTTATCTATCTAGATATTGAGTTCTATGATTAGTTTTTATTTTTATTATTTTTTTGGTTAGGAAAAAAATGAGGGCTTTCTGTGTCCTGTCATAGTAAAATATACTATCTAATGCATAAGAAATTAAATGTTGGTCCAACCTATTTAGAGTGGTTTATTTTTGTCACTAAAATGGTTTTTCAGAGAGGCAGAACAAATCATGTATTTTTATAGACTTTACTTATTTAATTGGGCAGAAAGGAAAGAAAGAATGACAGGAGTAATCAACTTCAAGTCTTCCAATTTAACTGAACTTGAATTCATGTGAAAGAATTATTTATTACTTTCCCCAATGCTAAGCTTTATTTTTCTGTCTTATATTATTAGAAGTAGCGTCTTTTTTTTTCAGCCAGGTAAAAGAATACTGCAATAACACTTCTTGATAATTTCACTTTTGTTTTTACTTTTTTGGTGGGACTAGGGTTTAATTGCAGGGCATTGTGCTTGGCTAGCTTGCTTGCTCAGCTGGCATTGTACAGAACTTTCCTACCAGTGCTGTTTTCAAACCTCCAAATCTTAGCCTCTTGAGTATTTGGGATTACAAATGTGAGCTAGTAGTGTCTTGCTAAAATTTTCTTATTTATTTTCATTGATTATTGTTATTTTTTCAACTGTTTTAATTTGAAATCCATACAAGTTGTTCTTAAAGTTAAAATAAAATTCCCCTCTTCTATTTATAGTTTGGACTAACCTACAAAAGTTTATTTAGTTAATTCATTTAGGACTCAATTTACCTTACCACAATTATACTAGTGTCTTCTTAATTCAAACTCTACTCATAACCCAATACAACACTGAGTATTAACTCAAAAGAAAAGTCTGTTAAATACTAAGGCCCATTTTGATGCATACAGAATTATGTTGGATTGATATAGGGATGCAAAGATAATCGTAGAACTCTTTATCTTTAAAATATGAAATAAAATAAAGAATACAAAAACAATTTGTATTTCAATCAGGCAACTGCATGTGAAACATTTTTTAATTATATAACTACAAGTTTTAAGTACTTTATATATCAGTATACACATATGAATTCCTGTTTACAAAAATATATGCCTAATAAAAATGTATATTATGATGAACATAATTATAAGAACATATCAAAAAACAAGAAGAACATGTTGTGATGGTATTATATAAGGTATATCTCAAAATATACCCAAAAGTTTTCCAAATTTTTATGTTGTAATCATTTGTAGTTACTTGTTCATTTTTATATGTGATAGCAAACAGTAAATTAGCAAGTCCTAAATATTAAGTAACTTGTAGAAGCATAAACAGATAAAACAGAAGTGTATGTATGTATGTGTGTAAACTTCACAACTGTTCAAATAGAATGTAAAATGAATTGTTTAAAATACTTAGGTAGCTAACTAATGTCAAATGTTATTAAATTCTGTCAGTAGTAGACAATTAGTGAAATCAGAGTGTTAGCAAGTCTGTATGTCAGAATATTCACTGTTACATTTTGGCTAAAGTATTTTACTATCAAACATCTTGTCAAAAGGAATATAAATATGTTTCTTAAAATGTTATTTCTTATATTTTGAAAGATCTAAGTCGTTGGAAAGGAAAACAATGTAGGATTTTCTTTAGTATGCAAAGGTTTTTTTCTAAGTTAATTCTTAAATGTTGACCCTAATAAAGTAATAGATAATAATTACTAAACTAAGATCAATATACTTACTCAGTGAAATTTGTGTATGTGCATTCATTTTTCTCAATTGATATTAATATGTACTCTTTACTATTACTGGCTACATAATATTTTACTGCTATTTATTTTGGAGCATATTTATTTTGGAACATTCTAATGTATTTCTTTGAGTTTTAAAACAGTTGTATTTTAAGGTACAAGGTTTTAATTATAAAGAACATTAAAAGAGGGGCTGGGAAGGTGGCTCAGTGGTAGAGCGCTTGCCTTGCATGCATGAGGCCCTGGGTTCGATTCCTCAGCACCACATAAGCAAAAAGAAAAAAGCCAGAAGTGGCACTGTGGCTCAAGTGGTAGAGTGCTAGCCTTGAGCTGAAGAGCTGAGGGACAGCGCCAAGGCCCAGAGTTCAGGTCCCATGACCGGACCCACCCCCCAAAAAAAGAAAAACAAAAAGAACATTAAAAGAAAATATGGAAATACTAACATTTAAGTAACACTATTAAAAACTGATTGATTTTCTCAGTCAGTTTTTAATAAATGGATTTTGAATGTTGCTTTCGAAAAAGAGTAATGAAAAATAATTGCTACTATTTTTTAAGTCCAGTTGGTCACCATAGCCATTGTTTTTTAAATCTCTATACTTTAGTAGAAGATAAAAATAAAATTTTAACAGAAATAGAATTTCTCAATTTAGGCTATGGAAATTGCTCTCAGAAAAAAACATTCAAGGGTTCCAAAAATTCTTAAAATAGCTATCAAAACAGCAATCAGTGAAGCAAAACATATTCTTGTAACAATCATGAATACCATCTGCTTTTCAACAGGAGCCTGGCTTACACTCTAGAACACTAAAAAATTCAATAAAAGTGTCTCTTACAATAAAGTTCTGACATGTTTAAGTAAGTCTAAGAGTACAACACTTAATAGACTGTGTAGTTTGTGGCCATCTGGATGGGGTGGGTAACGTTTTTAAAGTAATCTTTTTAATAGGAAAAAGTAATATTTTTATTATATGAGGTGTAACTATCATCTTTTTGATTTAAAAAATCACCAAAATGTTGTTATACTTTAAGAGAGATGCCTTGAAATGAATTGGTGCCTTGTAGCTCTAAACAAACTTGTTTGAATTCAACTGCTATGTCTTCCAATGGATGTTACCTTCTCACTTGACATTCTGAGAACATGCTACATTAACTTTTCCTAGACGTAACAATTGGCTTGTGGTATAGGAGAAACAGATTTTATGCCGTGTTTATAAAATAGCTATAGATCTGATGCTAGAGATACTTCACGGACACAGGGGCAGGGTGAGGGGAACACTATAAAACTAGAAAGGAGGGGCTGGTAATGTGTCTTATTGGTAGAGTGCCTGCTTAGAATGTATGAAACCCTGGATTTGATTCCTTAGTACCACATAAACAGAAAAAGCCAAAAATGGTGTTGGATCAAGAGGTAGAATGCTAGCTTTGAGCAAAAGAAGCTCAGGGACAGTGCCCAGGCCCTGAGTTCAAATCCAGGACTGGAACAAAAACAGAAAGGAAAATTATGAATATGACTATTAAAACTGATATACCTATTAAAAATTTAGCTTTATATAGTGATATAATTTCCAGCTTGACCCAATATTTAACAAAAAGGCTCTGAAGGATACAGCAATATCTCAGAAAAAATAACAATAGAAGACTTAGGGGTGAAGACCTTCAAAAACTTGTGCATTAAGGAATCTTTAAAGTAAACAGAATTCTACATTGAATTATTATATTTATTAACCATTTTCTAAATAATTAGATTTTCTCAATCATAATATGCTTACTTTTAAAGAAAATTATTAATACTTCTTATGGAGATATTCACCAAATATTTCTAATATACTTTTGTTGTTCCCATGTTAGGCATTGTAAAATAGTCAATCTCTATTACTGAAACAAACATACAAATTACTTTTGCTTCTCTAATACTGGAATTAAATTAAGGATCACCTGGATTTAAAGAAGATGCCAGACACAGAATAAACATGTGCAAACCGTAATGACTGTATTACATGTTCATCTGTCAATTCCAGAAAGGCTACTTCATCAGTAAATGTCCTAAGCTTTTAAGTTTATTATTATGATTATTATGACTATTATTATTATTATTAATTTTGCATTATGAAGAGTATCATACTTGCTAAGCCATCATAACACTACTGGGCCATCCCTAGTCCTTTGCTTTTTTACTTTGTTTTTCAGATAGGATCTCCTATTAACTTTGTCCTGATTGGTTTTGAAGAAAGGTTCCTTCTACTTCTGCCTCTGAAGCAGCTGGCTTTGAGAAATGTGTGCCCAGCTCTGCATTCTTACCTATTTAATGCAAACTTGCTGTCTGGAAGAAGGTAAATAACCCTAACCAACCATCCTTTTAATGAATTCCTGTGTCCTTGATCTGTATTGAGGATTATCCTTTGTCTTATCTGTTTATATTCAATGCTTATTCCATCATGCTAGGAAATGAATATTAATTGCATTCACAAAAACCCAGACTGCAACTGTGATGTGAAAGATAACAATGTTAGCAAGTAATCTTCAATCCCATTAAGTCATAAGATAATAAAACTTCTTTCTCCATTTCCTCAATAAAAGCTTTTTTTCTTTGGTGTTTCTAAGTGAATGTGTGCTTTCCTGTTTCCTCTTCAAACTTATGATGCAACAGTCCTCCCTGAAATTTACCATTAGGCCTCTAAAACACTAGGAGTTCAGTTACCTTCTAAAGTGTGCAAATAAATGATTAACATCAACTCATCCATTGTCTTCTAACTGAAAAGAATCACTCTTACCGTGAAGCCCTCGGTATACTGAAAAGGAGCCCTGGAACTTTCGTCTGCTGTTGGACTCAGAGGCTTGGGGTCAGACATAGAACGCTGCATCATCTTGGCTGCCTTAGGACTTGCTGGGGGAACTTTAGCCATATCTGGATGCAGTACTTTCTGTGGACTTATGTCATCAGGGAGGGGTTTTTCGTAAGGTACAAAGGCTGATTCTAAGGCTTTGCCTGGTGAAAGTGGTGAGATGGGTGAATAAAGGACTTTTGGAGATTTGGGTGGGGAAGGAGCCAGCTGGATTGTGGAATCTGCCCGAAGGTGAGAGGAAGAATACCCAATCTCTAAAGGTGTTGGGCGTTTCTTGTCTTTGGGTGGAGATGTGGCACTCAGATATTGAGGACTTTGTGTGTCTGAATCTGCTTCTGTTTGACATCCTAAACTGCCCCCTTTGTAAGTCTTTTCAGGTGCTGAAATATGTTTAATTATTTCTACCTTGGCATCCACTCGTGCTCGTATGGAGGGTGTTCTTATGGTTCCCACTGGTTCAGTCTGTACAGATATCTCTGCGACTGTCTGAACTGCTATGCTGGAGACTTTGGAAAGGTGTTTGGTCTTGTCAGCCTCTGTCGTGCTGTCGCCGTATTTCCCAACACGGGCTTTTCTCCTTGATCTGGAAGGCATATCCCATTCATCCTGATCTTCATCATCAGTTTGCACACTGGTATCCACACTCTTTTTAGTTCTTCTTCTCCTGCTTGCATAACTCCGATCTGCAGCATCTTCATCGTCTGTCTGTACACCACTGTCCATGATTTTCTTAAAATTTCTAGGATCCTCTGCCATAGTTTCTCCCACCTCATCATACTGTCCCCGAACTTTACCTCCAGAGGTTCTCTTTTTAGACTGTTTTTCCTCTTTTACAACAACATCTGCCAGAGGTATTTCTGAAACAGTGCTCAGGATGCCTGGTGGGGCAATGTACTGAGTCACACCATCTGATTGAACTGTGTACCACCCTTGGCTCTGTGGTATTTCAATAGCCACCACAGCAGAAGCTGTGGTTGTGGCATCTTCAGTGGCCCAAAACTGCCCACCTTCAGGGGTAGCATACTGGCCTTCCAACATGGCCTGCTCTGTGGTGGTTTGTGGAGAAGCAGTTCCAGAAGGGTCATAGTTATACTGGTAGATCTGGCGAATCTTTTGCTCCTCGAGCTGCTGGTGAAGCTGCTGTTGCAGTTGTTGTATCTGTTCCAGCTGTAATTGTTGCTGGGCTAGTGTCTCCTGCCTCATCATGAACTGGGCCTGGCGTTCTTCTTCTTGCTGGTAGAGAAGGTGCTGCTTCATAGACTGCAGCTCCTCCAGTTTTTTTTGAACCATGATCTTTTCTTGTTCTCGGAACCTCTGAATTTCCTGACGTTCCCACTCCAGTTCCTCCGCAAAGCGTTGCTGCTTAATTTTCTCCAATTCTAAGAGCTCCCGTTCTAAGTCAAGTTGTTGTTGCTGCTTGTCTTCTTCAGGGACAATTATAAGACTGCTCTCATCTCCCACCACTTCAGGAAACACATCAGATGCTGTGGTTAACGTGGGGACAGTGTCTATGGTCTCAGCAGTCAGAGTTTCCATAGTGATGGTTTGCAAACTGGCACTGATATCAACACCAGTCACTGTAATGTCTGTTTCAGATGCACCTGTTGTTATGAAATATGACCTAGGCATTGGCTGCGTCTGCTGCAGGGTGGATAATGAAGTCACTGAATCAGCGGCATGAACACCAGACAAATCCCTCACAGTGGTGCTGAAGATGGAGCCAGGCTGTGTGGTAATAGCGAAGGTGGAAGGGACTGGCGTTGCTACTGAAGAATAGACAACACCATTAGATGACCTCAAAACATTCCCCACGCCATATTGGGGTCCTGGAGGTGGAGTCATTCTTGCTGTGGAATACTGAGGGGTACTAATCCCAATTCCTGAAATGACTTGTCGTGTTTCTGGATATGAACCTGTAGTCTTGCTTGAATAATCCATTACCTCACCTGAAATACAGGGCAGAGTTATAGTCCAGTTCTCAGAATGGGATGATTTTTGGTTCTGAAAGCCCTCTCATCCTGATGAACATAATGAATAGGACTGCATGCAAATCCATAGGTTAACCTAACCGGATGCAGAAGAAAAGCAATGTTGAACATGCAGGCACATGCAGGTGACTTGGGCAGAACAAATTAAAAAAATAATGAAGAAACAAAAGTGCACATGTACTCCAAAATGTCTTGCCAAAACATCCAAAAGAAAGAGAAGCAATACAATTGGCATAGGGATCGCATTTTCATCCTGAAATGAGATGAGGAACATCATAATGATATTTCAGGGAAAGATCTGTTGCCATAGGATACTGACCTGTTGTACTTCTCCCTGAAGTTAGATCTACTGCTGCATCAGTTCCTCCAGAATAATCAAAAGCATTCTTACTTTTATAGAAAAAATGTCCAGCTTCTGCTAAATTGGTATCCGACATGGATGGTTTCATTCCTCCAATCCCTCTATAACCATATGGCCCTGATCGATCATATTGATAATGGTCGTCCCTATAGCCAAAGCGATCCTCGGGAAGAGTAGTGGCAGGCTGCTGTGTTGTACAGCTCCGTCCAAAAGGTAACTTATAAACCATGTCACAGCACACAGCTCTTCTTCCAGCAGTCAAATCAACAGGCTTTTCATCATCTTCTATTATTTTGGTTACCACATTTGAAGTAGATTCATCCACTGTAACAACAGTTTTATGAGACTTCGTTGTACTGAGATCTACCACTTCCCCATCAATGTTTCCATGGGATGTGGTACCATCAGTCCATCCATTTGTGACACCAACAGGAGGCACAGAGACAGGTTTGGTAACAGCTGCTGCCCCTGCATGTGCTGAAGTACTTAAAGACAAGTTTATTGGTGCTTCTTGCCTGACTGTGGGAAAGGCCTGGCCACTTGGTGTCCTGTATGGAGACTCAGCAGGCTTTGTGGTAAGCTGGAGTGGTGTTATCATTTTATGCTCTATACCCACCAGGCTTTCTGTACCTGTTGTGTAACTTGTAGTCGCTGTACAAGTGACAATAGTCATTTGAGTGTCCAGGGTTACTGGAGTCACTAATGATGGACTTGCACTGAGATTTATAATAGAAGGCTGGACAGCACTAATCTGTCTCCCATAAACATCATGTGCTATGGTCTGTCTTTTCACATCTGTTGCAGAAGCAGAAAGATCTATACATTTCTCAGTTGCTTTAACTTCAGGTTTTGGTATTGTTCTCAAATCAATGACATCATTAGCAAGTTGCAACTTTCCATTTTCCTTATGCTGATGCTTTTCTAAATGTAGGTTATCTAGTGCAAGAGGCTCTGGAGGAATTGATATAGAAATACTGCTGGGACCAACACTTGGGACTGTACTTCTGGTTGCTGAAACTTCTGGCTTTGAGATTCTGGTTGTGGGAAATTGTTGAAGTGAAGTTGGACCCACTTGAAACGAAGATGGAGTTGCAACAGGGACAGCAGAAAAGGGCTCCAAAGCTCCTGAGATATACAAGTTCGGTTGTGAAGAACTTGGCATTTCTGCAGCTGTTGTAGCAGGAACTACAGAAAACACTGGTTCAAGGGAAACCAGATCTTTTGGGGGCGATCCTAAGGGCCAACTGGTAATTGCCTGACTAGCTGCAGAATCTGTTGGAGTCCCAGGCTCAGATGGTAATGTAATAACCACGTAAGTTTCCATGAGAGATTTAGAATATCTAGGGGAGGACTTGTTAGAGTGTGGGGAAAGGGGAGAGGTGGGGGAAGGCAATTTATAATCTGCAGAAGTCACTAAGTTTAAGGACATACTTGAAGTTAGTGATAGACCTGTTGGTTTAGGGTACACATCTGGTGTTTTCTGTATGGTTACTGGGGGTTGAGGAACTGTTGGCTTGGGAGCAATGGGAGGTTTGCTTGGCTCAGGTCTGTGTGTAAATACAAGTCCAGAAGGAATTGAAGAAGGCTTAGGAGGGACAGGAGGAGGTGCGGAGGTACATATTTTTGTCCCAGGTAACCCATCACTCCTCCGAGCGGCTGTGGTCTCTATAGCAATAACAGCATCAGCCAGGAGTGTGCCTGCAGTGGTTGCAGTCACTGGAGCTGCAACTGTTGATTTTTTTTTAGGATGAATTGGTGGTTTAGGTGCAGTTGAAGGGGGTAATGGTGGGGGAGGAGGAGGTGGAGGAGGGGGAGGAGGAGGGGGAGGGGGAGGGGGAGGAGGTGGGGGAGGTTGGGCTGACATGTCCAAAGAAGTACTTCGGAAGAATGGATGAGATTTCGTTGGACGGGAGGAAACACGAGGACTGCCAGATGGTAACTGAGATCGAAGGTTTTCCTGACCAGAGACCTTTCTGGATATTGAGTACGCATCTGAAAGCTGCTCTTTTATTGGTGGAGCTACTACAGAAGACATTGGTTTGTCAAATCTAGTTTCAGATAAGCTCATATTTGCTAATTCATCCTCAGTCTCCTTTATCTTATCTTCATAAGCTTCTAAAACTTCCAGAATAACTCCATCTCCAGTTTCCTTCTTTCCTTTTTTTATAGACTCTTTTTCAGGTACAGGAAAGTCAGTGGAAATAGTGTCAGTCATTAGATCTTCCACTTTAGTTCCTACTGATGTGACTGAAGGTGTTATGTCAGATAGGAAAATTCCAACTTGGTCAGAACTCCTACTTTCTGGCATAGTGGTTTGGTCTAAAGACACACTTATTTCTTCTGGGTAGTCTATAATGCTGCCTGGAAAATAAGTTGATGAAGAAATTTCCTCTGAATCTTTGAACTTAGTAATTATGTCCACTGGCTCTGTATAAATTGTGGTTATGCTATCCAAGGTAGTAATGGGCGAGGAGCTATCTGTGGTGCAAATTGAAGACACAGATGATGTGAGAGAAGGGGTGTCAGATGGCGGAACAGAAGTAGCACTTTCCGAAGGCTCTGAGTAGGTCAAAATCAGTGACTCATGGGCAATTATCTCTTGAATTTCTCTTGTATAGTTGGTTACATATTCATCTTCAATTTCTTCTGCGGAAAAATGTTGTGTTATTTTAACATCAGGAATAGAGAGTGTTGCACTGCTGGTTGAGTCAGAAAGGGATGCTCCTGAGAGGACACTCGATGTCAAAGATGCATCTGGAACCCTGTCAAAGTCCAAAGTGGATTCTATCATGTCCTCCCCAATGGTGGGGTGAGTGGGGGTGGTATCAGGTGTTAACTGCATCTGTTGTCGTTTCATGAGTTCTTCATAGGCAGCATCAGCATCCAACAATTTTTTTTCTTCACTAGTAGATGGAACCATAGTACCCAGATCCACGATCTCATGGCTTTCTGGAATAATGTAAGAGCTGGAAACAATGTCTTCTTGAGGTACAAGTGAATGTAAGCTTTCTAATTCATAAAACTCTTTCTGGAGGTCTGTAATTTTCTGCATAGGATCTTCATAAATCTGCTCTGGAAGTCTTATTTTTTGCTCTCTTCCTCCTCTCTGCTGCATAAACCCATTTTCTTCTTCTTGCTTTGTTAGCAGGCTTCCATCTACAGACCCATTATATGTATCTTCTACTAAAGACTCATAAATATAATCTTCTATTAACATACCACCATACAGAGGCTCCTTTTCAAACACTTCATCTCGTTCATTTGCAGCTGGAAAAGCTTTATATTTGTGGGGTTTGTGCATCATTTCTTCATACATCTCCTCAGCACTTTTTAATGCCTTCTGACCACCTTCTTTCTGCATAACAGCTTGCTCATCTGTTGGGGAGTATAAAGACACAGCTGTGGGCAATTTGTATACTTTTTGTACTTCTATTATTTTTTCTGGGCTGATTTCAAAACCTTCTGGCTCTGATTCAATGCTAGGTGAGTATTCTGAACAAGAGGATCTGTGGAGTTCCTCCATTTCTGCCGCCTGACGTAATTCTTCCGTTGGAGATGCATCTTCGATGGGAGACAGATTACTAGGTGGTGTCTTTGGTCTTTCCCTCCTTCTTTGAGCTCGAAGTTCATCTTTATCTTTCTTTGATTTCTTGCTGGAACTCTTCCTTTGTTGCTGTTCTAGTTCCCTCTGCTTTTCTTGTTCTTTTAGTAGTTCTTCTTCCTCTCTCAATTCTTCTTCCTCTGAAGAATCTTCAATAGTAGGTAAAAGTGGGCCATGTGACCTGTGCCGAGCTTTGCGCTGCTGTTTACTCTCGCCTTTTTTGTGACTTGGGCTGCTGTCACTATCCTCGTCAAGTGAGGATACAGATGTAGGGGATGTGCCGGGAGTGAAGCTAGAAGCATGGAGACTAGAAGATCCTTCTCCCCTTGACCTGTCCTCTGGTGAGTCTGTCAAGCTTTCCATTTCTAGTTCTGGCTCTTCATCAAAATACAAAGTGGTTTTTTTCTGTGAAGATTCTGCAGAGTATTTATCTGCCGTGGTGCTATTGAGTTCGATCGTTTTAAACCGACGTAGCCCTCCTCCCCCAGTGACAACAAGTTCTTCACTCTCCTGGCTTTTAGTTTCCCGGTATTTAAGTTCAGGACTTTCATCAAATGTTTCATCATCCTCATCATGCCACGAATGACGCCTTCCTGCATCATCATCAAAGCCTATGCTACTTTTACGAGTCAGTCTCCTGTGTTTCCCTGCCATTCCCTTCCCTTTCACTTTCGTGTCCTCTTTCTTCTGGCTCTCCGAGATACTGCTAATCTCTTTGAGTTGGTTCCTGATAAACTCATCGTCTTCAGAACCCGAGGCATCTTCATCAGCACTCATTTCTATGATTTGTTTCCGAATAAAGTCTTCTTCTTCCCCTGATCCTTGGCTGTCTTCCTGTTTATACTCATCACTGCTTGAAGAACCAACACTGGTTCTACGTTTTCTTTGTGGAACAGGTGAGTGTTCACTTTCACTGCTGTCTTCAACTGAGTCATAGGGCTGCCTTCTTGCAGTTATATCCTCAACAAATGCAGATATTTCTTTGTGGTCCTTACTGGATGGAATACTTTGTAGGCTATCTTTTTTTGAAGAGTCTTTCCTTTCTTCTTGGTTCTCCTTGAGCTCCTCTTTTGAAATAGTACTTTCCAGGGTTTCAGATAAAATTTGAGTTTTCTGTTGATCTTTAGATTGCTCGGAAGAAACCATATGGGGCTGGATTTTCTTTTCTGACTTTTCATCAACAAGCGTACTTGCCTGAGCTTCCAAAATGGATAGCACTGTACTTTCTAACTTTGCTAAGTCTGAGGGGCTGGAAGGGCTGCTTTCTTGTGAAAAGGAGTCCTTTTTGAGTCCCCTTAGCAGATCCTTTTCATCACTTGGAATAAGACTTGGAATTTCACCAAGAGAACCTGATATTCCATCAGAAGAATAGCCTGTGTCACTGAGTCCTTGTGGGCTTTTAGGTTGCTGAGAACTTGAAGTTTCTGATTTATCCTCTTCCTTTTCCTAGCAGAAAGGAAAAGATATAGGCAAACTTAATGTGGTTGAACTACTTGCAAATAGCTGCTCCATTACTCCCAAACAACCACTAAGAACTGAGAAATAATTATGGCAAATATTCAACCACATGCCAGAATTAAAAAAAAAAAGTTAAATGAAAACAGTTGATATTTAATGATTGAGGTTAGTGTTCATTTAACCTCAACTTAATTTACAGGTTAATACTCAATAGTATTTGATTTTTTTTCTGTCAATACTATACACATTACATTTCTTTTTTTTTCTTCCTCTCTCATTTTCTTTCAAAAACATTATCCTGCTTAATTCATTTACTACGGGATGAAGTTTAAATTGCCAAGAAAACTTTTATTGATAATTTTGTCATTAACACAGAAAATGCTTTTGGTCTGTGAAGTCTGGCAAAAGATAAGAAATGAAAGAACCACTGGATTGACCATCTGATTGATTGGGAACTGTATGCAATGGAAGAAATTTTACTTAATAACAATGTAGATAACATGCCACAAACTCATGTACTTCTTATATCAAACTATTTTTTTTTTGTTTTTTTGTTATGGGAGTCAAACAAAACACTACTTTTAGAGTATATTGTGAATCTGTAAAACACTAGATATTTTAATTTGTTAATATCGTTCTCTGTATCATTCTGAATGCATGTTTCAAAATGATCAATTTTGCAACTTTTATGCAAAATTGATTGAATTTATCAGTTCACGGAAGGAGAAATACTCAGTTTGTTATTGCATGGAATTGTTCATCACACTTATTTTCATCATCCCACTTCAAAGCTGTTTCACAAATATTTGCTATGTCATTGGAATTCGAAACTTCTTTGCATTTTATGAAAAAGGAGGGCCTTTAAACCAGTACAGTAACTAATTTTGTGAACAGGAACATGGGATTTCCAGGGAGTTGGGTCACTTTGATATATACCATGCTCTTGACCTGGCTGCCTTCTTTCGCTGCCTTCAAGCTTTTTGCTGGTTAATTGGAGATGAGTCTCATGGAATTGTCTGCCCAGGATGTTTTTACAATGCATCCTTAGCTTTCAGCCTCCTAAATAGCTAGGACTATAAGTGTGAAGTCTCCTGTGTCCAGGTATATACCTTCTTATGATTATATCTTTCTTAATACTAAAGATGTTTTTTAAATAATAAAGTAACTATAAAACGTCTGATAGAAATCATGCCTGCTCTAAAATTTATCAAGACCAAACTTTCTTGGCTCATTTCAGATATATTTCAAAGTATACATGTTTTACATATATGTGTGTATGTATATGTATATACATATGCATATATATGTGGAAGAAATATAACTATTATTTCTAAAAATCATTGAATATAATGAAAAAATTACCAAGAATTTTTTTGAGAAATTATATTTTTAAACAACAGACTCTGAAGACTCTATTGACATTTTACAAAAATAAGATTAGGCCCAGATATATAAAATGTGACAAAGGAAGTCAAGAGATACTACACAAGATATTAATGCATAAATCCTAATTATCCACTCTAAAGCCCCCTTTGTATGTGACTTTTCTTTACATGGCCATGCCAGCCTTCCCTCTTCATTACATCTTCCAATCCACACATCCTTATTGGTCCTAATGTTTTCACATACTTCATAGGATTCACTCAATATCTGTTGCTGGTACTAATGTCATTATGATCCTCGCCCTCAAGTGACTCTTCTTATTCTATACAAGAAAGTATAAAGTCTACAAAATGTTTGTTTTGTTGAAATATTCAGAAGGAAAAAGTTACATATTTATTTCACTTTGATACATGCTAAACCAGCTTTCAGCTATCTAGACCCATAAATGGGGTAAAGTATTTTTCTATTTGATTGCATTGCTAGCTTGTGAGCCACATGAAGTAGATCTTTTATCTCTTTGATTTAAAGTGTCTACTTATTCATCCTTAAAAATGTTATTAATAATAATTGAAGAGTTTTCTTTTATACACAGAGATCAAGATATGGAAGCATTTATCCACTGTCCATCCATTTATCTTTCTGCATTATCCTGTTGTCTTCTGAGAGAACAGGTTAGAGTAATTGTATATTTTGTATACATGCAAGTTTCTTACCACTGATTGATTAATAGCATCTATTAACAAGAGAAAATTAGATCAATAAAGAAGCAGTAGATGAAACAGAAAAAGTTGTAAGTTGAATATTGTTTTCTCTAATTATTCATCTTGAAATAGGTATTTGAAGTACCATAAGTCTAAGGGAGGGCTAAACAGTTCACATGAGGGTGACCTAATTTGGCTTATTTCCCCCCCCCCCCATCTTATTACATAGGGCTATTGCTTCAAAATAGAAGAGGGTGTATTTATATTAAGCTGTCTAGTAATGTACTATTTAATAACATGAATGGATTTAAATAGTTCTTTCTAAATTATATATATGTAAACATTTATTACATATATATAAATCACTGATTTTGAAAAATTATTATTTTTCATTAATTAGAAAATTTAATTTTTTTACTTTTTACATGAAATATAATATAGAACAACCTTTGACATTCTTATATAAGAATAAGATTCCATGTATATTATTTGACCTCTTTGATATAGGCAGTGAATGAGAAAACCTACATTTTAAATATACTCTTTTTTGCTATTATTAATTTTTATCTTAAGGTAGTTACTAAAGGAATAAGCATATTGTATATTATTATTATTATTATTATTATTATTATTATTATTATTATTATTATTATTAATGGAACAAGATAGAACCCATGGCCTTGTGCTTGCTAGGTAATCACTCTACCAATCAAGCCATAGCCCTTTGCTTAAGCATCCATTTAAAAACAGAAAAATATCAGTTTTCATTTCACCTAGAAAAACATTTTTATGTATTTTTAGCATTTAGCATTGACTCTATCATACTGTTCAATTTGTGCTACATATTGCATTTTTCCATCTATAAAAACATTGATTAATAAGGGGAAATTTAGTTTTTCTGGGCTGTGTATTTAAAACAATTACTGAGAAATTCCAAAGGCTAAAATTCACTTTTTAGATTTCTAACTTACAAACAGAGAATTAAATTTTCCTTTTCCATCCAACATTCTATTGTCATATATAGAACAAAAGACCAATAGTGAAAGGACAGGGATGATTTTAAACCCTAACTGAAATTCTTTTGGTATATTGTAAAGGCTTCATTAATACTTGAGAAAATATCAAACTGTATCAGTTCCATCAAAGTGCTAAAGTTTTTAGCCTTCCACATTGAAGGAAAGCAAAGCTTTTTGAATATCATTGGGGGCTCAGAACTGAATTCTAGATTAAATATAAAAGTATGCAAAAAAGTCATAGTAAGCATGTGGTTGATTTTCTTAAAGCCATTCAATTTTTATGGGTTAGAATTAAACAACAGATGCAAGAACATTTGCCATGTATACAAAATATCTGCTAACATAGATTGATAGGTTTATATTCCAACAAAACTGAGTCCATAAATTCCCTGGGCCTGGAGCAAAGATTAAACACTTTCATCTAATGCAACATAAAATAATGGTTTTACTACAAAAAATCTGATTATTTTTCATCCTGGTTCTGTAGTCATTAACAAAGATTATATACTAAAGTTTACTCAAACTTTGGTTTCTGTATACAGTGTTTCAGTATAATTTCTATCAAATACAAACTTAAGCACTATTCTGCTTAGGTAAATAGGTAAAAAAGGCAGAATTTCATACCAACATGACTTAAAAAAAACATTTGTGAACACTAGGTCACAACAAAAATTGTAGCTATGTGGAAAGTGGAGATTAGGATGATTATATAGACTGGGCAAAAAGTGTGTGAGAACTCCATCTCAGCCAATTAAAAGTTTGCCCTATTAGCACACACTTTTCATCTTAACTACAAGCAAGGAAAATAAATTGGAGGATCTTGGTCCAGGCCCAGCCTGGACAAAAATCAAGACCGTACATCAAAAATAACAACAAGAAAAAGTGATGCTCAGACAGTATAGCACTTACTAATCAGATATTGACTTCAAGCCCTAGTACTGAAAACAGACAGATAGATAGATAGATAGATAGATAATAAAAGAAAACAATAAAGTTAGATTTCAGAGGGGTAAGAAAGCAAAGCTAATCTGTTATTCAGGGATCTCCTTAATGTGGTACAGCTTTTCTGTCAGCTCTGCAAAAATGATCCAATGGATTCCAAGAAAAAATTAGGATTATTACTGTATTGTGAAATAAAAGAATGTGTTACTTATCTATCAACTGTGGTGTTCTCTTCCTACTTATAAGTTGGTCACTGGAAGAAAACTGAAAGTTCTATGTTAAAGAGTGAACAATCAAGCAATTATTTCATTTATTCAGCTTTAAGTTAAACCTTTCTCTTTTCCTAAAGATAATTGTGGTTTATATTTCCTACTTTGAACTAAACCAATTTTCTCCTAGTGGACAAGTAGGAGACAAAATATTGCTGCAAAAGATAACTATATTAAGGTAAGAACATATTCCTTAGGAACATAGTTCTATGGCTACAGGCTTTTAGGCTACAGGCTTTTTAGCAGCAACATAGCAAAGTATAACAATGGTAAATTAAATCAGATATAACATGAGAGCTAGACAGAAATGTTTGACCTTGTCAAGAAAACTATTTGAAGTCTGTACCTACCTACATTATTGTGAATAGCAATCCTTACCTTAAATAGACAACATGCTTCAAAATCATGGCCTACTGGCTGTGATGCTATGGACAGTTTTCCACAGGGAGAAGCAGTATAAAACAGGAGTTCTATAAAGCGACCAGGAGAGGCACAGGGTGATAGCTACAGCCAGCATCAGATTGTAGAAACAATGAAATCTGTTTTTGCTGTTGTTGTTATTATTGGTAATATTCATTAATATAAAGTAAGGACACTTAGATTTAGTAGTTAACAAATAATGTATCATCTACCACAGATGTGTTCAAAATACCATGTCTTAAAGCAATTAACAGTCAAGTGCCAGTGGCTTATGCCTTTAATTCTAGCTACTCAGGAGGCTGAGATATGAGGATCATGGTTCAAAGTCAGCTTGGGTATGAAAGTCTGTGAAATTCTTATAGACAACCACCAAAAAAAAAAAAAAAAAGCCAGAAGTAGAGTCATGGCTCAAGTGGTAGAGAGCTTGAACAAAGAGACCTGAGCTAAAAAGGCCAGGGAAAGTACCCAGTCCTCAATTCTAGCCCCCAAACAAGAACCAAAAAACAGAAATAACAAAAACTACAAACATATAAAACGTAGCCCATCAGAATTACAGTGGATTTTAAACATGTATCATTAAAATCTTATTACTTGGGGCTGGGAATGTGGCTTAGTGATAGAGTGCTTCCCTAGCATGCATAAATCCTTGGGTTTGATTCCTCAATACCACATAAATAGACAAAGCTGGAAATGGCGCTGTGGCTCAAGTGGTTCAAGTGGAAGAGTACTAGCCTTGGGCAAAAGAAGCTCAAGGACAGAACCCAGGCTCTGAGTTCAAGTCCCAGAACTGGCAAAAAATTATTACTAATAAAATACTTAATTTCTGTATGAATAATTTGTTATATGTGAATTAAAATGATTCAATTATATATGATGCAAGACTTTCACAACTAAAAATGAGCCTCTATTAAAAGGATGTGATTGCCATTGCAAATATTACTTTAAAATTCCACTATAAAAGTGATATTATTCAAGATTATATTTGCATTATGTTTGGATTTTAAATATTTCAATTTTAAAAACATCTAACAAAACTCCTAACAGATATAATTTTAAGGTGATGCTAAATACTAACATAAATCATGGATTATAAAATGAGAGTTATTCTTGAATTTAACTATATTTTCTTAATTTTAGCAACATTTCATGGTTTATCATACCTTAATGGCTTTCAAGTAAAGAAAACTCACTTTCCTCTTGCAAAATCAGTTTGCTACACAAATAGAAACTTATATAGTGACATATTATTTTATCTTAAAGGGAAAAACTGACTGGTTTATTGTGGACAAAAATTCAGAAAACTTCTGAAATCACTCTGAGATTATGATAAAATATCTAATAAGAATGAGACAAAATTAATTTTATAACTATTTTTATGTAAATTTGCTCATTACCAAGAGGTCAAATTTATGTTTTACGTCTCTGAAAATATAATCTTTCCTTCCTTCATTCCTTCCTTCCTTCCTTCCTTACTTCTTTCCTTCCTTACTTCCTTCCTTCCTTCCCTCCCTCCTTCCTTCCTTCCCTCCTTCCTTCCTTCTTTCCCTCCTTCCTACCTTCCTTTCTTCTACCTTCCCTCCCTTTCTCTCTCTTTTTTCCTTCCTTCCTTCTTCCCTCTCTCTCTCCTTCTGTTCTTCTCTCCCAGTGGTATTGAAGTCTGAACTGAGGGTCTTCTGCTGGCTAGGGTGGCACTTTAACTGATGCCTCAGCTCTTCTTGCTACAGTTATTGTGTTTATAACTTGTGCCATCCAGGACTGTGATTCTTAAATTCATACTTCCCAAATAGATGGGATAAATTGTGTTAACGTTTACTATTTGGAATTGGATTTTCTGACATTCTGCCCAGAGTGACTATCAATTGAGTAGCTAGGATTACAGTAAGCCACTGTACCCTGCTGGAAGTCTTCACTTCTCTAATTGCTCTTGAGCAATTCATGTACAAAGGTAAAATTTAGTACATTATATCCATGAGACAAGGTAAAATTTAGTACATTATATCCATGAGACATGTTTGTATAGTAAAAACATTTAACTTACTGTTTTTTCTTTCCCAGGTTCCACTTGATCAGATTTTGCAATGCCCACTGCCTGCGGCTGTTCTTTCATCTTTATGGTTGTCTTGTCTTCTTCTTTAGGCAAACTGGGAGGTGTACCAGCTGGTAACTTGTCTGCTTTGGTGTGTGGTTGTTTCTCTTCTTGTATTGCAACTGGGACCTCTCCACTTTGAGGCTTTTCTTCAGAAATCTGTGGTTCAGTTGTAAGTACGTCATGCTTTACTTCTTCTAGGGGCACTGTTTTTACTCCTGAGGGTGCCGTTCTGTCTCTAGGAACTGGTTTCTTTTCCTCAAGAGGTAGCTTCTTTTCTTCAGGAGCTGGTTTCTGCTCTTCCAGAATAAACTGTTTTTCTTCTAAGATTGTTTTTTCTTCTTCTGGGGGTGGCTTCTTTTCTTGAAGGGTTGAAACTTTGTCTTTCTCTAGTTTTCTCTCCTCTTCTTTTTGACCTGTGGTTACTTTTGAGGAAGGTTTTTCAACTAAAGGTGTTTCTTTTTGTGGAATTAATTTTTCAGCTTCAGTTTTTATTTCCAGTTCCTTCTTTTTGACTTTAACCTGGGCAGGTATCGCTGCTTTCTCAAATGGTTCTACAGGGGCAGGCACAGGGGAAGCCTTGGGTCCCACTGGGGCAGATGGCATTTTGCCCATGTCTCCAAGCTGCCCAGAAACTGCTCTCAGAGTTTGGCAATTTAAACAAAGCCATTCTTGAATCTGCAAATAGAATAGCAATGAACTGATTAGCTCTACTATATTAGATCTATTCCAGATTATTTTCCAAGGAGAAAATTTAAACAATATTTAATTGGTTTCTTTCCTATGAAGAAGTGTTATTGCTTTCTAAATCAGCGAATGAATATTTTTAAAGATTATGAAAAGACTTTAAGATCTAATGAAGTAGAAATGGAAACATGTTTGAGGGGCAAAGGGAAACACAGGAGTGGAGTGAGGAAGGCTAAGAAAATGCAGTCATTGTATTCAATGTATGTTAAGTACAAAAATGAACTATATAATTTGTGGGTAGGAATGGGAGGGGGAAATGGAGAGAACAAAGGAAGAGGGGACATTGTCAAGAAGTGTTGTTCATATAAGCTGACATATGAAATTGTAACAACTTTTTGAAGCTACTTAATAATAACAATAAAATAAATCTAATGAAGAGAAGGAAGAAAGAAAAAAGATAGAAATAAATGTGAAGGGAGAAAGGCAATAGGAAGAAAATGAAGAAAAGTAGGTAGACGAAGGAAGGGAAGGGAAGGGAAGAGAAGGGAAAGGAAAGGAAAGGAAAGGAAAGGAAAGGAAAGGAAAGGAAAGGAAAGGAAAGGAGAGGAGAGGAGAGGAGAGGAGAGGAGAGGAGAGGAGAGGAGAGGAGAGGAGAGGGGAGGAGAGGGGAGGGGAGGGGAGGGGAGGGGAGGGGAGGGGAGGGGAGGGGAGGGGAGGGGAGGGAAAGGAAGGAAGGAAGGAAGGAAGGGAGGGAGGGAGGGAGGGAGGGAGGCAGGCAGGCAGGCAGGCAGGCAGGCAGGCAGGCAGGCAGGCTAGGGCCAAACCCAGGGAAATACTCATATTGGTAGAGAAATTTATAGGCTTGAGAAAAAAAAAATTTTTTTTTGGTCCAGTTGTGGGGCCTGAACTGGGCGCTGTCCCTTAGCTCTTCAGCTCAAGGCTAGCGCTCTACCACTTGAGCCACAGCACCACTTCTGGCTTTTTTTTTGCTTATGTGGTGCTGAGGAATCGAACCCAGGGCCTCATGCATGCAAGGCAAGTGCTCAACCACTGAGCCACCTTCCCAGCTCTGAGAAAAAACATTTTTAAGTTTTGTGCCTTTAAAATTAGTATTTGCATTATAATTATTTCCAATAATACCAAACTTCACAAAATTTTCATAAAAATATTCAATTAATCAAAGATTTAGCTTATCTTCTTGGCATAGGCCAATATAGTTCTACCTATGCATGCATATCTTTACAGATAGAAGCAGTTTTTAAAATCATTTGTGTATCAGGCCGAAATTTTCTTAATAAAGACCCAGAAACACAACAAATCAAAGAAAGGTTGGACAAATGGGATTGCATGAAGCTGAAGAGCTTCTGCATGGCAAAGGACATAGCTAGCAAGATCAAAAGAAAGCCCACAGATTGGGAGAAGATCTTTACTAGCCATACAGCAGACAAGGGTCTCATATCTAAAATATACTTGGAACTCAAAAAATTAAATCCTCCAACAACAAATCCTCAAAGGAACAACTGCCCAATAAATAAGTGGGCTAAAGACTTAAAGAGAAACTTCTCTGAAGAGGAAATAAGAATGGCTAATAGAAACATGAAGAAATGCTCAACTTCTCTAGCCATAAAAGAAATGCAAATCAAAACAACATTGAGATACCACCTCACCCCAGTTAGAATGGCGATAATCAAGGACTCTAATAACAACAGATGCTGGAGGGGATGTGGCCAGAAGGGAACCCTACTGCATTGTTGTTGGAAGTGTAAACTTGTTCAAACACTTTGGAAAGCAGTATGGAGGTACCTCAAAAGACTCCACATAGAGCTCCCCAATAACCCAGCAATCACATATGCATTTACCTATATAATCACAAACACACAAACAAGCCCATACTAAGGCTACCAGCACAACTTATTTACCATAGCTAAGAGATATGGAACCATCCCAGATGCCAGTCAGTAAATGAATGGATCAAGAAAATGTGATATATATATATATATATATATATATATATATATATATATATATATATATATATATATTCTATACCTGTGAAGGGTAGGAGGAGGCTGCAATGCTTGATAAGAAATGTATGCATTATCCTGCCCATGTAATTGTAACCCCTCTGTACAGTATGCTCACAAATAAATAAATAAATAAAATGAAAAAAAATCTATACCTCCATCAGAAAGAATGACATTATCCCCTTTGTTAGGAAATGGAAAAACTTGGAAAAAATTATATTAAGTGAAGTAAGCCAGGCCCAAAGAAACATAGGTCCCATGGTTTACCTTATTTGCAATAACTAGTACATGTGTAGGACAAGCAGAAAAGGCCAAAAGCTATGTACATATGACCATATAAGATGATGTTAAGTGAAATGAACCCCAAGATAGGGACACAAATATCTTTTTTCTTTCTTACTATTGTTTCTAACATATTTATATTGTGCCATGTAATTTTTTTGTTGCTTTGTATGTTCCTCCCCCATGGTATAACCACTGTTTTCACTGTATTTGATGTTGGTGCCCAGGATACAAGTTGACCCATTGTAACAATGAGATGTACAAATCACTATATTGAAAACAATATTTACAACTTTGGCAGGGGGAGAGGGGTAGTTGTGGAGGTAGACGGGAAGGGATGGTTGGGGAAAACAAAGGAGGAGGCAACAATGCTCAATAGGAAATGTACTCATTACCTTGTTCGTGTAATTGTCACCTATATGTACAGCATTTTTACAATAAAAAAACATACAAAAATCACCTGTGTGTAATTCCCTGTCTGCTTTTGAATTAAGAAAATAAATTTGTTCTTATATTGATCATATTTTCTCATTCAATTATACAAGAACCATTTAATGATTCCCATTGCTACTTAAATTTTTCCTATGAGTATTGATCTGATTTTCTGGCTAAGATACTTTCTTAAATTTGTTCTCTAACGAGGAAGCCAAGGATCTCTGAACCAAACTGAGTTGGTACTTACATATACAGTTTCTTTGGAACTACAGGAAAACAATTTGAGCCGACCCTGAGAGTATAAAGGACCTGCCTATCTGATAAACTATTAAATTGATAGGTTTGCTTGAAAGTGAAATATGGACCACTACTTTTTGATAAGAACACATGACTACTGTGGGATCAGATGCTGTTACATGAATTGCAGAAATATTCCCCACTTAATGAATGTTCTGTGTTTCCCTTCATGCTACCTATTCAACTTTAAGAAATAAAGGCTGTACATGTAACTATTTCTAACTATTATTATTTAATGAGTGCCATTCTGAAAGATACAGGGAGTGAGAAACCCACAAATAATACTGCATTCACATGTTGCACTGTCATCTGAGAATTTCAAATTCAAATTGCTTTTCACATTGACTCATTCTTTTCAAGTTCTTGGCTTAAATTATTTAGAGACAAAATTTACTGTTGTTGAATAATGGCAGAGATCTTATCTAAGTTTCAGATCTTAAGTCTCCAATGTTTTCAGAGGCATTAAAAATATTGTTTAATATCTATTATTGTTCTACACTCTATAAGCCATTATAACCTTTATTTGCTAATCTACAATTATAAAGATAGAAGTCAATTATTTGTTTAAGTTCAGTAGAAAGCTGACTATAAAGCATTAAGATTTATTGTGGGATCATTTGTTTTCCGTATAAATGATTATCAATATCAACTTCATTCTTGTGTACATTGCTCAGGGATGAGTTGTAGTTATTGTCTAAAATGTGTTTATCCACATGTCATAAGAAAGAAACTGAGTTGATCCCTTGTCAAATGCTAAAAGTATCAGCCCAGTGTTGAATAGGTCCCAAAGAGGTCTCTTCCATAATGCCTACAGAAAATTGATCTTCATCTGGTGCTTTGGTTTAAAAAATACTGTTTGAGACACATCTTAAGATATTTTCATTCAGAGCGTGACTTTATAAAAACAGATACAAATGGCTGCTTTGTCACATTCTAAAAACCAAATGCAGGTGTGGATTTAGCATTCCCATCAAAGCATGTCCCCCATGCAAATCAGTTAACATCTCAACAAGAATATAGGTTTCATTCCAGTGGGACATGTCTTCTATTAGAAAAGTGTTGTAATTTTATCTAAAATTATAATTTTTAAAGTTGTTACCCCTTGTCACCTACAGCATATGACTCAGTAATGGTACAGAGTCCTTATTACAAATAAAATGTGTTGAGCAAACCAGGCACAGAGATTGCTTCATTATCATCACATAATTTGAAATTTCAGAATGAAAGATAAAAATTATAATGTGACTACTCTAGCATATCATTTAAAGAAATTCTTTCTCTGAATTTAAGGTAATATTTGTTAGCACATTAGAAGGGACTTCACTGTGAACAGAAGGAAACAGTGTAAACTTAGGAAATAAAAGATTTCTAACTGTCCTCAGTGAGTATCTAAAAGAAACATTTAGCTTAGTTCCTATCCACTGTCACTTAACGCCTTTTTTTTTTTTTTCAGTCATGGGGCTTGAATTTTGGGCCTGGGCGCCGTCTCTCAGCTCTTCAGCTCAAGGCCAGTACTCTACCACTTCAGTCACAGCACCACTTCCGGGTTTCTGGTGGTTTATTGGAGATAAGAGTCTCACAGACTTTCCTGCCCAGGCTGGCTTTGAACCTCGATCCTCAGATCTTAGCTCCTGAGTAGCTAGGATTGCAGTCATGAGCCACTGGTGCCTGGCTCAAAGCCAAGATTTTTAGTTTCATTATTCTACAGTATCTTTAATATGATGCTGCCAATCCCACTGTCTTGAGTGCATGAGTGCTACTCATTTTTAACCTAATGAGAAAAGTCCATCCCTCTTCCTTCTTTCCTTTCTTCCTTCCTTCCTTCCTTCCTTCCTTCCTTCCTTCCTTCCTTCCTTCCTTCCTTCCTTCCTTCCTTCCTTCCTTCCTTCCTTCCACCTTCCTTCCTTTCTTCTCTATCACTCTGTCTTTTTCTCTCTCCTTTCTTCCTTGCCTTCCCACCTGACATTCTTTCTTTCCTTTTTTTTCTTCCTTTTTAAAAGGGTCTTTCTATAAAACCCAAGCTGTTCCCAAATTCATACTCTTTTCTCTATTTTCTCCCTTCTAGGATTACAAAAATGTACCACTGTGCCTGGCCTAAGAAGCTGATGTTTTGATCATGTTAAATAAGGTTAACATAATCACATATCTGTGAGAAGTGTTTGTTAATATTTAGTCAGTATATGTATATTTTGGAAACTGAACGTTCCAAGTTTGTCCCATCAGGAAAATTACATTCAAATAGAAGAAGTATAATACTGCTTAAAATGAGTAAACAAGTGGTATGAAAAAAAAGTCCACAAATAGTGAGATCCTGTTTTGCAACGCACAGTAGGAGAGACCAAGCCATTTCTGGCATGATGTTTTGTAAGGGTAGATCTTAAACATGCCTCTCAGTGGACAGATGTTTCAAGAAAATGTGATATGCACACACACAAATGGACACTAGAAATTTTATCGAAAATGGACTATACAATTTGTGGGGGTAGAAGTAGAGTACATTTTTTTTAGAAATGTATTCATTACCTGACTTATGTAACTGCAACCCCTCTGTAATCATTTTTACAATAAAAACATAAAAAAATAAAATACAAAATCATTATATATATTAAAAATTGTGGGCATAAAATCAAGCCAAATGTATTTTATTTTGAGAACCCTATTATATATATCACCTCCTGGCATAAATTATAATAAAGATTATGCTTAATTTATATTATCATGAAATAGCTTAAACTAAAAAATCTCAGCAGCCCAATCTCATTTCAAATAATCACTCATACATTGGCAACTACAACATAAAATTTCATCCTCAAGTAGAAAAAATTCTGATAACTGAATCATATGTAAAAGAATACCTCTATGTTGATCACACCACATTCAAACATACCCAATCATCTGCTAGTATGATTGAATGTGAATAGAATGCATTTATTTTAACTTCGTCATCAAAGCTTGCTCAAAACAAAACAATACTTCAAAAAATCCATTAATTTTAAGAGGAGAGTAGCAAATGAAGGCAAAAAAAAAAAAAAAGAGAGGCTGCTGCTGTGTACTCAGCATTTTTCCATCAATAAGCAATTTTCTTTATATAACATTTCAGCTGTAACTATAGCAACAATACTATTTAGCAAAATCTCAGAACTTCAAGGCTGCCTATTTACTTCACTAAGGATCTTTTCTGGGCATGATAATAAGACCTGCAGCAGGTTGAAGGCTTGCCTTTAGAGTTAAAATATCCCCAAAACATATGAGCATTGATATTTGTACCTGGGAAATCTTGTCAATAGTATTTAACATGGAGGTTCATTAAAGAACAACTGGACTGATTGGGAAAAATTTTAGCGGACTATGTCTTTAAAGGAAAGACAAGTCATCTAGGGACCACTTTTAACTAGACCAATTGAGCTCCCTGCATACTATATAGCCCATAAGTCAACAATAAAAATGAGTATTTGTCTTTTGATTTATCACTTAGAATGTTATTTAAGGATGAAACTAATTAAAATAATAATCTGGTTAGAAATAATCTTTTATTCATTGACAGTTGACATCACTGTGTTAAACAAAGCAAGTCATACTCAGAGAGGCAAAGGATGCATGTTTTTCCTCTCATATATAGAATATCATCCTAGAAGATATTCATATTTATATACATATATATGAGATAGATCATGACTGAAACTGCAAGACTAGGTTGTGTGTGGGATGGGTACTACAGGGAGTGGGAAGAGTGAATTGAGAGAGTAAAGGAAGGTGAATATTTTCAACTTGTTGAAATTTTTTTTTTGGGGTCTGGTCATGGGGCCTGAACTCTGGGCCTGGGCGCTGTCCCTCAGCTCTTCAGCTCAAGGCTAGCGCTCTACCACTTGAGCCACAGTGCCACTTCCAGCTTTTTTTTTTTTCTGATTATGTGGTGCTGAGGAATCGAAGTCAGGGCCTCATGAATGCAAGGCAAGCACTCTATCACTGAGCCACCTTTCCAGCCCCTTGAAATTATTTTTTAAGAATGAGGAAGAGGAGATGAGGGACAGTGACATATCTATTTATAATCTAATATATATGGATATGTCACAATGAAGCCCCAATGCAATCAATATGTGGTAAGGAATAGTTATATAAACTATATTACAACGTAAGTATGTAAATAAATTTAAGAAAAAAAACGCACAGTTACTTTTAATATTAAATGATGGAGGAATTACATAGGTCTGATAATGCACCTAACCGAATGTTAGAAAATTCTACTGGTGTTATTCTAAATCTAGGTTGATTAGTGGTCAAGACTCTACTCAAGTCTTCTTTCACGTGCAAATATGTTTCTGTAAGACCCTCCCCGAGGATCTCATATACCCAAATGAAGTTGCTGCTTCTGTCTCTGTCTCTGTTTCTGTCTCTGTCTCTGTCTCCGTCTCTCCCTCCTTCCCTCCCTCCCTTCCTCTCTCTCTCTCTTTCTCTCTCTCTCTGTCTATATATATAAAGTTTAGATTTCTAGCTAATGTACCTTAAGAAACAAGCCATATGTCAACTAAACTCATGTATATTACAATATGTAATGAAACAAATATAGGCTTGAATTAATTTAAAAACGTGTAAATTATTACAATGAGACTTTTTTACACAACTAGTTGAAGAAAACTATGGGTTTAAGCTTCTCCAAAAATACACGTGTTCTTCAGTTAACTCTGGGTTCATGACAAACTGAAATAAACCTGGTAGCCTATTCAAAATTTATTTCTTATAATCCTAGGAGCAAACAAGTCCAAGATCTAAGGTACAGTATCTGTTGAAGAGTCACTGGTGCCTGATACATTGTTCCCAAGTGCTAGAAAAGTCAAACAAGCCCACTCAGAATGTCTCTCCTAGGATATCACTTGCATTAAAAGGACGGCGTCACAAACTATACACTGTCCACCAAGCCCAACTGCTATTACCCATTACAATGGATTTGGGATTGCAACTTGTGAAACTTATGAAGACACGAGTTCAGAATACATAGTCTTTTTTTTTTTTTTTTTTTGTAGGTTGTGGGGCTTGAACTTGGGGTTTGGGCGCTGTCCCTCAGCGCTTCAGCTCAAGGTAAGCACTCTACCACTTGAGCCACAGCACCACTTCCTTGACTTCTTTTTTTTTTGGGCGGGGGGAGTCAGTCATGGGGCCTGCCCCTCATGGGGACACTGCCCCTCAGCTCTTCAGCTAGCGCTCTACCACTTGGCCACAGCGCCACTTCGGCTTTTTCTCCTTATGTGGTGCTGAGGAATCGAATCCAGGGTCTCATGCATGCAAGGCAAGCACTCTACCACTGAGCCACCTTCCCAGTCTCAGACCTCATTAAAGCTACCAGCACAACTATGTTTATTGCAGCATTATTTACCATAGCTAAGATATGGAAACAACCCAGATGCCCCTCAGTAGATGAATGGATCAAGAAAATGTGGTATATATACACAATAGAATTCTATGCCTCCATCAGAAATAATGACAGTGCCCCATTTGTTAGGAAATGGAAAGACTTGGAAAAAATTACATTAAGTGAAGTAAGCCAGGCCCAAAGAAACATAGGTCCCATGGTTTCTCTTATTTGAAATAACTAGTATATGTCTGAGTCAAGCAGAAAAGATCAGATAAGTTGATGTTAGGGGAATGAACTCCAAGATAAGTATTCAAATTTTTTTTAATTTCAAGCAATTGTTTCTAACATATTTACAAGATGATTTTTATGTTGCTTTGTATGTCCCTCCCCGCGGTATAACCCATGCTTTCATTGTATTTGATGTCGGTATAATTTGTGGAGGGGAAGGGAAAAAACAAATCGTTTAACTAGGGATACAGGTGGGCACATTGCAACAATGAGATGTACAAGTCGTTATGTCAAAAAACTAACTTTACAATTTTGGTGGGGTGTGGGGGGAGGATCAGGTGGGGGAAGGGGGAGAGTATGAGAAGGGATGGGAAGGGGAAACAAAGAGGAGGCAACAATGCTTGGTAAGAAATGTACTCGTTATTTTGCCCATGTAATTGTAACTCCTCTGTACGGTATTCTCACAATAAATAAATAAAAAAAGAATATATATAGTCTAAATGTACCTGTATGGGTCTGAATATATATATATAATATCCATTATATATTATGCATATAATAAATAATATATAGCATATAACATATATTAATTTTTTATCTATCATCTCTTACTCAGCTGTATTTTGATTTATTCAAATTCTAATAGTTGTGTACTAATTTTGCATGTATGAATAATTACATAAAAGCCAAAGATCTCTTAAATCTTACTCTGTACTATAAACAATGAGTTATGCATTTTAAAAACACTATTTTAAAGATTCTAAGATAAGTTAATACGGAAGAATTTTGTTTCTTAAGATCACAACCCCATATGTATTTAGAAAATAGATCATAAGCACACTGCAGTTGATTAAATTTGCAAAAGATTTTATAGGATAAATACCAATCATCCTGTCTTCAAGTTAAGTATCACTGTGTGTAGAGTACTGAAAATACATGTCACAGAAGCAGAACCTGGGGCTGGGAAGGTGGCTCAGTGGTAGAGCGCTTGCCTTGTATGCCTGAGGCCCTGGGTTCGATTCCTCAGCATCACATAAGCAAAAAGAAAAAAAAGCCAGAAGCGGAGCTGTGGCTCAAGTGGTAGAACGCTAGCCTTGAGCTGAAGAGCTGAGGGACAGCGCCCAGGCCCAGAGTTCAGGCCCCACGACCGGACCCCCCCCCCCAAAAAAAAGAAGCAGAACCTGAAGAATGAAGCAAAGTAGTTAGAGAGAATGGTTGAGTGTTGTTAAGTGTTAAGTGGTCCTAAAATGTAGTACAACTCAGCCAAGCCCAAAAGAAGAAGCAGAATGTTGACTTTGCAAGGTATGAACTTATCTAGATTGAACTATCTCCTGGAATGGCCTTCCTAAGTGTCATCATAGGCATTTTGTGTGGAACTCTGCAGGGAGAAGCAAAGCCTTTATCACGCTGGCTTTGTATGGTCAGAAAGTCTAAACAGAGTTACCAGGTGCTGTAAGATCACATATGATTTTATTCCATTGTCTGGTATGGCGTAATAGATAGGAATGGAGCTATTCTACCTTCCTCTGGACTTTCCTTCAGCATTATCAACTTTTAGCTTGTAGACAATAAGAGAGAGAACATGAAAAGTTTCAGGGGTTCTAGCTTGTCTTTACTGGCCCTTATGTTAAATGTATCTTCTCTCTTTTGTCTATCTTTCAGACTTCAAATCACAGTAGACTTTCAGCAATTACTTACTTAGACTTGTAAATTTTTTGTAGGGTCAAATCCCTTCAGCAAATTGCATACCTCCCTTCTTAGATAAAGTCTTAATACTACCAGGCTAAATCAACTATTTATTCATTTAAGAGGTTACTACATTTTACATTATTATGCAGCACAATGATATATGGGATGAGTATTTCTGACCAGACTACTTGAGATCTTAAGTTATATGGTAAAGAAACTCTACTGCAATTAAATAAAAACTGGATCTGCTCCTATCTGCATGGAATGTATAAACCAACCATCTGATTTAAGTTTTTACTTTTAACAATGGTGAAATATTTCACTCATGCAAAAACTTTGTGTTATGAGGGTAATAGGCATGCTTGTAAGAATGATTTGATAATTCCACAATGAATACATGCATCAAAACATTACATTGTACTTCATCGGCAAATGTTACTTTATTATTAAAATTTTTTTTTAAAAATTAACATGCTAGAAAGAGATGATCAATGTATGCATTATCCACATAAGAAACAGAGGAGAACAAATATTATATGAGCTTTTACAGGTAATGAGGTACTTTCTTGACTTTTTTAGTAAACATCCATATCATATATAAATACATGAGGGATATAAAGAATAGCTTTAAAATAAACACTATGAGAGACTGATCTAATCAGTGCTTTGTGGAAAGTGAATAGAGGAGATACTGAATAAATCAAGGGAGAATTGGAGAAGCAGAGAGGAAGGAGAGTCTTGTCATAAATCCATGGAGTTTCATTTCCACACCTGCCTGTATTGCTGACAGGACCACTGCTGGAGAGATGTGGCCAAAAAGCACAAGGTGTGGCAAGAAGCATATGATGCTCAGAAGTCCCTGGAAAAGGAGAAATATTGCTGCATGAAGGAAGTCATCTGGAACATCATGGCCAGGAATGCTCAGCCAAGTCAAATGAAGATATTTTTTTTGTTTGAGTCAGAAAGTAGTACAATTACATTTGTCATTTTGGAGGGTACATGATAAAGATTCCCTAAAAATAATCACCATTTTCTGTGCTTTTGAATTGGTATAATGGACTGGGTGAAAAAAAAAACAGAACTACAAAACAGAGTTCCCATTTTAATACATTTAGTATGTAACATCCTCCCTAGGCTATGTCCATTTCATGAGAACAAGTTTACCCTGAAGGAAGGACACTGCTCTGTAGAGGTTGCAAGATTGTATAGATGAATTGGCCAGAAGCAGAAGAAATTGAATGACAGTATGATCACTACAAAAATAAAAAAGTGTCCTAATTTACAAGGAATATGGATATTTAAAAATAGAGAGTAACAAGTCCTGGAGGGAGAAGACGGGTGGGATATGGTGAATGAAAGGCCCCTCTGGGTATGCTTTATATTACTGAAGTCTCACAGCAATCCCAGAGGAGTTTCTATAATTGTACTCATTACACAGAAGAAAAAATGGAAGCACAGAAACTAAAAAAGGATATCCTGTTCAGTGTCCAAAGCTAGAGACTGGGAGTATGCAGAGATCCAAACATAGCTGTAGATTCAGATTAAATACGGAACATACTGAAGCCCAAGGTAGAGGTGGGACTTCCCAGAGACAATGTTCAAACAGGAAGAGAGGGAAGATTCTTGGAGGAGAGCTCCCTTTAACAAGAATAAACCAGAAAAGCATATTGAGCAGAATCATGGGAAAAGTGAGTAAAAAAATAGTGTTTAGTACACTTCAGTGAAGATGAGAATTTCAAGGACATGAACAGGCAACATTACTAAATAGTGCAATTGCTTAAGTAACACATTTCATAAAATTTATTAAAATGACTTTTTAACAGGAGAACTGAGTATTCTCATTATACTTTTCCTTCTAAACTTTCCTATTTTGTTTCTTTCATCTCTGCAATAATTATTTTTCCCAATCAGCCTGTAGAACTGGTTATAAACAATTATTAAAAGTTTAACTATGTGAGTAAAAGTTTAACTATGCCTAAAATGAATCATGATAAGTATCAATTTATTCTTTATTTATGCCATGAGTCTGAGATCTAAATATACAAATGACAAGAAATACTGGATTAAATTCAAGTTTCATGGTAGAAATCTGCTTTTAAAGATCATTAGATTTTTGAAGTCAAAATTTCTTTGTGACAGTCATTTATTTTCTCCCCTTGGGAATATTAAGGAAATGGAATGGTTCCTGTAGAATGAATCTCTGCATTTTTACCAACTTTTACTATCTTGCTTCTTTTCAGCTTTCAAAACACAAAAAATAATTAAGTTGCAACTAAAAATGAACAATGCTCTGTACACTATCTATCTACCTAACTTCATCTCTAGACACTACTACAAAGATCTCTTCTCAAAGAAGTTACAGAAATATCACATTGAATAATTTATGCAATTAATTTATCATTCCCTCTGTTCTAATAATGTACTGGGTTATGTAAACTGAGATTAAAGTCATAGTTGTTTGGTACAATGGCTTCAAGTTTATTAGGAAAACAGAACACTGAAAGATTCTTACAGCCTTTGTAACAAGAGTTACCAGAAAAATGGTCAAGGAACATAATGAAGATGCAACAAAGGAGAAATGTAAACAGAGAGTCATGGAAAGCTTTCTAGAAAATGTTAACATCAAGACCCATTGGAGCTAGTGGTGGTGAGAAGAGATGCTAGAGGGAAGGAAAAGTTTGGTAAGGAATGAATGTATCATCATCAAAGGGAAAATGTCCATGAAAAGAAGAGTGTAAGTATCAATGAATAGGGATTTGCCTTCATTTCCTATAATAAATTCCCTACTTTTGTTTAGGAATTTATGAAGTTTTAAAAAAGAAACAAAAATCAAATTTGATATTCAGCTTTAATTGTATACTAAATAATTATTAGAATGGACTGTCTATTTAACAACAGGGCACATATTTATAAACAATACTATCTAACACATAGCTAACAGATGAATTATGAAACAACATTTTCATATTTTAATCTGGTATATAACAACTATTCTATTAGATAGTTGGGGCCCGCAATTCATCTTCATGCCCTCATACTGCTATTCCCAGTAATATATGCAATTTAAAGCAGTATATTATAGAAAGGGATACCTCATGCTTAGAACAGGTAGAGGGAATTAAGTCTAGGACTTACGCTTGAAACCAATACCAGCCTGAGTACAGTAAAACACAGTGTTAGGCCACAAAAACAATCTCATAACTTTGTCTTAAAAAATTCAGTGCTGGGTCTGCTTTGGTGGGTGAGACTAAAGTCCCTTTTATAAATATCTAAACTTTGCAAATATAAACTCTTGGCTGCCCCAAGCACCATCATACACTGATGCAACAGATTTGAGTTTCAGATGGAATCACTGCCAGTCTTCAATTATGTAGAAGCACAATCTCCACCCAAGACTGTGAAGGTCCCTGTCACCTTGAGACTCAAGCATTAGCCTCCTTAGCAACAGTCTTGACAGACAAGGGCTTGTCTCTTCCACCCATCTCCCAACCTTGGACAGTAATGCATCCCAGGCCATGGACCAGGGCCAGTGGATTGCCAATAGAAATTTCTGAAACTGCAACACCAAGGAAATGAACAACAAATGTCCCTTTTTCTAAGTTGGTTATCTCAGGTATTTGTTCCAATGATAGAAAGGTGACTAACAAAACAGCAAACAAAAACATATGGAGTACAGCAAAAAGAGTTTAAAAGGAAAGGTTATAACAATTAATACTTGTATCAATATCAACCTTTGCTTCTTTTGCAGATATATTTAGCCTAATTTAAACATTATGCAATGTATATATCAGGTGAATCTTACTTAATGTTTTTGTTATTTTCTCATATTTTAAAATATTTTTATTATCTTTAAATAGTTGTACAAAGCAAGTGCCATTCATCAAAGCAGTTTATGCATACAGTTCATCCTGATCAATGTTTCCCCATTCAACATTCTCATCCACCCCTCCCAATCCACCTCTTCTTTATGTGCTGCTTTTTGGCCATTTAACAAAGCAGTTTATATGAACAATGCATATTGATATGTGCCATCACTTCAATATATTCACCCTCCTTCAACCTACCCTTCCCTAATATTTCTCAATACTGTGGTATATACAATGAATTCTTGCCTGCATTCTCCCCAACCCTCCCTTCATTCTTCTACCCCTCTCCTCTTAGCCCCACTTTCTCTTCTTGCAAGTATCCATCTCCTGGTACTTATATTGTTGGGCTTTGACCTAGCATTTTTTTTAAGAATTACACTATTTGTGCCCTTCATTTGTAACCTCTTGATTACCACCCAGTGTGTTTATTTGTAGAATTATAGGTATATTCTAGCTACCCCAAATGAAGAAAACCAAGTAACCTATGTTAGTTTGGGTCTGGCTTACTTCACCTAAAATAATTTTTTCCAAGTCTTTCCATTTACTTACAAATGGTACAATATCATTCTTTCCGATGGATAAGTAGAAATCTATTGTGTATATATACCACATTTTCTTGACCCATGTGTCCATTGGGGGACATCTGGGCTGATTTCATATTTTGGTTGTGGTAAATAATGGTACAATGAACACAGTTGTGCTGGTAGTTTCAGTATCGCCTTGTTTGTTCTCTACTGGATAAATGTTCAGGAGTGAAATTGCCAGGTCATTGTGTAGCAATATGTTTAGATGTTTGAGGAACCTCTATACTGCTTTCCAGAGTACTTAAATAAGTATACATTTCCACCAACAGTGTAACAGACTTTTTTTGGCCACTTCAACAGCAGTATTTTATTGTTAGTTTTCTTCATATTGGCCATTATAATTGGAGTGAGGTGGAATTTCAGTATTGTTTTGATTTGCATTTCCTTTATGGCCAAAGAGTTTGAACATTTCTTCATGTGTTTATTAGCCATTTTTACTTCTTCTTCTGAGAAGTAACTCTTTTAAGTCATTAGTCTATTAAATTGGGTTATTTCTTTGAACCTTTGTTTTTGGGAGATTTAATTTTTTGAGCTCTAAGTATATTTTGGATATGTACATCTCTCCTTGATGTGTTTTTATGTATCAATTTGAAGTAAAAATATTTAAGAAACTAAGGTTTCTTAAAAAAGATGTGTCAATATATTTCTTCTGGCCTTTTTGACACATATTATATATATATTTCATGCGACATTTCCTCTGTCAAGTTTAGTTAATTCTAATGCTTAACTCACATTCTATTACATTTTTAAAGAATTATACATTTGGAAATATAAATTTTCATCTATGTCAGGATTTGCTAAAATAGCAATATGGACTTGTTATAAAATAAAAGTCTAGATACAACTATATTTTAATGCAACTAGCTATAAAATAATGAGCACAAATGGTTATTTATATTTATATATAGACATAGTTTATGACTAAAGTTTATGTTAAAGTCAGAACTAAGATTTATGAAATGTATAAACCATCATGTTAGAAAGTGTAGATGAGGTCTTGAGCAAAAGAACAAAATATAGGAAACAGTACTTCTAAGGACATACTGCTTATTTTAGAAGGGTGATTGCACTTGAGGAATGTGTTCTTTAAGTTTCTGCATTAACAGTCGAGATAATCTCAATACATCAATTCTAAAAAGCTTTGAAGATGTTATCATCTTAGACAGAGTAGGCCAACTTCAAAACATAAGTAAATTTTGACAGCTAGCAAGAAAATAAATTAGATTCAGAAAGTCCGACACCTTGAGATTAAGGTGTATTTAGTTTCATTTGGTAATCTCCTGTTAAGTTGTTTTGCTTTAATAATCTCTCAATATCTCCAATCATGACACATGATGATAGATCGTTATAAATATATAAAACTTCATTTTGTGAAGAAATTAATCTCACTACTGACACTGCATTAGGCCATTTCAAAGGTTGCTTTTGAGATGTGCAAAAATCATTCTGTTTACAAGGGTTATGTAATTTAATGCTGTTTTTCCTCAAACATTAAGATTTGATGAAACATATCTGTTTAAATCACTTAACTATAACCTCTTACTAAAAGTATCTCAAGGTATTTTAAGGTAGACTTTAATTTTCTGACAGTAATGTGAAAATCCTCTGTGTTCCTTAATTTATGTCAAATATAGACTATATAGTGTAATTGTGTCAAGGAGAGGAGACATAGTTCAAAAGGAAGAGGAGCAGGCGCTGCAATAACCCAGTTTATTTTCATTCCTTAAAAACCCTCAATTCTAATCCTGATCTCTGGCCTCCAGAATGCTGTCTGCCTGGTCCTTACCACAGCTGAAGAATATCCCAGCCCCCACTCCTCTATGAGCTTATGTAAACCACCACCTGTGGGTGGTTCTGACTTTCATAAACTCGGTTGGGGCTGCTCTTGGTCCCAGGACAGGGCCCATGCTTCCATGGATTTTCTCGACCCTGAGGTCATTAGAGCCTTAATGGCTCACATCTGTAATCCTAGGTATTCAGGAGGCTGAGATCAATGAAATTTGGTTTGAAACCAGCCTGGGCAGGAAAGTCCATGAAACTCTTTATTTTTAAATATCCAGCAAAACCTGGAAGTGGAGCTGTAGCTCAAGTGATAGAGTGCCAGCCTCAAATGTAAAATCTAGGCCCTGAATATGTAGCCTAGGATGGGTTCAAAAATGAAAAACAGAAGTGCATGTGGTTCTGTTGGAAAATGTTTGCCTTGCCTATTATCATGTGCAAAGTGTAGGTTTTTATCCCAAGTACAGCCTTCCTGATACTCAGAAAGGAGCAAAAAATAAAGTTCTCATTTGTGGTCAGGGCCTAAGTGCAGAGATCATGGGCTTAACTCCAGATACTTTGCTCTTAATCTTAACAGCCTTAAGGAACAAAAGTTCCTCTATCAGCATAGGACAGGCCCCATCCCATTATATGATCTTAAACTTGTTTGCTTTATTGTTTTTGTTCTTCATAGCATGCTGCCAAGATTTGTTTTCCACTTAGCCATATTAAAGTTTATTTTTCTCCATGTGGTATAAAATAATCCATTAATTTCATCATCTATGGGAAACATGTCTTTAGATAAATTCTGTGCTTGCTTCTCACCCCTTTGAGGTTATGCTGGGGACTTTATTCAAATAGGTGTTATTCCAAATGAGCCAATTAATTTTATTTTGATTTGGGGATTACCCTTTCTACTAAATGTGCAACTAAGTACATATACTCTAAGAGTTCTTTGCAAAATCTAGTGTGAGACAAAAACTAATGTACTTTCTGTTGGTAAAACTGAAGGAATATTACATCTATTAGTTTCATTTTATTTGCAATAACTCCTAAAACTGGACTAAGTCGTATGAGTTTAGAAATAGGCTGAGAGAAAGGTGCCAGTATGAACAATGCACAAAAATGTGTTTCAGAGCCAAAATTTTCTTCATGAAAGGCAATTACATTGGCATTGAGGTGAACAGGCAAATGATAAGATTCAGGCTTTTGCATGTTCTATTTCAGTCCCAGACAACAATGAAGAGGATCAAAAGAATGAATGGACGGAGCACTTTTCAAGCTAACTGTCATGATAGTTTTGGCCAATCTTTAGAATAACCTGACCCCAGTCTGCTGCAGAATTAGACTGTGACAAGCACCAGGAGTGAGTGCAGTTATTTCCATGAAGCCAGTTATGGAAGGCCATATGTTTTAAAATTGAGCCAAACTGAGGTGAGGGTGGATATACTGGAATCATCTTGTGAACGCTGATTAGTTTAAGAAGGCATATGCTGAACAGGCAAGACTGTTTTTCTTTCTGTTGCTTTCTGAGGTGTCTGATACAGATTCATAATGTGTATTAAATAAATATTCAATTAAAATTCAATGCATGATGTCAGTAATTATCATGACTCCAAAGCTGCATATTTTACTCAGTATTGAGAATATTATTGACCAAATAGGAAAGGTAAAAAATGTCAAGAACATAAAGAAAATGTCAAGAGATTTTTAACTTATTAAAAAAGTCTCTTTGTAAGAATAGATCATTTACTTAAAAATCATCCTGCCCTGGAGCCAGGTCCTTAAAAATTGGAGATAACAGTACCATTCTCTATCTGATCTCACATAAACTTTATCCAATTTTGTATTATGAATAAAGTCTACTGTAGTTAGGAAAGAGTTCTATTCTCAGATGTTACCTTTCCAAGAAAAAAGTATTAAACAAATCTTGAGGCAAGTATATTATTTTCATGTAGTTTTAAATGCCATGATTATCAATATAATACATTCAGAAAATCCAGTCAATGTCTCAATTTTTTTCATATGCTTGCGTAATTCAGGAATAAAGCTGTAACTACTACATTCAAAAGGATGAAGAAGAAAAAACATAAGAACTCTACAATAATGTTGAATCATATTTAGATTCACCCACTCAATTACAGAAGAGAAGAATGAGGAAAGAATGCAGTCATAAATTCAATGCATATTCTACAAAAATGGAACTGAGGGAGGAGGAAGAATGATGAAAGGAGTGACACTAATCCCAATGCATTGTGTTAACGAACAGCTTTGTTGAATGGCAACTCTTATATGTAATTATGTAAAGAAAATAAAAAAATATTTTTTAAAGAATCATGACACAACTTTAATCCTGTTACTGACAAATAAGTAGCTGAATAGAGCTTATCATTTGTACATTAGATTACCCTGTTGTAATGCATAAATTATAGAAATAAAGACTTTATCCTCAATCGTGTATTCATGTTTTATTTAGTATTACTCTATTATCTATACTAGCTGTGTTGTCAATATTATAGCTAATTAAATATACTGTCTCCCCAGAGATATCTAAATACTATTCTATTTTATGAGAACCATCATTAAGCACTGATATAATTATGTTAATCTCATGGTATACTAAATAAAAGAAAACGACTACCCTAGTTCTCTCTCTCTCTCTCTCTCTCTCTCTCTCTCTCTCTCTCTCTCTCTCTCTCTCTCCCTCTCTCTCTCTCTTTCTTTCTCTCTCTCTCTCTCTCTCTCTCTCATACACACACACACACACACACACACACACACACACACACACACACACACAATGCATGTAAAATGGATGGAATTGGAGGACATCATATTGAGTGAGACAAGACAAGCTCAAAAATCAAGATAACATGGTTATTCTCAGTTATGGAAGAAGACTTTAATGACACACATATATAAAACATTTTTGGTGAAAACACTTGCTTAAATTAGTTTTATAGAGCTATCACTTCAAGTTTCTTATCCTTATAGATAGTTTAAGCTATTTATGGCATTATCCTGCACACTTAGGAAAATTTTATTTTATGTGCAAACCTACTAATGGGCCCAAGAGATTAAAGCACTCAGGCCTCTAATTTTGCTTATATCATAAAGCATATTTGAAGGATGATTCCTTGGTTCTTTCATCTAAAAGTCACTGTAATGTTTCCTTTTCATAACCAGAATGATAATTATACCTTCTGAATACTAGTCTACCTGAGTGAATAACACAGGTAAAATGACTAGCTAATACCACACCATCAGTACTCAATATAGGCGGTCTGTAGCCTTCATTCCACATATAGATTCGAAGAACGATATGGCTCAGTCCCCTTGTTTCACTCCAGGATCATGATCATAGCGGCTTGCATTTGCAGAGGGGGGAAGACAAATGTCTTTCCTTCTGTTCCTACTGCAGCTCCAGAACTAATATCAAATTAAACAGCCATTTTTATTATCTTTAAGTAGTTATACAAAAGAGTTTCAATTCAACATGTCAGTTTATGAGTATAATACATCTTAATCAATGTCATTACTTTCATCTTTCTTACTCATCTCTCCCAACCCCACTGATTTCCTCAAGTCGTTGCTCAAGATGAACTAATAGCCAATGTTGTTCAAAGAATCAATTACAGTGTATTTTAATAATAGAAGATTCTATCTACCTAACATGCTGAAGTCATCACAGGGACTGATAAAGCTAAATGCTTTATAACATTTCCATGAAACAAATGCATTTCTTTTAGTGAATTCAGACAGAGGCTGACATTTGTATTGTTGCTATGTTTTTAAATAAGTACAGCCAGCAAGGAATGGTTGTATTAATAATAGCAAAATTTTTCTTAAATAGGATAAGAATCATCTGAAAATCAATGCTTGTATATCAAATGTATTTTGGAAAGGGTACTTCAATGATTAAATTTATCTAGAGGTAACAATTTTTTAGTAATCAAGATATGTTCTCAATATTAGCTCTACAATATACTCTAAGACATTTGCTGTCGTAGATCACCATATTTTATCTTTCCATCTAAGGCGAAACTTTACTGCAAAATAAAGATATGTAGATTTTTCTCTCTTCAATACACTGTACTTTTATAATCTAATGTACTCTACATGACTTAACATTTCTATACAGATTTATTACATTGGATAAAACTTTTGTCTACCATACTCAAAACAAAATTTATGCACAAAAACAGAATAAATTTAAGAGATTTCTATAGAATGTTCATAAAAGCAAAAAAAAATCCTTCCTTGTTTAGTACATAGATGTTCTTATTTACAGGCTTTTTCTCTGTGATGAGAAGACAAAGAACTAAGATATTTGTTTTGTTATATAATAAGACCAGATTAACAAGGGAGGAGGGCTTCAGAGTCTTTAGCACAGCCCTGAGTTTAAGCTCTTGTTCTGCCATTTACTAGAACGATGATTTGGGTTAAATTACTTAGCAATTTTAACTCTCTTGTGTTATAAGGAAAATAGCAAAAATATTTAACTAAAGTAGTAAACATAAGATTTCAAAAACTACTTAAGGATGCTAATAAAAGAAGAGGTAGTTTACTGGAAGAGCTCTTGCCTATCATGATAAGACTTTGGGTTTGATCTCTAGACAGCAAAAGAAAACCAACAACAGCAAATAATATTTTGTTGCAATAAAAATATCAAGTAGGAAAAACATAAATAATTAAGAAGAAATTAACTGATGCAATAAATAACTAGCTTGGGAAATAGATATGAAAGTGAGAAAAATCTCAAATATTGAAAAAAGTTTAAATACTGCAATTTGGAATGAGAGGTATTTTGTCTAACTGAATAAAGTAAGTTACAAAAATAACCTTGCACTCTAAATCAGACATAATATAAATATAAAAGTTTCAAAGTATAGCAAATTATTTTTGAGCTATTTTAAATCATCCAATAGTATTGTCTGATTAACTTTCTAAGGGATGTAACAGTGAATGAATGGACAGTTTCCACACTTAGGTGGCTAATAATATGACAAAAGAGGTAAACAGTAGACAAATAATGACAGGATTCATAACTAAAATTGTACATAGTAGTAGGAAGAGGAATTTCCCTGTGTTTTGAGAAATAATATTTAACTTACATTTTCCAGAAGGGAAAGTTTTCCCTAAGGCTAAGACACCTAAGCAAAGAACCAAGTAATAGAGGGAGAAGGCTAACCGGTAAGACTAGGGTTTGTGGATATAAATGATACATGTAAGGGATTGAGGCCCTGCACATTGGGTTTTGGAAACCACATGAGTTTTAAATGTAATGTCAAAAGCATTTAAAATACTACCAAAGAATGTTTAGTCAATGAATATATTGATCAGATATTTATTTTAAAAGTATCAATTTATGTGGAAAATAGATAAGAATGGACTGAAAAGCCGGATGTCCGTGGCTCACACCAAAGTCTTAGCTACTAAGGAGGCTGAGATCTGAGGATCAAGGTTCAAAGACAGCCAGGGCAGGAAAGTCTGTGAGACTGGTATCTCCAATAAACCACCAGAAAACCAAAAGTGGCGCTGTGGCTCAAGTGGTAGAGCGCTAGCCTTGAGCTGAAGCACTGAGGGACAGCGCCCAGACCCAGAGTTCAAGCCCTATGACTGACCAAAAAAATTGAGATAGAAAGTATTTCCAGTAGAAACTTAAGTTTGGCTGTAATGAAAAAGAAGAAAGTATAAAGGTATTTCCTAAGTACTAACTCATTTCTGGGTGGAGTTCTGGGTCATTTAATAAAACAGAAAAAGGCAATTTATTTTTGTTTTTTTGTTTCTGAATTTTTGTTTTTGTTTATGAGGTACTGAGGAACCAAACCTGGGAAAGGTATTTTAAAGACAACATTTTAAAGGCAACCCTTAAGATGATTAAATTTAGGTAATTAGATATTATTGCTCAAATAAGAGAGGTGAGTTAGAGATGCAATTTTAGGACTATTAAGACTATAATTTTAGATTATTGGAATTGATAGACTCGAATAGTTAGCTTTCTTTACATGTGACACAAATACCCAAGATGAACAACTTAAAAGATTTATTTACTCACAGTTTCAGTTAATGCTAGTATAGTTCTGTGGTTTGCACTTGTGGTAAAGAAGGATTTTGTGGCAGGTCACGTTCTGGTGTATGGTGGAGCAAGGTTGATCACCTTGGGGTGGCCAGAAAAGGAGAAAGGTGGCATAGGGGGTCATGTTCCCACATCACCTTCAAAAGAATGTCCTTAATGCCCTAATCTCTTTCTACTAGGACCCACAATCCAGAATGTTCTTTAACAACTGAGTTTTTGAAGAGCACTTTTGATCCAAATGATAATAGACTCCTTGGGAACGAAGAGTGAGAAGACATGAATGGGTATGGCCAAACCCTGAAGCTAGGCTGAAGCTAACAGCCTAACATTAAAGTGAGAACAGTGAGCAAGGCAAAGGTGGGCCACAGAAAGGGAACTGTACCATGGGAAACATGAACAGCATGAAGGAATCATCCTTTCTTCACCTAAGTGGGCTGACATTGCAAATGAACTGAATACTCACCATGTCTGCCGGATTGAAATACATTAGGGAATTTAGCAAGAGCCAACAGTTTTGGCAAACTGGTTTCAGAAAGTGTTGGACTAGAGTGTGTCACGAAGTGGTTGGTGGTTTGTGAAGAAGTAAAATATAAAATATAAATAGCTCTTCTGTGAAGTTTGGCTGTTAGGGAGTACAGAGGAATTGCTTGCAGTGGATATAAAACCAAGGAAGAGGGACTATAATGTACTTTCCAAAAGTTTGCAAAGATGGAACCAGGTGGCCGCCTCCTAGTTGTTCAGTTTTTGATCAGGTATGTATTATTCTTGTGCTCTTTAATTTTTTCATCTTAATAACAGCAATATCAATTAATCTTATTATCTTTAAGGTAAAAAATTTACAAATGCAAAATACTTAGTTTATATCTGGGATATAGTAAAAACTTCATATGCATTAACATTTTGTTCAACATGTAAACATCTTTAATATCTTTTGGTAAGTCTACTGAAAAAATCCAAGGGACAAAATTAAGTGAAATACATATTTATCATTCAATTTTACAGGAGATTTTATCAATCATTCTTTTCAAATTTGTTGAAGAATTGATTCTAATTTAAATGAACATGTTATCACCTTTATCATAAAATACTGAAGATTATTTTAGAAAAATACCTGTAATGTCAACAAAATGCTGTGTACTATGTTAAGGAAATAAGAACAAATATAATAAAACTGTCATGCAATTATGATTTCCTTTTTTTGAAAATCACATTTGTGCATGGAAAAATTATGTAATTATAAAGATATAACATACACAAAAATAGCAGTAATAGGATATATTTTATATGACTGGGTAAAATTAATAGATATCTTAATGCTTAATTTCCAAATTAAAATATATTTCAGGGTTTTGAGAATTACAGACATATTCAGTGGCAGAACCATAAAGGAACAATAAATTAAGACAGATGCAGTTATCATTGCTGTAAAATTTTTCAAAAGAAATGCTTCATAATACAAGCAAACTTAATATTCTTATTGTCCCTTGGGGGAAAAATAGAATATAAACAAAAAAAACCCCTACTGTATCCTCTTAAATTCCTAAACATACTATTCCTCTTCATTTTTAAGCAGGTACCCTACAAAATAATATCATTTCTTAATAGAGTATAGAAAGAAAAACTAGATGAATAAATGTCTAATTCAATATTTATACAAGTCAAAATCATGCATTTACTAGGCCACAGTGCCCACTTACCTTCCGCTCTGGCTTTTCCTACATAAAATTTTTGCAAGTCTTTGTTCAGTTATCTGCTCTTTAATCATAACCATGCCTTTAAAACTTTAATTCCTTGGAAGTGGTGCTGTGGCTGAAAGTGGTAAAGCCTTGAGCAGCAAAAGCTCAGGGATAGCCCCCAGGCCCTGAGTTCAAGCCCCACAACCAGAAGAAAAAAATAAAATAAAATAAAATTTTAATTCCTCACTCCTCACTGTCCCTGTTATAATGGTCTGCTTTTTCCTCTTATCATTGACTACATTAACACATGATGTTTTACAAAATTATATTAATTTATAACTGTCTTTCTACTGCCACTAGACTGGAAACTTCATCAGTACTTGGAATTTTTGTTTTGCTTTGTACAGAGATATCTCATATCCTTCCTCTCTGTAAAATAGCAGGACTTCAATAAATATTTATCAGTATGTTATAAGTTTAGATGGGTAATTTTGTCTTTTACTTGTAAACTTCAAATTTTTTTCTTAGGGACAAAGGGTTAACTAATTCAGCAGTGATACTCGCAAGACACTATGTTGGAAATGAATGATACGACTTGGGAGGAGGTTGGTCAGGAGGGAAAAAACTAGGAGAAAATGAGGGAGAGGGTAACGATGTTAAATATGCTCAATATCTGACTTATGTAATGGTAGCCCCTCTGTCTATCACTTTAAAATATTTTTAGAATTTTATTTTTTAATTGAAAAGGTGATATGTTGGGGGGTGGTTACAGTTATGTAGGGAAGACAATAAGTGCATTCTTTTATCTCTAATGTTTTTTCTTTCTTCATTTTCTTAGCTTTTTGTTTTTGCATAATAGACAATGTAATATGTGGAAGGGAAAGGGAATCAGAGAAATAACAAAATAAAAATCCTTTAAAAAATATAGGAATTTAAATTCATTCATACTGAAAGACATGTAAAATCAACAGTTGTGAAACTTATTTTTACAAATAGGATTATATGCAGTGTAACAATAAAGGACACAGATTCATTGCTGTGTAAGTTGCTTTATATATATATATATATATATATGCATATATAACTTAATCCTATATGATTCAGATATGAATCACATTCATATCTGAAATATAACCAAATGCTACATCTGCTTAATTTTTAGTGCTATTTCTTTCCAAAGAGAATTTCTGAACTTTACTATGTGCCAAGGAAAGGGAGGGAGGAAAAAAAAAAGTAGTCAGGCAGAAAAAAAGGGAGGGAGAGAAGAAAAGGGCACTATTTAAAAAGAGTCAAAATGGCAAAATGTGTTAAAGCTAACTGATTAGATTAAATGTGAAACATTTTCCTTAGGACTTGTTACTGGAAGTAAATAAATGAAATATATGTGACTTAATTGAGTATGCAAAAAGTTTCCTATATATCATAATTATCACAGCTTACATGTTAAGTTCTTTACATTATTAATATATTTCATATCTAGTAAATTAAGGAAAAGATAAAAACTACAATTTCTATGCTCATAAATATCCCACATAAAAATTAACTTCATCTCATTTTGTTTCAAGTTATTTTTTAGTAGGTACTTTGGAAAGACATTTCAGATGTTTATTGCATATATATAGTATATATATGTATATATATGCAATAAACATCTGAATATATGTATATGTATATATACTAGTCCCTTGTTACCTGCATTCTCAGTTTACTGACTGGCATGTAAACTGCTGTGGTGTGGCACAGCGATTTATAGAAAACAGAAAAAAACTCTGAAAAATACTTTCTTATTGAAAAATTAGCACTTTTAATGCATGGCAGCTGGAAGTCAATGTGAGAGTTCATCTGTTACTATGTGTGTGACTTGTGAGTAGGTTATTTTTTACTCCATCTGTGACAAAGATGTCCAATTTCTATTTAACTTTTATTTCAACCAATTTCAGATAAATGGTTTAAGTATAATAAGATAGCGCTAATAGCCTGCTTTTAAAAGAGCACTATTTATTCTATGACCTGAAATTAAATAAAATCCCTTTAGAATTTCTATGCAAACTTAACAGGTTAATTAACATAATATTTGTCATATTTTATATCAAAGGACATGATTATTGAAAGAGACAATGTACAAAACACAAAAAATATTTGCATAGGATATGGAACTCAACTCTAAGTATAACAGCAAAAGGAACATCGGAAATATTTAAGCTTTACTGCATTATTCAGAACAGTTAAGCATTGCTTAACAACTTTCAAGTGTCCATAAACTGCGAAACGATATGAAATTTAACATAAAGTTGAGCAAAACAATGACTTGATGCATCTATTATTAGATCTTTAGATAATTTATCTAAGGAATTATTGACATATCTCTTCTTACATTCTATGATAAAAATTAGCACATTATTAGACAGCTACATGAGAACTTAAGAGTAAAAGCAAAAACAATAGAAACAGATTTCAAATATTTCAAAAGAATATCCATACAGATGCAAAATGAACATGAGTCTGAAATTTTAATTAATGAAGAAAATAACAGACATTCAAACTTGTTCAAAAGAGAACTTATCGTACCATGTATTTATAGACCAAAACAAAAATTGGGATGAATTTACAAATAGATGCAAGTTTAGCAATTATTACCTACTATTTGATATTCTACTGTAGTCAACAATAAGCAATTCTATCAATATTCCACATTGTCACTTCTATCTCTAAAAGTTGTAAAATAGCCTATTCAAAGTCAAGCAAAGTTACAGATTATTTTGACCTAGGTGATTAAGTGGATACTCAAATTTCCAAGTCTTTCCAGGTTTCTGTTTATGATAATGAAGAGTATTGGGTATTTCAGAATTAGTCCAATTATGAGTCAGATGATTCAATGTCTAATATTACCATAAACATTTTCTCATCTCAAAAAAATGACAACTCCAGAAATTTTAATTTATAACTTTGTATTTTTATTTGACTTGGTAAAAGTTGAGAAGTTCAAAATAAAAAGAGCTGGGCGCCAGTGGCTCATCCCTATACCTAGCTACTCAGGAAGCTGAGATATGAGGAATACAGTTCAAAACCAACCAGAGTTCAAAGCTAGCCCAGGCAAGAAAGTCCCTGAGACTCTTATCTCCAATTAACCACCAGAAAACCGGAGGTGGCGCAGTGGCTCCAGTGGTAGGGCCTTAGCCTTGAGCTGAAGAGCTCAGGGAACTATTATATTTAATTAAATACATGAAATTGAATTTCAGGAGTTTTTTGTTTTGTTTTGTTGCATCCATAGTAGTATAGAAATTCTTATTAAACTATTAGCATACCATCCTATATTACCTGAAAAGCAAAAGAAATGAAGGAAGCAAACAATAGTTTCACAGGTAGAGTAATTAAATACAGAACATTGATTTTGAGTAACTTTATAGCTGGCACTTTCAGAAAGGCACATACAGTATTAAAAAGTCCCTTGCCAGCCGGGTGCTGGTGGCTCACGCCTATAATCCTAGCTACTTAGGAGGCTGAGATCTGAGGATCACGGTTCAAAGCTAGCCCCGGCAGGAAAGTCCATGAGACTCTTATCTCCAATAAACCACTAGAAAACCAGAAGTGGCCCTGTGGTTCAAGAGGTAGAGTGCTAGCCTTGAGCTGAAGAGTGCAGGGACAGCGCCCAGGCCCAGAGTTCAAGCTCCACGACAAAAAAAAAAAAAAAAGTCCTTTGCCTCAAAACAAAAAAACAAAAAAACAAAACTTACAACTTCCTTTGAAAACCAAGAGGTATCTTTTGACATAGGTATAAAGGAAACTGAGTTCCAACACGAATGAACAAATATCAGTGAGTAATATAAAGAGATCAAACCATACTTTTTGAGATTTTTGAGAAGCACTCTTCGACTGCCAAACCAGCAGAAAAAATATCATTTGCCAGAAGCTAGGAATGACTATGATGAATTACAGAGTTAATAGGCAGATAAAGGTGTATTTCCCCACCAGGTGGCACATGCCTGTAATCTAGCTAGCCAATTCAGTCAGAAAGCCCATGAAACTCTTACCTTCAATTAACCACCAAAAAGTCAGAAGTAGAGAAGTAGGTCAAGTGATAGACCAGTAGACTCAAGCAAAAAAATTCAGGATAGTGCCCAGGCCTAGAGCTTGCTCAAGCTCCAGAACTGGCAAACACACACACACACACACACACACACACACACACACACACACACACACACACACACACACACACACACACACACACACACACACACACACACACACACACACACACACACACACACACACACACACACACACACACACACACACACACACACATTTTCCCAAAGAACTTAGAAGTAAGGCTCTCTGCAGAGGTTTGACTATAAGATCAATAGATAATGGGTCAAAAAATGTACTTCTGTGAAATTTTTAGTCTAAAGCAGGATTTCCTGAATGTAACATAACTATAAAAAGAATGTGAGGTTCATAAGCAAGTGAAGAGGGACATCTGTTCACCATTGGAAGACAGGAAAAAAGGGATTGCTAAGTGACAAAATTAGCAGTGCAGCTCCACATACCAACCAGAGCAGTCTTGATCCCGACACTGACGAATTGGTTTTTTAGGCAAGATTACACTGTTTGTGAAGGTATATCTATTAGACCACTTATTCTGAAACAAGATTAGACAAGTAGAATTGTATAAAACCTTTGTCCTACTTCCTGCTTAAAGGAGAAAGTTAGTACCTACTAGCTTCTCAAGAGTAAGATGAAAATGATACATGAAAAAGGATGTAAGTAGCGAGGTGCTGGTGGCTCACACCTGTAATCCTAGCTACTCAGGAGGCTGAGATCTGAGGATCGCGGTTTAAAGCCAGCCTGGGCAGTAGAGACCGTGAGACTCCTATCTCCAATAAACCACCAGAAAAACGGAAGTGGCGCTGTAGCTCAAGTGGTAGAGCGCTCGCCTTGAGCTGAAGAGCTGAGGGACAGCGCCCAGGCCGAGTTCAAGCCCCCACGACCGACAAAAAAAAAAAAAAAAAAAAAGGATGTAAGTAGACTGCCTCTTTTCAGTCATGTATCTCACAATAACAAAAATTATTGTGCTTTAAACTGTTTACATCTGAATTATCAGTTATAACCATTAACATGACCTTATGAGCTACATACAGTATTTCCATTTTGTAGATGAGCACACTGGAGTACACAGAGATAATGTGACTGTTTAGTAAGTTTAGTAAGACATGTAGATAGATAGATAGATAGATAGATAGATAGATAGATAGATAGACAGACAGACAGACAGACAGACAGACAGACAGACAGACAGACAGATAGATAGATAGATAGATAGATAGATAGATAGATAGATAGATAGATAGATAGATAGATAGATAGATAGATAGATACACACACAAGGCTGAGAATCTTTAATAGGCCAGTTCACTCTTTCTCATAATACCATATCAAGATTATAGATTATTTAAAATGGTTCTGTGAATTTTGTGAGCATAAGCCATTATCTTTAAATCCCTTACCAGTTCAGAGTTTGTAAAGTCAAATTTCTGTGCTTTCAATGCAAGGTCTGGATTTTTTAAAAGTCACATTTCTGTTGGTCCATCATCCTCCTACAGGTGCTATCTGACCTAGACATCTGTTTTTTTTAATTTCCTTGCTCAGATTTTTTTAAAGCAAAACTTTGCTTCCATATCCATATATCCTCATCTATTTTAAAGTCTATAGATAAGACACAGTACTGTGTGTTGCTGAAACAAGACGTTTGTTTTAAATAAATTCATATTTTGGTAATAAAAATGTCAATGAATGACATAAATAAGACATTTCTTCCTTATATAAACAGATGGGGCAGACAATAATCTATTACAAATTGTCATTAGAATGTTTTATTTTGAAAACTAGGACAACTAACATATATCATTTATAAATATGTCAATTTCAGTAGATAAATTATACAAAGTCATCTTTCACTTTCCTTAGATGTAAAATATTTCATGATTTTCTACTAAATGACATTCCTTTTTAAAATTAATTTTTCTCTATAGCAATAAAGGATTTTAGTAAAGGTTTATAATCTTAACTGTCTCTTTTTTTCCCTATCTTAAGAATATATGCTTTATTTCCTACTCAAAAGCCAAAGATTAAAAAATCTTTTCTTAAAAATAGTTTTGAAAGACTTTTTAATTTTGAAATGTCACACATGCTTCAGTCTATTTCTTGAAGAAAAAAAGACAGAAAAAATAAAGTGCAGAAATTTGGCAGCCCTCGGGCACCAGCTTCTCATTTGTTTTCAGGAAAGTTCACAGCCTTGGTAGAAAAGCAAACATCAGAAGACAGGGATGTTATCCCCACTCCCTCAGAGTTCCTCATAGAAGAATGTCATGGCACAAGGCTGGACACCCAAAATTAGAGGCCCAACAACAGATGGACTGACTAAGAATTAATACTGATGCCAAAATCTGTAAATGTCAAAATAAAACACATAGGTTGGAAAAATGTGAAAAATACATTTGAAAATGGGAACATAAAATTAAGAGTCAAGGTAAAGGAAAGAAAGCTTAGGAATATGTTTTCCATTATTGTTAGACTTAAGTTCACACATAAAGGAGGGCGTTTATCAATAGGTCTGATGACTATCCTATAATAGCTTTCTCATGTTTATTTAGATTATGTGAAGAAGTAAATAGAGAAGACTGAGCCATTTAGGTGTTTTCTGACACCTGTTTTCAAAAGGAGATTATTACTTTAAACAAAAGGTAGGGTAGGGCAGATGTGATTTCTGAAGAAAAAGTCTATTATGGATGGTCTTCAATGTCAGACTCCTTAATGTGGAAGTTACTGAACAGGAGAGAAATTCTGTGAAGTACTTGGTCTAGAAAAGTATAGTGAGTGACATGGAGAAAGTTAAATATTTTTTAAAATGTTCTAATATAGAGAATAGATTGAAAGAGGAAGAATGGAGGGTAGGCACTCACTTTGAGTGGTTTCCAAAAGCTATGAACAAACATTCCCTTTAGACTGTACAAAGGATTCAAGCATTACTCATAAGGGTAAAGTCAAGGGTTATCAAATGCCTTACATACAGGCTTAACTATGCCAGGATGATTAGTCTTCATTTGAAGTCACAATGGGAGAAACTTATCAATGTCACTGACAGGAGAGACAATGGTGCCTATGAAATCTTATGGTTTCTCCATAAATCCTGCAATTCCAAAAGCTGTTCTTAGAAACTATATATTTTTGAATGCATATCAGTATAAACACAAAGAAATGCTGCCCTTGAACAATTCCTAAGAGATGGATCATCTCAACCATTCTGTCACTTAGTCATTTACTGCCCATTGGCTTTAGGCCAATCACCATGTCAGGCACTAATGCTACCCAGATAAGCAAAGGCTCAGCTCAGCCTCAAGGGGCCCACAGTTGATGAGATAAGACATTTACAACACTAATACAATTGCATAAGGCCAACAGTTGAGATCTGTACAGGGTGCTGGGTATGTAGCAGAGTGCTGCAAATAATCAATCAAAGCTGAATGTTAAAACTCTACAGAGGATATACCTTTGATCTGGGACTTGAAAAACTGCTACTATTTCATCAAAATGAGAACACAACTATGTCAGACATACATACTGGCATGAGCAAAGGCAGGGTTAAGGGCGAACAGCTGAAGTGGTCTGTGAACTAATAGTTGTCTTCAATTACACACATACACACATACACACAGACACAGACACAGACACACACACACACACACACACACACACACACACACACACACACACACACACACACAATGGTATAACTTTCCCACAATCATTTGGAATTTTTTGTTTGTTTCTGGTAAGTTGTGGGGCTTGAATTCTGGGCCTGGGCGCTGTCCCTGAGCTCTTCAGCTCAAAGGCTAGCGCTCTACCACTTGAGCCACAGAGCCACTCTGGTTCTCTAGTGGTTAATTGGAGAGAAGAGTCTGATAGGCTTTCCTTGCACAAGTTGGCTTTGAACCTCAGATCTCAGCTTCCTGAGTAGCTAGGATTACAGGCATGAGACACTGGTGCCTGGATTGGGATTTTTAAAATAAGGAAATTATCACTCATCTCGCCAATCAAGTACTTTTTCTTAGCTAAATCTCTGACATAGGACTCATTAATTTAATTCTTTGTATGGTATCCACTGTGCAATATTGGTCATATTGATGCTCTAACTGCATAAATTTTACATGTGGCTAATGATTCAGAATCTAAACTTCTGTTTTATAGTCCTGTTGTTATATAATTAATATGGAAAGCTTCTCTTACTGAGACACTCATCCCAAAGTTGCTGATTCCATGTGCAGTATTTAAAAAGTACTGAATAGCATATCACAAGCGATTCCAACACCATGCTCAATATACTTTTGTTACATATGTAGGTTTAAAATACATTGCTTGGCTATCTTGTACTTTCAGTAACAGATTACTTCAAAGAAGTAAAAATCTCACACTACTCAAGATTATGTTCCAACTGGTTTTTGTGGACCAACTATACTGAAAATGTTTTCCAAATTAAGTTTGTACTTTTTCTTTTGCAATATATGCCCATTAGAAACTAAAGTGTTTATATGTGTGCTCTGGCAGTAAGTGGAAAATTCTTACAGTTCTTTTACTGCCATTCTAATAATTCTCCAGGGGTTCGAAGCAGTAAACAGATCACCTTTGCTCCTTGTCCTGCTTTGTTCCAATAAATAAGTTACAAGAACATGGCTTTTGCACTATTTCTTATAAAACATCAATCAGCAAAATTATTCTGAAATTGTAAACAGGCAAAATTAATTACTTCATATTCTTTCAGAGCAGTGCTAAGTTACAGCTTCAATTGACTTTCTATTAACCAAGTCATTTTTTCTTATTTTGTGTAGAGGTTATGGTGTAGAAAATTTATACCAATTCAAAGTATCTTTCTCTGATAGTAAAGCAAATCATACTACTTACAACAATGTAAATAGATGTTTACTAGTAGAGAACATTATTGGGTCTATTTTGGTCTGATAACTCCAAACTTTACAATGTTTTATTCTCCATTATATCAACCAGCTTAGTTCTACTCCAGGCTTATTTGAACATTCTGAGCAGAATAAATTTTTCTGTCTCTTAAACCTCTTTTAAATCTTCCTGATATATTACTAATAACATTACTGACAAAGAAATTGTAATCATGTAGTCATGTATTTAGCCTTCTGAAAATTATAATTTGGAAATACCAAACATTGTATGTAAATTATAATAATTTAAGTGTAAGAATCTTATTTAATATCTAAGCTAACGTTTATTCTGACTTTTTTATGTATATGCCTTATTCTGATCATTCTCTTGAATTTATTCAATTGCCACAGTAATTCTACAAAACGATTTCTATTTTTTTGGTGGGGAGGGTCCGGTCTTGGGGCCTGAACTCTGGGCCTGGGCGCTGTCCCTCAGTTCTTCAGCTCAAGGCTAGCGCTCTACCACTTGAGCCATAGCACCACTTCCGGCTTTTTTCTTTTTGCTTATGTGGTGCTGAGGAATTGAACCCAGGGCCTCAGGCATGCAAGGCAAGTGCTCTACCACTGAGCCTCCTTCTCAGCCCCATGATTTCTATTTTTAATACATTAATAAAGAAAGATGAAAATTCAGGCCTCGTCTAGCTTGCATTGTTCATACTACTGTATTTACAACTACAATTCTTTTTCAGTTACACCTACATGATGCCTACAACATGCCAAATCTTCACCTTTCAATACAATGTGCCACTTCCTAGGGGACTGAAGTCCTGCCTTGACTTTGGCTCCTCACTTTCCAAGATTCACTGCTACTTGTTGAACACCTGCTGCTCCTTAAGCAGTGACCAATCTGTGAGGTGACCACCAAATTTTACAAAATATCTTCTTAGTATTGTATTTTCCAAACTTTACTGTGTTCTAGACTTCAGAAACAGGATGTTAGCTCTACCCACCAGCTTTCTGATTCAGAGGCTGTGGAAATGCAAAAAAAAAATCATTCTGTAAAGTGACAAGTGATGCTAGCATTCATCAAAGGACAATACTTTGGACCTACTAAATTAGTCTATACTGCTGAAACTCTTGGAGGTTGAAGGCCAACTAATGTAGATCAAGATCTGGATATTTCATTTATTCACTTGTTGTCTCTGAATGAGATTTAATGTCTCCTCTGTCTCCTTTTGTTACCATAGGAACACTTGTCCTCACACAGGTTGTTAGAACAATAGATGGAGATATCCTCAAGTCTACTGGGAGAAGTGTGGCAACAACACAGAATGGATGCTCCCAAGTTCTGCAGTGCACAGTCTCATTTCTTTCACTTCTTTTAACCTAAATTCGGGATCCTATATGTGGGACAAGAGGTTTCCGGGACATCAAATCTCCATTGTTACAATGTCTATAGAATTTTATCCTTGACAAAGCTACTATATTGCTCCTAAAGTCATGGGTGTTATTGTTTCCAACCCATACCCACTGCTTCTTGATGCAAAGCTGCTTTTTTTTCACAGTCAGCTATCTTTTTTTTTGTCTTTCTTTCTTTTTTTAATTGTGAAAATACCATACAGATGGGTTACAATTACATGGGCAATATAATGAGTACATTTCTTATCAAGCATTGTAGTCTCCTCCTTTGTATCCCCTTCCCATCCCTTCCCATCTTCCACATCCCCCTTCCCCACCCCCAACCCCACTCCTGCCCGGGGGCCAAAGTTGTATAGTTTGTTTTTTTGACATAACAACTTGTACATTTCATTGCTGCAATGGGTCCACCTGTATCCCTATTTATCCCCCTCCACAAATTATACCAACATCAAATACAATGAAAGCAGAGGTTATACCCTGGGGGAGGGACATACAAAGCAAGAAAGAAATCATCTTATAAATATGTTAAAAAACAATCGCAAGAATGAAAAAACATTTGAATACTTATCTTGGGGTTCATTTCACCTAACATCAACTTATCTGACCTTTTCTGCTTGTCTACTCAGATAGCTTTATAGATATGATGAAAGTTACTTCCTAGTCTAGCACAGAAGACTTATGGAATCAGTGAAGTGATCTAATCTCTAAGCAGTGAGAAGCAATGAAGAAATAACAAGACTGGACATCCACTTCTGATATAGATACACCATGCTAAAGTCAGGTAAAAAGATAAATAAATAAATAAATAAATAAATATGAACTCTGCAAAGTAAGTAGAACTATAAAAGGTTTATAAATGCTGTGAGTTGTTTTTTGGCAGAACAAAAAGCCTATTTTGGCAACTACACAAATCTGTTAGTGATCAAACTATTCAGGGGTTGCTAGGCCACACAGAGCCTAATGCACTGATACTGATGGCTACCTGTTGTAAATGGGCTGTTAGTCACTTTCTTCCATAGCATTTTCTGAGTAGCTTTACCAATGGCTACCCACCCAGCTTATTACCACACCATAAAACCAAAGTGCATGATGTCATGAGTGATATGCTTAGAGTAGCAGTTGGTTTGAAAGGTTTGGTAAATTTTGTAATACTGTTTTTTTATAAAATCTTGTGAGTTAAATCTGCTTTCAAGAGCACTCTTCTTGTCTCTGCTAGTGAACTAGACAAAAATTAGCATTGAGCTTTAGGCAAGAATGGAACCAGTTACTTTTTAAATGATACCCCTTACTCATACCTTACATAAACAGCGTGACCTCTAACTGAGTTGGTTCATAGAAAAAGAAAAGAACAAGTATATCCTGGGGCTCCAGTTCTTCCAGTTTCTCTCACTGCCCAAAACATCAAAATAAAGTGGCAATTACTGAAATGATGTCATAATTTTTATTCCTACTTAAAAATGATCTAGTTTTAGTTTATAATTCATCTTCTGAGTACAGTAATCTATCAACTACTATGTGGTAGTGATTTCTTTCTTTTTGTTCAAAGTAACTGTTTATTGAATATTTACGTGGTAATGATTTCTTAATAGGGACACTGAGGCATAAAGGGCCTACTCACTCTACAATTTTCTAATGTGTGAATAAATCTCAACAATAAATGTCTTGTTAATTGAAATGCAAAAGGGTAAAGAAGGTCTTACAATTGCTATTTAATAGAACAACTCTGAGATAGGATTTACATGCTATAAATTTATACACTGAAAATATACACTTTAGTGATTTTTATTATACTCACAATTATGAGCAACCACAACCACTGTCAATCTCAGAATGACTTTCCTCATAAAGAAACCCCATACATTTAGTTATCATCCCTTTTATGCTTATTTTCTTACCCCACCCCATTTCTGAGCAAACACTAATCTACTTTCTGTGTCTATAGATTTGAGTATGCTGGGAGAGTTCAGATAACTGAAATCACACAACATGTATATATGATTTATTACTAGCTTCATTCATGTAACATATGGTTTTGAAGTTCAGTAATATTTAAACATGTACAAGGAAGTTTGTTCATTTTTCTGGCTGAATAATATTCCACTGTATAGTTAGATCATTTTGTTTACATTCATCCATAGGTAGTCATTTGGGTGGTTTCTGAATGTCACTCCAAATGTTTGGAGTATCAGAGTATTATTATTTATTTATATTATTATTTAAAATATTTGTATGGATACATGATTGTATTTTTCATGTGCATATACATATATTTTATATGTGTGCATACTTAATATATGTATATATATGTACATATGTATGTATGAATATATGGATATTTTAAATTTCTGGGTAACAACTTAAGGGATCATTTGAAGAACTATCCAACTATTTCCCAAAGTAGCTATACCATTTTCAATCTATACCAGAAAATGTTAGAATATGATTCCATTCTCTATAGCTTTATGAATACTTATTCTTTTCTGAATATTTGATTCTAGCTATTCAATTGAAAGAAGTTTTTCCTGTAATTTTTAAGTTATATTTTCATGATAAGTAAAGACATGTAGCATAAGGATATTGATGATTTGTATATATACATATATATACATTTTTTTAGTCAGTCATGGGGCTTGAACTCTGGGCCTGAGCACTGTTCCTCAGCTCTTCAGCTCAAGGCTAGCGCTCTACCACTTGAGCTACAGCACCATTTCCAAATTTTTGTATATTATATTTAGAGAAATGCTTGCTTATATCCTTTTCCCATTTTTGTGTAGCCTATTACTGATTTTAAGTTTTTTTTTTACAGTGTAGACAAAAATCTCATCAGATATTGGATTGCAAATATTTTCTACCATTTTGTGTGTTGTATTTTCACTTCTCTGAATCTAGAACTGATCCACAATGTGCTGATGTCAGTTCTTTGGTGAAAGGATTTGGAGGTCTTCATTATAAGGCCAACTTCTCCCCTCAGATCAAGTCTCTGAACTATTGCTTGGTACTGAGCCAAGGAACAATGGAATCTTTCTAATATCTCCCACCCTTTTTCAGTTAAAAATTGGTTGTGTATAAGTGGAAATACCTCAGTTCTTCTTGGCTTGCCCCTTTCTATATGGAGGACCCAGTCAAAGAAATAAATCGATTCATCTATCCTGCCTGAATTTATTTTTTTCCTTCTGAATTCTATGGAGTTCTCCTTTACAGTGATCTTGGATTCCAGTTATAAGTAGTTTCATGAATACACATCTCCTGAAGAGAGTCACCAAAACCACTCTGCCCCATTTCATTCCATCAAGGAAACCGCAAGTTGCTTATCTCGTTTAAGACCAGTATGACTGAGATAGCATTCAACCTGTTCAAAGCCTTGTGGAGATCATCTGTTTTGCTAGCTATACAATTGCCCTCTGATGCTTAAACTTTCTGTTCCTGCTTGTGGGAGTACTTTTAGAGATAATTATATCATAAAAACTGTTTCCTAACAAATGTTTTAATCCACTGATAGATTGAAAATTTTTCAGACTATTGAGAGGTGACAGAGCTGTGAGAGGTGGCAGGAATATGAAAAGCAGGGCCTAGACAGAGGAAAGATAGCCTTGGGGACTACATCTTGCTCTCTTCCAATTTCTACTCCTATCAGCTCCATTTCCATCAAGACATGATATATTGTGCTGCCTGACATAATCTTCACCATGATGGTCTGAAACATCTGAAACTATCAGCATAATAAATCCTTCCTTCCTTAAATTGTTCCTATCAGCTATTTGGCAATGGTAACATTAAAACTAACACACACACACACACACACACACACACACACACACACACACACACACACACACACACACACACACACACACACACACACACACACTTAAGCTATACTTATATACTTAAGACATACTATCTTTGTTTTTGTTCCCATTTTCTATATCAATAGCCCTGTCCAGGCAGATCCTCTATCGGGGATATTTTCTTCCTGTTCTTCTCAGTGTGGTCACATTTTTGAATATTCCTATCATTTCCTTCATTGCAACCTTTTCTGAATTGTAGAAGTGACTGAGCATGGTCAATTGGAACTTCCAGTGCTAGGACATTTGTCCCAAGCCCTTGGTAATGGTGGGATGAGGATGCCTGGCTTTGTATTCTCAGTGGGGCTTTGTGAAGGTAGAAAATACACCCCATGAATGAGTGATCTACAAAAAGAACTGCCATCATTTGGCCACAATAGTCAACAATAGCTAGACTACAATTGTCAATAATAGGTCAATGGGTGCACGATGAAAAATGAAGAATGAGAAATCCTGCCCCTTCCAGAATGAAGAACCCTCTAACTGGGAACCTGGTACTGAGGAGCATGTGGTGGCTGCTGTACTAGTGTTAGAGTAGAGAAAGGGAACAGGTGGTGATGGTGGATCAAATGCTGCTGACTCAGTTCTTACAGTGATTCAGCAGAATTAAAAAAAAATGTTTATTCATTTGCTATTTCCAGAGACTTCAAATGGTTATGTGTTTTCCAAACAATGGTTTTATTTTCACCGGTTTCTCTAGCTTGTAGACTCCTGGAGTAAGTGATGGTGTTATGCCAAAACTAGAACTCCAAAACTGTGGAGATTTTATTTTTAGCAAACCAAAACAGCACTTTTTATTTTTTATCAATTGGAGAATCTATCTGACTTCTTATAAAAATCAGCACCTGGAGAGGGTAACAATGCTCTATAGGAAATGTACTCATTACCTTACTCATGTAACTGTAACCACACTGTAAGGTTTCTCAGTTAGATGTTTGAGTTTTTTTGTTTGTTTGGTTTTGTTTTTTTGTTTTTTTGGGTTCTTTTTTTTTGTTTTTTGGTCATCATCGGGCTTGAACTCAACCTGGGTGCTGTCCCTCAGCTCTTCAGCTTAAGGCTAATGCTCTACCACTTGAGCCACAGAGCCACTTCCGGTTTTCTGGTAGTTTATTGGGGGTAAGAATTTCACAAACATTCCTGCCTGGGTTGGCTTTGAACCGCAATCCTCATATCTCAGCCTTCTCAGTAGCTAAGATTACAGGCGTGAACCACCAGCGTCCAGCTGGTATCTTTACATATATATATATATATATATATATATATATATATATATATATATCAACAACTACCAGAACTGTAAGAAGTTACATTATAAGAGAGAAAACAAGTATATTGTGAGAGTAGTTTTATCTACATATGAGGCTATCAGGAAAAAGTTAATATAACATAGAACACTAGTAATATTTAACAATATGTAGGTTCAGAGATGTTTTATATGTTTGAAATAGATTAGAATATAAAACTGTCAGCCATTAAGTATATGAAAAGATTTATAGTATATCAAAAATTAGGTAATGTGAAATGAACCACACTAACAGTTTTAGTTTCTATTTATAACATTAGCAAACACCTAGCAAACAAGTAAGCTATATCTTATTATATTAACTCCAAGAAAGAATAGGTAAAGTGGTATATAAAAACAGATAATAGTTAACTATCAGCCAATTCTATAATTTATTGACTTGGTAAATTATTTATAATAAAGTATTATTCTTTTAGAGGTAGTCATTAAATTTACCTCTAAACATTAAAGTATGTTGAGAATTTAATTTCTATTTGGGCAGCCAATAAGTTATTATGAGCTCTATGTTTCTAAAAAATGTATTTCTAAATGCTATACTAATCACATAGTAAATAGGATGTGATTTTTTTTCTTATCAATATTTTTCATTTCTCCAGCAGATACTGACCTCTTAACAGATTCTTCTTTAAAGAAAATCATGGAAAAATTATGTAAAATCTACTCTTTTAGCAATTTTGAAGTATATAACACTGGATTTACTACAGTCCCCAGGCTTTACAAGGTATTTCTACTTATTCCGATTCTAATTTGGAGATTAGATTCCTAATCTTTAACATGTTCCTTTTATCCAACTGAAACTTTTACCCTTTGAACACAGACTCCTTTCCCATCCCATTATTTTTGGTTAATTAAAAAAAACTGTAATTTTAAATGGATAAAACTGCAATTTTAAATGGATAATTATATTCTCTATAGTGAAAATATAATTCAATCAGAAATTATAACTTAAATGATACGTCAAATATTTCAATGTCATCAATAATAATAACATAATTATTTTGCTATTACTTTTCCCCTAAAATTTCTAATTGTGATTTTTATCAGTGTTAATACAGAAGTATATGAATACTATAAATACTATGCTGGTATAAAATGAATCCCAGAATACACACACATAGACACCACACACATACACACACACACACACACACACACACACACACACACACACACATACAGACACACATCAAAAAGTTTACACTTCAATGGCCTGAAATGTCCTAAGTGGTTATAAGACCAAAAACTAATTTTAGGCCACAGGGAAATGAGGATTCAGAAATATCAAATGGTAAGTGTGTATATGCAATGGTCCTGTAGTTACTGGCTTCAAAGTACCTGTGAACCTCCTAATGTTCACCTCTTTCACCGACTGAAAAGTCTGTGAAGTTCTATATTTTAAGATAGATTTAACAATTTCATAACAGAAAGCCTATTTCTTAGTTGTTTCTTAAAACTTTCCCTTTTTAATGAAAGTTAATTGTTTAACTTGCAATGATTTGTTCTAACAGGAAGAGAAAAAATTGGTAACACCTGATCAAATGACATTTCATAGATATAAATGACAAGCTTCTACACTTCAAAAACATGTTTAAATAGCATTAGCATCATTTTTATTTTGAATTTCTTTCCCCTAAAAGAATCTTAGGTAAAACTTTAAGCGAAGCATAGAACATAAATATGGAGCTGACAGGGGTATAAAGTTTCAGTACAGCATTTAATCAAGTGTCTATACTAATACTCAAGATACTATGCCAATAATAAACTCCACCCCTGACAAGTTTTAAATTGAATTCCACAGTACATTTTCTAAGGAAATAAAAGTATTATTAGAGGGCTTGGCTTGCACCTAATCATTACATATTACTAACTGGAATCAGGAAATATTCCTGAAGTTTATGTATAAGCCTCAGAATGGCTTCTAAAAACAAGAGAAGACTAAAAGAAGCAATAAAATTCACTGGAACCCCGTTTCACTTTTTAAGGTGAAAATCATTTTCAAATCATTCAAGGCAAAATGAAAAATAATGCTGAATTTCAAAATCCTGCTCTGAAGAAGCAAGTAACTTGAGTGGCAAGCATGACATAGAGATGCATTGTTTCCAGTTATTTCATCTCTTCTATTTTGGTTATCCCATCCTCATCTTAAATTGTCAGCATTAGTTTTCATTTTGCCTTAAATGATTTGTTATAAGTACTTATCCTGTTCAGTAAAGGATTCTCAGCAGTATTCTGGCCCCCTAGTCAATAAATGACAGTAATATATTATCCTAAATTTTGGTTATAAAAATGCCTCCAGATATTAACAATTGTGATAGTTAGATTTGCATGACTATACCAAAATGCCTGAGAGAATATAGTTTAAAAATTGGGATTTGTTTTGTCTCACTGTTTTGAAGGCTCTAGTCTATGACTCATTGGCCCTATACATTTGAATCTGTAAGGAGGGAGGCAGTCCACCATGGAGGGAGAATATGGCAGAGGAAGCTGCTTAGTTCATGACATCCAAGAAACAAAAGCGAAAGGAAGAAGAGTGGTCAAGGTTATAATAGTTCCTTCTCGGCATACTCTCGGAGCTAACTTCTTCCTTTTTAGGAGTATTCTATCATTTTTCAATAGTTCCATGGTCTTGATACCAAGCTTTTAATGTATAGACTGGAGGGTAAAGTATTTTCTGGAGGGTAAAATCTCCTCCAAGTAGCAACAACTGATTTAAAGTTAATGAAGCTTATATTCCCACCAACAGCATAGCAGAGTTCCCTTTTGGTTGCATCCCCGCCAGCATTTGTAATTGTTACTTTTCTTGATAATGGCCATTCTAACTGGGGTGAGGTGTAATCTCAATGTTGTTTTGGTTTGCATTTCTTTTATGGCCAGAGAGGTTGAATATTTCTTCATGTGTCTACTAGCCATTCTTCCTTCTTCCTCTGAGAAGTCTCTCTTTAAGTCTTTGCTTCATTTAATAATTGGGTTGTGTCTTTGAGGGTTTATTTTGGGGGGGTGGTTAATGTTTTGAGCTCTAGTGTATTTTAGATATGAGGCCCTTGTCAGATTTACAGCTGGTAAAAGTCTTCTCCCATTCTGTAGGCTACTTATCTTCTTAGCTCTGTCCTTTGCCACACAGAAGCTCTTCAGATGCAATCCTATTTATCCCATCTTTTTTGATTTGTTGTGATTCTGGATCTTTACTTAAGAAGTTTCTACCTTTGCCTAGAAGCTGTAGTGTTTCCCCTACCCCTTCCTGTAATATTTTTATGGTATCTGAACTTACTTTGGAAAGAAGTATGGAGGTTCCTCAAAGGACTAAACAGCTTTTCTATGACCCAGCAATCCCACTCCTGGGCATTTATCCATAGAAAACAAAAACACCACACTAAAATGACAATGTTCATTTCAGCATTGTTCACCACAACCAAGACATGAAATCAACACATATGCCCCTCAACAGAGGAATGGATAAAGAAAATGTGATATATATATCTATATATATATGCACACACATATATATATGTATATATGAAAAGTAAGCCATATCCAAGCATAGTTTCCCTCATTTGTAGTAACTAGAATGTGTCTATAAATGTACAAGTAGATACACTAGTGTATATACAAGTATATACACTAAATGACTTAACAAAATACATTGGGACATGATAAATTATACAGTTCTTCAGACATTAGCATAATAAGACCAAAGGAATATGTACATAGGAGCAGATCACAAAGACTCAATAGCTATGTACATATAAAATACATATCATATAAAATAATATCTTATGAAATGAACTTATGAAAAGGAAACAAAAGATAGTTGTTGTGTTGTTGTTTTGTTGTCTTCGCCTTTTCTCTTGTTAGTATATTTGCCTTTGGGATGATAAGGGGGGCACAGAAAAGGTGAAACAAAGGGTGAACGAATGCAACAGGGGCACTCATAGACAAATGGTGGAAAATTAACTCTATATATTGTTGGTGGGAACAGGGAGGGGGGAGACTGAGAGAGAGTGAGGGAAGGGGAAAATGGTTCAAAAAAAAGAATTGTATTCATTTCCTGATTCATGTAACTGTAACCCTTCTACTATAACCCTTCTATACATAACCTCCACAACACCAATAACATATAAAAACTTAGAAAACAAAATGATGAAGTTGGAAGTTTTGAAGGAAATCATTCAATAGCAATGGAGAACAAGAAAATAAATCTGAAGTTAGGTGTATTGACATTCATTTTTATGTTCAGCCTTCAAGGAGGAAGACAGATGAATTGCTAGTTCAAGGTTATCCTAGGCTACGTGATGAGTCTCAGACAACAGACAAAAACAAAGTGAATTTGATACTTGTTCTCTCCTCTTCTCTTGACCTTTGACCTTTTGCCACATAAAATCTCCTGGGTCACAAGGATCCTTTGATTGTTCTATTTCTTCAAAGTGATAGGGCATTGATATGGGTCACAATTTGCCAGCTGGTTATTCTTTCAAAAATTGCAATTTCCAGAAAGGAAAAATATGATGGATATTTGATTAGATCACTCTCTTGATAACCAATATGGCATAAAAGTAGCCAAGATTACATTTTTAACTCAGATGAAAACTTCTTACATAACTGAGGAAGTGGCAAGATAGCAGAGACCTGAAGGGGTGTTAGTTTTCTTTCTCATACACCATTTGAATTGTCCTCAACTTTCATTTCCATCCCACACACCAGACTTCCTGAATCTAGACAGCTCCAGAGCTTTTGACAATAACTGAAAGATTCAGTCTGGGACTGGGAGGATAGAAGAAGCCTAGTATAAGCCAAGCTATATGCAAATACCTTGTTTGTTGGATATCTTTGTAATTCTAGAAAATAAATCAGAACCTTGTTTCTTTTTTCCACATGAAGCACGAAAGTCAGGACTAAGCCAAACTTTTTAAATTTTGAATATTCAAATTTTGAATCTTGAGAATCTCTAAAATGATTAAGTATTCAAAATTTAGAGGTACAATAACAAAATTATTTAAATTTGAAGGGATTTTAGAAACTATAAAGTAAAAAGTGTGTTATTATGATCTAGCATGTTCCCAGATAGATAGTTCAGGATCAGTAAAATATTAGCTGATTGAATGGCAAAAAAAAATTAGTAAGAATGGATAAACAAAATTACATGTTTACAATCAATTTTGTAATGATCTGCAAATCAGTTTGGTTTTGTTTTTATACGAAGAACATTCAACTGTTATAACTATCTAAAATATTTTAGAATACTAAGCTGCACAATTGTTACCTATATGAGAGAAAAGGAAGTTGCCTAATGTATACTGAATCATTACCAAAAGTATGAATTATCATGAAATTATGTGAATGATAGTTTCCTGCATACAAATAGTGGAGAAAGGTGGACGAGGAGGACATTCACTGTTAACTGAAAGTCTAAGTTCCAGAAGTTGTGTTCTTTTGCTATTTATCATGACTCTGGCTAAAAGCAACAAAGTGGAATACCATCAATCTTTCTAATCTAGTGTATGGCAAAAATATTTGTAAAACCATTCTATGCTCCTGTCACTCAATGATTCTGATGAATTTATGATAGTTTTAAGTTTCTGGGTTTAGAACTTCTCTGGCTTGCTACTATATAAGCTCTACTATAAGTTATCAGTGTCATATTTTGTATCTTTATCTTGCTTGATGTAGAAATATCCAGTTAACTATTAGTTAGCAATTGTCTTCTTCATTCACAGGAAATGAATATCTTAGAAGTCTAGAAAAACGATGGTGTTCTGGAAGTCACAGACTGAATTTTTTGTGGAAATAAGCTGTTCAGCATTCCAAAAGAGCCAGACTTTCGTTAGGTTTTGCAACTTTGTGAGCAAGAATATGCTCAATGACTTATGAAAAGGTGATGTTAGGGAAATGAACCCTAAGATATGTATTCAAATGATTTTTTCTTTCATGTGATTGTTTCTAGCACATTTATAAGATTATTTCTTTGTTGCTTTGTATGTCCCTCTCCCACAGTATAACCCCTGCTTTTACTGTATTTGATGTCGTTATAATTTGTGGAGGGGAAGGGGAAAAAACAAGTTGTTTAAATAGGGATACAGGTGGACCCATTGCAACAATGAGATGTACAAGTCGTTATGTTGAAAACGAACTTTACAACTTTGGTGGGGGGGGGGGGTTGGGGGGGGATCTGGGGGAGGATGGGAAGGGATGGGAAGGAGAAACAAAGGAGGAGACTACAATGCTTGATAAGAAATGTACTCATTATCTTGCCCATGTAATTGTAACCCCTCTGTACACTATTTTCACAATAAGAAATAAATAAAAATGTAAAAAAGAGATTCTATCTAGTTATTAAACTATTTAATATCTAAAAAAATAAAAAAGAAAAACCTTGAACATATCTAAAGTGTTGAGAAGAAAAAGAAACTAAATCACCCTAAAGAGCCTAACATAATCACCTCTATCTCCAAATAGGGTAACGTTTTAAGATAATAGGTTTTGGTACAAATTATTATTTAAGCCTGTAATATTACCTGTTTGAATTTGTAATTTCAAATTAAACCATTTTCCTTCTTAATATTAGTCCATAAATATGGAATGTTGCTAGAAAAATATATGTACGTGTATACAACTTCTGTTACATTTTATGTTTCTTTTCTACCATATGTATTTACCATGTTGATTTAGGTTTTATAAGTGTACTAAAGAAATTCTAATTCTTAAATAAGTTTTTCTAGGGATGATAATTCTACTTCTTCAAGTTTTTCAAAAAGAATTTTAAAACATTTCATAAAGATGAAGTTATTTGGTATAATTTCTGATTTTAAGTTTTCTATGCATTTTTACATCTTAATGCTAATTTTTCCCTCCTCTGACACACAAAGGAGATAATACATACTTTATACATTGTTTTCATACTCATTCTGGCTTCATAGAATTCCTTTCACAAAAGAAAACAAAAAACCTCTACTCAAGATCCCAAATGTGCTTTTATACCATAGGAATTTCCTTCCATGACCAACAAATCAAGTTTTAAATATTAACATAATCCTACTTCACCATTTTTAATAGTCTGTGTTTTAATTTGTTCACACATAACAAAAAATTTAAGAATCAGTTGTGGGTTTTTTCCTGGAATAATTATTTTAAAAATAATTAGAAAAATCAATACAAGACTGCAAATTTTTCTAAGTAGCTTTAAAGAAGTAATGGTTAGTTATTTTTTTAATATATCAACTAGGCCTATTGCTCCAGTGTGTTGTTTCTGACCTTGGGAGTTACTACAACTTTACTATGAACAAAAAGAAAAAGAAAAAATAAATAAAATTTCCAGGTTTCTCTTTTTTGGCCTGACCACCCTAATCACCTCAAGAGTGATAACTGAGTTGTTTGCTTCTATCTGATAATTTTGTTTGTATAGAAATATATTCTTGTAGGCACAGGCATGGTATTTGTCAATATCAGAAAACATGCATGAGTAATTGGTAAGAAAATATTATACACAATTCTAATCTCAAGACAAACTCATTATAAAGAAATAAAAGGGTGGGGCTGGGAAGGTGGTTCAGTGGTAGAGCACTTGCCTTTCATGCATGAGGCCCTGGGTTCGATTCCTCAGCACCACATAAGCAGGAAATAAAAAAAGCCAGAAGTGGTGCTGTGGCTCTAGTGGTAGAGTGCTAGCCTTGAGCGAGCGCCCAGGCCCAGAGTTCAGGCCCCGTATCTGGACTCCACCCGCCCCCCCCCCCCGAAAAAAAAAGAAATATACTCATTGCCTTACCTTACTCATGTAATTGTAATGATTCTGTACATCATCTTTACAATAAAATAATCTTAAAAAAAAAAAAAAGAAATAAAAGGGTACAAATGAATTGTCCCTTATGTTTGTGAAGGGAATATTTACTACTTTGAAGGTACTTGTGATAGTTTACATCATTATACTCAATTGATGTTCATGTTATGATAAAAATTCATTTTCCTTTTTTACATTCATGAAAATGGAAAGAAGACTGATATACAGAATATACAATCCATCTACCTATCTGTCAATCATCTATCTATCTGTCTATCTGTCTGTCTATCTATCTATCTATCTATCTATCTATCCATCTATCTACCTACCTACCTACCTACCTACCTACCTACCTACCTACCTACCTACTTACCTATCATCTACCTGTCTCTAGCTATCAACCAATTACCAATTCAATCTTATAGTTTTTAGCACCAGCATAACTTCCATTTATTGAGGGTTTAGTATTTAAGTATATGAACACAATATGTCATCACATTTGAACCACAACATATTTTATTCTTTTCATGAAATATTTCTGAAGAAATATTTCACTAACTATACATATAAAAAACAAGAAATAGAAAATTTTAAGAATTCAAAAAATTTCTTCAAAAATAACGGGTGGGGCCAAGAGGATAAAGATAGAACAAGAGGATAAAGGTAGAACAATGAAGGGTGAAAGGAAAAGAATGTAGGCAAAAATTCATTGCATACACCAGAGAATTGAGAAATATAAGGGAAGTAGTGGGTCCAAGGAGGGTGAAGATATTGAAGTGATGACACAGATCAAGATGTATTGTACACATGAATTACTTTCTTAAATGTCAAGAAAATTAAATACATAACCTAAAATTAAGATAAGTAAGGGAAGGGTGGGTTGGAAGGGGTGGGTGAGAACATCAAAAAGGGGTGACATTGATAAAGATGCGCTGTATTCATAAACTTCTTTGGTGAATGGCAACTCTTTTGTATAACTACTTAAAGATAATAAAACTAGTAAAAAAGAGAAATCCTGGTGGATCTAGAATACAAATCTAGTATTTGTAACTACAAGACATGAAGCTTGAATCAATAATGATTCTATTCTATCTCTTGTATATTCACTCCCCCATAACATACATACCTGCAAAGCCACTACAAAAGAAACAAATTGTCCCAAATAAACAGGAACTCAGGCAATAGAAACATTTTGTGATGACTGGGCCTGAGGTGCAAAGCTTGTTAGATTCTGAAGTCTACCTCCCTGGAGTTTTCCACATTCCAGGATCTGTTAATACTTCCTTCTCTGGGTCTCTGAACTTTGATAGGATTTATCATCTAAACCACATATTTATAATCTGAGTTGCACTCTGGCTTGGATTTTTGTACTTTACTGCAGGAACATTGTTTTCCTAAGTTTATTCTGAGTTTAAACTTTAGTTTGGTACAGGATTTCAACATTGTTGTATCAAGCACTGTTATAGTATTATATTTTTATATGCTCAGAGCTCTTATAAAAACATACAACACTTAGTTTGCTTCTTAAAAAATAAAATACTCACTTATTTCAGTTTGTGATTTACCATGTAAGTAGTACCTACTAATTCAAATTAGCTTAGGTGTTTTCCTACATCAAGACTTTTTACTACAGAATCAGATCACTTTTAAAGTGCATCTCCACTGATACAAAACCAACTATATCCTAAGTTAACTGTTGTCTACCTTCACAATTCAAGTAAGCCATAAACCAAATAATATGTGGAGGTAGAAGGCAACCACACTATTTTCTCCCATTGTCCACTAAAGACAGAAAGCAATTCTGAAAATTCACTTGATATTCTTTAAAAGGAATGGAAAGTCTCTTTCCTACAAGAGACAGCTAAGTAGCTCGCAGGTAGAATATGCTTAGAAGCATAATCATGAGCTTGTGAAAGGAACATCTTGAGATGCTGACCCTCCTCTTTATTTATGACAGCTTTAACATGGCCCAGATATGTTTTTCTCACCCTACTGAAGGTTAAAAATCATGACATTGTAAAACCTTACCTAGTTATTTCTACTCCTTCAAATCACAGCTGAAGCTTTCTGAACCCAATACAATCTACTAATTTGATTAGTTAACATAGGTTGTATTCATTTTCTGACTGTGCTTAGCTTTTTACACAACTGGCAAAGTCATGTTTTGAATGGATGGAAGTTATTAGAACAGGAGGCTGGGTCACACTTGGGCATCCTCCCAAAGGACAGCAATGCACGCTCTCAATTTTCAATCAAGCTGAGCTTAGTCACCTGCTGCTAATTCCTATCTGTCACCAAGTTCACCTCTTAAGGACCAGAAAAATTAAGAGAATCTTCTAGCCTGCTCTGACATTCTGCTGTAGTAATGACATGACCGATGAATGTTGTAATGTGTGGAATATTAAATCCAATGCTCTCACAGAGAAATATAAGGGATCTTTATATTTCAATAATACAATAAAATGTTATACCTTATTAATATATGAAAATTCAGATCTGCCTAGTTTACTGTGAAAAAATGATAAATTCTGATCATTATTCTCATAACCTCTTCTCTAAATTTGTTATTTCAAATATAGTCTTCCCCAACCTAACCTAAAGACATGATCTTTCCTAAAGCCTTGTCCTTAGTTTCCTCATCTTCTCAGACTCCAGAGGATCTCACACATTAATATTATGTAGTGATTGTGGGCTTTTGTTTTGATATTTGAAAACATAATCTTGAAATCCAGTTCCGGGAAATAAAATTTAATATGTTAGTTCTTTGAATGTCCGTTATGTGCAAAATCACAATAAATATGAAAGAAAATTAGCAGTTTCATTTTTTTTCATTTGAAGAGAAAACCTTTTTTTTTTTTTTTTTTTTTTTGTCGGTCGTGGGGCTTGAACTCTGGGCCTGAGCGCTGTCCCTCAGCTCTTCAGCTCAAGGCGAGCGCTCTACCACTTGAGCTACAGCGCCACTTCCGGCTTTCTGGTGGTTTATTGGAGATAGGAGTCTCACGGTCTCTCCTGCCCGGGCTGGCTTTGAACCGCGATCCTCAGATCTCAGCCTCCTGAGTAGCTAGGATTACAGGCGTGAGCCACCAGCGCCCGGCTGAAGAGAAAACCTTTTAAAAATACGTAGAATATTGCCTGACATTCAACAACATAAATCATCATCATTATTATTGGTAATAGTTTTGATACTATATCTAATGTAAGACTTAGCATTACTTGAATTCAAATGCCACAATTTACTACTACTTATTAGTACTGCCTATCATATATACTGTTAACTTCTAATTGAAATTTCTCCCTAGGCCACTGAAAGGTAATGAAAAAACACAAATAACACAAAACTCTCAACAAAATATAAAAAGAAAACATGCATGCTATAATCAAATAAGATTTGTTCTACTTAGGTAAGGGTAGTTTAACATCCACAAATTAATATCATCTGTTTAATCAACTTACAAATTAAAATAAACTATACTCCTATTAATAGATGCTGAAGGTCAGTTTTACAAACTCTATGAACAAAAAACAATAAAAGTAAACAAATTGAGAAAGAATAAATGTTTTCTCATTGAGGATATGATTTTGCAGAAAAATCAACAAAATTCCAGTATGTTTTTTTACAGATATTACCAAACTGATTCTAAAGATTATATGATCCAAAAAATGACCCAGAATTTTGAAAGAGCAGAAGACAGTTGGAAAGCAGCCACAAGATACTTTTAAGATTTCCTATAATAATATGATAATTACAATATTAAGACATGTGGTTTTGGCAAAAAAAATAGATGAATCAGTCTATGAAAGAGAATATAGAGCCCCTAAATAGCCTTACGCAAATATAGTCAATTGACCTTTGACAAAGGAATAGTGCTAATTCAATGGGGGAAAAATTGTTTTTTCAATAAATGGTGCCAGACTGACTAGATATCTATATGCATAAAAGCAAATTTAGATTCAGATATTACAGTTTCCAAAAAGCTAACTTCCAACAAACCAAAGATCTAAAATTTTATAGTTGACCTTTAAATGTAATAATCAAAATAAGAGACATGCTTGATAAGAAATGTATGCATTAACTTGCTCATGTAACTGTAAACCCTCTATACAGTATTTTCACAATAAAAAAAAAAACTTATTTAAAAAAGAGACAGTATAACATGTGGAGGAGATGGGGGCAAACAAGTCGTTTAAGGATTCAGGTGGACCTGTTGCAACAATGAGAAGTACAAAATGTCATGTCAAAACCAGCTTTACAAAGTCGGTGGGGGGGGAGGAGGGGGGTATAATTGGGTGGGGGGAGGGGGGAGGCTGGGAAGGGAGGTGAAGGGTAAACAAAGGAGGAGGCTGCAATGCTTGGTAAGAAATGTATGCATTATCCTGCCCATGTAATTGTAGCCCCTCTGTACAGTATGTTCTCAAATAAAATAAAATAATATTAAAAAAAAAGAGACATGTACAAAAATATCAATACTGGTATACCAATTTGGAATAAATGGAGCACATATTTTTTTTAATTTTTATTTTCTTTAATTGTGAAAATACTGTAGAGTTGGGTTACAATTACATGGGCAAGATAGTGAGTACATTTCTTATCAAGCATTGTATCCTCCTCCTTTGTTTACCCTTCCCATCCCTTCCCATCCTCCTTCCTCCCCCACTCAATCCTCCCCCCCCCCCACCCCAAGTTGTAAAGTTTGTTTTCAACATGACAACTTGTACTTCTCATTGTTGCAACAGGTCCACCTGTATCCTTATTTAAACGACTTGTTTTTCCCCTTCCCCTCCACAAATTATACTGACATCAAATACAGTGAAAGCAGGGGTTATACTGTGGGGGAGGGACATACAAAGCAACAAAGAAATAATCTTATAATTGTGTTAGAAACAAATGCATGAAAGAAAAAAACATTTAAAATACATATCTTAGGGTTCATTTTCCTAACATCACCTTATCTGACCTTTTCTGCTTGAATCATACATATACTAGATATTGCAAATAAGGGAAATCATGAGACCTATGTTCCTTTGGGCTTAGCTTACTTCACTTAATATAATTTTTTCCAAGTCTTTCTATTTTCTAACAAATGGGGCAATGTCATTCTTTCTGATGGAGGCATAGAATTCCATTGTGTATATATACCACATTTTCTTGATCCATTCATCTACTGAGGGCATCTGGGTTGGTTCCAGATCTTAGCTATGGTAAATAATGCTGCAATAAACATAGTTGTGATGGTAGCTTTAGTGTGGTCTTGTTTGTAAACATCTGGGTAAATGCCCAAAAGTGGGACTGCTGGGTCATAGGGGAGCTCTATGTGGATTCTTTTGAGGAACCTCCATACTACTTTCCAAAGTGGTTGAACAAGTTTACACTACCACCAACAATGAAGTAAGGTTCCCTTCTGTCCACATCTAAATGGAGCACATTTGTGCAAGATATTTATAATAAATTGACCTGGGGTGAGGAGTATCATAGTTCTTTGCATTTTATGGTCAATTGCTTTATAAATCTAAACAAATCAAAAAATAAAATTTAAAAACCTTAAAATAAAATCTAGTAATTAAAATCAAACACAAAACACACAGACTGAAGAATGAGAAATGTCTTGAATCCACTATTATTTCTATTAATTTCTAGGTTTTTAAGTTCAGGGTTTACTTAATTTCAAGACTATAACATACTGGCATAAAGGAATCTAGGTAAATTGGTTTTACTTTCCCAGATTATACTGATACCTGAATGATATAATACCAGCAAGTGTGTAGCATAATGTTCCTTAGTTTTATTCTAAACTCACATTCAAAACTACTCACTGGGGATCCCATAGGATTAAAAAAAATTCAACATAACCCTCAATTAATCTTTTTATATCTTTGATTTTATGTCTCTGTTTTTTTGGAGATTACAAAGCCTAATTAGCCCAATTGTACTGTTTATACACAAAAATAATATTGATTCTTCCTTCTGTCTTTACTCAATATAAATAATTGTCCAACATGAAAAGAGGTTTATAATCCAACCCTCTTATTTTTCTGTATGAATCATATCTCCTCTAATCTACTAAAAAATCTTTTAAAATAAACTGCCTTCAGTTATCTCTACTTCCTATTTTTCCTTGAATAATTTTTATTTTGGGGCCTGAACTCTGGGCCTGGGCATTGTCCCTCAGCTCTTCAACTCAAGGCTAGTGCTCTACCACTTGAGCCATAGCACCACTTCTGGCTTTTTCTGCTTATGTGGTGCTGAGGAATTGAACCCACGGCCTCATGTATGCAAGGCAAGCACTCTACCACTGAGCCACCTTCCCAGCTCTCCTTGAATAATTTTAAGGCAATGTCTTCTATGTAATCCTTAAATTAAATTAACACTGCCCTCCAGAGAAATATCTCTTCCCCTACTAGGAAATAAGAGGTCTCGGAGTGGGTTTCTTACCTCTTAGCCTTATCTGTCAATATTACAGATTTAGTTACCATTCAGTATTCATATTTACTCATATGAAATTTTCAGTTCTCAACTCCAAAGGCCATTCCTTCTTCCTGAGTCAGGTATCATCTTCTTTTCATCTGAATATTGTCTTTTCTTTTCTTTTTTTTTCTTTTCTTTGTTTTTAGGGTGGCAGAAAAGGTTTTATTTCATTTTTCTTTACTGTTATCTTTAAGTAGTTGTACAAAGAGATTGACATTTAACAAAGCAGTTTATGAATAAAGTGTTTCTTTTTTTTGGGGGGGGGGTCCGGTCATAGGCCCTGAACTCTGAGCCTGGGCGCTGTCCCTCAGCTCTTCAGCTCAAGGCTAGCACTCTACCACTTGAGCCACAGTGCCACTTCCGGCTTTTTTCTTTTTGCTTATGTGGTGCTGAGGAATCGAACTCAGGGTGTCAGGCATGCAAGGCAAGTACTCTACCACTGAGCCACCTTCCCAGCCCTGAATAAAGTGTATCTTGATCAATGTTATTCCTGTCAACACTATTGCCTATCCCTTCCTTACCCACTCCTTCCCTCACTCTTTCTATGAATACCTTAGATATCACCAAATAATTTACCTTCCCACCAGCTCTTCCAAGGTGTGTGCCTTCCTTCTAGACTATTCTTGCAAACCTCACCCAATTGAAAACTTCTGTCTTCCTCTCTGCTTGTACGTGATAGATAAGGAACTTTCCATTGGTTAGTATCAAGTTCAGTCTATATTTTTTCCAGATCATGAAATATGCTCATTAAACACTGATGAATATTAAATAGAGAAAGCAATGGATAGAGGATACATAGAGGCAAAGAGGAAAAAAGAGAATCAGAAGGAGGAAGAATTAGGAAAGACACTATTTTGGAAAAGTCATTTCTACGAATAGAAATTATAACATTTAGTGAGGTCCATGTAAAACAAGGAATTGAGCCATGCTTAAAAGTTATACCAATACCCATAGTATTGTGGGAGTTAATTTTAAATATACTCAGTCATTTCAAGAAATTGATAACTCTGGTTCACATGGTTAAATGTATTACCTTAATTCTTTTTTTCCTTTTGCATTTAGTTTGTGGATTGTACTATCCCACATAACTCCTCAACTAGACACAGTTATAAACCATTTGCTGTAAATATTCAGGATTCACTCTATAACCATGTGGGTGAATCTTATCTCTTAGGTTACTCTGTATATGTGAGAAATGAATTATCTCAATCCTACTTTTTGACAGCCTAAGGGTATTTTGACATCAGGGTCATGTATTTTGAAGATGTGGAGATTTAACATTTGTCAGGGAAGAGAAGGCAGAAGTCATTCCCACTACCATATTCAGGCTATGAAAATACATATGACACTTGGTGACTAAGAGCCAACTGTCATAAGGTTAATGATTAGCAAAGTAATGTGCCAGCTTTAAGAGGTTGCCTCTAGATATGCCAAATATGGCTTTTGTTTCATGGAGTTTAACATAGACACTTGGATAATTGCCCAAATGAAACCCTTACATAAAATAGACACTTAGAGACTGATATTTTAATTATCTTTAAGTAGTTGTACAAAAGAGTTGCCATTTAGCAAATCAGTTTATGAACACAATGTATCTCGGTCAATGTTGCCTCTTTCAATACTCTCTCCCATCCTTCCTCTACCCACCCCTTTCCTCATTCTTCTTAATTTTCTAGGATATCCATTGGATTCTAGACTGAATTCTTCCCCTAATCCAGCAGACCATACTTTTCACCAAGACTGCTATTCCCCTACCTAACTTTACCTCTATTTAAATCAGTAGCTCCAATTAGGAATCCAGAAGAGAAATGCTAACTGTCCCAATTCTTGTGTTCAAAACGACCCCACTTTACATCTCATTTCTCTGCCTGTCATTACTACTATTTTCTTCAATTGTTGCATTAGGGTAGTGGCCAGACTTGACATGTCGGAATCCCCAGATTTAGGCCTTTATAGTTGGATTAAAGTTACATTATAAAATTCAATCATATGTACAGCTGTTTAAAGTTTTCAAAAGACTGAAGTCATCTTATAATTATGGAGAATAAGTGTCCTTGCTAAAAAGAAATGTTCCCCTTCACAAATATGCAAAGTCATGGAAAAATAAAAGCATTCTAAAATGAAATAGCCAAAATTCCTCTAGATAAAAGGCAGCTTGTATGTCAGTTCATTTAAAAAAAAAAAAAAGCAAAGTCTTCTGAAACTGAACAAAAATTGTGTCACTTGGCCTTACTGAGAGAATAGAATATACATTTTTCTAAGGACATAAACTTTGCCTGCACCATCATATATCTTTCAAGAACATAGGATTTTGCCTCGTTTTATTAGCAAAAGCTTTTGTTATCAAATATTTGTAAATATAAAAAAATACAAACATATTTTAACATATTCAGGAAAACATCTGCAATGAGTAAAGTGAAGAGAATTATCTGCTATATGCAAGTAAATAAACATGATACCTGAAAGTATTCCCTTGCTGTGAAACAACTTCTAGCCCAATTATGAGATAAAGATCTAATAACTACAGCAAAAGAGATATTTAAATGTACTATAATAGAAACTACAATTTAGTAAAGAAGGACAGTTGGAGGGATAATATAGGAACAAGAAGCAGACCAATGTGTGAATAGGAACGACTAAGTTCAATACTTCAGAAAAGTGAAGCCTAGTGTGCACCAGATAAGTTATGAAATTAGTAAAAAAAAAAAAAAAACAATAGATGGAATAAAACAGGTAGCAACCATTGTGCATGGAAGCCTTTAGACTTCAGATCCTCCTGAGGATGCTGTATGGCTTTTAAAGAACACGTGCTCGCAATATGACATTTCTTTTTCAATGAAATACATATTATTTGTGAAACACTTAGCATGGTACTTGGAAAGAAGCAGATGCTAACCAAAGGAAACCTTGTCATTGTTCATCCTTATTGCATCTGTATAAAGTTCTGCTTTATACAGACAAACCTTCCATGATTCCACAGAATGGGGACAAGGGAAGAAAATCAAGGCATATTTCCAGTTCAAGTGAGTCTGAAAGGGTAGGTAGTACTTACTCAAATTCCCTATCTGTGGAGTACAATGAGAATTTCTTCAATTTGCCTTTCTTTCCTTATATACCAAGAACATTCATGTTCCTTTAAGGAATATTAAAATGGCAGAAAAAATGCAAAATAAAATAAAACATATAATTTCTAAAATGTCCATCTTTAACTGTCACTTTTCACCCTAGAGAAACTTTGGATTTTAGGAGATGGTTTCTGTTGCAAACAAGGGTATCAATGCCTTGTCCTTTCCAGCATCTCAGATATTCCATTTCCTTCACTGGGAACATTCTGTGTGAACCACCCTAGGCTAATTATTTTCACAACTGTGTGGCTTCTAAGAAACAGTCTAAGTGGAAAGGAACCCTGTGGATCTCTTGATCTTCCAATTACCAGAGGCACACACTCTACCATGTGCTTGAAAAACAAGTCTAAATCTTTTAATTTCTCAATTCTTCTGCTATTGCAAAAGCTTGTTTCCATTTGGTTTGAAGGTTCTCAAGAGAACACTTTTCTGAAGTGTAGCTAAAAATGAAGGGGAACATAAAAACCTGTCCTGTTTCTTAGGCTTTAAACTGCATAGCAAAGATTCCCAGAAGGTTATTTTCTTTTGTCCTATAAAATACTATCATCTTTTCTTTTAAAACATTTTATTAAACTATGCTGTTTTTAAACATGATATTGTAAATAAATGTGAAGAGACAATGAAAAAATCAGTAAGCTTAGCAAGAAATAAGTAACAAGTGAGATTTTTTTTTGCAAAATAGGAAAGAAAATTAGAAAGCTTTCATTTTGTCTTTCCTGTGTCCCAGATAAATGAACAAATACACATAAATCAGAACAATTGGAGTTTCAATTGAACTGCACTAAAAACAACTGTGCAGTTTTGATCAGTTCTCTGTTATCTCTGACAACAGTTCAAGGTGAAATTTATAGTCTGTTTGTCACTGTTTTTTTTTTTTTTTTTTTTTTTTTTTATAATATCTTCACCAGACTGATGGGAGATTCAATTTCCTTTAAGGTGTCTGTCTGCTATCTTCATGTGTTTGGGATAGGACAGGTCACAAAACAGCAACAATGTTAGAACCTAGACTATCTTCTGAATATCTCTGAGTTTTAGTTCTTGTAAATAAATACAATGTTCTACTTCTTACAGGTTCTCTTCTACAAAGTGTCACCAACCATAAAGTTCTAGCTCTAAATTGTTTAAATAGGGATACAGGTTGACCCATTGCAACAATGAGATATGTAAGATGCTATGTCTAAAAACAAACTTTACAATTTAGGCGGGGAGCAGGGGATGTAGTTGTGGACATGGGAGGGAAGGAATGGTAGGGGAAAAACAGAGGAGGCAATAATGCTTGATAGGAAATGTGCTCATTACCTTGCTCATGTGATTGTAATCCCTCTGTACAGTATTTTCACAATAAAAAAACTTATTTAAAATGGGCAAACAGAAGACCAAAGGATTAATTATTGAAGGTTTTGAAACCCTTTAAAAGTCACTAGGAGGGGCTGTAAAGGTGGCTCAGTGGTAGAGTACTTGCCTTGCATGCATAAGCCCCTGGGTTCAATTCCTCAGCACCACATAAGCAGAAAAAGTTGGAAATGTTGCTATGGTTCAAGTGGTAGAGACAACACCCAGGCCCAGAGTTCAGGCCCCACAAAAAAAAAGTTACTAGGAAAACCTTACTAATACATGTATACATTATTATAAAAGCTATTATATTTATACTGTTTTTCAATTATACGATTGTAGTACATTATATTCTCCATTCAGATTGTCTGCTACTTGTACCATGCTGGTTTCTCCATCTTTGAGGTTATTTTCTTTCTCCTAACTCTATTTATTTATTTATTTATTGTCAGTTGTGGGGCTTCAAATCTGGGCCTGGGCACTCTCCCTCAGCTCTAAGGCTAGCTCTCTAACACGTGAGCCACACAGCACCACTTCCGGTCTTCTAAGTGATTTACTGGAGGTAAGAGTCTCACAGACTTTCCTGCCTGAGCTGGTTTTGAACTTCAATCCTAAAATCTCAGCCTCCTGAGTAGGTAGGATTACAGGTGTGAGACACTGGCGCCCGGCTCTCCTAACTCTATAATACAACTTCAACTATTTAAATAAGGAGGAAAATATTACAAACACCTAGGTACATATGCACCCCTATCATACACTTGCACACACACACATTCACATCTTGAAGTTGAACAAAAGGCCTCAGTTCCATCAAGCTATTTTCTCCTGGGCTTGATGATGATAATATCTTTGAGCCTGAATATTGGTAAGTAACCAAATGTATATTTTCACCTGTACAACATGATTTTGTCATCATAACCCCTATCTATAGATTAGAGAAATATCCAATGGAACAGAGGAAAAGTAGAAATAATCTGGGCCTTATATATCACAAAAAATAAAATGCACTACATGTCTCCATTTCATAATCTATGGAAAAGCAATACAAATTCTTCACTGAATTGCTCAAAGGCTTATTAGGATTACATATGGAAAAGGTCTGGATGAGTGCTGGCTTCCCTAATGTAGAGGATTTATCCTTTTGTGGATATCCTCATTCTTAATTTTACTCAGACTCCAGAGACTGGCTCTGAAATGTTTCTGCATTCATATTAGTTAAGTTGGTTGCTTGAACTTGTCCTCAAAATAATTCTCAGATGGAGATCTATACTATAGTTTCATTCTCAGTAAGTGATTTTTATGTTCATCTGTACATAATTTTTTAAATAGTTACTGTAATAGAGAAAAGGTACAGTAGCCATAGCTTTTTCTTACAGGGTTCCCTGAAGCCAGCATGAACACTCATTACACAGGGGCCTCACTCCCCACCTGCTGAACACCATCTGTCATGTCAAGTGACCTGGCTCCAACAGTCTCTATTAGTTTAGCTATCACCTTGCATTGTGTTAGCTATCAAAGATCTACACCTTTGCTGTACATGCTTATTATGTTTTCTTTCTCAGGAACACATTTGAACCTTTTTTTTGTGCTCTGAAGCAATTCAAAGGAAAATGGTGTATTACATTTTAAAAAGGTCACGTAGCCTCTTTGTAAATGAATAAGGAGCCCTCTGAGGTTGCATACTTTCTGCTTCCATGTGAAGCAGAGCAGCATTTTCCTCATTTGTTTTCAAGAAATTATAGTTTTGATAAAACACATTTAAAATTTTATAATTTATTATAAAGTTCATTCAGGCCTCCAAGACAGCGAGAAAGGAAAACAGGAGAACAGAGATCTACGGTACCTTGAATCTAGATTTGTTTTGTAAGAACTGATACTCTGAATACACAAAATTTAACTATCCTACATTCATCTATATATAATATACATATATATGTTCAACTGTTCAACTGAACGTTTATGAGCTACAGTTACCTTTCATAGAAATATAATCAGAAAAGGATGCAATTAAGTATGTGTTCTGAGGTATTTGTATGCCAGATAAACTAGATGGACACTTTTGCATCTAGAATAAGTATCAAACAACAAAGAATGTTTGCAGATCTGAGGCATGCTTTCAATTAAAGTCTTCTGAAGGAGTCTTTTAACATATGGAAATACTTGGCCTTTTGTATAAAACTACTGCTCCTAAAGAAGACTGAGTTCTAAACTGGAGTATCCACATTGTTGAAGGCAGAAAATAACTGCAAATAAGAGTAATGAGTAAAAACCATTAAGTGCAAAAACAAGACAAATTTCTAACCAAAGTAAATTAAATGACACTAGGAATGATAGAATGTAAGTAGTTTATTACTTTCAAATAATTGTGAACTTTTAAATGTGTTTATATCAAATCTTTAATGCATAATAATTTCTTATGCAATTTGCGGAGACATTTCTTATGCTAATTTGTGGAGACCTTTTTCACATATGTATTTTCATATATTTATGCTTTTGAGTTAATTGGAAATTTTTAATAATTTTAAATAATATAAAAGTCTAATTCTTTTATGTCTTCTAAAGAAATACAAAATAAGACTTCCTTTGTTATCTGCTTGTAATTTACCAGGAAATAAGAAGTCAGAATAAAAGACAATGAATACATATGTAAGAAAAACAATTAATTTTGAATAGCAAAACTATGTTTTGCTCTCAGATTATTTACAATCTATCAAAATCATCAAAATTGTCTCAGTATACACATAAAAACTGAGTTAAAGACTGATTTCAAATAATATTTGGTCTCTAATTGACTCTGTAAGACCCTTCCCATCTCATTATGCCTCTCTAAAACATTCTTAAATTGTAGTTTCTTACATGTTAAAACACATGCCTTGGGGCTGGGAAGGTGGCTCAGTGGTAGAGCGCTTGCCTTGCATGCTCGAGGCCCTGGGTTCGATTCCTCAGGACCACATAAGCAAAAAGAAAAAAAGCCGGAAGTGGCGCTGTGGCTCAAGTGGTAGAGCTCTAGCCTTGAGCTGAAGAGCTGAGGGACAGTGCCCAGGCCCAGAGTTCAGGCCCCACAACCATACCCAAAAAAAACCACATGCCTTTCTTGAGTCTTTTATATCAGTTCATACTGAAGTATTCATAGCTTATATTCTTACAATTTCTACATAGTTGATTTCTACACAGTTCTTTCTACATAGTTGTTTCAATCAAGAAATGCTTATAAAGATAAATAGTTGAGAAATTCATGCCTTAAAATTCATTTTCTTAAAATTTGTTTTAATATTTGTTTTCTGAGCAATATTACTACTCTCTGGCCAAAAACAAACTAGAAACAAAAAATGAACAAAATCTTCTAACTTTTCTAATCTTCTGTTCAACAATGATGCTAACTCGAGAGACTATGAGTCCTTGTTATGATTAAGAATCTATCCAATAATCTTCTTTCAAGTAGAAGTACATGATGTTAATTGTGTACCTTACTCTCAAGACTTCCTTAAACACTATTTCTATACTTAGAATAGAATTACTGCTCTACAAATGTATAAAATAATTAATTTTAAATTAAAATACATTGATATTTACATATGTACATAATGCTGACATATACTTATGCTAAGAAATTTCAAAATTCCTAGTATTCTTTCTTTTGGAATAAAATAAGATTATATAAAGAAACTAGTATATAGAATATAAAACAGAAGGGTATTCTTTTCTTTTTGTTTGTAGCTGTGGAGCTTGAATTCAGGGCCTCGGTCTGTCCATGAGCTTTTCTGCTCAAAGTGCTCTACCACTTTGAGTCACAGCTCTAATTCTAGTTTTCTGTTTAATTGGAGACAAGATTCACATGGACTTTCCTACCAAGACTGGCTTTGAACTGTAATCCTCAAATCCCAGTCCCCTAAGTAGCTAGGATTACAGGTATAAGCCACCAGCACCCAACCAGGGTACTCCTTTTAATAACTGATGTCCATTTTTCCTGGTCCAAACTACCTTGTTGATAATACTTACATTTTTATAAATCATATAACTGAAGCAGGTCATGGCAAGAAGGGGGAAAGACTGAATCTTAGTCAGTGGGATTAGAATACATTTCCGAAGAGGGAACTCTAAATTTGTGAATGTTCCCTGGCTTTGCATTTCTAATCTATCACTTTCTTCCCTGGTATCATCTATGACTGATTGTTATTACTGTTATTTTGAGGCTTTCAAAGCGATTTCATCATAAAAAAAAATTAGAGTATGGTGGCCTGAACCAGCTTCTTCCAGACTTCATGCTAAGTATAAAAAGAAAACAACTGATAACTCTACCTGCATTAAAATGCATAAGGAACAGATACATTCATTTAATAATAAAGGTAATCAGGCCTAGATAAGGACACACTAAATGAAAAATATAGTTAATTTGCTAGTGCTAGGATAAGTTCTTTCTATTGTGTGAGCAGATTATTGTTCTCCTGCAATATAATCACATCAGAATCAATCTGTTCCACAAACAGATTCTTGTTTTTCATAAGAAGTCAACTAGATGAAGATCTGAAAAGACTTATCTGAAGGATATGAAAGGAAAATAATGAGATCCATGAAGGAAAATCATTTCCATTAGAACAGGTGAATCTAGAAATACAACCCCTCAGGAGACATACTGAAAAAGGGCCAAGCCATCTCAGGCAAGCAGTAGAGCAGGACAGGACGGAAAAGTCAGTGAGAGTAATTCAAGGTCAAGTATTGTAGTTGAAAGCAGTACATTAAAAGCAATTGCAAGCAATCAAGAGTAAAGAAAAAATGTTGCCCTGCCCACTAATTCTTGAGTCCCTCAGATGACTTCTAATAATGATTATGCAAAGAAATAAATGATTAATTTCTCAAATAGCCAGATAAATGGAAACTGGGTCTATTATTGCCATCCAATAATCAAGAAACATACATTATTAAATCATCAAATTTATGACATTTATCTAAGGGATTTACTAGATACACAAAGCACTCAAGCCTTACTTTTAAGGAGTATTTTCAAATAGAATTTTAGCGTGGTATATCCAAGCCAAGTTTTATTTTATCTCAAAATAGTTTAAGTCAACCTTAAATACCCTATTTTTTAACAGAACTTATGAAGATGCTCCAAGAAACAAAATAAAAACATTTAACAACACATTAGAATATACTTTCCCTACAGTGTACACAATATGATCCTGTTGAACCAAATAATCATGACTAAAAAATACTGTATATGGTGCTATTTTTCAGAACTCAAACACATAAATCAGGATCAATAAATACATAAACTTATGAATATAGTCAACTTAAATAAATGAATACTGTTGAAAGCATAAATGGGTGATTCTTAAAAACAATCATGTTTTCAACTTATCAATGATTCTGTAAATCCAAGCCAAACAGAAAAGGCAAAGTTAATATACAAATATAAAGTAAATTATATGCTGAATATCATTATTCATTAGTTTTTTGATGTAAGATTACTATTAAAACCATATACATTCAGAGATATTATTAAAATTAAAAGATTGAAATTGATTTTACATCTCAACGTGTAACATCAACAAATGCTACATCAACAACATTGTTAAAAACTTAACCAATGCTAGCTTAGAATCCGTATGAAAACTGCTAAATGGCCTATAAAAAAGACAAATTATTTTATTATTTCCAAATGGGGTCAACTGAAATAAAAATAGAAGTAGTGACGAATAATCAGCTCTCATTTTGCTTTTCTCCTATTCAAAGGGCAGAAATAACTCTGATAGGACTATTGAAAAGTAAAAAGAAATAAAAAGTCCTTTTCAGCACTTCCTCTTGATTTTCAGTTTCAAACTTTTCCTAAATGTGAACTTTTTGAAATATAAAATGACTAACTTGCCTCTGGAGGCCCTGTGCTTTGATATTAACTCTAAAATCCATCTTTGTACACATGTTATGTGTACAAAGTATACAATTTTTGTATATATAATACAACCAAGATAAATAAAACTATATAATTTGAGAGACTTTTTCCATAATTAAATGAGAAATGATTAGTTATCCCTCAAATGCATTAATATACAGATGATTCAAAATTGCCAAATACTGGCTACTTTCAAGTGTATATCTTTATGTAATTAGAATGTTAACCCTAATATCATAAGCCCTACATTCTTATTGAATTCATAATTAATCTTAGATTTTTTTAGATAGTTATAGCCTTAAGAATGTAAAAATATATATTAGTCAACTCATTTTCATATGTCCCAGATAGCATTTGGAATATATCTTAACTAAGAAAGTTGCTTTTATTCTAATTATATTGATATCTGCATCCAAATTTTAAATAACTTGAAAGAAGAGGTAGAAAACTGTTAAATGTCCAACATTTTGTAATTTTGTATTCTTGATGTGAACTAAAATAACATACCTACCTATAGAAGTGCAAATCAACTCTAGATTACATTTTCAGGACCTATAAGAAAGCAGTACCATCAAAGAATCCTGTTGAACAAATACTGATTTATTTTATTATTGGAGAGACAATGTGTGTAGCTGTATTCCATATAGAAATTTAAAATTTAGAAGTGTGTTTGACAATGTAAATGTGACCTGAAAGATAGGTAAGGTTAGTACTCTCTCCAGTAGATTCCAAAGTAACTAGAGCATCATTCCAACATGTTGCCTAATCATCTGAACAAAAATGAAATTAGCCAGACCATATGTACATATTAGAAAATAAGAAAAACTTTAACCCAATTATCTCTTTCAACAGACTTATACTTCAAATTTTATTTTCAACTGTCTATATTATAATATATATTTTAATATATAATTAGATTAGAATTTTGCTAGTGATATCATATCTGTCATAATTACAAGAAGTCCACTGATAATGCCTGGGTGGTGATGTCCTCACCCACTTGTACACAGTATTAATGTTCCCTCCCTCACACAGCCTCTCCTTACCTTAGCTCAGCTCCTTTCAGATATTCCCCATGAGGCTGACACAATCATCTTTTGAGAAATCAAAAATGATCATAAAAATCCCTCATGAAAATTTCTGAGTATGACTCCAAATTCCTCAGAATATAATCCCAAATCTGCATTATGATTTGTAAGCCTCTTCAACAGGATTATAATACACACAGGGAAACTAAGCATGAGAAAATGCTTTGTTTTACTTTTGTTTCTCTACTTTTTGGAAGGGGAGGTTGCTAAGCAGGTCACTTTAGCTGGGCCTCCAGATCTCCTGGATTCATTATTTACCAGGTACAGTCTTGCTTTATGCCCAGGCCTTCCTGGGCTGAGATCCTTCTACTTATGTTTCTTCCCATTATTGGGCAGAAAGCATTATTATGGCCAACCCTTTGGCAGTGGAGTCTATCATACTTCTTCTGCCTAGACCAGCCTCAAGCCTTTATCCCCTGCTTCTCCCAAGTAGATAAGATAATAGGTTGAACCATCATATACAGATTGGCTTAGGTTTTAACCTCAAGTTAAAGCTAATATAATTGTATTTTGAATTACACATTCAGAGCAGACATATTTAGAAGTGTTTCAGCTTTCTCAACGGTCTTGCTGGGATTAGTTTTTCTATCTCAGCTGCTTCCTCCCTCTCCATTGGTCCCTCTGTCAATACTTCTCCATGATCCTTAGTATGCTCATGTTGTAGAAATTACTTTGCTTTCTCATCCTTTTGTAGCTTTCTACTTTTCTCTCTTGACTGAAATAGTCTTTTTGCTTTTGTTCTGAAAAAAATGATTAAATTTTAAAAACTTTGCTCAATGGTTCGGCTACCTTACCTCAGAAAACATACACTATTATATTATAGGTAATGCTCCTGTATGCTGTCATACAATCTCTGATCATTGAAGCTCCAAGTATTTACCAAAGATCTCTGTTCAATATTTAATATATTTTTCCACCTACTTGAGAGAATGATTTGATATGATTCACTACATATCACTGCAATGACCACTGGCAGGCGCAGATGGATAGACAGGTGGTACTGACAACATCAGCATTAATACTGATTCATGTTTTCCTCAAGGAAAATATGGGTTTCTTTGAAACACGTTATTTCTTCCATCTATGGTAGAATAGTCCTAAATACCCTGGCCATCTGATTTGCCTATATTATATCTGTCAAAACTATCGTAAGACTTTATTCTCAATTCAATACTTTATCCATGAATACAAAGTAGCATGTACTCATGTAAATTTACAACAGATTTTCCAAAATTAACAGTCAGCAATATGGAGTCAACAATATGGATCCGGCATAAAGCCTAGTAGTGAGGTGAATATTTAATGTTTGTTTACAAATAATGGGCTTTATTGGTTGATGAGTACTGAACACATAAAAATTTCCATACATATAACTAAAAATCCAAGGAATCTTAAAAAATGAAGAGACAATTCTATAACTCTAATAATTTAAGCCACTTAATGTAATTCATCCATTAGGATACCACTGGATCACTTAAACCCAAAGTTTTCAATCAACAATAAACATTCTGCTTTCACACACACATAGTAAGCCTCAACTGAGGAGTCCTGCAGAATCTTAAGAACTGGGCATGACATTAAAACTCTGTGCCAATCCCTCAGCTTCCTATCAATCGCCTTACTATTCATTAATACGGTGATTTAAAACTGATTTAAAACTCATGACCAATTCCAGTGACAAGTACAATGGGAACAAATGCATTTCCAGAGGAACAAGAGAAAGTTCAAGTCAAGTATGATTTCCCTTTTAATTTGAAGCCAGAATTAATGAAGCCAGAAAGTTAGTTTCTGAGAGGTAAACATATATAGAGGCCTTTTTTTGTACCATTCTCAGACACAATCTATGTCCTGAAAAATCCTTGCCAAAATGATGTAAAGAAGCACTGAAATATGCTGATCCAAACATCCTATTTTTAGTTCCCTAGAAAATAAATTTTTATAAAATACATAACTCTGTCTCTCTTCCAACCACTGAAAAAGAGCCTAAGTCTACATGCTAGTATATTGTACTCACCACTAAATAATAAAGTATGGGATGAAGAGTTGTTTAAAAAAAGAATAATTTGTTTTCCTTTTTAAATTCAACCCATGTCCACAAGCTAGAAAACAATTTGGCAACTGAACTACACAATGGTGTCAGAGCACATCAAAAGATTTATTGGATAAAAATAATTATGGCAAATAGAATAATATTTTCTGTAGCCAAGTGTTGGAAACAGACTTTGTCTGTTGTTCCTTACCACTTCTAAGAAATCTTAATCAAAAGAAAACCCTGATTAAGAGGTGGTTGTATAAGAATGGTGTAATCTTCTAAGAAAGCACTGAAGTGATTGTGAGAACTAAATCCTCTAATCAGCTACCAATGTGTGTGAGTTCTGCTAAACTCTCTTGAGAGGCAATTGCTCTAATTTCCTCTGTTTTTCATCATATACTGATATAGATTTATATACTTTCTTGTAATAAATGTTCAATTGACTTTACATTTTGAAAAGAAAAGCTACATTAATTCAGTCATGTAAGAAGCAATCTTTTTTATTCAGACTAGTAAGATAATTATATTACCAAATCTTCCAAAACATTTTACCTAAAGGTTTTAATAATTCACCACATAAAAACAGGTAACTTGTTTCAAGGAAAAAAGAAATACACACAAAAAAGCCTACTTACTTACAGAATTTCTCCCATGCTTTACCTAAAAATCAATCTGGTTATCACTTGACCAATTAGTATGGAAGCTTCACTTCAAATTACTTCTATTCTCACAGATTCATTAAAATGTTCCTGTTCCATCTTTGAACTTACAGTGACTACTGAGGGTTACATATGGCAAAAAGTAGAACATGGACTCTAACATTCAGTTTTGGAAACTCAGATGCAACATGTGGATCCCAATAAGTTAGAACTAACAGGATATCTTGGAGTAAAGCTGTCCATTTGTTACTCTCCTACAAGAGACCTTCTGAATAAAATATCCTAATCAAAATCTGAACTTCTGTCATTCTAGTCCTGACACATTTCTAATCTAGATTCTCTACTAAATTTGAATCCCCTGGAGGAGCAAATCTCTTATTGATGGTTCATATGTCACAGAACTAGAAATCTTGAGAATAAAGATGCATAGAGACCAACAAAAAGAGACAATGGTAATAAAGATGAGGGGAAGCCCAAATCAAGGGGAGTGAGACAATATCAAATGAGAACTTAACCATCTTTACTACTTAGCTTGGAGCAAACCAAAAAAGTTCAATCCTAAATCCACTGTCTGAATCAAAACCAAACCACAATCACCTTTATAAGCTAACTTGTATGTTGCATTTCAAAGAAACTCAAATGTGGAGATGCCACAAACCACAATTCTATAAATGAAGAAGTAATCTTAATTAAGAATAGGGAATCAGGGGCTGGGAAGGTGGCTGAGTGGTAGAGCGCTTGCCTTGCATGCATGAGGCCCTGGGTTCAATTCCTTAGCACCACAAAAGCAAAAAGAAAAAGCTGGAAATGGCAGTGTGGCTCAAGTGGTAGAGCACTAGCCTTGAGCTGAAGAACTGAGGGACAGCGCCCAGGCCCAGAGTTCAGGCCTCACGACCCGACCCAAAAAAAAAAAAAAATAGGGAATCATAAGTATTATGAAGTAAAAGAAATACATATAACAAATATTTATATACACTATATCCATGATTATCATGCTTTCTTCTATATGTGGAATTCAGATTTTGTAAAAAGAAATAAAAAAGAGGGATGATTATTTGGGAAAAGGAAAGGAGGAAAGAAATCAGAATATTCTTCTCTAGGGAATGAAAACAAAAACACATGTCATAAATCAAGAATATTGTATCTTTTAAAATGTTCAGATGCAATTAAAAAACAAAAATATTTTCATAATTTAATCAAAGTTATGGAAGCATTATACCATAGTTAAATACTACCAAATTCAAAATAAATATTAACTATTCATATGTATATACTTTATATACATATATATAATCTGAAAATCTTAACACCAGAAAATAAAAAATTCTATTTTAAAAATGGGTGAATGATCTGAGTAGATATTTCTCAAAAGAAGAAATACAAATGGCCAGCAAAGCAAAGTAGCAGGGTATAAAATTAACCCTCAAAAATCAATGGCTTTTCTGTATGCCAACAATGAGAAAAGTGGGGCTGAAATTAGGAAAGCAACTCCATTCGTAAAAGCCCCACAAAAAATAAAATACCTAGGAATTAACTTAACCAAAGAAGTGAAGGACCTCTATGATGAAAACTTTAAATTTAAACTTGAAAAAGGAAATCAAAACAGAACTTAGAAAGTGGCAAAAATTACCATGCTCCTGGATTGGAAAGATCAACATCGTGAACATGGCAATACTTCCCAAGGCTATCTACAAATTCAGTGCGATACCTATCAAAATTCCAACCTCATTCTTCAAGGAAATAGAAGAGGCAATCCAAAAATTCATATAGAACAATAAAAGACCCCAAATAGCAAAAACGATCCTCAACAGAAAGATCACTGCTGGAGGAATATCAATACCAAATTTCAAACTCTATTATAAAGCCATAGTAATCAAAACAGCTTGGTACTGACACAAGAACAGACCTCAGGACCAATGGAATAGAATTGAAAACCCAGAAATGAACCTACAGACCCATAGCCACCTAATCTTCGATAAGGGAGCTAAAAAAATAGAATGGAAGAAAGACAGCCTCTTCAGTAAATGGTGCTGGCAAAACTGGTTAACAACTTGTAGAAAACTAAAGCTAGATCCTTATATATCACTCTGCACCAGAATCAACTCCAAATGGATCAAAGACCTCAGAGTCAAAGCTGACACTCTGAAAATATTACAGGATGGAATAGGAGAAACCCTAGGTCTCCTTGGCACAGGCCCAAATTTTCTTGAATATTATAATATAGAGTTAACTTGCAAGATAAGTGAATGTAAATAAAACTAAGTGGACATGCTTTGTCTTTTTAGCTTGATAAGCTGAAGTGTTATTCCTCTGCTTTTCACTGTGCTTTACAAACTGTAAGCAAACATTACTACATCTCTTCTTTCCAAAACTGACCCAACATAAGATAAAAAATTGAAAATCTTTACAAGATATAATGTCATATACTGTAATGAATGGAAAAAGCTTGCTTTGTCTATCAACTAATAATTTATCTCCTAACATTGACTACTAAAAGCTTTATAAATATTTTATCCCCAATCTCTTTATTTACATTTTTAATTTTAATGTATTTTATATAAATACAGTATACCCAAAACACTACCTCAATATATAAATATATGGGACATTTTAACATCCATTTTTCATGTTTTAAAAGTTGAGTGTGTATGTTTATAGAATAACACTAATCATATTCCAAGTGTTCAGTGGCCACACATAGCTAATGGCTCCAGCATATTGGGCAACTCTAATGGAGAAATTTTAATAGATGAACAACAGGAAAACAATGTCTGACAGAATGCAGTCTTTTCAAATAGATGTAATATTTATAAAATTATAAAATGTGGCCTCATGTTTATTTACAAATGAAGCTTAATAAAAATTCAAATATTCAATATTATACAAATTGCTTTTCTTGACAACAGAACGTGTGCTCAGAATTTTAAAATATATTAAACAACTTGGATTTAAAGAAAAAACAGGGGGCTGGGAAGATGGCTCAGTGGTAGAGCCCGTGCCTTGCATGCCTGAGGCCCTGGGTTCGATTTCTCAGCACCACATAAGCAAAATGAAAAAAGCCGGAAGTGGCGCTGTGGCTCCAGTGGTAGAATGCTAGCCTTGAGCTGAAGAGCTGAGGGACAGTGCCCAGGCCCAGAGTTTAGGCCCCATGACCGGACCGGAAAAAAAAAAAAAAAAAAAAGAAAAAACAGCAGGAATTTAAATATATTTCACCTTTATCAGATTTTGTACCTATAGACACCAAATATGCTAATAAAACAATAAATTTACATTTACAAAGTGCACCACGTACTTTGATTGTATGGGCTCCTCCATATGATATTTTGTTGGCCCTTCTCAAATATTCAGCATAGTTTCCTTTTTTCCTCTTAACAAATAGTTACCCTGTACTTATAGTATGTTTTTTAAAAATATAGATTCCATATACAAAATAAAACGTGATATTTGTCTGGGTCTGTCTTTCAATATCTCTATTTCTAGTGAATGAAATTTCGGTTGATACTTTTTGTTAAAAACATAATGATATAGCAAAAAACATAATGATATAGCAAGTGTTTTAAAATTTTTCTAACTTGTTATTTACACACTTTTATGAAGGAGATGAATTGACAGTAATCTAATTTTAGTATATTCAGCTAAGAAACTGCTCAATGTATATCAGATAGATATCAAAAACACTATTGTAATTCTGGTGAGTTACTGACATACTATGAGTATGGAGTGTTTTGATGATTGCAGATTTTCCTTATTTACTAATACTATAGAAAGTCAGAATAAAGATTACATATTTATTCCAAAAATTTATTTGTGAATTGAATTTCACTTTAAGGAAGTATTATTCATCAAATGTTTACCATTTATATTCGTAAATAAAAACTGAGATACCACCTCACCCCAGTTAGAATGGCTATAATCAAGAACTCTAATAACAACGGATGCTGGAGGGGATGTGGACAGAAGGGAACCTTACTGCATTGTTGGTGGTAGTGTAAACTTGTTCAACCACTTTGGAAAGTAGTATGGAGGTTCCTCAAAAGAATCCACATAGAGCTCCCCTATGACCAAGCAATCCCACTTTTGGGCATTTACCCAAATGATCACAAACAAAACCACACTAAAGCTACCAGCACAACTATGTTTATTGCAGCATTATTTACTATAGGTAAGATATGGAACCAACCCAGTGCCCCACAGTACATGATTGGATCAAGAAAATGTGGTATATATACACAATGGAATTCTATGCCTCCATCAGAAAGAATGGCATTGCCCCATTTGTTAGGAAATGGAAAGACATGGAAAAAATTATAGTAAGTGAAGTAAGTCAAGCCCAAAGAAACATAGGTCCCATGGTTTCCCTTATTTGCAATAACTAGAATATGTCTGAGACAAACAGAAATGGTCAGATAAGTTGATGTTAGGCCAAATGAACCCCAAGATAAGGATCCAAATGTTTTTTTCTTTCTTGTGATTGTTTCTAACATATTTATAAGGTGATTTCTTTGTTGCTTTGAATGTCCCTCCCCCATGGTATAACCCCTGTTTTCATTGTATTTGATGTTGGTGTAATTTGTGGAGGGGAAGGAAAAAAAACAAATCATTTAAATAGGGATACAGGTGGACCCATTGCAACAATGAGATGTACAAGAGGTTATGTCGAGAAAGGAACTTTACAACTTTGGCCAGGGGTAGGGGGTGAAGGGGGAGGGGGGGAGAGATGGGAAAGGATGGGAAGGGGAAATAAAGAAGGAGGCAACAATGCTTGATAAGAAATGTACTCATTACCTTGCTCATGTAATTGTAACTCCTCTGTATGGTATTTTCACAATAAAAAACTTATTAATAAAAAAAGAAAGAAAGAAAGATGGAAAGTATCTTCTGAGCCAGGCTCCAATGGGTCACACCTGTAATTCTAGCTACTCATGAGGCTGAGATCTGTAGATCATTTTTCAAAGCTAATCTTGGCAGAAAAGTCTGTGAGCTAGCCTTGAGCAAAAAAAGGCCCAGGGACAATGCCCAGGCCCAGACATCAAGACACATAAAGAATAAAAGTACCTTCTGTCTTGCATAAGCACTACACACAAACATACACACAAATGTATTATTTATTCATCAAGTGATCAAAATAGAAATGAAATAATCATCTGGTATGCATAGGAAACCCTAATGTTAGACAACAAAGCAAAGCAAAATTCTTGCAACCCCTCTGTACTTCACCTTGACAATAAAATCAAATTTTAAAAAAAAGTAATCATATGGTACACTAATAATCCAATTAGTCCACAAAAGACAAGAAAATCAAACTGAGTCTTAAAGGATAAATAGAACCATACAAAAGACAGGATTTAAAAGCCAACAAATGTGAACACATGCCCTGGAGTAGAAAAGCATAAGACATGCTTGAGTGCCAAAAAGTTTCTCTGTCTGTCTGGAGTGATAAATTTCCTAAGCTAAATAGCTTACAAAATTTGAAACACATAAACACAAATTGCATAGATTTTTCACATGAGATTAAAGAATTTCAGCGTTTTATATAGACAAAGCAGAGTACTAAAGATTTCTTCCAAAGTGTGCTTGGCAGCACACTGGCAGCATAATAAAGGAGAATGACAGGAAGAGAATTATCTAGAACAAATGATATAGTGCAGGTTTAAATTTCGTCCCTTTTTATTAAATTATGTTAACTACACAAAATAATGTGCATAGATAGGACAATTTATACATATATATCTATATAATATATCCTGACCATAAGGGTTCCCCTCATTATCCACTAAACATATTCAGCTTCAATGCTTTGGGTATATACTCAACATTATGATGTTAGCTGTTTGCATATAGGCAAGATTGAGGCGAAGATCACTTCAGCTATGGACCACAGCATTGTATTTCTTTTTGCTGTTGTGAGAACTGGGATATTAAGTGAATGGAAGAGTGGTTATGGCATTGAAGGGTGAAAATATTGCATGTTACCAGCCTGCCTTAAAAACCAGGCCATGTGTGCTGCCTATCTAGTCACAGTGTCATGTATACCTGATTTGCTAATTCTAGCTTCAAGCTTTAGCTCATTTGTTACTAAAGCTTTACTAAAGCTTACCACTTCAGAATTGTCTAGAATAATTATGCATAAGCTTTAATATTATTCCCCAAATGCCTCAAAGATAAAAAAATAAAATAACTTCCAGTGCTTTCTAGGTTTCAAGAAGAAACAGAGAACCAAGTCCTTGCTAATCTGATATTTAGAAAATACTCATATAGGACTAGTACAACTAATTAAAGGAACACAGGATCATTAAAGGACAATCACAGCCTAAATTTAATTCATATAATCTTGAAATAGAGGTAGCGCTTTACTTAATTTCCAAAATGCACCTTCTTCAGACCTTTTTCTACCCCAAAGGAATAGAGACTACAATGATAGATAGCAAGAAAAAGTGTCAGACTATTGGGGAAAACTTTGTTATTTATGAATATTATGATTTACCACTGTAAAGAAATAGAACACGTGTTGAGGTTTCACTAGGCAACAATGGACAAGTGGTTTAACTCTATAGGGTTGATAAAAAAAAATAGCAATTAGGCACAAGTGTTTTAAAAAATGGTTAAGACATGATACTTTTTTTCTTTGTTCACTGGGTATACAACTAAAACCATACTAATTATACTTAAACATGTTTTCTTATGCTATAAACTTAACCTCTCAAATGCTTCCATTTCATTTTTCCTACATGAATATCTTGTACATATTTATATTTCCTATTGAAAAAAAATGTTTTTTTTAAGTTTCACGTAAAGCAGGTCCCAGAAAAGCAGGACAAATGAATGCTAGAAAGTAAAGGAACAAACAGGGGTTCTGTGTTCAGTCAAGTTAACACCACAGCTTCAAGGTCACAGCTCTGGGCAACAGAACCAGACCTTAGAGAAACACAGATTTTATTTGGGGTTATGCCAACAACTGTTCATTTTTTTAAAGTCGACTCTGTTTTAGATAGGATTAAAATAGAAATAAACATTTATATCCTTACCACACAGAATTTCCATACTGATGGAATAGAAGCTAGTAAGGTAGGGAGTAAAAGCTTCACAAAAATAGAATCCACTAGATAAAATCACTAGTCAGATAAAGTTGAGAGGCAAATAAGGAAACTGGAATAAAACTATATTTAGATTTCAATGCTAGTTCCAAAAGTTAAACAAGAATCCCTGTCTCTTTGTATTCCAACAAAAAGATACCTAGGCAGTACAGTTTCATTATTTAACATAATATAATTGCTAAACAATTGCTTAATTTAGATTCTATTAGTTGATGACTATGTATTGGGATTGGGTGGATGGCCAAAGAGAGAAAAGGGAAGAAAAGGAAAGGAGGCTTCCTACAGTTATTTGTATATTGACTGATAGTAGTATTTGTTGTTTATTTAATCTATTCACTCATTCATTTTGCTTAATGGCTTAGTTACTTACTAGAGTATTAGGCATTATATTCAGACTATCACAGCTACACAAGTACTCGACGACTGAGATACATCCCAGGCCACTTTCTCAGTGTAATTACTAATGTCTAAGAACATGTTACTGCTGGATGGAATTAATACCTCCTGTTTCAATATTTCTGAGAAAATTATTCTTCCATTAAAAGTTTCAGACTTTTGTCTAAAATCAGATATAGGCTAAGTCACATTAGGACACCAAAATCTGTGTTTGTTTTTCAGAAAAAAAAAATCACTTTTTCTGCTTCTGAACTGAATGGCATCTCTCTACTGGACTTAAACAGAATTTTGACATGGAGTGTATACATCATTAGGGAATATGTCTATGTCTGCTGACATCAACGTAAGAACTGAGCTTCTTTAAGGCACCTCTTGCAGAATTAGAAATATGAATGGGCCAATCATGAAATTATTTAAATCATGAAATGAGTTAAATATCATCTCTCTTATCCATACTATTAACCACAGGGAATATTTTGTCATCACAATGCAATTGTGACTTTCAGACTATCTGGCAATAAATGCATATTTCTACCTAAAATAATATACATATTTGTCTGACAGTTTTATAGTCATAACTCAGTATATAATAATTTGTTCAGAGTTAAGAATGAATTTTATTTTTTACATTTCTGTCAGGTAACATATATTGAAGAAATGCTCAACTCTGTTTTGTACCCACAAAATTAATGCTACTATTCTATAACAATATGGAATGCATTATTGGTATAATGACTATACAAAACCTACATAGGAAATGTACACAAGAACACAAGGCAATCTTAGTAATTAAACTAGCACATGGATATTCTCTTGTTTTTAATGTCTCAAAAATGTGTATTTAATCTGCAAAATCATAAAGCAACACTCTTTATCCTTAATTCATGAGCCCTGACATGTGAATAAGACAGTGAATATAACTATGTATGAAAAGTCTCATGCAATGTCAGTATAAACCAAATTAAATAAATATAATAATAATGAAATTAACAAATCAATGAATTTAGCAAATATCATTTCATATAATTTTGGGGTTTTTTTTTTTTTTGGTTGGTCATGGGGCTTGAAATCTGGACCTGGGCGCTGTCCCTCAGTTCTTCAGCTCAAGGCGAGTGCTCTACCACTTGAGCTACAGTACCACTTTCAGTTTTCTGGTAGTATATTAGCGATGAGTTTCACGGACTTTTCCTGCCTGGGCGGGCTGGCTTTGAACTGCGATGCTCAGACCTCTGCCTCCTGAGTAGCTAAGATTACAGGCCTGAGCCACCGGCACCCAGCTTCATGTAATTTATATTGGGTAATTTATATGGTCTTAGATTCTAAATAACCTTAATCAGATTTTTTTTTGTTCTTCATTTTTATTAGTATATATTAGCCCGACAAAGAAGTTTCATGTGCATATAATATACCACTATCACAACCACTCCTCCTCAATCCTTCTCCTTTCCTCCCTGCCTTGGGACAATTTAAATTGGTTTTCTTGTTCTGTTTTCATATATGTATATACAGTGCTTCTGACTATATTCACACCTACACCTTCTCCTTTGAACTTCCCCATCCTGCTGGTACCCGTCCCTAAAACAGAACTTGTTTTTAAATATTTTTCTCATGCATTTTAAGCACTGGACTCCCCCATACGAGAGAGCAGCAGTGATGTTTGACTCGCTCAGTCTGGCTTATTTCATTCAACATGATTATCTCCAGTTCTTTCAGTTTTCCTGCAAATGACCTAAATTCATTCTTTTTTACACTTTAGTACTAGTCCATTGAGCACATTTCACAGAAGTTTCCTTGGCAATGGAACTCACTAGGCTGCAATTCTGTTTCCTTTTTTTTCTTTTCTTCTTTTTTTTTAAATTTGGTATTAGGTGATAACATAAATTTCACCTATTTCACAGTATTGTGGAATAGTGATATTTAGTGAGGATCAGATACTTAGATAGGATCAGATTTTTAAACCACTGGATTAACTTCAAGGCTTTAAGAAAAAATAGGCCAACACATTTATATACATAATTGAAAAATTGTAATTTTTATAAAAATATTCTAATTTCCAAACCTCATTAAGTACCCACTCAATGCCGATTCATGACCAGTCTGACTTAGAATAAATATATAATTTTGTATATAATTTTCCCTCACACTTCTCTAAATGCACAAACAGATCATTGGGTTAGAGGAAAATTTTTTAAAAACACAAAAAATTGAGAGTATAATCTGGAAGCTCTGTCAGTTTATGATATTAAGTAAGTTACTTAAAATCTTTGACATTCACCTATTTCAACTGCCAAATTGAAAGGGTAGTATTTACTTTATATAATAACAACTTAAATAGTGCCACCCTAAATGATTTGCATAAGCAAACAATAATGGGTAGTAGAGGATATTTTCATTCTTTTTTTTTTCTTTTTTGGTCAGTCGTGGTGCTTGAACCCTGGGTCTGGGCACTGTCACTCAGTTGTTCAGCTCAAGGCTAGTGTTCTACCACTTGAGCCACACACCACTTCTTAGATGATATTTTTATTGAATGATGTGTTAATTTTTACTTATCAAACTTGATTGTTTTTATAGATAGCTGAAATATTGGTTTTCAATTTTTAAACTTAAAAATAATCTAATTTTTAGTTCCCATTTGGTTAACAGTTATAGGACAGTGTAAGTACTAAACCCACTGACCAATCCTTCCCTAACCTAACAGTCTTGTTTACTTGATGATTACTCACTTCATTGAGAAATTCCAGTGATACTACCCATTCACATAAAAGGATGAATTGCCCATTTGTGTCATGTAATGCTAAACTAAATTCCCTACTTAAAGTTCCTATAGATCTATTTAGATCATAAGGTAGTTGTTTTTCTGTATGAAAATTTAGCTGGCAATTGAAAATATAATTATAATTAAGATGAAAACCTACTATTGACAAAAATTATGGACATTAATGATTGTGGAAATGGATTATTTAAATGGTGTATGCTTTACTTTTGCACAAGAGAAGTGTGACATTTCAGTTTCACAATGGCTGAAATCTGTTGCTTCTGAGAAGAAACTTTCCCAAATTAACTTTCTCAATCACAAGGTAATCCTTCCTCATAGTGCAAGAAAACTCAAATTGCTTATTTCTGAAATATCTTCCCCAGAGATACCCTCCAAGTCTGAGTTCTCAGGAGTTAACTAAGTGTCCTATACTTTTTTTTGCAGAGATTTTACTACTTCTTTTCTGGACTCAGAATCAAAGAACAATGTGATTTTAATGAAACAAACTAGATCTGTAATGATTCAAACAACTGTTCTTGGCACATTAAGAAATAGGAGCATAAAGTTGCTAAAGTTCAAAAATTACCTTATGAATTCAACCTTGATGTAGTACATTATAATTTTTCTAATCACTTAGGTTGAATAATTATTTCTGATTGTACATTGGGTAGGTGCTTCTATTATCCATTTATGTGATCTACAGTTTTTTTTTTAATGTTTTTTATTGTGAAAATACTGTACAGAGGGGTTAGAGTTCTATGAGCAAGGTAATGAGTACATTTCTTATCCAGCATTGTTGCCTCCTCCTTTGTTTTTCCCCTACCATCCCATCCCTCCCACGTCTTCAACCATACCCCCCTACCCTCTGAACCCCTCACATACACCCCCACACCAAGCCTACTTGGTAAAGTTCGTTTTTTGACATAGCGTCTTGTAAATCTCATTGTTGCAATGGGTCAATCTGTATCCCTAGTTAAACATTTTTTTTCCCTTCCCCTACCCAAATTATACCAACATCAAATACAGTGAAAACAGGGGTTATATCATGGGGGAAGGAAATACAAAGCAACAAAAAAAATCACATGGTACCTTATAAATAGATTAGAAACAATAGCAAGAAAGAAAAAACCACTTGTGTCCCTATCTTAGGGTTCATTTCGCTTAACATCATCTTATCTGAGCTTTTCTGCTGGTCCCAGACATACTAATTATTGAAAATAAGGGAAACCATGGGATCTATGTTTCTTTGGACCTGGCTTAGTTCACTTAATATAATTTTCTCCAAGTCTTTCCATTTCCTAACAAATGGGACAATGTTATTCTTTCTGATGGAGGCATAGAATTCCATTGTGTATATATACCACATTTTCTGATCCATTCATCTACTGAGGGGCATCAGTGTTTCTTGAAGATAAAGAATAAGATCTAGGCTCTCTAAACCCCACAGACATTTATTAATTTGCATACCAGAAAATGTTTCATCTTATAAGCAAATCTAAGTGCTTATAAATAAGTGTAATATGTTCACTAATATTTAAACAATTTAGAACTTTTATTTTCTGATACTTTTAAAAACTGCTTTTTAGGAATATTGACTGGATACCCTAAGAAATGAAACTGACAGTTAAATATAAAAGATAAGATTTTAGTGAAATAATTTTGAAAAAGTATCGGTACTATGATTTTGCAACACTCCTAACTAACCATTATCAGCCATTGTTAAAAATATTAATTTTAACAAGGAGATAATAAATCTTAGGAAAAGAATAAAATGAAGCAAGAAGAATTTATTGAACACAAAGAGAAAAATTACTTTTTTATATTTGATTAACTTTTATTTTGATTATTAATGGAACTTTTTTGTGTGTGCATTGAAAATATTCTTTTTTTATTGTGAAAATACCGTATAGAGAGGTTACAATTACATGGGCAAGATAATGAGAAAATTTCTTATCAAGTATTGAGAAAAATTACTTTTATTTCCTGCCTCAGCCAGAAACATAGAGATGCTTGCTAATTTTATTCACTAGAGTGAATGCTGATACAATATTTAGGATATAAGGAAGGCTGAAAAAGTTATATTTGAAATACATGTCTAACTTACCTATAATCACCAATATGATACAAATTCTTATTTATTTGCCACGTTAATTATTTTATGTATTATTTTCCATTAGATTTATAGGATTAATGAAAAGTTACTGATGGTGTAAAACTCTTAGATTAATGCTCAGAATATAAGGAATAACTAAATAAATGTGGACAAGGAAGACTTTCAAGGTCCTCATCTCTTACTCCCTTTCTCTGGTAGCTAGACTTCTTGTTTTTCTATTTTTAAAGGGAAAATATATATATATATATATATATATATTATAATTTATTTGTATTCGAGCATATGTGAGATATACAAAAACGTATTGATTTTAATTTAAACTTTTATCAGTGAGACAGTTATCTCCTGAAAACTGTTAGACTTGGAGAATAGCTCTGGAGAAGATATTTCAGAAATATGCAATTTGAGTTTTCTTGCACTATGAGGCAGGATTACCTTGTGATTTAAAAATTTAATTTGGAAGCCGGGCGCTGGTGGCTCACGCCTGTAATCCTAGCTAGTCAGAAGGCTGACATCTGAGGATTGCGGTTCAAAGCCAGCTCGGGCAGGAGAGACCGTGAGACTCCTATCTCCAATAAACCACCAGAAAACCGGAAGTGGCGCTGTAGCTCAAGTGGTAGAGCGCTCGCCTTGAGCTGAAGAGCTGAGGGACAGCGCCCAGGCCTAGAGTTCAAGCCCCCCACGACCGACAAAAAAAAAAAAAAATTTAATTTGGGAAGGTTTCTTCTCAGAAGCAACAGATTTCAGCCATTGTGGTACTGAAACATCACACTTTTTTAGTGCAAAAGTAAATATACAATTATGAAATATACAATTGTATTTAAGCATTTATGATATACAAACATGTGAAAATTGAATTAGTCTATTCAGATTTATAACAGAAAACATGTATCTCTTTTCTTTCAAAATTAGATATTTTAGCAAATGTTAGCTTCTAATGTTGCCAAACCATAAGAGATACTTCATTACAATGCTATTTTTCTGATGAATAAATTATCACAGCAAAAGCATGCTACTAAAAAGCATAAATCATAAATGTAAAATGCAAGGAAGTCTTCTTTACCCAACTCACCATTATAATTTATTGTACTGTAACAACCAGTTGTTATATTCAACAAGTATCTCATGAGTCTTCCCAAAATAAAATCTCCTTGTCCCCAAATGAGTTGTTTAGGCTATACTAAGTGAAAATTAAAAACGTAATTTCAGGAATATAAATGTACATACGCATTAGTTGATTATCCAAACTCATCTAAGGATATGACATTTTCCTGATGATCACTGTTTAAATTTACAAATTGTTTTGTTTATTAAGTGCATTATTAAGCCCTTGACTGGTCAACTTCAATTTCTTTGTTCTAACAAAGAAATACTCTAAAGTAACATAGTAGTATCAGAAAAGAAAATAATTAGATAAAAGATGTCTTAAATTATTTGGAAATATCTTACAAGAGTTAAAGTCATGGCACAGAAATGACTATGCAAATTTGAGTGGGCATTTGGCCAGACAAGTATATTCCAAAGATTTATTTAGTTTAATATCATACCTAATTTTAAAGGGCAATAGCTTCTTTATGACAAAATGAATGAAGTAATTTTAATAATTTTTCAGCCACTTTAATAAATATATATATTCAATATTTCACTTTTCTTTTAACTAACCCAGAATCTTCACTGTTATCAATAATATGTCAATTCTACCTAAAATTAACCTCGTATAGCTTTCATTCATAGTCATAACACTATCAATGAGGCACCCAAACAAAATCACTATGAATGAAAAAAATTACATTACAGTAGCTACTTAGTAGTTGAAATTAAAACTTTCCATGAGCAATCAAAATGAGCTGATTTTTAACTATCTTAAAAATGCATTCATTTTTTTCTAAATTCAAAACTGAAGATTTCAGTTTGCAGTATAAATTATATGGGGTTTCAGTGACTTCTAGACTACTCAATATCCTTTATTAAACTCTATTTTTCCTATTGCTTTATGATTGAGGAAAAAGTAATATAACTAATGGCATGGGTTAAAAGGATTTGGAAAAAGGCTGTTAACTCTGGGAATCTCATTCAACCATCTCAAAAATAAGAAAAGTTTAGACCAGGCTCCAGTGGCTTGGGCCAATTTTAGCTCCTCAGGAGACAGATCTGAGGATCACAGTTCAAAGCCAACCCCTTAAGATTCTCCAGTTAAGCTCCCAGAAGTGGAACTGTGGTTTCAGTAGTACATTAGCCTTGAGCACAAAAGATCAGGGGCAGTGCCTAGGCTCAGAGTTCAAAAACAAAAAGAAGAAAAAAGAAGTTAAGAATTATTCAATAAATAACTGTCAGTTGAATGAATATATAAAAAAGCAAATGAATAAGCAAAAGGCAGAATGAATCAAAAGGCAGAATTTAAGATCAGAGTTTTCACTAGCAAGATCTTTATTATTCCTACTGTAGCACAAATCATGATAGAAAATAAAACTTCATATTAGTTTTCAACACAAACAGAAACTTGAACACACACTGATTACCAAAATAAGCTATGATATAGATGAAAAATGGATTTTTTACAAATCCATGGTCTAGCACTATGTAGATGTAATGGATTACTTACAAAAATCTGATTAATAATCATGAATGTACAAACTCCTCATCTTTGTACATTAAAAATCATAATAAACTCAAATTTCTTTGCATTAGTCATATCCATCTACATATATCAGAAAAGTCTAATTGTTTTATTCAATATAGTTTAGAAAAGAAATATTTGGGGCTGGGAAGGTGGCTCAGTGGTAGAGCGCTTGCTTTGCATGCTGAGGCCCTGGGTTCAATTCCTCAGCACCACATAAGCAAAAATTAAAAAGCCAGAAGTGGCGCTGTGGCTGAGGTGGTAGAGCGCTAATCTTGAGCTGAAGGGCTGAGGGACAGCGCCCAGGCCCAGAGTTCAGGCCCCATGACCGAACCCCCCCCCAAAAAGAAAAGAAAAGAAAAGAAATATTTGGGTTCAAATTAGTACATATATATATTAGTACTTACACATCCTCAAATTAGTACATATATATATATTAGTACTTATATATCCTCAGTTATATCACATAACTTATGAATTTCAGGTCTTTTACCTGCATATCCCACAGGAAAACCCAAAGTTTTAAAAGAAAAACTTTTTCTTATAAAAATAAACACTGGAATCAAGATTCATTGTATTGATAAACTGCTTTATTAAATGATAAAAAAATTTAATACCCTACAAAGTTAAGAAAAGGGATGGAAGGAGTAGGATGGAAAGAATGGGTGAGAATGCTGAAAGAGGTAACACTGATAAAGACCCACCGTATTCATAAACTGCATTGTTGAATAGCAAATCCTTTGTACAACTAATTAAATATAATAAAAATATTTTTAAGTAAAATACTAAGTGTTGTGTCACCATGATGGAATAAACAAACTGCCAGAGTCATTTGGGGTATTTTAAAATGTCAACAGACCACAGCAACTTCTATCTATCCAACTCTTTTTCATGCACTAATATCATTTTGATATTTTGTTCAAGCTACTTTATAAAAATGACTGTGAGATACATGATTTTGTTAGCAAATGAAAACTAATGGTGCTATGACCCATGAAAGGGTAGAAATGTCTCTTCTGAGCTAGAAAAACTTTTGCCACTTTAGCTTGGCAAGGAAGAACTACTTACAGGACTTTTCTCTTTTGTATTTGATTAATTTGAACAGTAGAAACCAATAAATACTTAATTTCTAGCACATTCAATTTTAAAATCGGTATCTCAATGTTGTTTTTATTTTCATTTCTTTTATGGCTAGAGAGGTTGAGCATTTCTTCATGTGACTATTGGCCATCCATCTTTCCTCTTCAGAGAAATTTCTCTTTAAGTCTTTAGCCCACTTATTTATTGGGCAGTTGTTTCTTTGATGATTTGTTGTTGAAGGATTTAATTTTTTGAGTTCCAGGTATATTTTAGATATGAGACCCTTGTCTGTTGTATGGCTAGTGAAGATCTTCTCCCAATCTGTGGGCTTTCTATTGAACTTGCTAGCTATGTCCTTTGCCATGCAGAAGCTCTGCAATTTCATGCAATCCCATTTGTCCAACCTTTCTTTGATTTATTGTGTTTCTGGGTCTCTATTAAGAAAATTTCGGCCTGTGCCAAGGAGACCTAGGGTTTCTCCTATTCCATCCTGTAATGTTTCAGAGTGTCTGCTTTGACTCCAAGGTCTGATTCATTTGGAGTTGATTCTGGTGCAGGGTGATATATAAGAATCTAACTTTAGTTTTCTACAAATAGTTATCGGAATTAGATCCTGGCTTGCAAATGGCAAACACTTAATAATCAAAAATAGGACTAAAAAGGAAAACTTAGGAGTTGGAATAAAACAGTTGGAATAAAATCAGCATGGAGCTGGAAAACCAGTATTAGAAAACAGAGCAGAAGCAAAGATGACCAGGCAATAGCAAAGTCAAGATCAAGTTGCAGAAGCTGGCAGGAAAGAATGTTGTGCTGATATTGCAGACATCACTGTTCTGCTCATTGCTGAACTGGTTGCTGGACTCTGCAACCAAAGGCAAAGGGGAACCTCAAGCTGATACAACCAAGCATCATTTGAGGAGCAAGGTCTTAGGACCCTTCTAATAAAAACCCTGAGCCTGCATGGGCTACAGAGAAGCAACTATTGCTCTTCGTCATCTGTATAAGAGGAAGGGCTGGGTCTCCCACTGCAATTACTGAAGGAGACACTATCCAAATTAAAAGAATCCTCAGATTCTGCAAAATAAGACCATAGCAGATTCCATCACAGAGGCCTACCAAAGGCAGTTCAAATTCCACTCTGGTAAAGAGAATAATTTGATTTGTTCACTAAACTCTTCATTTTTCTATATTTTTACGTATTTATTTTTTCATACTTCTGCATAGGTATTAACAGTGTTTAACTTTTTATTAGCCATTTATATTTTTTCCTATATTAACTAACTATATTATGAATTTATAAGGACATAAGTCAGGCTGGGAAGGTGACTCAGTGGTAGAGTGATTGCCTTGCATGCGTGAGGCCCTGGGTTTGATTCCTCAGCACCACATAAGCAGAAAAAGCCGAAAGTGGCACTGTGGCTCAAAGTGTGTAGAGTGCTAACCTTGAGCTGAAGAGCTGATAGACAGGGTCCAGACCCAGAGTTCAGGCCCCACAACAACAACAACAACAAAAAAAAAAACATAAGTAATGTTGGTGCCTCTTTAAAAACTTCTCCAGAGCATTTAAAAATTTAATTGAGACTTTATATGATATAATAAAATCTCTGAATAGAAAAAGGAAATATCAGGATATTATATCTTATGATTAGTTTTGATAGAATATAATAAATTTAATTAGGTTTATATTTTCAAAAGTATGGGTCAAGTAACATACTTAATGTCTTAAGCACATTTATAGAAGCAAATATGTGAGTGTTATAAAGACCTTTTTAGTAAATATTCCTCATACACATTAATGACATTCAAAACACTGACTATTTTATATTTGACCAATTGACTTCAACAATTCATCCAAAAAAATCATACACCATGATCAAACAGGATTCATTTCAAGGATGTAAAACTGGTTCAACATGTGCAAATCAATTAATATAATTCATCACATCAACAAGAGCAAGGTTAAGAACCACATGGTTATCTCACCAGATGCAGAAAAAGCATTTGACAAGCTCCAACACCCCTTTATGATGAAGGCTCTGGAAAAATTAGGAATCCATGGGAGTTGTCTGTTAGAAATGTAATCAAGATTTGGACTTTTACAGGTTCATAGCTGAATGAGTTTGCCTTAAGTTTCCTAGGATGTTGGACTTGGACTTTTGATTGGTCCTAGAAGTTAAGATTTGGTACTCAATAAGATGGAATGATTTTATTTTCCAGAATCCTACTGCTTCAATGTGATTTGAATATGTCCCTCCAGCACTCTGTGTTGGAGCTTGGTCGCTAAGGTTGAGATGTCTTTTAGGAGGCAAAGCCTAGTGAGAAGTGCAAACAGTCCCCACTCCTTACTGTTGTGTCCTGTGCCACCATGTGATTTCTCCCTTTCACATGGACTCCTGATATTGTGATGCCATTCATCAGAAAGTGTTGGAGACAAGGGAACACTTGCTGGAGATGGCACCACGATTTTCTGGTTTCAGCTCCTAAAATTGTGAGCTAAGTAAATACATTTTTTATGAGTGCTAAGCTCAATGTTTGTTTACAGTAGAAAACAATAGACTAATACAGATTTATTTACATTTTTTAGTATTGCCTTCTTTCTTCCATCAGTACTCTTATTCAACTGTTACTTGGCAATTTAGGATCTTACTTTACATGGGTTTTCTAGTCCTTATAGGAAAAAATTTAAATATCGTTTAAACTAGTGTGGTATTTGCTTTCTTTGTTTATGGCTTTAGCCTGTGGGGCTAAGGGAAGAGAAAAGAACTTTGCAAGGTGGAAAATTATTTTAATCATTCAGTAGTTGCTCTTTGGTGGGAGAATCCTTCCTAGATAGAGAGCTTCAAAGATGGATTATAAATCTGGAAAGGCAGGCCTAGGAGAGGTTTTCATATAAAAAGAAATGATGTGTATCTATAAATTCTAGAAATGACCATTCCTTTATGAGAGAGGAAGTGTGGTTTTGTGTGTGTGTGTGTGTGTGTGTGTGTGTGTGTGTGTGTGTGTGTGTGTCTGTATCTGTGTCTGTGTATGTGTATGTGGGCATGCAAGCATGCAAACTGATATATGGTATGATCCAATGGTGACTTAATATGAATCAATGACACAAAATTTATTAAGTTTTTTGTAAAATTTGACCCCATTAATGATAATAGCCTTTAACCAAAGCAGTGATCCAATGAAATATTTAAATGAAGTTAATATTTCCAGCTACCTGGATCTAGGACAAATAGAATGTATCAGGTGGAAACAGAGCTATGGCTCAAGTGGAAGAGCCACCAGCTTTGAGTGAAAAAGTAAAAGATAGTGCCCAAGCCACAAGTTCAAACCCAGTACTGGCACATGTGTGCACACATACAAAAATATCACAGGTTATTTCAGTGATGAGTTAGCCTGCTATCAAAAGAATACGGATATTCACCTGACTCTCTGCACCATCTAGCTAGCTGATGACTTCTCAATCTGACACTACTGACAGCTACTCATTTTCATATACATTAAAAAGATTAACAAAAAAAGGGAAAAATATATAAACCCATCGTTCTAACCCATTAATTTGCCCCTTGAGGTTCTTCCCAGATCTTACAGGTTAATGTTTTGTTTAATATTGTATTATAAGCATATAAACACATTATATATATAATTTCTACAAATATTACTGTTAGGACACTGTACATAAAATAGGGAAGTTAGCACTTACCAGGATATCTACAAGGATAATAATACAGTCATAAGTAGTATTGCACATGTAGTGGCTGAAGCTTGGAAGCAGAGTAAATGATTAGCAAGTAGATGATATAAGTTATAATACACCCTTCTTTCTTTATGTAACCAAGTCTAGCAGTAGAAATGTAGGTCTTTGTAGGTTTTTTTTATAAGTCTCTTTGTATTACCAAAGGAAATTCTTGCAATAAGCAGTGAGCCTTTCTTCTGTGGAATCATTTGTGAGGTTATAATCTCAACTATGGAAGGTGGGAAGGAGAAGAGAATACAGTCAAGAATTCATTGTATATAGCACAGCTTTGTACAGTCACTTAAAGATAATAAGAATTTTTTAAAAGAATGATATTTAATCAGATCCAACATAGAGATGTTCTTGTTAAATAAAATACTGTCATGATTTATAATGCAGCTATTAAGGCACCAATTTTATCACTCTATTGTTGGAGGTACTTGTTTGTCTCCTTAAACTTTCTTTTTCTTTTTTTAATACTTTGTATTGTAAAGATATTGTACAGAGGGATTACAGTTACACAAGTAAGGTAATGGGTACATTTCCTATCAAGTATTGTTACCCCCTCCTTTGTTTATTTCTTTTTAAAACTGACCTTACCTAGTTTTCCTCACTAATCAATTTATGTGACATTTTGGTACCTGGTTTTGACAGAGTTTGATCTCACTAACTCTTAGGCTTTTCTGCATTCTTTCCTTCCAAATTATAATTTTATGACTTGATATCATTTCTGATATTATTGAAAACAAAATACTTTTGCAATATCTCATGAGAGCTAGATCTGAGCAACCTAATTTTGCTCTCAACAGTAACTTTCCATCTTACTTATTACTCCAATCTTATTTTATAATCATTGACCAATATGCCAGAATAAAAACAATGTTTGTTTGTTTGTTGCTAAATCCTAGTTTTGTCTCTCCTAGTAGAGGAAATTATACATTTAATTTTCAAAATTTTTACATTCTAACTTTCAATTTAAAGTGACTCAGTTAATAAAGTACAACAAAACTACAAATTTAATTAAGGCCAAACACGAGCTATAAATTCATTGCGACCTGTGACTCTTTCAAATAAAGATGATAATTGGTGGCAGATTTTCTATAGAAAGCCTTAAAAGATAGGGCATACCCATGTATGGTAATGCGCTAAGTCATCCTCCTCCTTTCCAGGAGACAAATTATTCTGCATCTGTGTCAATAAATTATCAGTATGTATTTAGATTTTCCCACAAGCTATAACTTTAACACAGCTGTACTCTCAACAAATGGTGTTGTGGTCTTTCAGTGTAAACACTGTTTACCATAGGCAAGATACACAATCAACCCAGATGCCCCTCAATGGATGAATGGATCAAGAAAATATGGTATATATACACAATGGAATTTTATACTTCCATTAGAAAGAAAGATATTGTAGCATTTGTAAGGAAATGAAAGACTTGGAAAAAAAATATATTAAACAGGATAAGCCAGACTCGAAGAAACATAAGTTGAATGGTTTCATTCATCTGTAGTAAATAGAATGTGCCTATAAATCTACAAATAAACACACTGAATGTAAAAGACAAAAAATGCACTTTGACATGATAAATTATACAGGACTCTAAATATTCACACAGTGAGACCAAAGGAGGTTAGTCTTAGGAGAGGAGCAGAAAGGCTCAATAACTATGTGTGTATGATCATATAAAATGAAATTTATCAAAATGAACTCCAAGAAATGGAAACAAGAGGTCTTTTTTTTTGCGGGGTGGGGGGTCCGGTCGTGGGGCCTGAACTCTGGACCTGGGCGCTGTCCCTCAGCTCTTCTGCTCAAGACTAGCACTCTACCACTTGAGCCACAGCGCCACTTCCGGCTTTTTTCTTTTTGCTTATGTGGTGCTGAGGAATTGAACCCAGGGCCTCAGACATGCAAGGCAAGCGCTCTACCACTGAGCCACCTTCCCAGCCCCAATAAGAGGTCTTTATGTTATTTTGTGTTTTTTTCTTCTCTGTCCCTGTTTTTGCTTTCTGTACCTTTTTGTCTTAGACAAAAGTTTATCTGTTTAAGGGAGGGTAAGGGTGTAAATGCAGAAACGGTGGGAACATAGAAATAGTGGGACAAAGGGGGAACAAGTATCACTGCTACTCACTAGAAAATGATCTCTACAACTTGTGGGGGAGTCAGTAGGGAAAAACTGGGAGAAAGGAAAGGGATGACACTGTTTAAAGAGAAATGTATTCATTACTTGACTTATGTAACCATAATCACTCTGTACATCACCTTTACAATAACAAGTAAACAAACAAACAAACAAACTGGTGTTGGATTTTAATCCCATTGTCAGGTGTCCCAGCCTTTGAAGCCATCAAGATTAGGTAAATTATCAGGATAGATTGCCCATGTTGAATACCTGGGGTGACAGAAAAAGAGAAAGGGAGAACACACACACACGCACACACACACACACACACACACACACACACACATGCCCACACACGCACACACACATACAACCTCTCTCACTATATGATATAAGTAAGAAGGACATCCCCAGTTACAATTCCTCTTGCTGTGAGTCAAAACAAATATCCTTTTTAGTTTACTCCGTCTGAAGTATTTTGTTATTGGAAACTGAAAATAGACTTATGTTCCTATGACAAGATCAATTAAATAGGTGATGTTTTCCTTACAAATTTTAATGTTTGATGAATCAAATCACTTAATTGTCCTTGTTAACAGAATTCTAAATTGCAGACCTACCATTTAGAGAACTTCTGTTTTCTAGTATGCGTACCTTGCTTAACTTTCTCCCCTCAAGTGCGGGTGGAAACTGTACATCTGATGAGGTACCATGTCATGTTTCAGTTAATAAAGAGTTGGCTTCTAAGTAAATCAAAGATATATTAGTTAATTAGGTTCAGTCTAACAAATGTGAGCTTTTTGAAGGGCAGTGACCCCTTCCTCAAGTCAGAGATTTAAAGTATGAGATGGACATCGCTAGGAAAATTCTTTTTAACTGTATTATGCACAGCAGCTCTTAAGAATTCTGTGACTCCTAACTTATGGCCAACAACAACAAAAAAAAACAAGGATATCACTTCTACAATGACAAGGTTCTAAATTCTGTCACCAACTTAGAAATTCCAGATTGGAGCTCAATTTTGGTTTCTGTCTTAAATTCTGATTAGAGAAACTTCTCATGCCATGATAAACTTTTGATCTACAGAAGGGTTGCCTTAGTAATGGGTACTTTTGATAAATTTGTGACAACTTGCATAAAACAATACTGGTGAAGACTCAATTTTTACCTCATATCTTAAATTTAAACTTTCAAAATGTATTTTTATTTAGATTATGAATAAAGGATAACATTTTAAAGATATATAAAATATATTTTTTAAAAATACAACTTATATGATTACTTAATTTTGTGTAATTTAAATGACATTTTCTGTCAAAAAAGTGACCGTATGTTTAACTACTGAAAACTAGGGATAAATCATTGAAGTGGTCTGGTTAGTAGGTATAAATTGTCATGACAATAATAAAACCTTTTACTCTTAAAAATTTTTAAAGTACTAATGTGGAAAGAATTCACTTAAATATGAGAAAGGAAACTAAATCTCAGACTCTATTTGACATGAATTTGGCCATTTGGAAGTGGCTCAGCATTTTTCATGTCAATATAGCTGTATTGATAATCACTTGAGGGCAATTTTATAAGGCTTTTTGAGTATACTCATTTTAAGCAATTCCACAATAAAGTTTCTCCCAATAAAACTCTTTTCAAAAATCTCACTGATAGTTTGCTCTTTTCATATGTAAAAAAGCATTCATATTAATATGACACAGTCATGGAGAAAAGCTCATCAACTAAGTAAAAATAGAAGCAGTGTCAACATCACAAACAAAAGAACACAGCACTGCCTGCATTTCCTAGTTAGTCAAGGCCCATTACCATTTAGCACATTATATAATGTAAGTTGAAATAACCTTTCAAGCTTAAAAGCTCCCATTTGCTGTTTAACATTGAAACTCATTTCAGTAAGCAGCTAAACTCTCATAGAAGTGACACTTCACTCTGAGAAATATTAGTTTTTATCTTGTGTAGCACAAAGTGTATCATGATAGCAAGCATAAGCCCTCTATATTGGCATCTGCAGCAAGCAAACTAGAGGTTATTTTGCTTTCAGCAAGTGGCATGAACTATTTTGATAACACTACATGTATTCAGCTTCCAATTCTTAAAACAACCCAACCCTGAGAGGACAGAGAATTAATGCTGGCAAGAAGGCACTCATTGAGCAGATATGGAAGCCAATCATTCTCCATAGATATCATCTGGACAAGCATTTGTACTGTACCCTCCACAAATCATCATCCATGCATTCTCCTCATCCCTCAGTCTCTACAGAAGGTCTATTATTGCTGTTGTACCCAATTCTATAATGAAGATCTACTCTGGAAGGAGCTTTTCTTTTATTGTATGTGGACCCATTGCAACAATGAGATGTACAAGATGCTATGTGAGACGTACTTTCTCTTTTTACCCTACGAAATAAATGCAAGGAAAAACTTACGAAGTGGTTAAGTGTGAGGCTGAATGTTATTTCAGCTTTAGGTCTTCAGCTATATCTGTGCTAAATATATAGGACTGTTTTATTCTACAAAGCTTTAGTTAGCAACAACTATATTCTAATCAGTTGTAATAATCAGTGTTTGATAGAACTTGTATTCTAGCTACATAAGCAATAATTAATTTTAATAGCATCACAAATTAATAAATTAAGTGTTACACTAAAGGATATGTTAAGATAAAATTAAAATCAGGTTTAGAAAATGTATCATAGAAAGCAGGAAGCATTAAATAAGGTAATAAATGAAGTAGGGAACAAAGAGGACTAGTATTTAAGATAAACACCTGAAAGAATAAATAAAGGACAATGGGGTGGTGTAATGGAAAGCATTTGTTTATGAGCTGGGAAGGTGGCTCAGTGGTAGAGCATTTGCCTTTGCATGCCTGAGGCCCTGGGTTCGATTTGAGAAGTGGAGTGTGTAAAATGCATGTAATTGCTTGTGGTACTGACTGTACACCTGTATGAAAAAAGTAAGAGATTCAGAACCTAAGTAATCAGAAACTTTTTGGAGGATGAATTTTGAAAAACTGCATCTCCTCCAATAAACTACTAAGTATCTGTTGGGTTAACAAAGATGGAATGGCTCTTATATTGGAGTTAAGGCAGATATCTTCATTAGGAAGAAGTAACAAGAGTTGAGAACCATTAAAGGATGAATGAGAAGGAGATGGAAGGTCAGAATGCTTCTGAGGATTACAATGCCTTTCAGGCTGATAGCAAATGAATGAGGAGGCCATGAGGAAGAGATAGTGGACTCAATAGGTAGCATGTGGGGTATAAAGTATCTGAGGCACATTCTAATAGAAATATTCAATGGATGGTATAAATTATTACTTTGGGGAAAAAGGGAAGAATTCTAGGAATATGAAAATGAAGAACTTAATATTAAAATAATATTTCTTGAGTTCATGGTATCTGAAACATTACTGATATAAGTAGATTATTTTATCTAACCCTCCCAACCAGGTTCTGAATCATGACTATTTCTTTTTTCATGCATTCAGAAATCTCTGTTGAGGATCTCTATGTATCAGGCATTATTCAAGAAAACATACAGCAGTTAAGAGGACCAGAAAACTTTCTGCCTTTATGAGATTATTGAAAGCATCTGAAGTGATTCACTCCAAATCATATAAGTGGCCAAGAAATGGAGGACTAGAACTTGACTTTAATTTAATTCAAGAGTCTGAGTCCTGGACCCTCTGCTATCTTGTCTTAGATACCAGAATACTTACTATTGCGATAAGATAATAAAAGATCAATCGAGAGCAACCCCAACCATGGAAGAGAGTCTTCTGGGATGTCAACTGCCTTTGTAAAGAATCACTGTTCTTAATTAGCTATGGTGATACACATAATCTAAGTATAATTTTTCTCACATTAGTTTATATGCACATATGATTCATCTTGAACAGTGTTACTTAATCTAATTAGGAAAGTTTCTCTCATCTGTTCCTATTCTGTTTTTAAACAGACATGGTTTGATTGCAAAACATACATGGTCTAATTGTTCATCATCTTAAGAAAATCTCTCTGTTCTTCCATAATGACAATATTTTTTGAAACTTACCTCTACTTTAGCTTTCCCAACAAATGTCTTCAAGAAATCTAATTCTAGCAAATGACAACAAAAATTATTATACTTAAAAATTACCTATGATTTAAAATTTCTTCTAGTACAATATACACAGCAACAACAAAGTTGGAATTCATTTTGCTTAGCATCATCTTTTATGGTCATATGCACATAGCTATTGAGCTATGCTACTCATCTGCTAGGACTATCCTAGATATATACTGATTATTATAAATGAGTGAAATCATAGGATATATGTTTCTTTAGGCTTCACTTATGTAATTTATTTTTTTTTCTTTTGTGTGTTTTGTTCACTATGGTTTATCCCTTGTTGCCACTGTATTTGATTTTGGTACCCTGGGTATTGTATATGTGTTTATTTGAATTAGGGAAGGGAAGAGGAACAAGAAAATGGTGAGACAATGGGCGAACCAAGGCAACAGCGATATTCTCAAGACAAATGTGGGAAATGAACTGTACAACTTGGCGGGGGGGGGGGGGGGCGGGGGAGAGGGGCTGGAAAGTGGGAGAAAAATGAGGAAGGGGGTAACAAATTCAACAAGAAATAGACTCACTACCTTATGTATGTAACTGTAACCCTGTATACCTCACCTTGACAATAAAACTAAATTAAAAAAAAAAAAGATTTCTTAGTTGAGTGAGGGAAAGTTGGAGAAAAATGAGGGAAGGGTTAAGAAGTTTGATAAGAAATGACTTACTAACTTCCTTATGAAACTGTAACCCCTCTGTACATCACCTTGACAATAAAAAAGAAAAAAAGATTTTTTATAGCTCTACTATACTAACATACACAACTCAAATCAATATGTAGAATTAAACTTTTAATATTTTACAAACTTCCTTGACAAAAGAACATGTTTTCAATTCAAGATCTCCAGGGATATACTTTAACCAAATATACTTTTGGGAAAAATTGATAAAAGAACTTTCCTGTATTGTTCAACCTGCAACCATGTTATTAGTTATTATGAGTTAGCAAATGTCATTATGTGCATTACAATGCCATAAGAATAGTGACTGTAGGTGGCTTAGTATCCTGATAAATGAGCAAGACTCTTAAATAAAAGATTTCATTTATAAAAGTCATAAGACATGATCATTCTTTTGTCTTGATGGCTTAGATGATACTACTCACTTCTGAGTCTTAGTGTCTACAGTATCTACATAATTACTTTTGTGAGAATGTTTTATTGAAGAATGTTATTTTTCTGATACTCATGTATGGCAATAGACTAATGAGTAAACCAAAAATGAACAATAAATGTGTGACATATGTTAAATCCTGGAAGTCCAGACAGTAACAAATACTGTAAAAAGTATAAAACAATATTTTTGTAGTTTACTCAATGTATTGTTTACTAAATGTTCTAATTATCTCTCCTTTGGAAGTGTGGTTTAGGTATATTAGTTCTATTTTTAGCAGGTACAACAGAAAAGTTACTAGAAAGTCAAAACGAGCTTTACAATGTCAGTGCGGGGGGGGGGGGGGAAGGGGGGGAAGGAGAAGGATTGGGATTGGGGGGGAGGGGGGAGGCTGGGAAGGGATGTGAAGGGTAAACAAAGGAGGAGGCTGCAATGCTTGGTAAGAAATGTACGCATTATCCTGCCCATGTAATTGTAACTCCTCTGTACAGTATGTTCACAAATAAAATTAAATTAAATTAAAAAAAATAAAAAAAAGAAGATCAGAAAAATGACAAAATATAGTGTTTCTTAAAAAGATCATTCTCTATGAAGGTATAGAGTGGTAAACTGAAAATGGATGGGAAATGTGTAATAAATGCTCCTCTGACATGATTAAAGTTGTATGATAAATGAATATAAATTTAATTCCTGGATTTAAAATTAACCTCACTTTTTTTTTTTTTTGCCAGTTCTGGGGGTTGCACTCAGGGCCTGGGCACTGTCCCTAAACTTCTTTTGCTCAAGGTTAGCACTCTACCACTTGAGTCTGTTTGCAGTTATTTTTATTATTTTTTCTGTTTCAGTTTTCTGTACCCTTTATCTTGTATATAAGTGTATCTGATTTGGGGAAGGGAAAGGGATTCACAGAGAAACAGCAGGACAAAGGATGAACTAATGCAACAATGATATTTCTAGACATTATGTTGGAAGTGAACTTTAAAACTTAGGGAGGAGAGGAGTGGGGAGGGGGAGCACTGTTCAAAAAGAAATGTACTCCTTATCTTAGTTAAAAACTGTATCCCCCTGTTGATCGCCAAACAACAAACATGTTAACAAGTAACTTCACAAAAATCACTGAACTATAATTTTCCTCAACTACTATAATTTTATTATATTGTTTTCTAAAATTGAAAACCTGTAAATGCATTAAGTGAAAATCTCTTAAATTGCTCTATCACTGGAATACAACTGCTATCAAAATTGAAATTTAATTATTGAAATTATCAACATAAATCAAAATGAGAAAGAATGAATTAATTGATACATGTTATGAGGTCAAGCATCTAGGTACATAGAATATCTAAAATTATAGACTTTTCATTATATACCTCAAAAAAGATTAACTAAGAGCCAATCTATGTAAATAATTAAATTACAGATGTTTATGAAGAAACATGCAGAGCTTTTTCTTTTAACAAATAAATGTGAAAAAGACCTTTTTAGTCAAATAGGTAATGATGGAGAAATATTTAAAAACTTCATTGAATAGAAAACAAAGTCACATGCATGGACATAAATTTCTGAAAGAATATTCTTAACAAGAGATAGATAAATAAAAATTTATCTCAAGATAAATTAACAAAAAACTGAGCTATCTAAGCAATACACAGACTTCTTTGAGCAAAGAAATAACCTAGCAACAAATATAAAATAGGCAATATTAAAAAAGAAATTAAGTTGTTGATAAAACTTATGTTAATATTTAATTTCAAAACTGTAAGGGAATGTAAACTTATGGAATAATGCAAGATATTTCTTGAGGCATGAAATTGCTAAATATGGATGCTAATAAATGTAGGAAAGAATATTCATGTGCCATTGGCAGTACTATAATTACTATCCTTTTTTTTTTTTCCAGTCGTGGGGCCTGAACTCTGGGCCTGGGCACTGTCCCTCAGCTCTTCAGCTCAAGGCTAGCACTCTGCCACTAGAGCACCACTTCCGGCTTTTTCTGCTTTATGTGGTGCTGAGGAATCAAACCCAGGGCCTCATGTATGTATTCAAGGCAAGCACACTACCACTGAGCCACCTTCCCAGACCACTATCTATTTTTATAAAGCAGTACGGATGGTTTTTTATGCAATTTTAAAATCCTTTCTCCTTCTTTAAACTTAAACATTTGTTTCAAGAAATATTTCTAATGTACAGAAAAAGAATGTAAAATATATGCATAGATGTTTAGCTACCATAGTGCCCTATATAACCAGATATCACATCACTAAAACAAATCAGAAGCACATAAGCAAAGTTGGCTGAAATATAATAGATCCACTATGGAGCAACATTTTAAGGTGGGCACTTCCAGAAGTTCACTTAGCTATGTGACCACAAACACTCTTAACAGAGCCCAAGTGTGAACTATCACCCACCACCAAGGGAACATAGAGATGTCCATCATTTCTCATGGAATAAAGCCCTTGCATGCTTTGCATGACTCTAATATTCTCCACAACATGAAGAAGTATACTTTATACTTTCACACTCATTATATTTGAAGGTAGGGACATTATTTTATCATTGAATCATATGCTTTCACCTATCAATGCTTGGCAGACTCATCTGAAAATAAAACATCCAATGTTATGCTACATTTCTGAACTTCTGATGCCACCAAATTATTCTACATTCCACCAGGCACCACAGCAGCCATTAATAAATGGGTCTCAAATGGTACTGTACTTAATATATTCATTTGCAAATTTATTAGAATTAAAATCCTAGCTATTTCAAGTTACAGGTTTCTGCATGTTTCTGTATTTTAAAAACACAGTATATAGTAAACAGGAAACAGGCTCAGTTTCTGAAATAAACCATTAAGCTTGACAAGGAAGTCTCTTTTTCCTAAACAAGTGTAAAATTAACCCCCACGAAGGTTCTCAAAGAACTGTACCTGGTACTTTTCCTGCTTCTTACGCAGCCCTAGACAAACCAGTACCATTCAAATTCAAGAAAAAGATCATGGTTGCTATGAATTTACCACTTCAAACACTTTCTATGAATTGTTTTAATGGATCTTAATTAGAACCCTGCATTCAAACATATTTAAAATTTTAGGAATCCAGTGAGGCAAAGAATGCAAATAAAGAAAACAATATGATAGCATTTTTAGACTTCCAAATTAACAAACAGTATTTTAAATGTCATTATCCAAGTCAGAGAGTCTGAGGTGAGAAAGACATGCATGAATGAGTGGTGGAAATTTAAAGTGCCATCTAGTCTCCAAAATGAATTTGGTACCCCAGCATCTTGATTCTGGATTTAGACATGCTAGCACAAGTTAAGTTGTCCTTGAGAGTTAAGAAATAAATACTGTGGTCCAATGAAGAAAGTTCAACTTGTTCATATTATAATAAAACAATGACAACAACCAAAACCCCCAGTAAGAGAAGAATATGTACAATAGTGAATCATACTTAACGATTCTAAACAGTTTTAGGTGTTTAATCATAGGAGCAAACAATATGCATTGACTGATATATAGAACTACCACATAGGGCTGGGAAGGTGGCTCAGTGGTAGAGTGCTTGCCTTGCATGCATGAGGCCCTGGGTTCAATTCCTCAGCACCACATAAACAGAAAAAGCCAGAAGTGGCGCTGTGGCTCAAGTGGTAGAGCGCTTGCCTTGAGCTGAAGAGCTGAGAGACAGCGCCTAGGCTGAGTTCAGGTCCACGACCGGCAAAAAAAAAAAAACAAATAGAACTACCACATAGGGAAGAATATTAGTGACAAAACTGTATAAAAATAAGAATTACTGGAAACTGCTTTTTGTTTAAATTTGCTGAAACAAAAACTTCTCATTTTTCAATTTATATTTTAATATTTTAACTAGAAATTATTCAACAAGAAAGTAACATCAAATTTCTTCTGACTCACAGGAATCAATGTTTTTCAACAGAGCAGGTTATACAATTTTTATGTCAATCAATAGGTGTTATCAGGTACAACTCTTTGCCTCGGATGCCAGAAATTTTCACCTAAGATGCAGATCTCCACTATGTCAGTCACTTGACATTAATTATTAGTAGTGAAAATCTCCTATCTGACTTGGGTAGGAGGGAGTATACAGGGGTTTGAACTCAGGGCCTCATGCTTACTTGACTTTCTTTTTTTTGCATTCTCAGCCCCATTGTATCTTTTTATTTTATTTTATTTTATTTCATTGTTAAGATGTTGTACTGAGGGGTTTCAGTTACACGAGTAAGGCAATGAGTACATTACTTGTTGATCATCGTTAACCCTTCCCTTCCTTGTTGTGTCCCACTATCCCTTCCCTTCCCCACCTCCCACACTCCTACCCCCTCCCCTCTGGCCACCCAAAGTTGTAAAGTTCATTTCCATTATATTGTCCTGTTGGCACAGGCTGAAATTTTCTTAATGGAGACCCAGAAACACAACAAATGGACAAATGGGATTGCATGAAACTGCAGAGCTTCTGCATGGCAAAGGACATGGATAGCAAGATGAATAGAAAGCCCACGGAGTGGGAGAAGATCGTCACTAGCCATATAATAGACAAGGGCCTCATATCTAAAATATACTCAGAACTCAAAAAAATTAAGTCACCTAAAAACAAATCCTCAAACAAACAACCACTCCATTAATACGTGGGCTAAAGACTTAAAGAGAGACTTCTCTGAAGAGTAAATAAGAATGTCCAGTAGTCACATGAAGAAATGCTCAACTTTTCTGGCCATAAAAGAAATGCAAATCTAACCAACATTGAGACTCCACCTCAACCCAGTTAGAATAGCTACAATCAAAAAATCTAATAATGACAGATGCTGGAGGGGATGTAGCGTAAAGGGAACCCTACTGCATTGTTGGTGGGAGTGTAAACTTGTTCAGCCACTCTGGAAAGCAATATGGAGGTTCCTCAAAAGACTCCACATATAACTCCCCTATGACCCAGAAATCTTACTTCTGGGCATTTACCCAAAATATCACAAACAAGGCCATACTACAGATACCAGCACAACTACGTTTATCACAGCATTTGTCACCATAGCTAAGATATGGAACCAACCCACATGCCCTTCAGTAGATGAATGGCTCAAGAAAATGTGGTACATATATTCAATGAAATTCTATGCTTCCATCAGAAAGAATGACATTGCCCCAATGGAAAGTCTTGCAAAAAATCATATTAAGTGAAATTACCCAGTCTCAAAGAAATTTAGGTCCCATGGTTTCCCTTATTTGCAGTAATTAGTGTACATATATATATAATATATAATATCAGATGAGCTAAAAAGCTCAAAAACCATGTACAAATGACCATATAAAATGATGCTAAGTGAAATGAACCCCAAGATATGGACACAAGAGGTCTGTCTTTATTGTTATTGTTTTAAATGTACCATGCGATTTTAGTTGTTGTTGTTGTTTCCTTTGTATGTTCTTTCCCCTATGGCATATCCCCTGTTGTCACTGTACTCGATTTTGATACCCTGCATTTTGTATATACATATGTCTAATCTGGGGATGTGAAAGGGAATAACAAAAGGTTGATTTTCTTTTTCGGATGACATTCTATTACTTGAGTTACATATAACTCCAGCCCTGAATTTTGCTTCTTATTATGAAGATGGAGTCTCACAGACTTTTCTGCTAGGGCTGGTTCTGAACCACAATTCTTCATAGTTCAGCCTCTGAGAAGCTAGACATACAGGTGTGAACCCGCAATATCCAGATCCTAATTGACTACAAATTATTCTTTTAGTCTTTCATTTTAATGTGTATGTGTGTATGTGCACATTTGATTTTGTTCTTAAATGCGTTTCCACACTGGGAAGCCTTTGGAAATGCTTACTAAAGTACAGGAAAAGCATGTGTTTGTCAAGCTAGGAAATGCAACACATACCCACTAGGCCACCTGTGAGTATTTTACAGAGGATATGGAACCACTCCAGCTAGCGTGAAGGGCAGAAGGGATCTCAGCCACATTTCTGGGTCTTTATCATCTCAAAAGTCTCATTTATTGCCTCATCTCAAATATATGCCAGACATTTCTACATCATTTAAGCCACACATAATCATCTTGCTAAGGAAGCAAAATTATCATTCTAACACTTTCTTCATAATGAGAAAACATTTCATCTTTAGTCTTATTTTCATATAAAAATTACTTCACAAAAGAATAGTAAAAACAATAAATGCTCACTATGAGAAATTTTGGCTCCTTTTCTACTTGAATTAAATAAGAATGATATACACTCACTAGGTATATTCATTGCCAACTAAGGCAGTTTTCCTCAGCATGATTCCAGCACCTGTAAGACTAGCTCTTCCAGAAAGCCCTACTGTCACTATTAAAACTCTTTTCAAGATAAGATACCCCCTGTGTAGGCAAAAATTAATGCCTAAAAGAATAATTGTCCCTTGCTCTCGGAAGTTAATGTATAAATGGCACCATTTATTCAAACTGCTCTTCAAAGAGTTAAAACAGTAAAGCTCAAGCTGAAGTCTGGCTGCACCCCAGGGCCTGCTGGCATCCCTTGGCACTCCTCCAGGTCAGAGAGGGATGTTGTACACTAGGGACAGGAAGCAACCTTAGTGACAGGCATGTTTCATTAATGCACCGAAGGTGAAGGATACTGCCAATAACAATGACAGACCATGAGCGTTCCTTTTCATCACTAGAAAAACAATACACAAAAGGGGCAGAAGGTAGGGCAGCACCTACAAGTGACTAGTATAAGAGGAGCAGACGCTTCCAATAGAGAATAATATTATCTTCTACTAGAAAATAAGTAGAAATCACTGAATCCCTTCTAATGTCCTCTTTGCATTTTGGATATAAAAGTACAAGTAATTTTAGGATGTGCTCTCTAAAACTAATATAAAAATACAGTAGTCAGACCAGTATAAAATACTGTGTCATCAGAAAAAAATACATCAAGGAGAAGGAAGAAAACAGGAAGCAAGAGAGAAATAGGAAGCAAATTCTTTCCTAACTCTTAAATAGGAAAACAAAGAATTAGCTTATCGTATGAATTCTGGAATCATAGTACAAATTAAGCCTATGACCAATATTTAAAAATATTTAGAATTACATATATACTAGTACACATGAATATATATATATATAATATATACACTTATTGATGATCAAATGACTATATGTGTGTGGGATTGTACATACACAGGCACATGTCAATACATTGTACAATTCTTTTCACCTGACAGAATGCTGTTCCTTCAAAGTTCTTTGGAGTAAGATAATAATAGGAACTATCTGAAACTGAGTCAATTTCTTGGTACTGAACTAGCTATGGGACTATTCCTAAAGCTAGTGGTCAGGGCTTATACTAACTGAAAGCATCATATACATTATCAAAAGGAATAATAGTCACTTCGGTGTACCAGATATTATTCCACTCTGAAACAAAAACAAAGAACTTCCTGCAGATCAAAATAATCTGAACAATGGCAGATATCCTAAATCCCATAGATCTTATTTTAAAATAGGACCGAAAACAATCTCATATATATGAGCAAATCACTTAATTTGAGAAATGTGACTCTAATGCAAATTATAATCTCCATGTAAAATTTACCAATATGTAGAATGTCTCTCTATTCAAGGGACTCTCATTCTTCCAAACACTGACAAAATCCTAAGAATTATAATGATCCCAATGTATAGCTATATACATCCAAAAACAATTCTGAAAATATGTATATAAATCATAAGTTACTCTCCTCTGCTTTCAAAAGATATCCACTTTTAATATGAAAATTATACTTTTATTTTTAGTGGTGGTTTTAGAACTCTTTCAATAAACTCCATTATGGTGATATCATAAGGATCCCCAATATAGAATATAACTTTTTGAATACTTAAAATAAACACGGTGGTATTGGGAAAAATTCCCAGACTATAAATATGTAACAAAAAAGGTCTCTTCTAAAATAATGAAAGAAATTGTAAGGTTTGTTGTTTATTTAATTTTTCTATTTTTACCCAAAATGCTGTAAATAATCATTGTAGTTTGTTTTACACATGAAATGCTGAGAAAAATCACCATTTGCCTTCCATTGAAAATCCTCACTGTTGACAAGAAAAATGCCCAAAACTGCTTACAACAGCAGAATGCTTTCCTATAGTGTTAAACTAGGTCAAACCAACCTAATAAATTTTGGGGAAAAAAATTCTATGACTTGTTCTTAAAGCTAATTATTTAGCACAGAAACAGCACCAAAGCCAAACAAACTGTAGAACATTTTTATACATGATGCTAAGATCTACTCAGTTTTTCCATTCTAACCAACATGAAGACTAGAAGAGTGAAATGCTTCTTAACTATTTTAAATTTGTATAAGAGCACAATTATTGTAAATTTATTAAAACACTTTTATTAAAACATTTATCTAAGACAGCACTAATCATTTGATGTCTGTATTTCCAGCATTCAAATAGTATAATAGCTCTAATATGCTACTGATGATTGCAGATTCATACATTTATCATTATGGTATTACGTGGAGAGTCACCATCTGCTTTATGGTCATTTTTGACACTCTATAAAAATATCTTCACAGTAGTCATAGAAATCCATCTATCTTCCTTTCCACAGTTTCTAGTAAAGTGCTCTAATATATTGCTGCTAGATAATATCTCAGAGAAACATAAAACGCCTAGACGTAAGATTTATGAGCCACTGATCTTACTAGGCGGAAATATTAATTTCTTAAAGTTTCGAACATTTTTTAAGTAACAGATTATATTCAGCTGACAAATCTGCAACCACCTTAAGTTCTTTTTAAAAGCAGAATTACAGACCAGAAGGATTAAAGAACATGGGAACAGAATATTACAACTCTAAGTTAGAGTTTCCAAATGAAAACTGAACAGTCCTTCTGAACTACAGGTCTTTAATGCCTGCAGGACTAAAATCATTGTTATTTTAATTTACCAGTTTACTGAATCTTATGTGTATGAAGTTTGTGTGTGATGTATGTGCCCAAATAGTACAGGGAAAATAAACTCTTAGTAAGAAAATATGCATGAAGTAAATAATAGAAACATCTAAGATATCAATATAATGTTTTCCTCCATAGAAACTCTTTTTGTTCAGTATGTCCCCCTCAAGAATCTGAGAAGAAATGGATATATTCACAACTATATGTAGTATATGTCTTCCTTACCTCAGTCAAATGAGGAGTAGGGTTAAATCCACAGAGATTGCACACTTGATTCTTGCATTCAGTGCACGTATTGAAGTTAGGGGGATCCTGAGAATCCACATTGAGTTCAGTTTTGCACAGAGGACAGGTTGATTTTGGTTTAATTGTTTTCTCAAGCTTGACAGGAAGGTCAGCCTTTTGAGGCTCCGTGGCTGGAGGTTTGCTATCCTTAACAGCCAGAGGCTTCTTATCAGTTTCTTGTCTTTTCAACATTGGAGCCTGTTCAGCTTTGGGCTCTAACTTTTCAGCTCCAGGAGCTTTCGTTTCCTTTTTTGGAGGCATAACCTTTGCAGGGGCTGGCAAGGCCTGACCTGTGGACTTGGGTGGCCCCTGAGAAGAAGGGGGCTGTGAGGGGGGAGGGGCTTGTTTAGGTGGGGCTGCAGGCCCACCTTGTGTAGGAAGTCCTGGCTGGCCAGCTGTGGAGATTAGGTTTGATGCCTGGCTGAAGATGGATGCTCCAAACCCAAAGAGTTTCCCAGTCACACTTTCTTGAGGAGTTGTAGGCTGTGATTTAGAAGCATCAGTGATACCTCCTAGATTCAGACTGAAACGTCTGGATTGCTCCGGAGGCTTTGGGGGCTGTTGAGAGGCAGGAGTAGTTTGGCCAGTGGTAGACCGTGGCCCAGAGGGCGCAGGTGACCCTTTCGGCATTGGCTTGACATCTGGTTTAGGACTCGTTTTGGTTTGTGCTTTCTTGGGTTCCTCCTTCTTTGGAACTGGATCAACTGGTTTTTGATCTTTACTGTCTAAACTGGGACCACGATGTGAGATAATTTTTGAATCTGATGCAGGTCGAGGTATAACTTTAGAATCAATTGGGGTGACTTTTTCTCCGATTGGTGGAAAACTCTGTGAGGGTTTTGTGGATTCTGTTTTAACAGGAGGGGTTTTCTCTTCAGCTTGAGACAACACTGGGGAGCTGGATATATCAGCTTTTGTTACCACTGATGACAAAGATTCAGTGTCATCTGCAGGTGGTCTTACCATCTGGGGCTGCTTTGATTTATCATCCACAATGGGGGCCTTGGCCTGCTCAGATGAAGGGACCAAAGTGTCTTTGGGAAGGGTTGGCTTGGGCAAGGCCTCTGCTACAGGAGGCTGCTTGGTGGTAGCTGGCGCAGGACCATGAAGAGTTGGTTGTTTCACTAACGGTGGTGGCTTTTTAGACTCAGGTGCCTTTGCAATATCCTGCTTGGGTGCAGGATCCTTCTTTGGGGAAGCCTGCTGTGGCTGCCCAGATGATTTGCTGGTTGCTGCTGCAGTCTTCGGTTTAGGTTGAGGTGATGATGGAACTGGAGTCAATTCACCTCCCAGAGCTCTTTGCATCTGACAGTTTAAACAGAGCCATTCTTTTATCTAGAAAGAACATAAAACCACCGGTCACTGAGATAACATTACAAATAAAAATAACTCCAAAATATACTTGCTGACATTGGTTCAAGCTATATCTCTCCACATTCAAAGCATAAAATGCACACCACATTAATTTAACTTAGAATAAAACAGATAAAATTTAATTGTATAAAAATATAACTAATGAAACTCACAAAAACAAAAGCAATGTACATTAAGGCAAGTAAAATGTACCAACTGAAATACAGTTTCAAGTTTCTTCCAATGTTGTTATTCTTTGAGTCTTATTTGCTCAATCTGATTGCTCTCAGAAAACTTGTAGAACAAGAGTTTAAACTTACTAGATTTTATTAGTCACTTATGATATATATATTTTTTCTTTATTCACGGCTCCTCACAGATTTTAGATATACGAGACAGTTTTGAAAACATTACTAATTTCTTAAATTTAGCAAGTCATTACTTCACCCTCTAAGTCAACATACTGAAATGTGTGAAAAACAAAAATCATTAACTATGCTGGGTTAGAAAGAGAACATTTTCTGCAAAGGGAATAAATAAAACAATCATCCCCTCCAAATAGCATAATTTAATACAGAAAGTATGATGTACTTGCAAATATTATAAATATATTTAAAAATAGCATAAGTAAACAATATACATGTTTGACTGAGAATACATGTGTGTGAAGAAAGCAGGGAAACAGAACTATAAATACACAATGTGTGGGTTGACGCACAATAACTGCTCTTTTTATATTGTATCTATTGTGAAAAATACTGAATTTGATATCATATATTACAGATAATTTTAAAATATTTTAGCATTTATCGTTACATATATTATTCTAAATGATGTTTTCCAACAGAGGATTTTCAATGTTACCAAAATAACTTAGAATGTCAAAAAAATATCTAATTTTCCCTGCCAACAGCAATCCATCCCAATATTTTGTCCCTAAATTCTTTGTGAAGAATGTGATATAGGGGGAAAACAAATATATGACACACTGCCATCAGAAAAATTTCCCATAATTCAAAATTATGTAGTGGGGGGTTGCCAAACAATATTTTTACTTTTTCTTTTATTTTTTTTCATAGGCCTACACAATCAGCTCATATTTATGCTGCCAGAGACAGGAGAAAATGTAATTAAAACATAATTCTTTACAAGTACTATGTTTTTCTATAGAGCATCTATTACATCAAATGTATATCCACAATAATGACTTTAAATTTCAAGCTTCTAGAATTACTCTCCATACCAATAAATTTTCTTACTCTTTTTTTTTTTTTTTTTTTTGGGTCCGGTCGTGGGGCCTTGAACTCTGGGCCTGGGCGCTGTCCCTGAGCTCTTCAGCTCAAGGCTAGCGCTCTACCACTTGAGCCACAGCGCCACTTCCGGCTTTTTCTTTTTGCTTACGTGGTGCTGAGGAATCGAACCCACGGCCTTGAGCATGCAAGGCAAGCGCTCTACCACTGAGCCACCTTCCCAGCCCCAATTTTCTTACTCTTTATAGCAAGCAATATAGTCAAAATAGATGCAAAATTTAATCAATATTCACTTCCTTTATTCAAATAGTTAAAGTGTCAATTTTAAAGTTAAAGTGCCCCTGAATAAAGAAAAAAATTGCTGTCCTTATGGAGGCTACATTACAGTGAAGAATGAAGAAATATAAAAACATAATTAGAATGATAATGCATAATGCAATTTCAGGCTGTGTGTATATGTATGTATTTATCTGATAATATGATGATGTATACTTCTTTTCTGCTAATTTCTCTGTGCTTATTAAATCTCTGAAATTTTTTTGTGGATGCATTTGGCTTTATTAGTAAAAAAGCCTGCCTGCAACATGAATGTCAGAGCTTCAGACAATCTGTCATTAGACCCTAACTTCATCCCCCAAATGCCAAAGTGAAGCATTTTGGTAACACATTTAGTATATTATGTACACTGACAACCAGAAACACACTTTATACTGACCTTATAACAAAATAAATTGACTGGTTGTAGTTCAGAAAGGTACATAAATATATCTCCACCTCACAGAGAAAGCTGATCTAAGTCAATGGAGGCAACAATCATGAATCACTGCCCCTCTACAGAGAGAATACTACATTTGTCTGAACACACTCTTGTTATGAACAGATTTCACATAAGACAGACTTCATTCCTTTATGTTCTCCCTTACTGGTAGAACACAGGTTGAAATCATTGTCTATAGCTATCACAATATAAAAAGCTTTTTAATCCTCTTAGGATTTTTTTAGAAAGAGCTTCCTTTTCATTTAATTCTACTGGCTGGATCAGTTAAACACAGAAATTATTTTTTTAATCTCAGTACTTAACAACCTAATACTATAAACAGCACCATCCCCAATGCCCTACATAACTCCTCAAAAGAAGACCTTTAGTAGTCAAACTATACATTGAAAACATGAAGAAGGTCCACAACCAGTTCCAGAACTGGTTGTACAACTTCATTATGACCTGCCTTCCACTTTGCTCTTAGCCAGGCCTCTCACAATGAACGTAGGAAGAATATGACAGTAATAACTCCACTGTCATCTGTTATTCAAATAAGAAATTTTTACCACATTCCCAATTACTCTCTAAGAAAGGGTGCTGTGCCTGTGACGGGCAGGCAAGTCCCCATTCATTCTCACACATTTCGAAGGCCACTCTTCCTCACTTAGCCCTATGATTCTCAAACATTTTATACTGTCACCAAAAGTAACCCATTTAAAATAACCAACAGAAGTGGGTGACTTAAGATCCCCTATGACCTATGAAATAAAGTCAATGTGTATGAGAAATTCAAAGTATTTATTTCTGCTGTTTCCAGTTCTATATAACCCCCTAAAGAATCAAAGCAATAAATTTGAATCACTTCCTTCTAGTACTTTTTATTGATCCCGGAAGTCTAACTGACCCTGTAGGCATCACAGATGTTCTCAATATTTTTTTAGCTGGTTTGAATTACACAAATTAACGGCAGATGCTTAGCTGTGCCCTTCAGGCTACAGTATTTCTGTGTTTACTCTGTCAATCCCTACTGTTTACCCAGTCTGTACAGCTCGCTCCTGTCTTCCCTTTTCCGGTTGCATGCCACTCTGCTCAGAATCCAGCCCTTTACCTTTGGCCTCATACAATCTAGTTCCATTTGGAATCAAATTGAAAGAAAAGAGTCACCCATAATTACAATATCTGTCAACCAGAAATATTTTCCTCACTGAGAGACAATGACTACAATGTTTCATTTTGCACAGATGTATATCTGATATTCTAGCATCATTTCCTCAGAAAGTTGCTGCCAGTTACATATGGTAGCCATGTCTGTTGCTCCCCTGATTCTGCATGACTGAGGCATCATTCTGTCACAGAAAGAATCTTTAGTACTTCTCATGCTCTTCTGCTTTCAAAGAAAGTTCATAAACAACTTCCCAGGTCCAGCATCACAAGTTGCACTCGTCCCTGATACTACAGTAAAATCATTCACATGTATCTGATCAATGTTAAGTAAAATGGAATAAATGTACCAGGAGAGCCTACATTTTTATCAGCGAGTCCAAGAATGATGAGCTCCTTTCCAGGCATTAAAAGGAAAGAATCTAACTTCACTACACAGCTATTTCAAGCTTCAACTATTCTTGAATTCTGGATTGAACATTATAAACATGGGAAATAGCTGCACTCTTTTCCTTTCCACAACTATTTCCTTATTACAGATTGTCTATAAATAGAATTTAACAGAAGTAAACATAATTGCTTAATAAGCTACTCTAAGTCAAGAAGATACAAGAAAAGAGCAAAGAAAGGAAACATTGATTTTTTTTTTACATAAATAGGAGTAAGAGAAAGGATTTCTGTTCACTTTCACATCACCATACATGCCAATGTAAATCTGCAGGTAATCATTCTAACACACCTCCATGATCAATACAACCATCAAGTTTTTCCTTTTTTTGATCAGCCTTTACTGTGTATCAAAGCAGGAAAATATACTAATGTAATTTCACCACATAAGGTTGGATAATAATAATTGTCTTTACATATATCAAGAATAACCCCTTGAAGGTTTAAATGTGTACACTATATACAGAATTTTAATTACCAGTGTCTCTTTCAAAGAACATATCAATACTAATGATGACCCCAAATTATATTATGAGTGTTAAGAGTGTATATTCAATAATCAATTATGGGAACCCAAAATGAAAGCATCTTCCATTCAGGATTATCCCTAATTTGTATAGATTCAAAACAGAATAAAAGTCTCTCAAAACAAGAATAAAAAAATATTTCCTTTCCCAACAAACAGAAACCCTTCATAAGATTTATAATGGCAACTCTTCTCGTTTACATGGCAGTTATACTTGAAATAATGTAACACCAAGATTACAAAGTTAAGAATTTATACTTTCTCGTATGCATATTAGCTGTTGAAAAATGTTCTCTAACCATATTATAATAAAATAAAAAGTGTTCTCTAATCCTATTATAATAAAACCTGTTGAGTTCTTGTTGCTGACTCATCACAACGACTTTTCTGCCAACTCTAACATCAAGACATTATTCTCACCTTCTCTTACCTAAGCCCTGAGTTTTAGTAAGCTGTGGAGTCCTACTTTATCTAAATGTGGCCCTTTTAGCCCATTCATTGCAATCCACATTGAATTTCCCCTTTACACTTACTGTTTCAACATCACCCAAGACCTGTCATGTCTTAAATAACATTTAGATTCAAACCTATAAGGGGTTAAAATGTTTTCCAATTATTTCATCTTATCCTTAGACATTAAAAAGGACTGACTACCTCTCAGTTTTACTCTTGTTTCTATATTAGATAGCAAGAAACTTTGGCGTATTAGTTAAAGATGAATTCTACCAAAGAGATTTTTTTCCTATTTTGTATCATTATTTAAAATTTTTATTAAGGGGGCTGGGAAGGTGGATCAGTGGTAGAGGGCTTGCCTTGCATGCATGAGGCCCTGGGTTCGATTCCTCAGCACCACATAAGCAAAAAGAAAAAAAGCCAGAAGTGGTGCTGTGGCTCAAGTGGTAGAGCACTAGCTTTGCGCTGAAGAGCTGAGGGACAGCACCCAGGCCCAGAGTTCAGGCCCCATGACCGGACCCCAAATAAAAATATTAAGGGATATATTGTTTTGAATGTTATGAAAAGATATAATAAGTAAAAAGTTCTAAGAAATCAATATAAGCTGGGCATCAGTGGCTCATACTTAAATCCCAACTATTTGGGAGGGTTAAAGTGAAGGATCATGGTTTGATGCCAGCCAGTGTAGAAAATATCCAAAGACCCTATCTCAACAATAACCATCAATAAATGAATAGAGTTTGAAGTTCTGTTCAAGTGGTAGAGTATTAGCCTAACAAGCACAAAGCTTTGAGTTCAAATTCCAGTGCTGAAAATAAAAGAATAAAAATAATATAAGAATAATAATAAAAGAATAAAAAGAAATTCATGGTAAGATTTCAAAATGGATTGTACTTTCTATTCCTCAAGGATCACTCAAACCACATGATCTCCCCCACAGAGGAAAGCACTCCTAAAGCAGTAGTTTGACTATGGATTGGTCGACATGGTTAGCATCCTCAGACATACACACTAATGTATAATTTATTTTGGTTCAGAAATAGTCACTTGCACTCCTCGGTGCTGTGATAACACACACAACAACTTGGTGAAACAATTTTATTTAGAGCAACATGAAGTTGGAAGACACTTGCCAGAGCATTGCAACAAAACCAATATCCTATGTCTTCTAGAAGCCTTATGCTTAGAGTTGAGGAGTTTTATTTCTCTTTATTGGATTCATCTAAATATGGTACAAATTAATGCACAGACAGCTTTGACAGCAAAGAATAAGTAAAAAAAAACTGGCTAAATAGCATCCCCAGCATATGGTATTTCAAATTCTCAATGTTATTTTGGGCCAAAAACTCTTCAAATCTCACTAAGCAGAATGTTGCTATAATTTGGATCTAGATTATCCCCTAAAGGACCATGTGTTAAAGGCTTGGTCTACAAGCCTTTAAGAGCTGAAGCCTACTGGAAGTCTCTGGTCACTGGAGATATGTCCTTGAAGAAGATCATGAGACCCTGGCCTCTTTTTTCTGCCTTTTTTATTTTTTGGCATTCCAACCATGAGGCACATGGTTTTCATCTACCATGTTTCTTCCCACCTATTTTTAGAAGTAGAAATATCTTACTATGGTGGGGACTTCAATGCAATGCAATGACTCTTCCCCATCTTTACACCCTCACCCTACCAGATAGAAGTTGAAGAGGTGATTGAAGAATTATGCACCAAGTGTATTCTACATTTTTCTTACATATACCATCACCCTTTTACCTACAGAAGGTAGGACTGTGCTTACTAATCACTTGTACTCACCATTCAAAGCTCTGGAATTGAAAAATCATCTATTAATCCTTAAGATTGTATTCTCCAAATCTAAGAGAGTAAGGGATCACCACCAATAATCTCTATGCCTCTCCTGGTATATGCTAACGTTCCTACATTTCATTTTTCTCCAGAAAACTTAGTACCATCTGCCACACCATATGTTTACTTAACTGCTGGAGTATATACTCTGTAAGAGAAACACTTTAGTCCATGTTGTTCACTCCTACATTCCAAAGTCTAGAACATTCCTGAACCACAGTGGATACTAAGTAGTCAAATAATTCTGCTGTTGTTTTAATATAGTTCCCTAATCAGGGAATACTCTGAATCTTTGTTTTCCTTAACTGAATCCTTTGTACTCCAATCAGCCTACTGAAATTTGAGTATGACAAGTATTAAATGTTATAATCTTTCAACATTTTTTCAGGAATTTTAAGAATTTTTACGTTCTGTATTTTCTTGAGTGAATCCGCTAGACTGTTACATATTTGTTGATTATACGTTTAGTGACTCTGAGATTCTCCTGGGAAGTCAATTATACAGTTGCTTTCCTAACCCAATGTTAACTACTTCCTATTTTCTTCTCATCTTCCAAGAATTCTTAAGCATACCAACTTAGGTTGCTTATGTTCTAAAGTAATTTTGGACCAAGGATACCTTCATTTTTTTAAAAAAAATTACAGTAGGATCTTTTGAGAGAGGATAGTACTCCTTTTTAGGAAGATCTTAGAATTTGAAATGACAAAAACAACAACAACTCTGTACTAACAAGCAACTGAAAAAAAAAGAAATCCCTCCTTTCTAACAGTTCAATCAATTACTCCACCATGAACAATGTCTTATGGGCTAACTTTCTCCAGAGATTCTAACCTCTTGATATTTGGCATGGATCTCTTTTCTTATTGTCTCTTCTTAACAACTCCCTCTTGCATGCATATATGCGTACACACACACACACACACACACACACACACACACACACACACACACACACACACACACACACACACACACACACACACACACACACACACACACACACACACACACACACACAGATTGCTTCTCTTCCTAGAATTAGAAGCAGCAGAGGTATATCCACCTAAAAGATTCAGCCACTGTACTCCTGGATGATAATTTTATTTAATAAGATATCCATTTTCTGCCAAAAGAATGATCCCTGTATTATGAGTAGAAAGACATGAAAACAAACCAACCTAAATCCATTTCTATTACAAACATCTCACTCATTATCAACATTTTGAAAGTGACAAATCATTTTATCTCTTAAAAGTTTCAGAAGAGCTGGCAGAATTATCAAACAAGTTCAAACTTTAAATCTGTCTGTAAACGTACCTGACCTTTGGCAATACACTAAAAAAAAAAGTAAAACAACAAAAACAATAAAATTGATTTTGTCATTCATTAATTTTGTCATTATAACGACAAATACTCATTTTGTGTTAGAAAGTAAACCTAAATGAGGACCTGTATTATAGCAATTAATTCTAGTAATGGACCAACAAGAAATTCTACAGGGTGACTTCCTCTTGGTACTGAAAGTCCAGGCTTGGAGCCAACAGATTCTTAAGGTTTATTTGGATCAGTTCATATCTCAACAGCCTCGAGAAAACAGTTAATTAAAGGCCATTCTCTCCACATATATGACTCTATTGTCTAAGATGTTTGTGTATGGCCAAGTAGTAGAAAGGTTTGCAAATTCATAGTGAAAAGAATAAATATACTCCAAAAGCTTCCGGCTGAATGGAGCTGCCTCTCTAATCCTTCCAGAACTTGTAGTTATCTAAGAGTCAAGATAAACACAAGTAAAATGTCTTAATTCTGATTCCTTGGGCAAAAAAAAAAAAAAGGACAACAATTTCTAGGCTTGTCAATAACAGAATATTATTTTACTTTACCCACTGACTACAAACGTAACAATAATAGTTGGACACCAGTGGCTCACGTAATTATAACTGCTCAAGAGGCTGAAATCTGAGGATTGAGATTAGAAAGCTACCTTGGGCAAGAAAGTCCATGAAATCCTACTTATCTCCAACCAACTAAAAGCTAGAAATGCAGCTGTGGCTCAAGTGGAAAAGTACTAGCCTTGAGCAAAAAAAGCTCAGAGACAGTGCTCTGGCACTGAATTCAATTCCCAGGGCCAATACACACACACACACACACACACACACACACACACACACACACACACACACACACACACACACACACGCACGCACACACACACACACACACACACACACACACACACTCATAATATAGTTACCTACAAAATAAACATCCAATGGGAAAATAATAAATTCACGTAAATCTAATTATCAAAGAATGTATAGGTTCTAGTCTTACAAGGAAAAATGGTTCATTTATGCAACCTTGATACTTAAGGTCAATTTAGAAGATGAGGAGAGGTTTGTATTTTCATTGATAGCTTTCATTTGGAAATTGTGGTCACTTCATGTATATCTGGAACAAAGTTTTCTAGCTCATCCAGGTCTAACTTCCAAACTCTGACTTCACATGCGTTCAGGAATTTGAGAAATTAGCATGTCATGAAAAATAATAGGAAAGATGCTTTTCTGGAGATCAGATTAAAATGTGCTTTTATTTTGCAAAATAAATAAAAAAGTAAAATATTATGGTTAATATGATTGCCTAAATGTCTTTAGATTGCTGCCTCAGAATTCAACAATTTTTTAGTTTTGTATCTACACAGGAAACAATGTGCAAGTAAACTTAAAAGCCTAACCTATTTACAATATGAAGTATATCAGTGATGAAAGATACTTTATGTTTAAAATACTTCCTCATACAAAATGTTAATCATTTTTCAAACAACCCAATATATCTAGTATGTTACTATTTCCCCATAGTGCCACACAGTGTGTAAGAAACTTGTCCAAAGTCATATACTCAAGATGGTGGATCCTTGGCGGCGCCAGTGGCCCAGGCCTGTAAACCTACCTACTCAGGAGGCTGAGATCAGGACCACGGTTCAAAGCCAGCCCCGGGAGGAAACTTCCTGAGACTCTTATCTCCAATAAACCACTCAAAAAACCAGAAGTGGTGTTGTGGCTCAAGTGGTAGAGCACTAACCTAGAGCACTAGCCTTATGCTGAAGAGCTCTGGGACAGTGCCCAAGCCCAGAGTTCAAGCCCCATTACTAGCTTAAAAAAAAACCAAAAATGAGGGTGGCTCTTTATAAGCCTTCACCTTCTAGAAAAGCAGTGTGCTTTCCAGAAGACAACTCAAATCCCATCTCTCATAGTGATGGCTTCTTCCTTTGACCACAGTGGTTTTTTTTTTCTTTTCTTTTTCTTCTTCCCATATAAGTAAACACATTTGGAATCAGAAGATTTAGTTTGGGTTCTGCTTGCTAATTTACTATCTGTGTGAGCCCAAGAACTAAAGTAACCATAGCAACCATTTAAACACTAATTTCCTAATTAGTATAATAGAGAAAATTGAATATATGCCATATAACCATTTGAAAGCCTAACTTTGATAAAATAATAAGAAATGGATAATATGACATGTAAATCCTTATATAAGACTAATATAGAGGCATAAACATACATATATATGCATATACATGCATACACATACTCACACATAGCCTTTCTTATGTACAAGATAGGGATGGCTCTGTATTTCACAAATATTTGATACATTCACAGTGCTCAGGGTATTTCACAACCTTCACAACCAGAACGATAAAAATTTCAAAAATGATCAACCTATGACTATAGTAATCAAGTTATATTTCATAAAGTAGAATTTTCATCTCTACTTACTAAAAGTGAAAGGTAAAAATATGATTTCTCCTCTCCAAACCTCATTGCCCATTTCTTTTTCATTGTTCCAGCTAACTTAGATTTATCCCTGCTATCCTAAATACACTGTGCTTTTTTGTCTTGAAATCTTGGCTCAAATATTACCATTTGTCATGTCTTTTATCTGTTGGAATAGCACTCACCCTTATATATTCCATCTCAAATGTCACTGTATCTATAAAAATTCCCATAATCTTATCCACTGGAGATGAGCACTTCCTACTCTCAATTCCTTAATATTTTTCATATCTCTCACTGCTTTTATTATCTGAAAACAAATTATCGGTGCATGTATTGTCTAGTTAAGTATGCTTGATGAATACTAATATCATCAGTCATGTTATAGTTGTATTTCAGGTCTATTAAACAAGTAGTAGAAGTTCTTCCATACAAAAGTATGGACTACTATCTTTCTTTAAATAGTGGGTACAAATAATATATATGGCTGAAATTACTAGCTCCATTGTTTTGCCTTATGAATTGCCATCCAAATATGACACAGCCAAATATTTGATGATGTTATCTTCTATCATTGGAACTCATTATATTCCTATACATATAGTTTATTATGGGCAGAAACATACTTTTACCAAAATTTAAAAAGTTACTTGTATACTTCTAAAAATGCTTTATAATCTGATCTCCATAATTCTAATGCAGCATCTTCTTATCAATTGTACATTTTCGATTATAGAATGGCTTGTTTAAGTATATAAAATAGACAATGTGACTTGCTATTAGAAAACCAAGATATTTTAGTTTTGAGTTTTAATTCTGTATATTTTACACATGTCATTATAATACCCAAATTAACATAAAAGTTAAAACATTAATCAGTCATTACGATAACATGGATTTCATTTATAAAAAGAATACATAAACCTCATCTCTCAGGGACATTTAGATCATATAGCCTTCATTGCCTGTGTCAGTTACTTCCTAGATATTTGCAGATATAATACACAGACAGCCCATTACCTGCTGTCCTCTCAGTGGGCTAAACATGACTTCTTATCAACTGTGAGCCAACAGATGTCTTTAAAAGAACAAAAAAAAGTAGTACCCTCTTATAAACTTTTACATCCTAAATATCTTTATACTTGTTTTATTTATAATTATTCCATGTTCACTATGTAAAAATCTCTCAACTCCAGAGAATGTCCTAGTTTTTCTATTGTTTTGTGAAAACTTACTTGTTATTGTTACTATTAGTTTTGTTTTCTTTTGGCTCTTTCCTCTAGAATATCCCCAAATATTACTTTATCGCAAGCCTATAAGTGCTGAGTTCACATTATCTGAGAACTATTTCTGATCTTTAGTTTTAAATAACTTTGTGCTCCTCTGTGTCAATATAAGTCATTTTATGATCTGATAGATAAGTAGCTTACCTAGATATTTGTGATCTCCTAGAAGATACATATTAAGGCTCAACCTGCTCTGATGACTTCTTTCTGTGGACTGATTTATGCTGTGATTAATAACTATTAACTAATGGGGAAGCATACTCTCATTGGGTTTATCAGAATCAGCAGCAGAGAAGAGGGAAGCACAAATCAAGGATTTATACTCAATTTTATATTAAAACTATATTTAGAATGTTAAAATATTGTCCACTTTCTTTCTCAACACAAATATGATCTGGGTTAAGAGGATCAAAATTTGGTCAATTTAAAAATTAAAGCCACATCATGTTATGGCAAGTAACAAGTAATGCTGAGCTAACAAAAAGAATGAAATGAGCAGGAATTGAGTAACTTTTAACCAATTCAGGCTTGTTTTATCCAAAATTTTCAGAAACTGACAGTATTTGTTACTGCAGAAAATATAAAAACATTTACAACTGATACAAAAAAAGGAAGGATGCAGAGAAGGAAAGAAGGAAGAAAGGAAAGAAGGGAAGGCAAAGAGGAGGGTTAATGGAAGAAAGAAGGAACTAAAAAAGGATTATCCTGTGATAACTTAAGCACCATGTACAGAAGGTGATGATGTGCTTTAGGAACATGGACTAAGTAAATTAATGCACTCACCTCAGTTAAATGAGGATTGGGGTTAAAGCCACAGAAGCTACAGACAGTGGTTTGACACTCAGTGCATGTGTTAAAATTGGCCTTTTCTGGAACATGCAACAGAAGTTCAGTGGTATTGCAAAGAGGACAGATGGTTTTAGAGAGGCTTTGTACTGGAGTCTGTGCCACAGATGGAGAAGTCGTTGGTAGTTGTGGAGGTTTCCCAGTTACCATTTGGCTTGCTGGTTTTGTCGATTGTTGAGCAGAGGGCTTGGCTGGACCAGGTGGTTGATCAATGGGCTTTGCCAGTTCAGGTTGTTGAGGTGGGAGCTTTGCCGGTGCAGGCTGTTGAGGTGGGAGCTTTGCTGGACCAGGCTGTTGCGGTAGAGGCTTTGCTGGGCTACCCTGTTGAGTAGAAGGCTTTGCTGGGCCTGGCTGCTGAGTAGAAGGCTTTGCTGGACCTGGATGTTGAGTAGGTTTTACTGGGCCAGACTGTTGAACTTGGGGTTTTCCTGGGCCTGGCTGTGGAGCTGAAGACTTCATTGGTGCAGGTTGCTGAGGAGGAGTCTTTGTGGGCCCAGACAACTTAGCTGGAGACTGCTGAGCTGGCATTTTTGGTGTCGCCAGTTGCTGGGCTGGGGACTTTGCTGGCCCTGGCTGCTGAACTGGAGTCTTTCCAAGCCCTGGAGTATGAGCTATAGATTTTGGTCCAGGTTGCTGAGATGACTCAGCCTGCTGAGTTGGCTTTGTGGTCCCCTGTGGCTGGGCTGGGGGTTTCACTGCCTGTTGAACTGGGGGCTTTGCAGGTGCAGGCTGTGGTTTATCAGCTCCAGCAGTAGGTTTTCCAAGGGTGGCTTGCTGAGTGGAAGGTTTGGCTGGGCTTTGCTGTGAGGGTTTACCTGATTCTCCCCTTATAGTATCTGACTGTTTAGTCTGAGGCATGGTCGAATCCTGTTGAAGTGGAAATTTTGCCTGGTCTGACTGAGAAAGCTGGGGAGGCCCCTGGATAGGTTTTCCTGTAGCAGCAGGTTGTGATTTAATTTTTTCTGGTGGTTGAGAAGATACTGATTTGGGAGAGGCATCCTGCTGAACCGGCTCCCTAACAGGACCTTGCTGCTTAGGATGTGGCTTGGGTGATGGTTGTGTTGGAGGTTTTGTGACCCCTTCAGGTTTTCCTTGCTCCTTCTGAGCTACTTTTGGCTTCTTGGTTTCTTCCTGGGATGCCTCAGAGTCTGATATCAAATCAAAAGGGTTGAATTTATTTACAACAGAGGAGACAGCACTTAAAGGGTTAACCTCTGAGAAGAAACCCGTCATCATACTAGACTTGTGCTCTTCCTTCAGATCAGTTCTGGACTTTGATTCTCTCAGGCTAATAGTGGAAGGACTCCTTCCAGGCAATTTCTGGTCTGACCTGAAAGTGTCTGTAGTTCTACTTTTACTGAGACCAGGCTGAGCTGGACGCCCAGGATCTGGTGGTTTTCCTGGTTGCTTTGGAGAACGACTGCTATCCAACTCTTGTTTCCTGGAAGAGAAAAGGAAAAGTGAAAATGGTGTAAGTGACTTCAAATCTAGTATATTACAAACTACTGATTTCTTACATCCTCAAAATTATGAACGCACAAGAGTATGCAGAAAGAATTTTAATGCTTTTGTTACTTTTATAAGTAAAAATTTTCAAGAAGGAAGTAATGAATATAAAAATTAATATAGTTAAAATGCAATAAAAGTAATGTAAATATACTAAATAAAATTCTTAAAACTCAACTGAATATAAATTAAGGTTAAAGCCTTAATGAGTCAACATAATAACATATTGCAGTACATATGTGATCGCCAGTATATTTATTTCAATTAAAAGTTATGTTCAAAGAAAATCTCCTAAATACCAGTAGCAGCAAGAAATAAATTATTCAGACTGCTGCAATTCCTTTTTACTTAATTTTGAGAATTTATATTAGTTACCTAAAGTACATAATGTGACATGAAAGAAGCTTTCAGTAATAGAGGTTACATGATACCTTTCTAGGGATGCTAGGGAAATTGGTAATGCTCAATTATCCTCTATTCTCTTAGAAAAGCAATATCCATCAAATACTATCCTGAGTGGACTTTGCAGAATAAAGGTTTCTACTTTCTCAACTTAAAACATTCTTGAGAAATAAATGAATCTTTCTTATGCAAGGCCAATATCATTTCTAAAAGCTAACTCAAAATCTGATATCTCTATGCAAAGTAAGAACAGATTCACCTAGAGTTATAGCCTGATATCTAAACAGTCAGTGTGACCCCATCTTTGAAAAGTACCATTACTGTCCTTAGATGAAGAATATCCAAAAGTCTAATTCAAGCAGTTCTACATCATTTCTTAATGCCATTAATATATTATCAGCAATCAAATTGTTACTGATACTAATATAAATATGTGACAGGCAACAAATATGAAGCATTTCTCTTAATTCAGACAAATATACTAGATATTTTTTATTATCACCATGGAAAAAATCAAGTAAGTATTCTGTTGATTCATATTATATCATAATTTTGGAAAAAGGATGTTTCCTTTTAAAAGAAAGATAAGTAAATAATGGCTCAGTAGCACATATGAGATTACCACAATATAGTTCTAATGTATTAATTCAGTATTTACATATTAAAGGGTCTGACAACAGATTTTAATTTCTTTTTTTTTTCTCCTGTCAGTTGTGGGGCTTGAATTCAAGGCCTGGGCATTACCCATAAGCTTTTCAGCTCAAGGCTAGCACTTTATCACTTTCAGCCATGGCTCTATTTCCAGTTTTCTGGTGGTTAATTGGAAAATGAGTCTCATGGACTTTCCTGACTGGGTTAGCTTTGAACCAGGATCATCAGATCTCAGCTTCCTGAATAGCTAGGGTTGCAGGCATGAGCCACTAGTGCCCAGCTTTTCCTTTTTCTTTTTTTTTTTTTTAAGTTTCTGACACTCTATACTATGAATCAACATTCTCAGAGCTACTCAAATGATGTAGAAAATTGAGCACAGATCACAGCCTAAAACATAATAAAAATTAGAAGAGAAGCATTATTTATAATTAGCGAAGACTAGGAAAGAAACTAATATATAACTGATAATGTGTGAATGAAATAATATTCTGATTTTTGAAAAATAAATAAAGACATAAAAGGGCTCAAGCTCACTGGTAAAGCATTGGTTTAGTCTATTCAAGCCTCACCACCACCAAAACAAAACAACTAAAAAAACAAACAAACCAGAATACAGAATTCTGAGTTTGAGTTTCCTGTTGGAAAAAGGTTACAAAGTGTAAATATTTAACTATATCTCTGAGGTGTCAGAGAGACAGGGAAATAAAATGATTTCTCTAGTTAATTCTAACACTTCTGATTTTAAAATACATAGCACATATTTCCCTCTGGGAAAAAATAATTCCAAATTATTTTTGTGGACTCACTATGTAGTATATTCCATAGCAAAGTAGTAGAGCCACAATAAAAGTAGGTTATATTCAAACAGGTTCATAATTCTCATGCTGACACTATTCCAAGAATATTCTACATTGTTAATATATTGTTAATATAATTGTTAATATGTTAATATAATTTTTCCCTTGAAAAATTATTAGAGCTATGAGACTAACTTCCATATAATTACTTAAGCAATTTACTGAATTTGTTCCCTCTGCAGTATCTTTGAAACTTATCTTTAAATGGAAATTAAAACAAATCTATTCTTAGTTTTATCAAATTTGCCTTTCATGAAAATATTTATATAAACCAGTCTGTAAAATAGTTTTACTTAATCCAACTTATGTGCAAAAAAAATAAACTTTATAAATGACAAATATTCTTGCCAATAGTAAACATCATAATCAAAAGCAATCAGTTTACACTGCACATTATAATAGCATGCATTTTCCATAAATAATGTTTTATTATATTAGAGAACCTCCTTGTTAGAAAAGACTTCTGGTACCACAAAAGATTTCCACACAATTTAAACTTAACTGCTAAAATTATGTAAATAAAATTAAAACACAAGAGATCTAAGGGTAAGAATTAGAAAGAAAAGCATTTAGTGAATAGATCAGCTTTAAGACTAAGGAAGCGTCAAGGTGCCTTAGTTAACTGTGGTCTTATGAGTTTTATTTTGCATAACAGTGATTACGTTACAAAGAAAAATCACTAAACTGCAATCTATGTTTTAAATTCACTGGTCTTGAACTCCTATTTTCTTACCAGTCTATGTCTCATACACTAATCTTTTAACTCTTGCCTACTTTCATCCCTACAGTTAAACCTGGCAAGTAGGATATATTTGACGAATTAATTTAAAAAATGGGTGCTTCACATTGAACAATGAATGAACCTATCAGGTTTTTGCTATACACACTAGATTAATGTTTCCTAATTCTTCTTGCTTCAAGTTCTTCTACAGGTCTTCTAAGATACTACCATATAGATTTTAGCAGTGGGTCTTTGTGGATGGTTATTAAGTAGTCAAGACCCAAAGGAATACTGAAAGGAATAATTAACTCAGCAGAATTCTTACAACATGTTCTATAAAGTATCCTATAAGAAAGGTTATCCTTTAACCATTTACATATGTTACATCTAAGGCTGTCAATAGATTTAACAGAAGAAACACAATTACACTTTGCTGGAACTACAATAAACTAACAATCTATGAGTTTTGTACCTTGTCTCCTACTTCTAGCTTGCATGTTTAATACAATCACCTTTTTCATTTTACTATTGCTAATCCCAGATTAGATTTTTCCTTCATAAAGCTGTAGGAAAAAATCTCTGAGATAAAATGAAACAATTAGATATGCAGGTTTAGAAGTGCAAAAGCAGCTGCAAAGATAAAATATTTTAAATGTAACATCATAGTCACTGATACTTAATTTGACAGTGCTGAGTCATAAAATCCTACATTTTAGAAATATAATTAACTAGCAATAGCTACTCATTTTTATACTAAAGAAGATAGAGACATGAAGAGTCAGGTGATTAATTCAAAGTCATGAAAATAGTTACCCTGAGAATTATGCCATTCTAACTCCTATTCAGGCATGGAATAGAACTGGGAGTGTTCCATTCCATCACACTAATTTAGCCACAAATAAATAAATATATATATGCACATATATCACATATTACTGATAATTCAACACATAACTTTCCATATTTATTACTAACAGTTATCTATGGTTGATACAGATATTTGTATTGATAAGATTACTTTAAATTAAATATTAAAGTATCACCTTCGATTTTTAATTGATCCTTATAATGACTCTTTAAGACAAGTAAAACAGTTATTACTTGCCTTACCAACAAGGAAAAAAAGCACATATTGGTTTAGAACTTCATATTAATTTACCATAAATCAGCTAAAATCATTAAGAATCTATTTCTTTGAACTGCCAATCCTTATCTCTTTAAAGTAAAATAGAAAACCTACCAAGTCCAAGTTACATCTCTTAAACACTTTAAACACCAAATACTTCTTAAGTATATGTACATATATTAAATTAGCTTGATATATACATATGTGAATATACATGAACTAACATCTGAAAAGTCTATATAATAAATGTTTCTTTGTTATCATATATTGGGATAACTTTTTTAAGTTATGTTCCTTTAACAGAAATCTTTCAGTAAAACACAAATGTGTTAAAAATCAGAAGCTTTGTTTTGACTATTTGGAAAGAGCCTGGTTTAGGCTACAAATAAATTACCAATAAACCTCCACCATAACAAATTATGAATGGAGAGCTTTGAAGGTATATTATCTTATATAAATTCTACATAAAGCCAACAATATAACAGGCTGAAATAGCTTTCATCGCCCTCTGAATAGAACTTAAGAACCTAAAACAAAGATCACACATTTCTTGATATCTGTAACAACTATTTTAGACCTGTTGCATGTTCCTCTTTGAAAAAATTATAGGAAGTCTGGCATTCATATTTTTAAATCCTAATAAACACTGTACCTTGCTACTATTCTAAAATATTCTACTAAAAGAAGTTGTTTCCCATGTCAAGTTTTTATCAAGTGGAAAAAAATAGCATGTTGTAAACTATACTATTTATACAGCAATGGACGATATAGGCTTTAACATCAGGAAATAGACCCAATATAAGCTTTAAAACAGCGAATAATATAGCTAATATAAAGGGATTAAACTTTTACAAAGTGTGGTCTTTTTTTCTTTCAAGATAAATAAGGTTTTTGCCAGACAGATTTTTAACATGTAAAATATCATGTAAACATATTCGGTATCCATAAAAATGTAATATATTATATATTACATATATTTCAATATTACAGTATCTGACAAGATATGTACTTGCCCATTTGCATCTAAATTTAAAATATCTTTATTTCAGCAAGTAGAGAACTTTGTCCTTATATGTGCAGGTTTTTCACATTATCAATATATCAAATAAAAACTGTAGATTTCCTTCCAGTAGTCAAACCGAAGAGGTTTCAGGACCATGGAAAGAGAATTTGCTCTGCAGAAGGGTATAAAGGGTAACTTGTTTACAGTAAAAGGCAAAGAAAGCAAAATGATTATACCCTCCTAGGGCTCTAACTGGAAAACAAATGATTTATTGGGATGTAGGAAAATGAAAAGTTAGAGAAGAAATTAACGTGTTAATATGCAGATTCGCTTTTATAATTGCCGTTGCACGTTGTCATCCGTTTTTCTTTTAAAATTCTGTACTGAAAGCAAATATTAAGGTAATACAAACTCACAAGTTCTCCCATCTACTGAAAGTCACTTTTGCATAAAAAAGAGCAATGTTTTTTTAAAATAGCATATGCTAATTCAGAAATACAAGCACAGCACCTGCTCTGCTGTGACCAAACCATCTGTTTAATGTCACAACATATTTTAAGGTCTCTAACTAAGGTGGATTCCTTCAATGTCTTTTACCTAAACAGCTTACTGTTCTCCTTTGGGGATGAGGTGGTGAGAAAGGGTACAACTCAATTCCAGGTATATTAAAGGCATTGTAACCGGAATATTTAGACATCATCAACAGAGCAAAAGACCCAGCACTGCTATAAAGGAGATTTAAGCAGAAACAGGTAAACACCCAAACCCAGCTCTATCCATTTCCCAACACGTCTGGGTTGTATTAATGGAAGGTTTCCAGATTAGTAAAACACTGGGGGGCGTCTCTCCACACCATCCTTGAGGGGAAAAGGTTCCAAAAGGCCAAAAAGAAAGAAAGAAAAAAAATCACAACCTGAAAAAAAAATAAAAAATAAAAATCACAGTTGCAGGAACGCCACCCCTCTGACTATCCACCAGCACCTCTACACTGCACCGGGTCTCTCTGATTTCTTCCTTTCTTTTCTTTTCTTTTTTTTTTAAGAAATTCTACCCATTCAAGGCTCCCGACCGTTCCGGCCACCCCATCAGCGAGAAAAGAATCGACCGGGGAGGGCGACATATGTGTGCCGCCGTTCGGGCACACATGTGCGCGGCAGCGGAGCTGCACATATATGCCTGGACAGAGACATCATGCGGTGCGTGCCTGGGCATGGAAGGCGACTCCGCAGCGGCCGGGGGGCCGCCTCCCCTGGGCAGCCCCTGCGCCCTTGACATGACAGCGGCGATCTGCCTCCGCTCCTCCTCGCTCAGCTGGCTCAGGTCCGCCTGCATGCCCGCCGGGATCGCGGCGTGCGAGGGGCTCCCGGGGCCGCCCGCCCCTCCTCCGGCCGCCGCCGCCGCCGCCGCCGCCGCCAGTCCTTCGGGGAGCCCTTCCCCTTCCAAGCTCGCCTCGTTGCCCATGGCTCAGGCTCAGGCTCCGGGCCGCCGCCGCCGCCGCCGCCTCGCGCTGCTGCGTCCGGGTGGAGAAGCCCGCGGCCGGCCGGCCCCGTGGAGCTGCGGGAGCCCCGGTCCGCCGCGGGGCGTGCACCAGACCCCGCCGCCCCCCAGATCGCCGGGTGGGCAGGGGATTAGTCCCGTTCCCAGGTGACGCCCGCGGCTGCTGTCTCCTCCATGTTGGACAGCGCCAGGCAACCTTTGCAGGAGATGCGTCCCCTCCCGGACGCCGCCTCAACGTCCCCGAAGCCTGGGAGAAGCCGATCTGAGCGCTGCCAGCCGGGCGCCGTCCGCCCCTCCCACCGCGCCCCGCCCCTTCGCCCGCGCCCTCCGTGCGCGCAGGCGCCACGCCGAACAGGTGATGCCCGCGTGCCACGCCCACCCCACTCTGCGTCGCTGGTAGCTTTCGGCACTCTCTGCAGTGATTTAAAGGAGCCCGGCGTGAGCAGCCCTGGGAAGCGGGGCTAGCGAGCTGACGTTTCTTTCAGGCATATTTCAAGATACCTCAACTTGAGTTTTAGCGGGCTACATAAAAGGGATGAGGGGAAAAGCAAGCATGGGGGGGAGGTGTCTTCCCAGCTTTGGCTCTTGGGATTTGTAGTTTCTTATTATTATTATTATTATTATTATTATTATTATTATTATTATTATTATTATTACTACTACCTTAAGTTTAAATTTAATCCTATATAATTGTAAAGGTGTTGTAGTTACATAAGTAAGGTCTGGAGTGCATTTCTTGTCAACATGGTTACCTCCCTCGTTTTCTTCCACTTTCCCCTCCCTCCGACTCCCCTCCTGTCCAAGTTGTAAAGTTCATTTCCAACATAGTGTCTTGTGAGTATTACTGTTGCTTTGAGTCACCCTTTGGCTTTTGTCTCACCATTTTGTGATGGGAGGGAAGGAATAAAGGGAGGGAGTTGAAAGATCCTAGGAAAGGTTCCAGGAAACTAGCAATTAAACAGAATATCTGTTCATACATTTGAGGAAAATTTCCCAACAGGGGCTTAGAATGACATTTATCATTGAGAACTTTCCCAGAACAATTATATATTTGATATTATACAATACTGACAAACAGGTAAGGTTTTTGAATGCTCATAGCTTATGCTGCTACCTGAATAGACTACACAAAAGGATTATGGCAAAGGTTGCACGAGGGGAACTATAGTATAATCTAGATTGCTAAATACTAAATGTGAGGCGTTGAAGAAATAATTTCAAGCTGCTCCATTTTTCAAAATAAATTACAACTGTGGAGAGAAAAGCTTAAAATAAAATTAGCATGAATCAGATCGTGTATTAGCAGAAATATAAAAGCTACATTTTCAAGACTCTCCTTTCCTTTCTCTGCACACACTTCTGCTGTTTCTTTTCTTAGACGACGACTGACCCAAGTTAGCATAGGCCTACAGATTCCATGCTAACTGTATTACCTATTTTTTCTCACAGTATGGATTTAATATTTCAATGCTTGAGGTTAAAGGGAATCAATCAAAGTCTAACAACCGGAAACAAATAAGCAGAAATGAGTGAGTTCCTCAAGAAGTAAGTTTCCAAGTCTTTGAAATAATTATCATGTCCAAAATGTTTTCCATTTGTATTAACACTAAAAAAAATGCCACAGCTATAACAATTCATGACTACATGTGCTTATGTTCCAGATGGCTACTCATCAGATGAAGTTGCATGAACTTTAATTCTCTGATAGCATATTAGAATATGAATTCCCACTGCAGGAGTCATTCACTGAGATAGCACAGTGAATATGCTCACTTCATACAATCTAAACAGGTTTAGGCAACCCAACTTTCAAAGGCCATTGGAAGGCAAATACAATATACTCATAGGTCTTAGAAATGAGTTTGCTTCAGAAAAGAGCACAATTTGGGGCATAATCAGGAACATACATTCTTGTCTTACAAAATAAGTAGCTGGTCCATGGTCCAGACTGCTTGGGAATCAGTCTGGATGTAAGGAAACAGGAAGTGTTCCACATACTGGTTGTATTCTCATTATATGATCCGATTTTGTTAGAATAAAATAATGTTCAATGCATTATATATATATATGAACTGGAAACTTCAAATGCTGAGAAGATGCAGCTGGGATGTAGCTCAGTGGCAAAGCACATGCCTAGCAAGTGCAACGTCCTGGGTTTGATCCCAAGTACTAAAAAAGAAAAGACAAAAGAAAAAAATAGAACTGAGTAGATGAAATTGAAATGAACTCAGTAAAATAATAAGAAAAAAGTGGGTAATAATATGCAATGTTAATAGAGTAATAACATGTAATTTGTAAAGTAATAATGTTCCATGATCCATTTTGCAAAGATATGCATCCACATTGTGCTTCATTCCTCTCAACCAGGAGAAAACATTACCAGAATACAAAATAGTGAATTGGATGGTGGGAAGAGTAAATGGATGATGAAATGGGAGATCTGATCATGATTGCACTTTTGAAATATTTTGATTATTGGCTTTTAAACATTATTTTTTTTCCTTAAGCAACATTATAACTGAGTTTTAAATAACTGTGTGGATTAAAGTTACTTGTGCTATGATCGGATCTGAGGATAAATATTAAAACAAATCCAAATGTACTCCTTGTGAGTTTTTAGAAATCTAAGATACAAGACGGAGTAGTCGACTGCTGCAGATAACTTTATGGAATTTCTTCTTGTTTACATGGCAAAAATATTACTACTTTCATTCTATGAATAAGTAGTGCTAAATTCAAATTTTGTTTTGCTCTTAATTCAGTATGTAATAATTCTATTGATTATTATTAAATTTGGATTTAACTCACCAGTAGTTCAGACCTAATTTAATCAGCCTGATCATGGGGGGAAAATCTATTTCTGAAAATCCCTGATATATACATTATGTCTATTTAAAATGGCAGCTTCAAGGAACCAAAAGTTTTCAGTTAATTTTTATCTCAGTCTGTGAGGTTGCTTCTAACTTAGTAAATAATAACCAATGTAAATATAATAGATAAGAACTCACATAACTAGAGAACAATACATTGGAAGGGGATAGGCAGGTCTACCCAAGATTTTGCAGATTAACATTCATCCTAAGATTAAATCAAAAGGTCATCTCTGTGTTGCCATACATGAAAATACCTATATTAAGGACTATGTAAATACTGAATTAAAATAGCTTTCAAATATAGAAAAATGTGTAGGCACAGTAGTTCTTAAATACCTACAATTCAATTATCTTCATACAATTGATTTTTGCTGATTTTATTTAAAATGATAGCTAGCACAGCTACTAAACTAGAAAGTAATGTATGAACTAAATATTAGATAATTTAATATATATTAATTACGTCTCTTCTGAAACTACTATCATAATAATGCTAGTGAGTATTTTGTAAGCAAGACCCTTTCATAGCATGAACTTAACAGGATAAATAGATTCAGGCTTTCTGTACAATCATTTAGTGATTCTTGTTAATAGCCTTAAAAAGATATTCAATATGTTATTATTTCTGGAAGTATTTCCTGAAGAAATAATTTTAGTTACAAAAAATTTCATGCGGTTATTGTTTGCAATAAAAATGTAAATATTAAATATTGAAGATTAGAAAGATAAAATCTGATACAACTAGGAATAATATTTTTGAGGTTAGTTAAAATAATGTTTTTGAACAGCTCATTATAAGAGAAAATTTCACAGAAATGTATATTTCAAAACAGATAAAATCTCAGAAAGTTATATAATCATAAATACTCAAAAATTAAAATAACATTAAACTACTAATATTCATGCAAAAAACCTTCATTAAAAAATTCATCAAATTAAAAAGCAAAGCCCATATATATTTTATGAGTAATCTTTTTAAATTTTCCCTAATTTTCAAATTTTTCCAAGTGAATTTGTAATATTCCTTTTAATAATATAGAACACCAATAATTATTATTAACCATTTTTACAAACAACCAAAATGAAGCCATAGTTAAACTATGGACCAAGAATGATAACTTTAGAAACAGTTGCACTATAATACTTAAAAAGAATTGGAAGAGAGAAAAAAATACAGTAAGTAATTCAATAATGTTTTCAAGTAATGTGATGAATGATAAAATTCAAACTTATTTTTTGTTCTGATATTTTAAAGTCCATGCAATTTGTGCACACATAGGTCTGTAAGTTTGTGTTATGTAAAAATTGACTCCATAACTGATCATTTTTATATATGCTTGAATACAGATCCTTTACTAATGTTCTTTCTCTAGTGGAAGGGAAGTGGTTCACATTCCAACACTTCATGTTCTCTGATGGCTGAACTACTTCTGTTTCTCTAAGCCATTTTTGTTCACTATACTTCAAAGTAAGATTTACAGCTAAAATTTACAGAGAAAATTTAGTGATTGAGAATTACAGTTGATTATGAAGTGTTTTCTCCATCTCGAGGGAATGTAATAAGACAATTTTTAGAGAAAAATTTGCTAAGTGTGTTTTTCTTTTAATTCTGACATCTGAAAAATCTATTATTTCCTTTTATACTTATTAAAAAGTAAATCCGTAATTTAAGTAAAAGAAAAAATTACTTACATTCCTAGAGACATGATAGATAAAAGATTTGATATATAGTTTTTATTTTTAATAAAATACATCAATAAATCATATGCTATGACTTGCATAATAAAGTATTATTTATTCAGCAATTTATAATTGCTTTAGTATATGCTTTGAAAAATAGGAAATATATATATCTTATTCTTCATGTTTTTATTTTGTATTGAAAAGGTGATGAGCAGGCAGCTTACAGTTACATAGGTAAGGCAATAAGTACATTTGTTTTTAATCATTGTTATCCCATCCATCTTTATCTCCCACTTACTCCTCCCTATCCCTTCTCCCCCCCCCCAAGTTATAATGTTCATATCCAACATAGTCTCAAGTGAGTATCAATGTAGCTGTGGTTCATCCATTGTTATGCTGTTTCTGTAATTCCTTTTCCCTTTCACATATTGCCTTGTCTATTATGAGGTACAAAAAACTAAGATAAATGAAGAAAGAAAAAAACAACAACAGAGAGAAAAGAACAAACTATACACCGGCACTAATGAGAGCCTCTTGTTTTTATAAGTTGGAGTTCATGGTAATAGGTTTCATTATATATAGTCCTTTGGACAAAGCACTTGGGTTCCTGAGATCCTCTGTTAAGAATATCATATACATATTCTAGTTCTTACAAATTAGAGATATCATATGACCTGATTGTCTTTGTGTCTGGCTTACTTCACTTAATATAATTTTTCCAAAGTATTTCCATTTTCTTATGAATGGAACAGTGTTATTCTGTCCAATGGAATCATAGAATTCCATTGTGTATATATACCACATTTTCTTGATCCATTCATCTGCTGAGGAGCATTTGGATTGGTTCCATATCTTGACTATGGTAGATAATGCTGCAATGAACATTGTTGTACATGAAGCATTAGGGTTCCTTGGCACAGGTCAAAACTTTCTTAATAAAGATCTAGAAACATTACATATCAAAGAAAGACTAGATAAATGGGACTGCATTAAACAGCAGAGCTTCTTCACAGCAAAAGACATAACTAGCAAGTATGTCGAAGATTTTCACCATCCATACAACAGACAAGGGTCTCATATCTAAAATATACCAGCGGATCAAGAAATTAAATTCCTCCAAAACAAACCCCCAAAGGAACAACCACCCCATTAAAAAGTGGGCTAAAGACCTTAAAGGAGACATCTCTAAAGAGGAAATCCAAATGACCAAGAGACACATTAATTACTCAATATCTCTGGCCATAAATGCAAATCAAAACATTGAGATGCCACCTAACCCCTCAGTTAGAATGGCTATAATCAAGAAATCTAACAACAACAAATGCCTATGGGCATGTGACCAAAGGGGAAGGTTACTACACTAGTGGTAGGTATGTAAACTTGTTCAGCCACTTTTGAAAGCAGTATGGAAGTTCCTCAGAAGACTACGTATAGAACTGCCCTATGACCCAGCAATCCTACTTCTGGGAATTTACCCAAATGACCACAAACAAGGCCACATAAAGCCACTAGTACAACAATGTTCACCTTTATGATATTTAGACTGATGATGTCTGACTCTAAATCAGCTTTGACATCCCATTAAATTATTTGGATAGATATATCATTTACTTTTCATGTGTTAAGGTTCCTCACTTCAACTGTAAAATGAGTGTGTGTGTGTGTGTGTGTGTGTGTGTGTGTGTGTGTGTGTGTGTGTGTGTGTGTGTGTGTGTAGAACATTAGAGAAAGTGAAGAGGAACTGGGTCAGGAGAACAGGAATGGACAGGCACAAGAGTAGGGGTAGGAAAATCTAGATTTCTGGGTGATTATGATGAGTAGATGAGAAGAAATATGAATGAACTTGTGTGCTATAAAATTAAATTTCAGAGAATGATATGTTGTTTCAATACTGGTCTCCAGTGAGTCACATTCACCATATTTACTCTCTTTATAGTGGAACTGTCATTCTTTCTATCAAGAGATAAGCCTTACTGTCTTGCTCTCATTTTACCATAGATTGCTATGCTTAGGCGAAATGAACTCTAACATAAAGATTCAATGTTTTTTCTTTCTTGCGAATGTTTCCAACATATTTATAGGATGATTTTTGTTGCTTTGTATGTACCTCACCAGAGTATAAGCCCTGCTTTCACTTTATTTGATGTTGATATAATTTGTGGAGGGGAAGGGAAAAAACAAACTGTTTAAATAGGGATACAGGTGGACCCATTGGAACAATGAGATGTACAGGTCGTAATGTCGAAAAACGAACTTTACAACTTTGGTGTGGGGGGGTGGAGGGGTGGGTGTGGTGATTGTAGGGGGCGTGTGGGGTGGAGAGGGGAAGGGATGGGAAGGGAAAACAAAGGAGGAGGCAATAATGCTTGATAAGAAATGTACTCACTATATTGCACATGTAATTGAAACCTCTCTGTATGGTATTTTCACAATAATAATAATAAAAAGTTTAAAGAGAGCAGGCCCTGGTGGCTCATGCCTGTAATCGTAGCCACTCAGGAGGCTGAGATCTGAGGATCGCAGCTCAAAGCCAGATGGGGCAGGAAAGTCTGTGAGACTCTTATTTCCAATTAACTGCTAGAAAACCAGAAATGGTGCTGTGGCTCAAGTGGTAGAGTGCTAGCCTTGAGCTAAATTGCTGAGGGACAGTGCTCAGGCCCAGAGTTCAAATTTAAAGAGATAAGACTACCTAAATAAATGAGTCCTGTTCAAGGTATTTTCTATAGACTATACAATATAAAACCTAACTTTGTATTATGAATATCCAGGAGAATCCTCATTATTAAGGTGTGTGTGTGTGTGTGTGTGTGTGTGTGTGTGTGTGTGTGTGTGTGTGTGTGTGTGTGTGTGTGTGATTTTATGTCAACTTGACAGAATCACATGGTGTCAAGAAGATTTTCTGAATGTATTTGTAAGGATGTTTCTAGGTGAGAACAGTATTTGGAGTCAGGGACTTGGAAAGGAGACTTCCCTCCCTAATGGAGGTGGGCATCATTCCACTGAGGATCTGAACAGGAGCATGGCCATAGCTCACATTTTATCAGTTGGCTCTAAGTGGCTTAGAAGCCAATCGTGGAACATTTCACTTGTCTGTCTGCCTAATCATCTTGTGAGTATTATCCAGTTTTGTTTAGGAGGTCAGACATGCTCCAGTCAGAAACCATTTCAACTATTCTGTGCTGAACAAGAGTTAACTGGAATACAAAAGATGCCCCCTTTCCTGTTCTCCTAGTGTTTATTTTGTGTTGGAGGAAACAGAGATTTAAAAGTGTTTACAGTCTTTCCATTTGTGAGGATAGAAAGGGAGATTATTTGAACAAGTTACCTTGTTGAAAAGAACCGAGAGAAAATACATTGTAAAGAACATGAAGATGCATAAAAAAGTTTACCATCTAGCAAGGTAATAACAAGCCACAAATCAAGAAAAATATAAAGCAGTTTGTGTGCTACTTTTGTGTTCGAATATTTTCTGATTCTGAATAAAAACTTAACTGTTCTTTCAATGTCTTCTTGAATGAGGAAAGTAGGAAAGTATAACAAGAAGCCTAGAGTGGGCAAGTGGTAGCATGTCTAACATGAGATCCTCTCAATAAGAAATTGGAACACTAATTGACTCTGGGGGAAGAGTGAATGGGAAAATGATCATTCAAAATAATTCTTAAAGTTTGCAATGAAACTGAGTTCATATTTTTAAAAATGGCCTGAACTTTGGTAACTGTAGGTAAAATGCAAAAGCAAGCGTATCTAGAGAGCAGTATCTAGAGCTCAATAGCTTCTGTAATTTTGAAAATAGAACAGGTGTCCTTCGAGATTGAAGGTTGTCTGGGGGGAGCTGGTGAAATACAGCTCAAGTTTGCAATATGACCTGAAAATAATGGGTACAAAAACCTAAAGAGAATGAAATTAAAGCAAACAAAAATATTAAACAAGAAGGATCCCTCCAATTATTGAATCATGATTTTAACAATTATCTATAATTTTATCCTAGGCAAAATCCTTATACCCCAGCACTACCAAAGAGCTTATAATAAAGCATACTCAAAGTCCTGATCCCAGACCAACTGCATTGGTATTGTGCAATCTAATTTGAGATCCACTGAATAACAAGCTTTACACTTTGTACCATAAATAACGGGAAAAATTATGCTTTGAGAAAATTTGAAATTCCATTGGTATATACAAACAAAACCAAGAAGGAGAGGAAAACAATATGATGCCTCTTTTTGTCTATTGGCTTAGAGAATGTGGGCATTTAGGGAAGGTAGGCATTTGGTTGTAGTGAAGATGGGATTAAAACTCAGGGTTTGAATCTGGAAGCAGTACAACAAAGTATTACTAGTCTTTTCTAGGTGTGATATGAAGGCTAAATATGGAAACGAATTTAAGAACTTTTTATTCTATGCTGACAAGTATTTCTTTAAGCATGGAGATGTGCTATTAAAATTGTTCACAACTCCTTTTTGCCATCTGACAGCAACATGCTCTAATTTGTTCCCAAAACACTAATTATCATGTGCAGAACAAATATTAAAACAAAGTCAAAATAAAAAACAAACAATGGAAAGTTGAATAAATCACTGACTTAAACAAAGGAAGACAAACTCATCTCCAAAATTTTGTTTTGGCAAAATCATTTGGAAATATTGGGAATCCTTATCCTGATGCAAATAAGGTGAAATGGGCAAGTCCATTTGCTCTTTGAGAAGTAATTAAAGATAACAGATGGAGGTTTGCAACACCTAACAAGTGCTCAATATGTATATTGTTCCCTACCACATACTAATTCTATGTCTTTTGTTTTAATTAGGTATTTCCCATTAAAAATTTAGATTTCTTGCTGAAAAACTGAAGCACTGAGTTCATTCAGAATTGCCAACCACTCTAGCTTGCTATTACATGGTGACCACCTTCTTCATGTACTGGACATGATTTTTTTGTTATACACATTCTGCTTCCTGTTATTTGGTATTTGACTACCCTATAGTTTCCCCTCCTGCCTAAGAGAGCATATGGTCTTTCTACCAATTACAGAGACCTATCTAGTGTTGATTAATATCATAATTGATTTTAGTTCTGTCACGTGATCTGTATTTTTAATGGGGCTCATGCCACATAATATATTGTAGATTTCAGCTACATTTTATTCTTTGCACCTCCATGGATTCCTATTATTGATTTTCCATTGAGGCACATTAGTTTGTGTGCCTGAATCATAATTAGTGACAAGCTGAACTTCCTCTCTACCTGCAGGTGTCAGAGCTGAAATTAACAATAATATAAGCAGAGTAATAATGATGGCAATATGAAAAGAAGAAAATGTTCCTCCTACTTTGTATCTAGGGAGTTTTTATAGTGACTATTTTAATTTACCTGCAAAGAATATTTCTCCACCTAAACTATTTCTAAAGTATCTCATATCTGAATTCACTTTCCATGTAACACTTTTTCATGTACAAAAAACTTTGTTATTTGAACCCAGAGTTATTTTCAACTATCTCTGAATTTATGTATACATTGCAATGCTCTACTTCTCCTACCATCAAACTCACTCATTCACTCATATTAAGCCCAAATTGCAACTCTTATTTCAAAAAATGTCTTTGAGGTCTAACACTGGTCCATCTTCTTGTACAAACTACTATCTCTAAACTTCATGAATTTTCTATGTCTCTCTAACTTTTGGAAGAAGTTACCAGTATTGTGTGTGAGTGTGTGTGTGAAACACAGAGAGAGAGAGAGAGAGAGAGAGAGAGAGAGAGAGAGAGAGAGAGAGAGAGAGAGAGAGAGAGAGAGAGAGAGAGAGAGAGAGAGAGAGAGCTCATTGATACTGGGCTTGAACTAAGGGTCTGAGAACTATCTCCTAGCTTTTTCATTCAAGGATGACCTCTAGCACTTGAGCCACACTCCACTTCTAGGTCTTCTTTAGGTTGATTGGAAATAAGGGTCTCTCAGGTTAGTCTGTGAAAGCTGGCTTCAAAACAGTGTCACAGGTACTCCAGAGTATCTAGAATTACAGATGCAAGTCCCTAGAGTGTGGTGTAAAGTTAGTAATATTTTTAAATCCTTTATATTTACTTTTGAGACTAATATGCCTCATGCAACCATAAATTTTATGTGAAAATAAAGTTCTATTTAACTTTTCTGGGGCATGTCAACTTTTTTAAAATTAGATCAAGCCATGATTATGTGAGCCCTTGGTTTCCAAAAGTTCAGTTGTATAGCCCAAGGTATTTAACAAGAATGTTAACTTCAGTTTATTTTTCTTTGTCCCTTATGTGAATCTTTATAGCCCCTGCAAGAATTGTCTCAAAAATATTTTTTTCTTTTTTTTATTGTGAAAATACCATTACAATTACATGGGCAAGGTAATGAGTACATTTCTTTTTTTTTTTTAAATTGTATTTTATTTTATTTGAGAACATACTGTACAGAGGGGCTACAATTACATGGGCAGGATAATACATACATTTCTTACCAAGCATTGCAGCCTCCTCCTTTGTTTACCCTTCACTTCCCTTCCCCGCCTCCCCCCTCCCCCCACCCAATTTTACCCCCCTCCCCCCACCCAATTATACCCCCCTCCCCCCCCCCACACCGACATTGTAAAGCTGGTTTTGACATGACATTTTGTACTTCTCATTGTTGCAACAGGTCCACCTGAATCCTTAAACGACTTGTTTGTCCCCATCTCCTCCACATGTTATACTGACATCAAATATAGTGAAAGCGGGGGTTACACTGTGGGGGAGGGACATACAAAGCAACAAAGAAATAATCTTATAAATGCGTTAGAAACACATGCATGAAAGAAACGAAAACATTAAAATACATATTTAAGGGTTCATTTTCCTAACATCACATTATCTGACCTTTTCTGCTTGACTCATACCTATACTAGATATTGCAAATAAGGGAAACCATGGGACCTATGCTTCTTTGGGCCTGGCTTACTTCACTTAATATAATTTTTTCCAAACCTTTCCATTTCCTAACAAATGGGGAAATGTCATTCTTTCTGATGGAGGCATAGAATTCCATTGTGTATATATACCACATTTTCTTGATCCATTCATCGACTGAGGGGCATCTGGGTTGGTTCCATGTCTTAGCTATGGTAAATAATGCTGCAATAAACATAGTTGTGCTGGTAGCTTTAGTGTGGTCTTGTTTGTAAACATTTGGGTAAATGCCCAAAAGTGGGATTGCTGGGTCATAGGGGAGCTCTATGTGAAGTCTTTTGAGGAACCTCCATACTGCTTTCCAAAGTGGTTGAACAAGTTTACATTCCCACCAACAATGAAGTAAGGTTCCTTTCTGTCCACATCCCCTCCAGCATCTGTTGTTGTTAGAGTTCTTGATTTTTGCTGTTCTAACTGGAGTGAGGTGATATCTCAATGTTGTTTTGATTTGCATTTCTTTTATGGCTAGGGATGTTGAACATTTCTTCATGTGTCTATTGGCCATCCTTCTTTCTTCTTCAGAGAAGTTTCTCTTTAAGTCTTTCGCCCACTTATTTATTGGGCAGTTGTTTCTTTGAGGATTTGTTGTTGGGTGGTTTAATTTTTTGAGTGCCAAGTATATTTTAGATATGAGACCCTTGTCCGTTGTATGGCTAGTAAAGATCTTCTCCCAATCGGTGGGCTTTCTATTGATCTTGCCAGCTATGTCATTTGCCCTGCAGAAGCTCTGCAATCTTATGCAATCCCATTTGTCCAACCTTTCTTTGATTTGTTGTGCTTCCGGGTCTCTATTCAGAAAATTTTGGCCTGAGCCAAGGAGACCTAGGGTTTCTCCTATTCCATCCTGTAATGTTTTCAGAGTGTCTGCTTTGAGTTCAAGGTCTTTGATCCATTTGGAGTTGATTCTGGTGCAGGGTGATATATAAGGATCTAGCTTTAGTTTTCTACATGTAGTTAACCAATTTTGCCAGCACCATTTACTGAAGAGGCTGTCTTTCTTCCATTCTATTGTTTTAGCTTCCTTATTGAAGATTAGATGGCTATAGGTCTGTAGGTTCATTTCTGGGTTTTCAATTCTATTCCATTGGTCCTGAGATCTGTTCTTATGCCAATACCAAGCTGTTTTGATTACTATGGCTTTATAGTAGAGTTTGAAATTTGGTATTGATATTCCTCCAGCAGTGTTCTTTCCGTTGAGGAGCGTTTTTGCTATTCGGGGTCTTTTATTGTTCCATATGAATTTTTGGATTGCCTCCTCTATTTCCTTGAAGAATGAGGGTGGAATTTTGATAGGTATCGCGTTGAATTTGTAGATAGCCTTGGGAAGTATTGCCATTTTCACGATGTTAATCTTGCCAATCCAGGAGCATGGAGGTTTTGCCATTTTTTAAGTTCTGTGTTGATTTCCTTTTTCAAGATTTTAAAGTTTTCATCCTAGAGGTCCTTCACTTCTTTGGTTAAGTTAATTCCTAGGTATTTTATTTTTTGTGGGGCTATTACAAATGGAGTTGCTTTCCTAATTTCAGCCACACTTTTCTCATTGTTGGCATACAGAAAAGCCATTGATTTTGGGGGGTTAATTTTATAACCTGCTACTTTGCCAAAGTTTTGAATCAGCTTGAGTAATTTGGGAATGGAGTCTATGGGATTCTTTAAGTACAAGATCATGTCATCTGCAAAGAGGGAGAGTTTTATTTCTTCTTTCCCTATTTGGATCCCCTTTATGTCTGCATCTTGTCTTATTGCTGTAGCTAGGCATTCTAATACTAGATTCAAGAGAAGTGGAGAGAGGGGGCATCCTTGTCTTGTTCCTGAGTTAAGAGGAAATGGCTTTAGTTTTTCACCATTGAGTATAATGCTGGCTGTAGGTTTGTCATATACAGCCTTTATTGTATTGAGGAATGTTCCATGGATTCCTAATTTTTCCAGAACCTTCATCATAAAGGGGTGTTGGATCTTGTCAAATGCTTTTTCTGCATCTATTGAGATAACCATGTGGTTCTTATTCTTGCTCCTGTTGATGTGATGAATAATATTAATTGATTTGCGTATATTGAACCAGCTTTGCATCCCTGAAATGAATCCTGTTTGATCATGGTGTATGATTTTTTGGATGAATTGTTGAAGTCGATTGGCCAAAATGTTGTTGAGAAGTTTTGCATCAATGTTCATCAAAGAAATGGGTCTATAGTTCTCTTTCTTTGATGAGTCCCTGCCTGGTTTTGGGATGAGGGTTATGATGGCTTCATAGAATGTGTTCGGTAGTGAGCTTTCTCTTTCAATTTCATTGAAGAGTTGGAGGAGTATTGGTGTGAGCTCTGCTTTGAAGGTCTTGTAAAATTCCGATGTAAAACCATCTGGTCCTGGACTTTTCTTAGCTGGGAGGTCTCTTATTGCTGTTTCTATTTCAATGCTTGATATGGGCCTGTTAAGCTGGTTTAACTCATCTTGGTTTAGTTTTGGCATGTCAATATTTGCTAGGAAGAGGTCCATTTCTGTCAAGTTCTCAAACTTATTAGCATAAAGTTTTGAGAAGTATTCCCTTATAATGTTCTGAATCTTGGTTGTTTCCGTGGTGATGTTTCCATTCTCATCTCTGAGTTTATTAATTTGGGTGTGTTCTCTCCTTTTTCTGATAAGGTTTGCTAAGGGTCTGTCAATTTTGTTAAGTTTTTCGAAGAACCAACTCTTTGTTTTGTTGATTCTTTCTATAGTTTTTTTGGATTCTAATTCATTTAATTCTGATTTAATTTTGATTATTTCTTTCCGTCTACTGGATTGGGGTTTATCTTGCTGCTCTTTTTCAAGGAGGTTTAGATGTGTCATTAAATTGTTAGTTTCCGATCTCTCCAATTTGTTGATGTAGGAGCTCAGAGCTATAAACTTGCCTCTGAGTAGTGCCTTTGCTGTGTCCCAGAGGAGATGGTAATTTGTGTGTTCATTTTTGTTGAATAGCATGAACATATGAATTTCCTTTCTAATCTCTTCCATGACCCACTCATGATTCAGCAGTGTGTTGTTCAGCCTCCATGTGATACCGGACTTTCTTTGGTGGCTTTTGGTGTTGAGTTCTAATTTTATTCCCTTGTGGTCAGAGAGAATGCAAGGTATAACTTCAATGTTTCTGAATTTAGACAAGTTTGCTTTGTGGCCTAAAATGTGATCTATTTTAGAAAACGTTCCATGTGCTGCTGAGAAGAACGTGTATTCGGATGCTGCTGGGTGAAATGTTCGGTAAATATCTGTTAAGTCTAGTTGATCTATGCAGCTGTTTAGATCTGCGGTTTCTCTGTTGAGTTTTTGCCGAGTTGATCTATCTAGTGGGGAGAGTGGTGTGTTAAAATCCCCAACAATTAATGTCTTTGGATCTATATGGGATTTGAGGGAAAGTAGTGTTTCTTTGATAAATTTGGGTGCTCCATTGTTTGGCGAATAGATATTTAGAATTGTAATATCCTCCTGAAGGAGAGCTCCTTTAATTAGTATGTAGCGACCTTCTTTATCTCTTCTCACGAATTTTAATTTGAAGTCTGTTTTATCTGATATTAGGATTGCAACTCCCGCCTGTTTATGAGGGCCATTTGCTTGGTAGATTTTGTTCCAGCCTTTAACCTTGAAAATATGTTTGTTTTTACGGGCAAGATGTGACTCCTGCAGGCAGCAGATAGAAGGGTCTTGTTTTTTAATCCAATTAGACAGTCTATGTCGCTTAATTGGAGAGTTCAGTCCGTTAACGTTAAGAGATAGGACTGAGAGGTATTTGGGAGTTCCTGCCATGTTATCCACCTTCTTGGGGGCTGTGAAAGCTGGGTTCTTCCTAAGGTTCTTGGATTCTCAGTTTGGGTGCAGTTTCTTGGCCTTTGTTGCGTTCTTGTTGGTTTTCTACGTGTAGGACATCTTTAAGAATCTTTTGTAGGGCTGGTTTGGTGGAGATGTATTGTTTCAATTTTTCTTTGCTATGGAAAGTTTTTATTTGGCCTTCAGTTATGAAGGAGAGTTTAGCTGGGTACAGTATTCTTGGTTGATAGTTGTTTGTTTTTAGGGCATGGCATACATCATTCCAGGCTCTTCTTGCTTTGATTGTCTCTGCTGAGAAATCTGAGGTGATTCTAATTGGTTTCCCTTTATAGGTGATTAATCTTTTCTCCTTGACAGCTTTAAGGATCTTTTCCTTGGTCTGGGTTGATCCTGTGTGGATTATAATGTGATGGTGGGATGTCCTATTCTGGTCTGGTCTATTTGGGGTTCTAAAAGCTTCTTGTATCTGAATAGGCCTATCTTTTTGTATGTTTGGGAAGTTCTCTGCTAGGATCCTGTTAAACAAATTTCCTAGACCATTAACTTCTGTTTCTAGGTGCTCCTCTACACCCATTATCCTTAGATTGGGCCTTCTGATGGTGTCTTCCAGGTGTTGGATAGACCTATCATATTTCTTGGACTTGTCTTGGATGGTTGTATGTTCTTTCTCTATAATATCTAGGCTGTCTTCAATCCCTGAGATTCGATCTTCTGCATGGTCTAACCTGCTGTCAAGACTCTCTACTTTGTTTTTTATCTCTTTTCCTTCTAATTGGTCAGCTTTGATGGCTTCAAATTCTTTGTTGAAGCTCTGTTTTAGGTCTTGTATGAATTTCTTTACTTCCTTAATTTGGTGTTCAGTGTTTGTTCTCAAATCACTTAGTTGATTGGTTATGGTTTCTTTGGACTCCCATTCCTTCTGTTGGGTTCCATTCAGCATTCCCTTTGTGGTCTCCCTGACTTCCTTCAGCTCTTTGTTAATGGATTCCATGAATGCCTTTAGTGATCTTTGTTTATTCTCTACCTGGTCTCTTAATTCGTGAATTACTCTTTGATTAGTTTCCTCCCTTCTGTGGGATTCATGCAGTTCTCTTTGAGTGTTCTCTGCCTGCTCACGCCATTCCTCCCTTTCTCTTTGAGTATTCTCAAGTTGTTCACGCAAATCCTTTATCAGTTTTTGAGAAGCTTCCTCACGCTTATGATATTCCTGTATAAACTTCTGGGATGCCTCCTCTCTCTCCCTATCACGCTCATACAGAGTCCTTTGTACATTGTCAAACTTCTCATTTATCATGTTTGCTATTAGTGTTTGTAGATCTATTTGGGAACTCTCCTCTGGATTATTCTTTATCTGTTCTAATCCCTGATTATCAAGGTTGGGAATTGAGATACCCGAATTTGCCATTTTTCTTGTGTTTTTCCGGCTTACTCGGCCCATTTGAGATGAAGATTGCACCAGTTTTGTGCTAGAACACTATCTTAAGGCAATCATCAACCAAAGTTTGCATTTGTATCGTCAATAGTCTACAGATACAATCTAGTTCAACAGATACATCTATTCAACATCAAAGGACTATATGTTAAAGGACTTCGAACCGCAGAAAAAAATTTGGAAAACCAGAAATTATTAGGATTAGGGAGAGATGTGGGTAAAAAATGGGAATAGATTGGTGTGGGGAGGCACAGGGAGAGTTAACTATGTCCTAATCACAGTGCAGGAAATGGGTTGGGTAGGATTCAAGTAGAGAGAGAGAGAAAAAGAAGAGACGGAAAGGGGAATAAAGAGAGACCAGAAAAAGAATAGAAACGTAAAAATTAATATTATTACAGAGGTTAAAAGACCGTCTATTTAGAGAGGAATGTGAATATGTTCAGAGAAGGGGAGGGACATAGAGGAGATGTGAAAATCTTTAAGGATGGGAAAGGGAGAAGAAAAGATCAGAAGTTCAGTAGAGCTAGATAAAAAACAAAAAGATAATTAAGAAAGAAAGAAAAATAGAAAGAAGACAAGAAAAGAAAGGAAAACTCTCATTCACGTATTCCTAAAATAAAAATTATAAGATAAGAAAAAAAAAAGTTACTGGAAAACAATTATTTTTTCAGAAGAGGCAAAAATTAAAGATTAATAAAAGTTTTAGAAGGGAAAAAAATTTATATATATATATATATATATATATATATGTGGTAACAAAAAACAAAAAACAAGCAAAAAAAAAGAAAAGAAGAAGAAGAAGAAGAAGAAGAAAAAAAAAAAAAAGAAAAAAAAGTCTTTTGGTTTTTTTTTTTTTGGGGGGGTGGAGTGGGAAGAATCCTGTATCTCCCTTTTGTCTGCAACCAGTCTCTTGTTGGAGTCTCTGGTCAGCTGGAGGTCCTGTGGCTTGATTGGTTTCTTAAGTCGGTTGGTTGGAAGAGGCAGAAAAATGCTCTGCTTTACCCAAGATTTTGAGATCCCTCTCCCAGGTTAGTTTTCTGGGAGGGTGGTCTGCTTTGAGAGTCACAAAAGAGGGGGATGTGGTGATGAGGCTAGGATCTGGGTAGAGTTGAGGCCTTTCAACAAACAGTAGCTTTTCCCTGGGGCTATTTTGTGATAAAGCTCACAGCGCCCAGCCTGGAGCCATTCTCAGGGTTTCTGTTTTTCAATTGATTGTGGTGGCTGCTAGAGGGAGGGGCAGCCTCTGGCTCTGGTTACCCAGTGAGGCAAGGCACTCCGATGGCTGGCGCCTGAGCTGGGTGACTTTTCCCTGGATGGAGCTGAGTCTGGCAGGTCACTTCGCCGTTAAGTTCTTGTGACCTGCTAAATGACTCATTTTATTCCAAGGCCTGAGCTGGAGCTAGCAGCTCCTCCGAGCTTTGTCGGTATCCAAGATGGAGATCACCGGTGCTGCGGGGGGAGGGGTGGCCTTCCCTCCTCTGCTCCCTGAGGAGTGAGGATGTCGGGCTTGTACTCACGCCGAGTCTTGGATCCTGGGTCGTCTCTGGTCTGCAAACAGCAGGATGAAGATGTTCGCTCCTTGTCGGTTCTTGTTGGTGTTGAGTAGAATCCGCTCATCCGCTGCATCTGGCTCCTTCGTCCCCGACTCTCTGTGTCTCAGGTATGACTCCGCGGCGGTGGTCGCCACTGCGACCCCGCCGCCGGAGCGGCAGCTGATGCGTTTCCTTGGCTTCCCCTCTCTTTTCTAACTCTCTGTCCTGTGATGGCACACTTGGTGTGATTCTCTGGCTTAGGACTGTTCACTGGAATTCTAAAACTACTTTCTATGCGAGAGCTTGTTCAGATTCCAGCTTCTCCTCCGCCATCTTCCCGCTTGATTTTTCTGAGTACATTTCTTATCAACCATTGTTGCCTCCTCCTTTGTTTCCCCTTCCCATCCCTTCCCATCCCTTCCCATTTCCCACTCCCCCAACCCCCCCCACCCCGCCCAAAGTTGTAAAGTTTGTTTTCAGACATAACAACTTGTACATCTCATTGTTGCAATGAGTCCACCTGTATCCCTATTTAAATGGTCTGTTTTTGCCCTTCCCTTCCATAAATTTTACCAACATCAAATACAATGAAAGCAGAGGTAGGGGAGGGACATACAAAGCAACAAAGAAATTATCTTATAAATATGTTAAAAACAATTGCAAGAAAGAAAAAAAACATTTGAATACTTATCTTGGGGTTCATTTCACCTCACATCAACTTATCTGAACTTTTCTGCTTGTCTCAGACATATACTAGATATTGCAAATAAGGGAAACCATGGGACCTATGTTTCCTTGGGCCTGGCTTACTTCACTTAATATAATTTTTTCCAAGTCTTTTCATTTCCTAACAAATGGGGCAATGCCATTCTTTCTGATGGAGACATAGAATTCCATTGTGTATATGTACCATACAACAAATCAAAGAAAAGTTGGACAAACGAGATGGCATGGAATTGCAGAGCTTCTGCATGGCAATGGACATAGCTAGCAAGAGCAAAAATAATTTTAATCACAGTGCTTAGACCAAGCCCTTGTCCTCTCACTGAAGTTTTAGTCTCTCTTAATTCTGCCCAAGCTTCACAGACCTTCTCAAATGCATCTCTTCCATTAAACCTGTTTATACCATTAAGTCTCTGAGCCAGTTATGTGTCAACTATCATGTGCTAAATTTAAATATAATTTATCAAATATGTATTGATTTCTTCAGCAATATATTCACCAATAAATCAACTTCCATGCCATTTCATTCCACTAAAGCACTTTCTATGGAAAAGAATATAAATACTCACTGATCCTAAGAATAAGATCTCAAAGCTTAAATCAAGGCTTCATCACCATCAAATTTTCTCTCTTATGAGTGTCTCTCCTATCAGCATATAACCATGTATCTGCTCTCAGGATATAGTTTCTTTGTTTTGCTTTGTTTTTAGTCTTCTTTTGACCTTATTTCTCCCACTAACTGTAGCCAATATCTCTACTGTTTCTAAATGAATTTCATTCAGATGTAAAAGTCCAGATCATGTGATATCTAATAATTATTCAAAACTAATTTGGCTAAATAGTACCGATTTTCATGATCCAAAAATCTATCACCACATCTCAGATAGAAGTTGTTAAAATTAGACCTCTTTGGATAACTTTTTAACTCCTTTCTGTATGGTATACAATATTTAATCCAATAGTAAATACTGTTGTCTCTAGTTTTAAAATTCATTTGGGGGGCTGGGAAAGTGGCTCAGTGGTAGAGCACTCGCCATGCATGCATGAGGCCCTGGGTTTGATTCCTCAGCACCACATAAGTAAAAAGAAAAAGCCAGAAGTGGTGCTGTAGCTCAAGTGGTAGAGCACTAGCCTTGAGCTGAAGAACTGAGGGACAGCGCCCAAGCCCAGAGTTCAGGCCCCATGACCAGACCCCCCCAAAAAAATTCATTTGGAATTTATCTACTTCTCACCTTAAGCATTGCTATTGTTTAACTTTCTTTTGTAGCAGCTTCCTACCTAGTCAATCTCTTCACATAGTAAGTGTTATAGTGATATCATCAAATGTGGTCAATCTGTTTTCACAGTTGAATGATGAAAAAAAGCAAGAAACTACCATTAAACATCAACAAGATACCACACTTAGTATTATCACTCAAAGCTATCAATGTCATCAAAGAATAAACAGGAATTTTAAAGACTCACTCAGCAAGAAAAAAGAAATGTACTCATTACCTTACTTATGTAACTATAACTCCTTTGTAGATCACCTTCACAATAAAATAAATACCTGATGATTGTAAAAAAAAAAAAGAATCTAAGGGAACTTGATAAATTTGTGGAATTGGTGTATGTTTGATGGAATTTTTAAATAGAAGAAAGGGAATTTAAAAGCAGAAAACCTGATAAAATATACTTTAGTTAGCAATACAGAATCAATTTTAGTTCAATAATTATGAAAATTTTACCCTAATTTAAGACATTAATAGTAGAGGGGAAAAACTCATGTTAAGCAAATATACTGTTTATTATTATGTAGGCTAAATTTTACCATGAAAACTCAATCTGTCTTCAAGAAATACCGTAAGAATAGGTCAAACTTCTGTGGAAAAAGGCTGCAGCTAAAAAATGCATTTAGCATCTGAGAGGCTTGATGAGAAGGCTGATCCATATGCCATCCTTGTGGTCTTACTCTATGGGTTCAGGCCAAGACAGAAATCAAAGCAACTCTGCTCATGAAATTCTGTGCAGTTGTGCTTATTATGTAACAATGTTCCTACCGCAGTTCCTGAAACATACTCAATGCTCTATAAGTACGTGTGAATGTTTGAATATAGGAGGATGCACAGCATATTGATTCTGCAAATATACCTAAGAGTACATACCTGGGTGGGATCACATTTTCAACTAAGTAACTCAATCATCTTTAGAAAAGTTTCCTCTGTTGGTTCAATCAATAGAATGTACTGTTTTAATACTCAGTTTAATCTGTGAAAAGAAATTTTAGTGATTCATCAGTTATCATGAAAATGAAACAAAATAATTTCTAAAAGGCAATTTAGTAATATGTACAGAACAAGTGAAGTGGTGAAAATTTTAATGTCGTAAAAATTCAAACAATGCAGAAATGAATCCTCATGTGATTTGTATACTGTCTCTCCTATTTTTGTCTGCTCGTATTAAAACAGAGAAATGGTCTGTGAAAAACAATGTGCAAGTCCCAGATTACTTTCCAGACTATGATTTCCTGGTGGATAAGCATCACAAAACCTTACATCTCACTCAGCATCAGGGCTTTTCAAACTAGCAACCCACTGTACAGAAAGATAGATAACCATCTAGATTGCAAAATCCCAGAATGGATAGCAAAGAAGATGAATAGAACAAAATATATGGTATTAAAAGTGTCTTACCACCAACAGAAAATGGGGCTCATAAATTTGAATTGTCAAGGCAGTAGGTTTCTAGGACAAAGGAAATGGTGGAGTAGGTCAGAGATGCTTTGGGGGAATTTTCACTATTCCCAGTGGATTGTGCGATCATAGTCAGGATTGCATAGTGGCAATTAGAAGAAAAAGAATTGTGTCCAGAATTGATGTATGATTATTTCAAGGCCATTTAAAAAAAACACAGAATACTATCTATCTTATTCTTCCTGTCTCCTGCATTCTCTGATGAGATATAAAGCTCAGATTTCAGAACACACTAAGAAGTCGAAGTGTGCAAATGAACTTAGGAAATAAATAAGCATGGTAGAAGTCACTGAATGGTTTTATTTCTTAATATAATGCAATCAATAATCCAGAGCTTAAATTTTGACAGAGAAATATAACCTGCTTTATAAAGCTATGAAGGAGTGACTACATCAAAATATTCTGTTTCACTTAATTTTATCTGGGACAAAAGTTTTGCTCTGTTCTCTGTCTGAAAAAAGTGCTAAAATATCAATTTATGAAGCATAATTTCAAACTAATGGTTTGGAGAATTAGGCATTTGACCCTAAGAAAAGCGAGAATTGCACTGGAAATTATAATCAGACATAAAGAATAATTTCCTAACAAGGTCTTGAAGTTGTCTTGTCTGGAGGAAAATGACCTTTTAAGAGATTTAGACCCCTCAAAAAAAGAGATTTAGAATTTGAGACGTTAAAATGGCTATAATCATGAGATCTAACAACAACAAATGCTGGAGAGGATGTGGTCAGAAGGGAACCCTACTGCACTGTTGGTGGGAGTGTAAACTTGATCAGCTGCTCTGGAAAGCAGTATGGAAGTTTCTCAAAAGACTACACATAGAGCTTTTCTATGACCCAGCAATCCCACTTCTGGGCATTTACCCAAATAATCACAAACAAGGCCATACAAAAGCTATTAGCATAACTATGTTTATCACAGTATTATTCACCATAGCTAAAATATGGAACCCCTCAGTAGATGAAATGTGTGTGTGTGTGTGTGTGTGTGTGTGTGTGTGTGTGTGTGTGTGTGTGTGTGTGTGAATTCTATGCTTCCATCAGAAAGAATGACATTGTCCCATTTGGTAGGAAAAAATCATAAGAAATGAAGTAAGCCAGGCCCAAAGAAATACAGGTCCCATGGTTTCTCTTATAGTGTGAAAATTAGTATACATCTAGGATAATATTACCAGATGAGCAGAAAAGTTCAAAAGCTATGTATATGACCATATAAGATGATGCTAAGTGAAATGAACCCCCAGATATGGACTTTTTCTTTGTTGTTGTTATTTTTCATGTAGTATCTGATTTTCTTTTGTTTCTTTTGTATGTTCTTCTGCCTATGGTATATCTCCTGTTGTCAACTGTATTTGATTTTGGTACCCTGCATCTTATATATACATTTATCTAATTTAGGGAGGGGAAGAATGATAACAAAATGCTGAAATAAGGACACAGGATGACCCACTGCAACAAGGAGTCTTACAAGACACTGTGTTGGAAATGAACTTTACAACTTCATGGCAGGAGGAGTGGGGGAGATAGGAGATGGAAGGGATAGTAGGAGAAAAAACAAAGGAGGGGGTAACAATTCTTGACAAGAAATGTACTTATTACCTTACTCATGTAACTGTAACCCCTCTGTACAGCATCTTTACAATAAAATTTTAAAAATTCTAAAAAAAAGAATTTGTACAACTTCTTAAACTTGAGACTTAATTTAGATTTTAAACATTAAAGAAAAGCTGATAACATGTGACAATCAACTCTGGTCCCAATTTTTTTCATTCATTTATTAGAGGAATGTATATGAATATATTTTTGATATAAGCTACCAGATGAGATTGCTTACAGGTAAGCAAGAAAGAAGGGCATTTTTATAAGGGTAAAGTTTAAGGGATATTACACAAAGCATGTGTCCTAAAATTTCTGCTTCACATCTTAGATGTCATTTTAATGGATCTATCTGTTTGTGCTCATTGCTACTTAATGATAAAATATATGAAGCTTAACTGAGCTGGAGAAGCATTATTGACATATTAGTAGATATTATCATATTAATTTTCCTACCTATAAGAGTAAAGGAGGATTTAAAAGATAGAAGACACGGGAAAAGAAGGAAAGGAATTTCAGGGAGTCTTGAGAATGAAAAGTGAAGGCTAGGATTTATGAAGACCATAGTGATCCAGGGAGCAACAGAAATCAAGTCTTGGAGAAGAAAATGTGAATCTTTATTATTATCCCAATACTTTCCCACCCTTAATTCTATCACTAATTCTTTGTGTCACTGCCCAGGTATGTCCTTTAAAAGCTCTTCAAGCATAGAAATCAAGCAAGGACTAGATCTGAAGCAAAGAGAAAGAACAGGAGACTATTCCATAAGAGAGCAGTCAGTGATAAGTGAAAGAATCTCTACAGGACACCCCAAAGAGGGGTTAGCTGATGAGATTGAATTGCCTTTCCTGATGTCATCACATGTGCAGGAAGCATCAGGACTAGGCATGCACAGTCCCTCCCCCTAGGTCTCCATGCACTCTTTTATTCAAGGGTATGTATTTAATTAAGCTAAGATCATTATTGGGCAGGGATCTTTCCTTAAGAATGTCTCTTGAAGTGAAAAGGGGCAGAGGTGTGAGGGATCTAAAGTATCATTTTTCTCACCTCAGGGAGCTGACAATGGCCACATTTGTAGTCAGATTGGTGTTACAGTTCGATTCAGGGGCCCTATCTGTTCTTTCTGCCTGTATAATATCTGGAACATTTGAGTTGTCATCATCTTAGAATAGAGTTTTAGGAAACAGAAATTTAATTGACATTGGTATTTATTTTGTTACCATTGAACATATTTTTTAGCTCCCATTTTCCTAGTTACTGTGCAACATTTATAAAATATCTTCATTTATAAAATGTATAAAATAACTTCAGCAAAGAAAGTCACAGAAGAGTTTAGAGGTTAAATGATCCTTTATATTAAAAACACTGCATCAATGTCTCAGCCATCTATATATTAGAACATAATTTTAACAATAAGAGACATAACTGGGTTATTATAAAAGTAAAGGATGACATAAATTTTAGTCCTTTCTACACTAAAATATTTATAAATCAAAGAGCTTTAAAATCAAATTATGTAATGTTTGTGATGAAAACGTTTTCTGAAAGACTAGTTAATTAAATTGTTTTAACAATTTTTAGACAGTTAAAATTTCAATTTAATTATTAACTTTTAAAAAGAATGCTTTCTAATTATTTTTGAAAATGTATTCATAGTAATCTTGGTTTAGAAATACATTGTACTTTGTAAAAAAAAAATGTAATATTGTATGAGGCCTTACTCTTGTACAGCCAAGAATTTTTTTTACATTTTTAATTATTATTATCTTTAAGTAGTTGTTCAAAGAAGTTCCCATTCTACAAACAGTATATGAATACAAGATGTCTCACAAAATTGTCAGTCATAGTCCCTAACCCATCCCTTCTCTCACTTTTCTTTTGTTTTAAAATTGAGATTAGGTGGTTACATAAATTTCACATATTTCACAGTATTATGGAATAGGGACACTTAAAGTCACAAACACAATTTAACCTTAACAAGGCAAACTGTCATTATCATGTCTATAAAGTTTATGAATTCTATGAGCTTTGACAATACAATTATTTCTTCCACATAGGTGATGTTTACATTTCTTTCCTTTTGCTTAGTGTAGGCTGTTCCCTCTTTCCCTCTTATTCCTCCTTTCCCAATGCTGTCTTTGGGTTCTTAGTTCTTTTTCTTCTATGTCCAATGCAGCTGATGGGCCCCTTTGTTGTTTGTTGTTCCATTTCCCACTTATTCTGCATCCTCTTCCTGTCTTCCTTCCATTGTGTGCATATATTTACTATATATATGTTCAAGAACATGGAGTAATTTAGCAATGATACGACAAAATGAGTGGCTGACCTTTGTATCTCAAGTCCTGTTTACTTTGTCATATCTTCTTGCATTTTGACTTTAGCATCCACATATCAGGGAGACCATGTGCTGTTTGTCTCTTTGTTCTTGGTGTACCTTGCTCAAAATAATTTGCTCTATTTCCATCCATTTCCATGCAATGTCATTATTTTGTCCTTTCTAATGTCTACATAATTTTCCATTGTATATAGGTACCACAATTTTTAGATCCACTCATCAGTAGTGGGACATCTGGGTTGTTTCCATATCCTGGCTATTGTGAAGAGTGCTGTAATGAACATGGAGGTGCGTGTGTTCTTGTATACTGGTTTCTGTCATTTAGGGTAGATGCCTAGGAGTGGTATGGCTGAGTCATAGGGATGGTCTATATTTAGCTTTCTGAGGTACCTCCAGTCAGCTTTCCAAAGTGGTTGTATTAGTATACATTCCCACCAGCAATGCAGTAGGGTTCCTCTTGCTCTGCATCACTTCCAGCATTCATTGACTGACTTTAGGAAATGGGCCATTCTGACTGGTGTAAGGTGGTATCTCATTGTTGTTTTAATTTACATTTCTTTTACAACAAGGGATGATGAACATTTCCTCATGTCTTTCTTTGCCATTTTTTAATCTCTTCTACTGAGAAGTCTCTCTTTAGTTCCCTTGCCCATTTCATGATTGATTTGTTAGGTTTGTGAGGGGTTAGTTTCTTGAATTCCCTGTATATAATGGATATTAGACCCTTGTCTGATATATTGCTGGTAAATACTTTTTCCCAATTAGTTGGCTTTCTTCCTAGTTTGGTTGCAACTTCTTTATCTGTGCAGAAACTTTTTATTTTAAAATATCCCCATTTATCAAGTCTCTCTCCAATTTGTTGTGACCCTGGGACGCTGTTCAGGAAGTTCCTGCCTGTGCCTATAAGTTCAATTGTCTCTCCTACTCTGTCCTGCAGTAATTTCAGAGATTCGGGTTTAATGTTAAGGTCTTTAATCCATTTTGAGTTGATGTTAGTGCATGGTGACAGGCTAGGGTCCACTTTTAGTTTTCTGCATGTGGCCACCCAGTTTTCCCAGCACCAGTAGTTGAAGAGGCTATGATTCTTCTGTTGTATGTCTTGGACTCCTTTGTCAAATATCATCTGACTGTACATATGGGGTTTTATTTCTGGGTCCTCTGTTCCATTGGTCTTCAGGTCTCTTTGTGTGCCAGTACCAAGCTGTCTTTGGTATTATGACTCTACAGTAGAACTTGAAATCTGGTATCCTGATCCCTCCTGCATTCTTTCTCTTGCCTAGAATTTCTTTGGCTATTCTAAGTCTTTTGTTGTTCCATAAGAATTTTTGGACTGTTTTGTCTATTTCACTAAAGTATGTCATTGGGATTTAATGGGAATTGCAGTGAATGTGTATATCAATTTTGGCATTATGGCCATTTTCACTATATTAATTCTGTCTATCTAAGAATATTTGAGGTCTTTCCATTTCCTGGTATCCTCTATGATTCCATTTTTTAGGCTTTTATAGTTTTCATGGAATAGACCTTTTACTTCTTTGGTTAGGTTAATTCCTAGGTAAATTTTTTAAGTTATTGTGGATGGTGTTGTTTCCTTGATTTCCCTTTCTGCTTATACATTGTTGGTGTACAGAAGGGTGACTGATTTTTGTGGGTTAATTTTGTATCCTGCTACTTTGCTGAAGTGGTTTATAAGCTCTAAGAGTTTAGGGATGGAACTCTTGGGATCATTAAGATATAAAATCATGTCATCTGCAAAAAGAGATAGTTTAGCTTCTTCCTCCCCTATGTGGATCCCTTTCATGTCTTTTTCTTGTCTTATTACTCTGGCTAAGGATTCCAGAACTATATGGAAGAGGAGTGGAGAGAGTAGTCATCCTTGCCTTGTTCCTGGGTTTAGGGGAATTGGTTGTAGTTTTTCCCCATTAAGTATAAAATTCAGCCAAGAATTTTTGAGAGTACATATGAGTAATATTAATTTCCACTAAATCTTCTTATATAGAGAGTTTGAAAAATCACTACTGAAACAAAAAAGCCTTTTGTTAGGTCAATAATATATTTTTCTTTCTTTCTATTTTGTGTACTGGGGAGGGAACCTCAGGGACTCATATATTCAAGCACATACTTTACCACTGAACTTTTTTTCTGAAACTTTTATTTTGTTTGTTTTTTGCTTTTAATTTGTTGGCCATGGGGCTTGAACTCTGGGCCCGGGCGCTGTCTCTGTGCTCTTCAGCTCAAGGCAAGCGCTCTACCATGTGAGCCACAGCACCACTTCCTGGAATTTTTTTAAAAATTAAATTTTTTAACATTAAATGTGTGGGATCACTAAGCTTGCATTTTAAAAGCTTTTCAATTTAGATGAGATATTTTTTACTTTCAAAGGATGTCATACTTTCAATTCAGATGATTCTACACATTTAAAACTATTGTATTTTATTTATGAAGATGGGTTTTTACAGAGGAGCAGCAAATAATATCTCTCCTTATTCAGTACTTTTTAAATAAGTGGATCAGATGCAGATATATTGTTTTCATTAATCTTTTAAATATTAACTTTGTAATAAGTATATGTAACATCTTGCTCTTAATAGTAATTATGTGTTAGGAATAATCTTTTAACAGAAAGAAAATAGGACATCTAAATAAATTTTTTGTATTATAAAAGTTTATCAATGAAAATTAGGTTACATGATCTGATCACTTTTCCTATTAGTATAAAGGAAATCTTTTTAATAAGTACATAATTCTACATAAATTGGTTATATAGTACTTCCATGAGTACTAAATACAGAATAATTTTCTTTTAAAATGTAATAGTTTCTTAAAACATAATAGTTTAACATAGCTGTGTCAGAAATGTTAATTATTCTTTCCATAGTTAAACTGCACCGACAATTGAGCAATGATGCTGTGAAATGATGTACACACTCATTTGTGGAATATAAGTAGATATAAGGTATACATTTTCAAAGCATATATTAAAAGTGATACCAATTTTAGAATTCTATTTTTCCTGGTGGTTCACAGTCTCATTTTAAACCACTTTGAAAGAAGCTGTAGATTAAGTGACCCCATTTTACACTGTGGATATAGGAAACTGTTATATAATTTGCATCTCATTTCCTTTATCCAGAGCTCAAGGGAGTCCATATTTTTATATCATATATTAACATACAGGTGGAAAATAACATTATTAAATAAATACAATTAGATTAAATTTTCTACTAGGTAATCACAGGATGTATCTCCAAAAAGGAAAAAAAAAGTCTTATATGAACTTAAACCCTTAAACTGACTAGTTAAGAAACAGATCTGTTTGGAGCTATTCACTCCTTCAGTATTGGAGAATACCTTTTCTTCCTTGGCATAGGAAGGTAGGTGGTATGAACTAGTGGCTCAGTGAAAAGAATCAAAACCATCTCATTCCAGTTGCCTATACAATTAATAAAGTAGTCATAATACCTAGCTTTCTTACACATATGCCATCTGCAGGTGCTGTTTCATTCACCAGACTGACATTTCAGCTCCAAAACAGAAATTAAAGAAACTTTGGCCTCCATTTCTGTGTGATTAATACAGTTTTGCCTTTCACGACAGTTCTCCATACTTTTAAGCACTCAATGCAAAAGGAGGACACGACTGAGTATAACTGAGAATAACTTTTCTTTTTTTCATAATAAATTTAATTTAACTATGCTGAATGGGTGTTGAAAACCTTTCACATACTATACTTTAGGTAAGTATAAACAACTATTATGATGACAACCAAGCAGTCATAGTGCCTGCAATGCCAAAATGGAAATTTAGAGATTATTTTGTTTTCATAAATTCACATTTTCCACTCAGATGAAAGAAACTTAATCTTGAGAGTAAAGACACTTTCCAGAATCATTAACTGTGTTAATCAAAATAAACTATTTCTGTAATACCAACTTAATTTGATACTATGTGAAAATTTACTTTACATAAAGACTCAAATAGAAGCTGGGAACTGGTGTCTCATGCCTGTAATTCTATCTACTCAGGGGCTGGGACCATGGGTCAAGGCCAGACTGAGCATGAGAGTTTGTGAGACTCTTATGTACAATTAACCATTAAAAATCCAGAAATGGAGCTGTGGTTCAAATGGTAGGGTGCTAGCCTTGAGAAAAAATGTTGTACAAATCCCAGAACCAGTACACAAGGAAATTAAAAAAAGAAAAAGAAAGACTTCAGTAATAATGTTCTATCTGCAACAAAGCATTCAAAAATAGTTACATAAATTGCCAACTTCAAGTATCATGTTGATTTTTGATTAGCAGTAACATGATACAATGTTTCATGGAAGCCTTTATGTTAAAGAATTTGTTACAAACTGGTGATTGGATCATAAGGTGAATAACTCCATCAATGGGTATGTCTGTTTCTGAGTTTGTGCCTGAGTGAACTATTGAGAGAGGTAAGGCCTCTTTGGAGGAAATCTGTACCTCAGGGAGAGCTTTTGAAAGATTTATCTTGTCTCATACCATTCTTTTCTGTTTTTCTGCTGCCTGTAGTGAGCACGTTTCTTTTTTTGGGGGGGGAGGGTCCGGTCCTGGGGCCTGAACTCTGGGCCTGGGCGCTGTCCCTCACAGCTTCAACTCAAGGCTAGTGCTCTACCACTTGAGCCACAGCGCCACTTCTGGCTTTTTTCTTTTTGCTTATGTGGTGCTGAGGAATCAAACCCAGGGCCTCATGCATGCAAGGCAAGCGCTCTACCACTGAGCCACCTTCCCAGCCCCACAAGTTTCTTATGGGGAACTTCCAACATGATATTTTGCCTTGCCCAGACTTAAAATCAAGAAAGCCAACTGATTATAGATTGAAATCCCTGAGCCAAAATAAACATTTTTGCTTTGAATTTGCTTACCTAGTTATTTTGTCAAAGGGACAGAAAATGAGTAACACAAAAATGTAATATGGAATTTACTTAGCTGACAGCCTAGTAGTACCAAAGTGCTGTTGAACATGTAGCATGTTAACTCATATATAATACTCATTACCATGTAAATATCAGTTATCACATGTGATGAGCTTACACTTTATTTTGGTCAATACACATAAAGGGGAAAGATGGTTGAAGAAGAGAGTATAATTAATCAGCTGCCAATGGCCTGGCATCTAAAGATAGCGATTTTAGGTGTCATACTTTGTGCTTCAAGTTAGTGATAATGACTAGTTATCTAAACCCAGGAAGTAATATATCTGACTGGTTATCTAAAATACAAAAGTAGTATTCCTGCCTGAACTGAATAATTTCCTATATCTCTGATTAAACTATTTGTATTTTGGCATTGATAGATCGAGAACTCTGTCCTGGGCTTTCTCAAGTGTTTCATATACAATTCTTTCTTTGTGTATAAGACTGATCATATTTATTAATTTCTCTGCATACATATACTCTTCACTGAGGGGAGTCATATCTAGAAAATAGATGTAGAAAAATGAAAATAGAAAAAGATAAACCAGATTTTAAGTGTTCTGTTAACATGCTTGCCTTTTGGGATTTGTTTTGAAAAATAATGTAAATTTTCATGACGCTAACTATAATAATCAGATGTGATATGTAACTTCTTCAAAATTGATTCAGATTAATACTGTGTATGTGGTGTATGTATGGGTGTGTGTCTGTGTGTGTCTGTGTGTGTTTATTGTGTGTGCTAGCACCGGGGGGAGGGGTTGAACTCAAGGCCTGAGTACTGTCCCTTATCTTTTTCATTAAAGGCTTGACACTCTATCATTTAAATGAGTCTGGCTCATCAACACAGAACTTAAAAAATGGCAAAACCTCCCATGCTCCTGGATTGGAAAGATTAACATCGTGAAAATGGCAATACTTCCCAAGGCTATCTACAAATTCAATGCAATACCTATCCAAATTCCAACCTCATTCTTCAAGGAAATAGAAGAGGCAATCCAAAAATTCATATGGAACAATAAAAGACCCCGAATAGCAAAAACACTCCTCAATGGAAAGAACACTGCTGGAGGAATATCAATACCAAACTTCAAACTCTACTATAAAGCCATAGTAATCAAAACAGCTTGGTATTGGCATAAGAACAGACCTCAGGACCAATGGAATAGAATTGAAAACCCAGAAATAAACCTACAGACCTTTAGCCATCTAATCTTTGATAAGGGAGCTAAAACAATAGAATGAAAGAAAGACAACCTCTTCAGTAAATGGTGCTGGCAAAATTGGTTAACTACATGTAGAAAACTTAAGCTAGATCCTTATATATCACCCTGCACCAGAATCAACTCCAAATGGATCAAAGACCTTGAACTCAAAGCAGACACTCTGAAAACATTACAGGATGGAATAAGAGAAACCCTAGGTCTCCTTGGCTCAGGCCGAAATTTTCTGAATAGAGACCCGGAAACACAACAAATCAAAGAAAGGTTGGACAAATGGGATTGCATAAAGTTGCAGAGCTTCTGCAGGGCAAATGACATAGCTAGCAAGATCAATAGAAAGCCCACCGATTGGGAGAAGTTCTTTACTAGCCATACAACGGACAAGGGTCTCATATCTAAAATATACTTGGAACTCAAAAATTAAACCACCCAACAACAAATCCTCAAAGAAACAACTGCCCAATAAATAAGTGGGCGAAAGACTTAAAGAGAAACTTCTCTGAAGAAGAAAGAAGGATGGCCAATAGACACATGAAGAAATGTTCAACATCCCTAGCCATAAAAGAAATGCAAATCAAAACAACATTGAGATATCACCTCACTCCAGTTAGAACAGCAAAAATCAAGAACTCTAACAACAACAGATGCTGGAGGGGATGTGGACAGAAAGGAACCTTACTTCATTGTTGGTGGGAATGTAAACTTGTTCAACCACTTTGGAAAGCAGTATGGAGGTTCCTCAAAAGACTTCACATAGAGCTCCCCTATGACCCAGCAATCCCACTTTTGGGCATTTACCCAAATGTTTACAAACAAGACCACACTAAAGCTACCAGCACAACTATGTTTATTGCAGCATTATTTACCATAGCTAAGATATGGAAGCAACCCAGATGCCCCTCAGTAGATGAATGGATCAAGAAAATGTGATATATATACACAATGGAATTCTATACCTCCATCAGAAAGAATGACATTGCCCCATTTGTTAGGAAATGGAAAAACTTGGAAAAAATTATATTAAGTGAAGTAAGCCAGGCCCAAAGAAACGTAGGTCCCATGGTTTCCCTTATTTGTAATATCTAGTATATGTATGAGTCAAGCGGAAAAGGTCAGATAATGTGATGTCAGGAAAATGAACCCTTAGATGTGTATTTTAATGTTTTTTTCTTTCATGCATGTGTTTCTAACGAATTTATAAGATTATCTCTTTGTTGCTTTGTATGTCCTTCCCCCACAGTATAACCCCTGCTTTCACTATATTTGATGTCAGTATAACTTGTGGAGGAGATGGGGAAAAACCAGTTGTTTAAGGATACAGGTGGACCTGTTGCAACAATGAGAAGTACAAGTTGTCATGTCCAAAACGAGCTTTACAATGTTGGTGCGGGGGGAGGGGGGGGGAGGGGAGGGGGGGAAGGGGGGGAAGGAGAAGGATTGGTATTAGGGGGGGAGGGGGGAGGATGGGAAGGGATGTGAAGGGTAAACAAAGGAGGAGGCTGCAATGCTTGGTAAGAAATGTACTCATTATCCTGCCCAGGTAACTGTAACTCCTCTGTACAGTATGTTCACAAATAAAATTAAATTAAATTTAAAAAAAAGAAAAAAAATTAAAAAAAAATTTAAATGAGTCTGGCTCAACTTTGGCCACTTTGATGCTTAATTGGAGATTAGAATCTCACAGACTTTCTTGCCCAGGCTAGTATTTAAATTGTGATTCTTAGTTCTCAACCTCTTGAATTTCTAGGATTATAGGCATGAGCCCAGATACCTGGCTAAAATTAATATTTCTTAAGCAAATAGTGTATCATCTACTGTTTCCTACTACTTTGTCATTTTGAGAATTTTGGAGAAACTTCATGGGAAAGAAGATGAAGAGACAAAGATTCTATAAAGAATATTAAAACTAAATAATTTTGCAAATAAAAACAAAAATATGGCTGAGTGATATTTATAATGATACCTACCCATGAGGTTGTTAATGTCTGGCAAAAAAGAGACCCACATCTCAACCAATGAACAACTGAGTGTGGAGAGACCTATCAAATATGTGAGAAATGTACATAAGATACTCACCATCCAGGTCAGTTCAAGTATGAACATTAAACTTTATCTAAAAAACAATCAGAACAAAAGAGGGCTAGGTATCATGCATGCCTAGTAAGTCCTGGGTCATGAGTTTAAACTTTAGATAGATAGATAGATAGATAGATAGATAGATAGATAGATAGATAGATAGATAGATAGATAGATAGATAGATAGATATTAAAATGTGCTCTTGAAAATATTTCTATGCTATGAAGGCTACTTTAAAAGTTACTTTAAAGCGTTTCTATGCTTTAAAATTTGGGCTATTGCTGTCCTGAAGAGTAGAGCTGGATGTTACTTGCATTATGGTACCATGACAGTGTTAATCTAGCATATGCTGGGTGAAAATGAACACTGCTTCTGAACTTACGGATAGTTAAGACTATCAAATGGTCAGCTTTGACTATCCATGAACAATGACAAATGAGCTAAATTTGAGGTACACTACCTAACATCTAGGCCACTGAACAAGTTTCTCAGGTGTTTTTCTACTAATAACATTCATATGACTTGAATAAATTACTATTGAATTTTTACCTATCTAACCAAGCACTTTTACTTACTATCAAATGATACATGTATGTACAGTGTTAGGAGTTCACTAGGAAGATAAATACCCTCTGAATAAATACATTTTTATCTGCATGGACAAAATAACACTTTGAAATAAAAAACATTTGTAAATACTTTTTTTTTTTATAATATGACTGTCCAGCATGTACCTTTGTTTAGATAGTGAAACATGTGATACCTAGTTATGTTTCAAAACTTTGTGGCAAAATAATTCTTAAGGGAAAGAATAGATAACTCTGTAGTACAGGCTTATAGATTATCTTTCTCTTTTTAATAAAATTTTCAAAAATGTGCAATTGAGTGAGAAATCTCATATGTGGCATTGGTCTCATGAACATATACAAACTTTATATAGTCATAAGGGGCTCTGTACCTAGAAGGGCTCTCCTCTTACTATAATCATCTGATCTTATCTTCTTGAGTGAGGTCTTTCCTTTTTGGTGACACAATGGTTTGTTTGTTTGTTTGTTTTTTATAATTCAGAACCTTGAGCTTGCTAAACTGATGAGATATGGGTAAACCACCATTTCAATTTGGAATTCTTTCTATTTAAACAAGTTTATACACATTATTTGCTTTAGACCTGTCTTGATAATTATGCAAATATGAGAGGCGTGAATATTTTTAGTCCTGGGTTGAGCATGAGAATCTCCTCCTTAGAATAATTGAGAGGAAGTGTTTGGATTTTGAATCATAAGAGCCAAGTGACAAATCCTAGCTTTAAGACAGAGAGAACTAGTGAGTAGATGTCCCTCCATGACAGGCTGCACCTAGAAGATAATGACAGACTCAGCATTAAGATTTTATGTTTTAAGCCTCAAGAAATGTTTTCTCCCCATGAAAACAAAATGAGAATATTACCTGTTGAACTATTGTGAGGCCTGCCCCTTGAGTTGGAACAGTTAATAAGAGACAGGGCATCTCTCCATAAGGGCCAACAGAAATGTTACATGTGCAGGCTTTGGTCAATACACGGTATGTAAAATTTCACTGAGATCAAAGTAGCTAGCACAAAAAGTTACGGTTTATTCCCTTCCCAAAAGAAGAAAAGACCTACAGTCTGGAGACAGTAGCCACTCCATTGGATAAGTGGAGTTGTTTCAAGAAATTGTTTTTAAAAGGAAGGGTGCACGAAGCTGGTGGAATGGATGGTCCTCATTCCTTTTGACGGGTAGTGGGTATGTGTCCTGATTAGACCTGCATGCTGACCAGCGTGTAGTTTGACCTAAACACATTTCTTCAAACATTCTAGGTACTATGGTTTATCAGAAAAGAGGAGCCACTAGTTGGGAAAAGATAAGTACAATTAAATGGAAGCTTGCACAAAGTTAATTGGGATGAATGGCTTTATAATGAATGCTTACTCTATATGTTTTGTGTGTTCTAGATGTTCTTACAATGATCAAAATTTAGTAAATTTAGTTTTTCTTAAATGATAAAAAAGACAAATACAAATAAGACAAAATATCTTCATTTGAATTTATAAAATTGTACACATTTATGTTACATGAGCATTACAATTGAACAATTGATTCAAACAAGTATTTGACTAGTATGCTAAATCACATGTGTTAAATCTTAAACTACTCCTTGGGTTGGGAATGTGGCTTAGTGGCAGAGTGCTTGCCTAGCATGCATGAAGCCCTAGGTTCAATTCCTCAGTACCACATAAACAGAGAAAGCCAGAAGTGGCGCTGTGGCTCAAGTGGTAGAGGGCTAGTCTTGAGCACAGAGAGGGTTCAGGGACAGAACCCAGGCCCTGAGTCTGAGTTCAAGCCCCAGAACTGGCAAAATTAATTAATTAATTAAATTTAAAAAAAATCTTAAACTACTCCAATGGAACCTACTAGTCTTAAGATCTGACATGTCATGGTAGAAGTTATGTACACATTGCTTTTAGATGGTAGTTTATTCTTTCTTTGAATATTGTAATTATAAAGATTTAAGATATTCTTTGCATGAAGATGCCTTTTTTAAAAATTTCATTTCACTTTTAAGAAGAATCAAAGCTTTCCTTTTTGACTCTGTTCTTTGTAATAACTACAGCATAAATCTTAATCATCTGTCCAGAAATGATAATATCTCCACTGTCCTCTCCACTGTTATTAATTATGTCTAATTAATGTAATACCCCAGGCACATGCAAATATTTCTAGAATGTTAAAGTTATCTTATTGGACAGCTATGATAGTTTTTATTCTTTCCCCATGGCTAAAATCCAAATCAGTCTCAGTTGTTTAAATGAATATATTAACCTTTATAGACTTCCCATTAAGTTCTATCTTGATTTTTCATCGTGCTGGGTCAGGAACTCTCATGTGATAAGTTCTTTTATGATGCATTCTTGCTTTTCCATAAAATGGAGCCTTCATACCAATATATGGTTATTCTATACAATAGATATTCCTTTATATTCTTCATAAAGTCTACCATGTCAGTTATAAATCCTTTACAATCTTTAATCATACTTTTTCGTTGGTAACTAAGTTAAAGGACTTGAACATAGTGGGTGGAAATAGTTATTTTTATTAATTTTACATTGCTGTTGCCAAAATGCTTAACAGATGACTTAAAGGGGAAAAATGTTTTGGCTCATGTTTTGAGAGGTTAATTTAGCTTTTTTGTTTGTATTGTATTGTATTGTATTGTGAAGATGCTGTACAGAGGGGTTACAGTTACACAATGAGGTAATGAGTGCATTTCTTGTCAAATTTCTTACCCCTTCCCTCATTTTTCTCCTATTTTCTCTACCCCCATCCTTTCACCCAAGCTGTACAGATCATTTCCTGTGCATGATGGAAACACCATGGCTGTGGCAGCCCCGTTCTCCCTGACACAGTTATCAAGTGGGAATCCTGTATATGAAAAATACTATACACAGGTTGATACAGGAAATACCGGAAGGTTATAGGCTTCAGATGCTGCTGCTTTCCTGAAAAAATCAGGGCTTCCAGACTTGATTCTTGGAAAGATTTGGGATTTAGCTGACACAGATGGGAAAGGTATCCTGAACAAACAAGAATTTTTGTTGTTTTGCAGCTTGTGGCCTGTGACCTAATAGCAACCAAACTAGAAAGAAAGCCAACTAACTTGGGGAAAAAAATTTACCAGCAAAATATCAGACAAAGGTCTAATATCCATTATATACAGGGAACTCAAGAAACTAACCATTCCCAAATCTAACAAACCAATCATGATATGGGTAAGGGAACTAAAGAGAGACTTATCAGAAGAAGAGATAAAAATGGCAAAGAAACACATGAGGAAATGTTCATCATCCCTGTCTGTAAAGGAAATTCAAATAAAAACAACACTGAGATAACACCTTACCCCAGTCAGAATGGCCCACATCCTAAAGTCAGCCAACGACAAATGCTGGAGGGGATGTGGAGAAAGAGGAACCCTATTATTGCGTTGCTGGTAGGAATGTACACTATTACAACCACTTTGGAAAACAGTATGGAGGTGCCTCAGAAAGCTAAATATAGATCTCCCCTATGGCCCAGCCATACCACTCCTAGGCATCTACCCTGAACAACAGGAACTAGTGTACAAAGACACATGCACCTCCATGTTTATTGCAACACTGTTCACAATAGTCAAGATTTGGAAACAACCTAGATACCCCACTACTGATGAATGAATCCAAAAATTGTGGCACCTATATACAAAGGAATATTATGTAGCCATTAGAAAAGACAAAATAATGGCATTTGCAGGGAAATGGATGGAACTAGAGCAGAGTATTTTGAGTGAAACAAGCCAGGAACAAAGAGAAAAATGGCACATGGTCTCCCTGATATGTGAATGCTAAAACCAAAATACAAGAAGATATTATAAAGTAACAGGACTCAAGAAACAAAGGACAACCACCCATTTTTGTCATATCATTGCTAAATGACTCCATGTTCTTGACCATATATATGGTAGATATATGCACACAATGGAGGGAAGCCAAGAGGAGAAACAGAATAAGTGGGAACAACCTACACTAAGCAAAAGGAAAGAAAGGTAAACATCACCTGATGTGGAAAAAAACAACAACAACTTGTTTTGTCAAATCTCATAGAATTCACAAACTGTGCAGACCATGATAATGACAATTTGCCTTTAAGAAGGTTAAAATGTGTTGGTGACTCTAAGTATCACTATTCCACAATACTGTGAAATACCTAATCTCAATTAAAGAAAAAAAGTGAGAAGGGATGGGTTTGGAGGGATGGGTGACAATGTTGTCACTTTGTACTCACTTTATATTCTCACTTTATACTGTTTTGTAAAATGGGAACTTCTTTGTACAACTACTTAAAGATAATAATAATAAAAAACAACCCTCCCCCCCAAAAAAGATATTGAAGGGACCTGGTCTCAATTACCTACTTCCTCCAGCTAAATTCTACTTCCCAAAATTTACAGAATTTCCCAAATCACCACCACCTGTTGGAGGGCCAAGCATTCAACACATGAACTTGTTGAGGACATTTCATACTCAAGCCTTACAATAATTATTTAAACTTTAGAGAATAATGCTGGTGATACATAGCTTCTCTGTAATTATGTGAGCAACAGTAATTCAGTTAAAGTCAATCCTCCTTTACTCCAATAAGTATGTACTCCAATAACTGTACTTGCTAAGTCCTACATCATCTAAGAAAAACTTAGAAACTTAAAACATTTACACTTTTGTAATGTTCATAACACAGATACCAAACTGCCAGAGTCTGGCATTCCTTCCATTAAATACCCACTTTTGGATGGGGAATTCATTATATTATAAAATTAGTAAAGGATAAGATGGAGAATATTGTAAATACTCAGATAAAGAAAGAACAATAATTATATCATTTGCTGAGGCTGCCCTCAAATGGGGAGAGGGGGGAAAAGAGTGGGAGGGAGAGAGGGAGGCAGCAAGAGAGAGAATGATAGAGTTTTAGAATCCTAGAAGAGCTTAGGGAGCTTGGCTGGCAAACACCTCCACCAGCCACACTCTCATGTTCTTCGTAGTACTCAAGGTTTAACTGCTGAAACTCTGCTCATACAGAACAGCTCTTGGCAGAGTGAATGGAGCTATATGTGGCCACATGTATGTTTAGAATTCTTAAAATGTAACCTTTGCCCAAGGCTTGACCAAAATGTTTTCAGAACTCCATGGCCATCTGAAGGTCTTCCTGCACAGTATCACTCTCTCCCTTCTCTTTCTCCTCTTATGTGATTCCAGTGCCAGGCCTCAGATAAACACCTATCTGCAAGTTTTCCCTACTTCTTTTGCAGTCTTCCATACTCACCTTTATTGGAATTCCTACCTCCAAATTCATTTGCATATCTAATTATAAGTTGGTATCTTTTAAGTCCTTTTTCCAAGGACTTAAACTGAAACAGAAAATAAACTGGAAGAAAAACATAACTTTTCCTTTTGATAACAATTCCAACATTGGCTTCCTGCTACTTAAGTATGATGAATTTGTGAAATTTGAGGAAATGTATGATTTTAACATTAGAGGTTTTTTTTTTTAAGAAATTGAATGGGTTTTTCATATGGCCTTTCTTGAGATGCTCATGTAATAACTTTGGTAGACTATTTATAAATGGAAATATATCCAGGAAAAGAATTTTTTCTAGTAAGTTTAATTAAAAACCAATAACGAGTGATGATTAATGCATCAGCATTTTAAAAGATATCATTAGGAACATTCCACAGAGGGGTTTTTACTGGGACAATAAAATAGGGATACAGGTGGACCCATTGCAACAATGAGATGTACAAGTCTTTATGTGGAAAACGAACTTTACAACTTTGGTGTGGGGGGGCGGGGGAGGGGCACAGGGCAGGATTGGGTGGGGGGACTGGGGGAGGATGGGATGGAATGGGAAGGGGAAACAAAGGAGGAGGCTACAATGCTTGATAAGAAATGTATGCATTATCTTGCCCATGTAATTGTAAACCCTCTGTACAGTATTTTCACACTAAAAAAGAATTTAAAAATTTTATAACTTTAAAAAAATAATACAAAAACAAAAATATAAAAGACATTTGAGGCTACAAGTTATTACTTATGATTCTTCTCTGCACATTACATGTATTGTTAAGGTCAAATTTCAGGTCAGTTTTCACATGTTCCTTTATTTCTTAATTATAGTTAGATACAATGTATACTATCAACTATTAAAATATTTACAATAAGCTGTAGTAGTATTTAAATGTTTAAGCGGGGCCAAAGGAAGTTCCATGTGTACTATCTCACCCATAAGAGTGATTTGTGCTCCAGTAGTAAGACCAATGCAATGACATATAAGAAGAGAAATATAGAATATAGAAGCAGAGTATTCATTAATGTAGCATATTCTCTTTTGACATGAGAGTATGAGGGTAAGATATAAAAAATAATAAAAAAGAGACTGTATAAATATATAAGATATAGAAAAATATAACAATAATAATTTGTTATTTACTAGCAAAGTATGTGCAGGTATTAGTATGTATTGGCTTAAGTTGCAAAGACTGAGCATGTATTAACAGGTATTATTTTAAATAGAAATTGAAAAAGTATTAGTTTGTATATTAATGCTTTTGCTTTAATATAAAAGGTTATTAAAGCATAAATAATGTTCTTTCTTCTAATATTCATGTTGAGATTGCTATGATTCCCATTTCTACTTTATATTATCATCTCTTGTTGTTCTCAGTGATTCAAGTGTGACAGATCCATTTGTTATTCCCCCAAATCATTTTTATATTTCTTCTTTGCTAAGTTCATACTATGTCTTTTACCTAGCAAGAGAATGCCTACTGAAATTCACCTACCATTTATGGCCACAACAAGATAAACTTCCTTTGATTATCACAGATAAAATGAATCTTCTTCTTTGAATCAACATTATCTATTATCTATCCTCCTAAATTTAAAACTACAATTTCCTTTAATAGCTATAATTTATCTAAATGGCTAGTCTATCTTTTCTAATGTGTGAGTATTAACTACCATGTCTTCCCACTTTGGGGGAAAAAAATATATATATATTTATGTATGCATATACACAGTCACATGTGTGTATTTGCACACACACAGGTAACAACTTGAGAAAACCTTTCAAAACCTTAATATAGTACAATAGTAACCTGCTTAGCTGTTAGATATCTACAAATATATATATATATATATATATATATATATATGCTATATAAATAATGCTAATTTCTTGTTTATTCTTTTCCAGTTAATTTCAAGAAATACTGATTTTTCTTCCTCTATGCTTATCAACTTTTGAAATGTGAGTGTAGAAGATTTTCTTTCTTTCTTTATTTTTGAGATATATAAGGCTATAAAGTTACAACTATAACTGTCTTTGAACCAATTATCCTCTTACCTCCAGCTTTCCTGTTCTAGGATTTCAGAGGGAATCAACATGTCTGGCCAGAAGATTTTCTCTCTTTTCTTTTTTTTTGATAGGTCCTGGGACTTGAACTCTGGGCCTGAGCACTGTTCCTCAGCTCTTCAGCTCAAGGCCAGCGCTCTACCACTTGAGCTACAGCACCACTTCCGGTTTTTTGGTGGTTAAATGGAGATACGAGTCTCACGGGCTTTTTTGCCCCAGCTGGCTTTGAACCGTGATCCTCAGATCTCAGCCTCCTCAGTAGCTAGGATTACAGGTTTAAACTACACGCGGGCGGCAAGATTTTCTTTATCTTTATCTTTAAGATAGGAACATTTTTCCAGTGTTTGTATTATTGCTTCTAATTTCTCAGTTATCTAATTCAATTTAGATTTCCACTCTATCTGAAAATATGTTGAGGTTTTTTTTCCAAAATGAAAGAACACTTCTGTTTTTATTTTTGATTTTGACTCCCCATATTTTTGTCTGTTTCCACCTAAACTTGTTTTTGCCAGTACTTGAACACAAGACCTCCAGTTCTTGATTAGCTTTACTTTTTACTGATTAATTAGAGATGGAACATTGCAGACATTTTTTCTTTGCCTGGGTTAGCTTTAAAATGGAATTCTCTGGGTTCTAGCTTCCTGAGTAGCTAGGATTTAAAAGCATGAGCCCAACTATCTAAACTCTTCTCAGAGGTATAATAAAACCCTTTTTATTTCCTAAAATTTCTTGTCTTAACTTTCAGTTTGTTCATTTAATCTACAGTTATTCAAATACTAATATACAGCACCCTAACTAATATAACAATGCTTTCTTTTTTACAATCCTCCAACTTTGTTGTTCTCTGTTTCCTCCTTTTTATAGAAGTCTAATTTTGCAGTATCCTCAGTAATCCCTCTGAGGACAGTCATCAGAATATTTTTCTTTGTTCCCTAAATTATCTGTTCTCTTCCATGTAATTTGTTCTGATTGTCTCTATTAGGTCTTTTATTTCATATGTTTAATTTTTTGTAAATTGTGCTGATCCCTCGATTTTTCTAGGCATATTATTAGGTAGTCAGCAAAGGTTTTTCTCAGAAGTTCTGCACTCTAACTTTAATTTTTAAAAAAATGTCCTTCTTACAAAGAAGAATGATAAAGGTATAGATTCTAGTTTTAGTTGTATTAAGCAACAGCAAACCAGAGTAATCTGTAAAGAGAAATCTATACGTAAAATTCTCCCTCTGTTAAATACTTGCTTATTTTCTAAGAACTGGATTTTTAGTATGTTTATGAGATTAGACCAGGTTGCCTACCTTTGTTCACCCAGAGCACCATTATTTCCTTTTGAACAGAGTAGAGTGCCATACATATATACATTGAGAAACCAAAATGCAGTCTCACACTTACTGAATTTTATTCTTTTTTTTATTGTGAGAATAGCATACAGAGGAGTTACAATTACATGGACAAGATAACGAGTACATTTCTTTTTTTAATTTTATTTATTTTTTATTGTGAAAATACTGTACAGAGGGGTTACAATTAGATGGGCAAGATAATGAGTACATTTCTTATCAAGCATTGTTGCCTCCTTGTTGTTTCCCCTTCTCATCCCTTCCCATACTCCTTCCCTCCCTCCACCCTATCCTCCCCCCACTCCTCACCAAAGTTGTTATGTTCATTTTTTGACATAACGATTTGTACATCTCATTGTTGCAATGGATCCACCTGTATCCCTAGTTAAATGATTTGTTTTTTTCCCTTCCCCTCCACAAATTATACCAACATCAAATAGAGTGAAAGTATGGGTTATACTGGGGGGGGGGCGGAATACAAAGCAACATAGAAATCATCTTATAAATATGATAGGAACAATTGCATGAAAGGAAAAAAACAAAAAAACATTTGAATACTTATCTTGGGGTTCATTCCCCTAACATCAACTTATCTGACCTTTACTTATTGAATTATTCTTCTGATTTTTTTCTTTTTCTTTTTTTTTTCTTTTTTCTTTTTTTTTTTTTTTGGTCAATCATGGAACTTGAACTCTGGGCCCAGGTGCTGGCCCTCAGCTCTTCAGTTCAAGGCTTAGCGCTTTATCACTTGAGCCACAGCACCACTTCCAGTTTTCTGGTGGTTTATTGGAGATAAGAGTCTCACAGACTTTCCTGCCTGTGTTGGCTTTGAACCATGATCCTCAGATCTCAACCTTCTGAGTAGCTAGAATTACAGTCATGAATTACAGCACCTGGCTGATTTGTTTAGAATTCTATAGATAGAGCAGATATTTTCTAGAGATTTATAATATTTTGTTTTTGTATTCTCCTAGTAAAAAATATTTAAATATTGGACATACTTAGAGCACTCAATCTCAAGAGTAAGCTAGGTGGGGGAAAAAAGAGGAATAAGAACTCTGACATGGAATATTCTTGCTCTTCATTTTTATTCTCCCAAATATACTAAAATCAGAAATATAGGGTTATATCTCCTTAAATTGTTTTATTGTATTAAGACAAGATTATATTTTTTGAAACTTATGGCAAATATAATTTCTCATTTCCATTTCTTTTTGAAGGAGTCATAAATCTTGTTCTATGGCTGAAGTTTAATTTAGGCCACAGTATTTATCTTCCATGTATATTAAGGAATCTGGAAATAAAATGCTGAAGATGGTTTAGTAACTCAACAATAACAGGGCCAATGTCTGATTTTCTTCAACATTTTCCTTCTTTCTCCCTTCTTGCTATCAATTGACAAATGTTTCAGCTCCAGATGGTACATCTGTGCTCAAGGCAAAAGACAGATAGAAAGTGAGGTGATAATCTCATTTTTCTATTTGCTAAAGGGAAAAAAAGAAAACTTTTCCCAAAACATCCAGCCAGATTCTGTTTCTGTCTCATAGATATGAGATATGTTATATTGTATTCTCTATATCCGAAAGACAAGATAATTAAGTATTTTGTCTAGAACAAGAAATAACATTCCTAAAAAGAAATTAACTTTTTGTTAGAATTTGCATTTTGGGAAGTACTTAAGCTTTAACTTAAAATCAAGTTCATTGTCCATAATCCATATGCTTGTTTATATTACATCCCATATACTCATAAACACATATATTCAGCCACTCACATAATCTCTGACCTTTATAAAGTAAACAACTTATTTAAATATGATTATTTAAATATGATTATATTGATTTTTATAAGATATTCTGTATGTCATAATTCTTTTCTTCAGAAGCAGACTCAGGAAAAAATTTTATATAAGATGTTTATTAGCTAATTTGGTATTATCACATGTTGAAAAGAGTGGATAGGAGAAGGATTAAGCAACTATACCTTAGCTGATCACAAGCACAAAAGTTTTGAAGTTAGGGGACCTCTACTTTGCCTTGAGCCAAAAAGGTATTGCTGATTCTTGTAGTGCTTTGTTTATCAGCATTGGATATAGGGTATGTAGCCTCGGAGTAGAAGCCTTGGATAATACAGTCCCAAAGAGGTTAGCAACAGAAGAGTGACAACAAACACACCTCAATAAAACATCATTTCATTGAGTTGAAACCATAGAAATGCTAAGTAATGCATCACCAGCTAAAACAACAAAAAAATTCACCAACAAATAAAACAGTGCAATTGCAAGAATCTAATCCTTATTGCTTTAAAGTTTTATTACAAACATGTTACTTTCTTCAAGTCATGGACCTATGCCCCTCAACTTTATAATCATAGAATTCTGGAAGAAAGAAATGCATTTACATGTAATATCAATTACACACTAAGAGTTAAGCAGCCAATTAGAATTGAGTAGATCTCTTGTCTATAGTCCAGTGTGGAACATCTACTGTCATCTGTTCCACAGATGAATAAGCAAACTGAAGTAATATTACTTGTTGAAATAACTTTCCATCTATGAATTTGACTTTTTAATCATATTTACATATAAAATCAGGAAGTTAAATTTGGTAAAAAGATAGCAAAATATTTTAAGAAATATTTGAGATTTGACTTTTAGTTAACTGTGAGAAATAACATGTTGCTGAAATTGTTGAAGTAATTTATAGTGAAAAGATGGCTAATTATGATGAGAAGCTTGCACAGTAATTACTCAAGATAAATAGACCTTTCTGGGAGCCAATGTTCTGCTGAGATTCAACAGTGGTTGGAAGGGAACTGAATGTACTAGATAGCACAGTAGCTACCATATAAAAGACAAACCTCCAAAATATTACATCAATAGCCATCACACAAACACAATGACTGAAAATGGCCAGATTCTTGAAGCTGTTGCAGAAATGCTCAAATTAATCCAAAATCTGGTGTTTGAGACTTTACTATTTAAAGTTTAAAAATCAAATAAAAAAGACATTTTTGAGAGAAAACTAAATTGCTAGTCCTCAATACTCATGCATTGTATCTGAAAGAAGCACTCTTCCCATTGTATTATATGAAGATACTTGGTGTGTCATAAGTACAAATAATGACCTCGGAATTCTGCTATTTTCCATGTTATAAGCTAGTCATTGTTATGAGATATTCTCCTTCTCCAGAATTTATTTTGGAAAACAGTTGATATCTTTGGCTACGTGTCTGAATTTCCTGGTGAATTTTCAAATTCACCTAATGCCTAATTTTCAAGTTCCAAATGCCTAAATAATCAGACTATGATTATGAGTCCTAAGTATGAGTAACATTTAAAGCCCACTGGATTTGTATGGCCAGTTTATGAGGCTGGTCTGAGAACTGACCAATTGTCTAACCAAGTTTAAGCTGAGTTAATTTACATTAAGCTAACCCAAATTATTCAGGCTTTTGCTTTCCCTTTCTCATAGTAGCTCTTCAAATAAGAAAAGAATAAGCAAACAAATATTTCATCTATTTGGGAGAGTTATTATTTATTTTACATTTTATTTTCTCTAACCTTCAGAAATTTCTCAAGTTTCTGTTTCTTTGTGAAGTCCTTGAGAGAAGCTCTGACCTATCCACATTCCTTCACGTACTGCAGAAAAACTATGTGATCTCCTATTTCTTCCACAGATCAAAGAATCTTAAGGTAATAAAATAGGCCCTGGTAATGTAGCATGTAGTTGACAATATTTATTGAGAGAATGAATAATCCAGTTTGGGAGGTAATATTTTATTTTGACCTTTTTATATAAAGTCAATATATCCTTAATTGAAGAAAGAGACATTGTTTATTAGGAAAATAATGCTTAATTCATTTGTTTAGATTTTTATTTAAAAAGTAATGCAATTGTCCTCAGAGTTGTCATTGTTCAGGAAAAAGGAGTACACATTTTAAGGAAATGCTAATGATATCCATACTTTTTTCCCTTTCTTTTAGTGACAAAAGAACTGAGTAGTTTTATGAAAATAACTTAGCTATATTATCTATCCATACTAATACATGCTTCCTTCTAGAAAATTCAGATTTAAGGCCTTCCTTCTGAAAGCTCAGTTGGTCAGAATGGATTAGTTGGCAGGAAAAAACTCTTGTACTTGTTTGAGTACCTAAGTGGATCACATAATTACAAAAATTTGCTAGATATGTCAATATAATTTTGAAGTATAGATGATGTCTTTGCTATGAGATTTGTTGGGAATCATGGCAGTGTAGACAAGAATGAAAGAACAGAACCAAAAGAACAGAACCAAACATAATAAAGACAATATTTAATGTCCATCTCTCCCCAGGAGATAGCCAGGTGTCTGGACAATTCTTTAGTCTGGCATTGCTAACATTTACCAATTGTTTAGAACTGTTTAGATTTTAGTTGTGATCTGAATCTTAATCCCTCATGCCCACACAAAGGATTCTCTTGTAATTCAGCTCTACATCTAAATATTCCCTTGAAAGATCCTCTTGAAACTATTTTTCTTTCTTTTTTTTTTTTTTTGGCGGTTGTGGGGCTTGAACTCTGGGCCTGAGTGCTGTCCCTCAGCTCTTCAGCTCAAGGCGAGCGCTCTACCACTTGAGCTACAGCGCCACTTCCTTGAAACTATTTTTCTAATTGAGAAGAGTTTTTAATCATCAAACAGGGAAAGTTAGGAATAGTAGATAGATTGTAAGTCAATTGAATATATTTTAAATGTAAATTTTTGAAGATCTATTTTGATATCCTAATGTAGAACATACAATGAATACGTTGCTGATTTAACTAATTTCTCTAGTTTAAAAAAAATCCTCCAAACCAGATACAATCCTAGAAATATTCATCTGAAATTTGAATCTGAAGAAAATACTGCTATCTTGGTTCAATGTAGACACTTAATTCTCTAAATTAATTTGAATTTTGGGGTCTCACAGGGGAATATTGACATTATGGTCATTGACAGAATAAGGTGGTTAGATAAAAATGTCAAAAATATAAGAAAAGTAAGAAACTATTTTATTCATGTAATTGGATTGTTTTCTCCCTCACCTCTTTTTTAAATTACATAACTGGTTTCTGCTTAAATCTCAATATTTTGTCTTATAATCACTGATGAATGGATTCACTACTGTTTAATTAAATAGCTTCTGTTTATAGTTCCTCAATATTTTCTCTGTTATATGCAACCCACTTCTTTGGAAAGTGTCTCTTTTGACAAGTATGTACTCTTATGTCAAATACTATACTATTCATTATTACTATCTCATTAAAAAGCTTCCTCTTCCTAATTCCTTTCCATTCGTATATTCCATACAATTTTGTCTCAGAACTGCTATCGCCATTCTCTTTCTTGCATTTTGAACAGTGCGCACCTTCCCAATCCAGTATTTTATTTCAGTTCTAGCATTTCTGTCCTTGAAAGTATATATTAACTTTAAGTTATTCCCCTCATTTTCCTTAGTACTTAATCACAAGGTCATACCAATTTTTATTCAACACATGCCTCATGTCTAATCCTCTTTTTTCCATTCTAAAAGGACCTGGAAATTCATATTTTCTAGAACCTAAAATGCTAAAGGCTTTTAAAATTCCTAATGTCAATATTCTTTCCGGCTAATCTTTTTCAGGAAATCAATCCTCTATGAATATTTTCCTATTTCTGTATGACCTGGAATTTCTGAACAGTATTGATAATCTAGATTAAAGAATGGCTGAACACTGCTGGGCGCCAGTGGCTCACAGCTGTAATCCTAGCTGCTCAGGAGGCTGAGAACTTGAGGATCGAAGTTCAAAGCCAGCAAAAATATAAGTATATTTTTGTAATATAAGTAACTTCAGAGGTACAATATGTACTATTAACTTTGTTTTAATTTCAGTAAAACAAAAAGATCGGGTTTATCCTTGGCAGGCTAGAATTAAGTCTCACAGCACAGTTCACTTTCCTTATCAATTATCAAAGTATTTAATGACAAAATAATCATTCTATTTTGCTGGCAATTATTTGCTATGTAACACTGTATAACTAGGTTGAGTTGGTAAAATATTAACTATCACAAATATTTCAAATATTTGTAATTACCTGTCAAGAATTATACTTAAACAAATGAGAGAATCATCCAATAAAACCAGCCCAAATTTTGTCAGAGTTTTATATTAATGCAATTTTTTTGCCTCCTTGAACTACATATATCTACACTTTCTGGGACACATTTGCTGAGTAATTTAGAATTTCAATTTATTATCGATTAGGTTAAATCTTCAGGCAATTCAATATTTTAATTCAAGCTCCTTATATATTGAGTCTTGACCATTACTAGTGATCATTGGTTTTTTTAGATTCTACAGTTTAAACTTTATTATCTCTGTATAATACCATATGAATGTGGTGTCATTGTCTCAATTATGGCTATAATATAAATGAAAGTTTTATGATATAATTATTTTCCTTCTAATAAAGTTTACCTTTACCATATGATGAAAATTCTGATGTTAAATTCAAGGTCATATGCTCTGAACTAAATTATGTTCCTCCACAGGTCATAAACTGCCTAACCCCCAATACTTTTTCATGTGACCAAATTTGGAGATGAGATCTTTAGAGGTGATTAGCTAAAATGAAGCTAATAAGTTGGATCTTAATCCAGTGATACTGATGTCTATATGAGAAGCAGACACTTGAGATATCGGGGTTACATACAAAGAGGAAAGTTGTTGAGGGTTCACAGAAGAAACCACATGCAGACCATACAAAGAGGCCTCAGCAGAAACCAAATTTGCTAACAATTGGCTCTCAGAATTCTTGCCTCAAAATTGAAAATAAATTTATTTTGCTTAATCCACCTAGTCTTGGTATTGAGTTATGTAATCCCTCACAAAGTAGTATTCCATGTCTCTATTACTTTATTTTTTATTTTACTATACTTTTTATATGTTTTTATTGTAAAAATACTGTACAGTGGGATTACAGATACAGGAATAAGGTATCGAGTACATTTTCTATTGAGCATTGTTGCCTCCTCCTTTGTTTTTCCCCTACCATCTCTTCCTTCCCACCTCCCCAACTACAATCCCCCTCCCCCCTCCAAAAGTTGTAAAGTTCATTTTCAATATAGTGTCTTGTACATCTCATTGTTACAATGGATCAACTTTTATCCCTATTTAAGCATTTTGGTTTTTCCTTTCTTCTCCCCAAATTAGAAAACTGTGTATACAAGATGCAGGGCATTGGAATCAAATACAGTGAAAACAGGGGTTATAAATGTGGAGGAGGAACGTACCAAAGAAACAAAAAAAAATATCCCAAACATCTTGAGGACATAGCCAGATTCCCCAACTCAAATTGTGTAGTTTAATGTTCATTCTCAGTGAGAGTGGACACATATCAGGGCTCATTATAAGCTACAAGAAGTGCATTTAATGCCTGTCTGATATCCACAAGATGTGCCATATGGATAGAATCATTATCACTTACTCATGATCTGAAAGTTGTTCAAGAGAACTCAGCAGGTTGTGTTTTCCAGTTAAAATGGATCTACTGGGTAGTCCAACAGTCTTCCATAAATGTGAATCTTCAGCATATATTCAGCTTCTATTTTAAGAATTCCTTGACTTATTTCCTGACAAACTTTATTTGAATTAGTATAGAAAATAATTAATAACCCATCTTGGTTAATATGAAGATTATTTTGTTTCTGGTTATGCAATGTGATTTTAGTATTTGCTTTAATTGAAAAGGCCTATTTTGTTAGAATTATGATATAGTTCTGGCTAGTTTGCCATCCGTGACTGCCCTCTTAGAACAGGATCGTGTTTTTTTTTTAATTTAATTTTATTTTATTTGTGAACATATTGTACAGAAGGGTTACAATTACATGGGCAGGATAATGCATACATTTCTTACCAAGTATTGAAGCCTCCTCCTTTGTTTGGCGAATAGATATTTAGAATTGTAATATCCTCCTGAAGGAGAGATCCCTTAATTAGTATGTAGCGACCTTCTTTATCTCTTCTCACTAATTTTAATTTGAAGTCTATTTTATCTGATATTAGGATTGCAACTCCCGCCTGTTTATGGGGGCCATTTGCTTGGTAGATTTTGTTCCAGCCTTTAACATTGAAAATGTGTTTGTTTTTATGGGCAAGATGTGACTCCTGAAGGCAGCAGATAGAAGTGTCTTGTTTTTTAATCCAACTAGACAGTCTATGTTGCTTAATTGGAGAGTTCAGTCCAGTAATATTAAGAGATAGGACTGAGAGGTATTTGGGAGTTCCTGCCATGTTATCCACCTTCTTGGGGGCTGCGAAAACTGGGTTCTTCCTATAATTCTTGGATTCCCAGTTTGGGTGCAGGTTCTTGGCCTTTATTGTGGTCTTGTTGGTTTTCTATGTGTAGGACATCTTTAAGAATCTTTTGTAGGGCTGGTTTGGTGGAGATGCATTGTTTCAATTTTTCTTTGCTATGGAAAGTTTTTATTTGGCCTTCAGTTATGAAGGAGAGTTTAGCTGGGTACAGTATTCTTGGTTGATAGTTGTTTGTTTTTAGGGCATGGCATACATCATTCCAGGCTCTTCTTGCTTTGATTGTCTCTGCTGAGAAATCTGAGGTGATTCTAATTGGTTTCCCTTTGTAGGTGATTAATCTTTTCTCCTTGACAGCTTTAAGGATCTTTTCCTTGGTCTGGGTTGATCCTGTGTGGATTATAATGTGATGGTGGGATGTCCTATTCTGGTCTGGTCTATTTGGGGTTCTAAAAGCTTCTTGTATCTGAATAGGCCTATCTTTTTGCATGTTTGGGAAGTTCTCTGCTAGGATCCTGTTAAACAAATTTCCTAGACCATTAACTTCTGTTTCTAGGTGCTCCTCTACACCCATTATCCTTAGATTAGGCCTTCTGATGGTGTCTTCCAAGTGTTGGATAGATCTATCATATTTCTTGGACTTGTCTTGGATGTTTGTATGTTCCTTCTCTATAATATCTAGGCTGTCTTCAATCCCTGAGATTCGATCTTCTGCATGGCCTAACCTGCTGTCAAGATTCTCTACTTTGTTTTTTATCTCTTTTCCTTCTAATTGGTCAGCTTTGATGGCTTCAAATTCTTTGTTGAAGCTCTGTTTTAGATCTTGTATGAATTTCTTTACTTCCTTAATTTGGTGTTCAGTGTTTATTCTCAAATCACTTAGTTGATTGGTTATGTTTTCTTTGGACTCCCATTCCTTCTGTTGGGTTCCATTCAGCATTCCCTTTGTGGTCGCCCTGACTTCCTTCAGCTCTTTGTTAATGGATTCCATGAATGCCTTTAATGATCTTTGTGTATACTCTTCCTGCTCTCTCAATTCCTGTATTACTCTTTGATTAGCTTCCTCCCGTTCGTGGGATTCCTTCAGTTCTCTTTGAGTGTTCTCAGCCTTCTCACTCCATGCCTGCCATTTCTCTTTGAGCATTCTCAAGCTCCTCATGCAAATCCCGTATCAGTTTTTGAGTAGCTTCCTCACGCTTATGATATTCCTGTATAAACTTTTGGATTGCCTCCTCTCTCTCCCTATCATGCTCATACAGAGTCCTTTGTATGTTTTCTATATTTTCATTTATCATGTTTGCCAGCAGTGTTTGTAGAGCTATTTGGGAACTCTCCTCTGGATTATTCATTATCTGTTCTGTCCCCTGATTATCAAGATTGGGAATTGAGATACCTGGATTTGCCGTTTTTCTTGTGTTTTTCCGGCTTACTCTGCCCATTTGAGATGAAAATAGCACCAGTTTTGTGCTAGAACACTATCTTAAGGCAACCATCAACCAAAGTCTGAATTTGTACAGTCAATAGTCTACAGATACAATCTAGTTCAACAGATACATCTATTCAACATCAAACAACTATATGTTAATGGGCTTCAAACCGCAGAGAATAATTTGGAAAACCAGAAATTATTAGGGTTAGGGAGAGATGTGGGTAAAAAATAGGAATAGATTGGTGTGGGGAGGCACAGGGAGAGTTAACTGAGTCCTAATCTCAATGCAGGAAATAGGTTGGGTTGGATGAAAGTAGAGAGAGAGAAAAAAGAAGAAAGGGAAAGGGAAAAGAAAAGAGACCAGGGCACGGGGGGAGGGGGTAAAAAAAAAAAAAAGAAAAGAGACCAGAAAAAATAGAAAAGTAAAAATTATTAATATTATGTAGATATGAAAACAATCTATTTAGAGAAGAACGTGAATATATTGAGAGAAGTGGAGGGACATAGAGGAGATGTGAAAAACTTAAAAATAAAAATGCTTAAAATATTCTATAGGTATAAAGAGTTAGTACTGCTATTAAGGAATTTAAGTCTCAGAGATTTTGAATTGAGTAATAAATTTGTGGATTAAGTGTGCACACAATGGGGGATAGGGTCTACTAGTTAACTAAGGGTTTATCTGAGGATGTGCAGGACAAGAGTTAAGTCACTTAAAGAAGAACAAAAGAGAGGAAAAGGTGAAAAGGATAAGAAAGGAAGAAAAAAAGATCAGAAGTTCAGTAGAGCTAAACAAAAAACAAAAAGGTAATTTCACGTATCCCTAAAATAAAAATTATAAGAGGGGAAAAAAAGTTACTGGAAAACAATTTTTTTTCAAAAAAGGCAAAAATTAAAGATTAAAAAAATTTTAGAAAAGAAAAAAAATTTTTTTATATAAGGTACCAAAAAAAAAAAAAAACAGAAGAAGAAAAAAAAAAGTTCTTTGATTTTTTTGGGGGGGAGGGGTGGGAAAAATCCTGTATCTCCCTTGTGTCCTTAACCAGCCTCTTGTTGGAGTCTCTGGTCTGCTTGTGGTCCTGTGGCTTGGTTGGTTTCTTAAGTCAGTTTGTTCGAACAGGCAGAAAAATGCTCTGCTTTACCTAGGATTTTGAGATCCTCCTCCCAGGTTAGTTTAATGGGAGGCTGTTCTGGTTTTAGAATCACAAAAGAGGGGATGCAGTGATGAGGCGAAGTTCTGGGTAGAGTTGAGGCCTTTCAACAAACAGTAGCTTTTCTCTGGGGCTAGTTTGTGAAAACCTCACAGAGCCCAGCCTGGAGCCATTCTCAGGGTTTCTGTTTACTGATTTTCAATTGATTGTTGAGGCTGCTAGAGGAAGGGGCAGCCTCTGGCTCTGATTACCCAGTGAAGAAAGCCGCTCCTAGGGCTGGCGCCCAAGCTGGGTGACTTTTCCCTGGGTGGAGCTGAGTCTGGCAGCTCACGCCACTGTTAAGTTCTTGTGACCTGCTAAATGACTCGTTTTATTCCAAGGCCTGAGTTGGAGCTAGCAGCTCCTCCGAGCTTTGTTGGTATCCAAGATGGAGATCTCTGGTACTGGGGGTGGGGTGGGAGGGGTGGCCTTCCCTCCTCTGCTCTCTGAGAAGGAGTGAGGACGTCTGGCTTCTACTCATGCCGAGTCTTGATTCCTGGGTCGTCTCTGGTCTGCGAACTGCAGGATGAAGATGTCCGCTCCTTGTCGGTTCTTGCTGATGTTGAGTAGAATCCATTCACCCGCTGCATCTGGCTCCTTCGTCCCGGACTCTCTGTGGCTCAGGTATGGTGCCCTATGGTCACCGCTGCCACTGCTGCCACCGTGGCGGCGGCTGCTGGCAAGCGCTCAGATCTATCTCCTTGCCTGGATTTTCCCTCTCTGGCCTGTCTCTCTGTTCTGTGATGGCACACTTGGTGTGATTCTCTGGCTAGGACTGTTCACTGGAACTCTAAAACTGCTTTCTATGCGAGAGCTTGTTCAGATTCGAGCTTCTCCTCCGCCATCTTCCCGGAACTCTCCAAGGTACCCTTTTTGAAACAGGAAGGCTTTTCATTTCTTTAGTAACTCTCTATAAGACAATTACTTTTATTTTTGTTCCTAATATTTTAAACTCTTTCTAAAATATTTTGAACATGCTAGTTAAAAGTAAATATGGCAATAAGGTATTACTCACTATAAAATCAATTTGAGAAAAAAGTTGAACCTATTAGGTTAAGGTACATGAGTACATAGGACCTACTTACATTTCTCCATATATTTTATATGGAATCTCTAGTTTTTCCTTGTTAGGAATGTGATCTGATCAAGTTACATTGAATTCCTTTGTCAATGTCTTATTATTTTTTTCTTCTATTTGCCTACAGATTTCTAAACCTAAAATGAAGCAAATTGATTGTTTCTCATATGAAACTGTTGGATAATAACTTCAACTGATTTTAAAGCCACAGGAACAAAATTAATAACAACTTAATATATAGTCAGATCATTATTAATCAGCCTTTTTCTAGTTCTCCTGGACACATGTTCTCACTGGTTCTTTCATGACAAATAATAGTCATATTTCAGTAAATTAAAACCCAAAGTAATCGTCACATTAATATGGTTCTATATAGCCACAGTGTTAATTCTTCCATGTTTATTCATCCTTAGATTATAGTCCATTCTCCAAACTATTCATTAGATTGGCCATTGACACTACTTGTTGGTTCTGTAAGTTAAAAAGAAATAGCTAGCAAAATCCTTTACCTCAAGTCACTTTTGAAACTAAACATTTATGTCTTAATATTTTCTTGCTCTCTCCCTTCATTGCACTGCATGTTAGGATAGCTTTTAAAATTTACTGATTTATCAGCTGTTTTCCCCTTCATCAATAGTCATAACTTATTTTATTCAAATAATGGTGACATATAATTTGTCACCTCAATTGAGGTTCAAAAAAGACTGCTATACATTTGTAAATCAATTTTTCAATCCTTTAAATACACCATTGTATTTTTAAAAATATTTTTACATTTCTATTCTAAATTTTTATTAATCAAGACATGAAAATTCTACTGAATATATTCTTTTTAAATTTTATTTTATTGTAAAGATACTGAGGGGTTACAGTTACATGATTAAGGCAATGAGTGCACTACTTGTTGATCATTGTTACCCCTTCCTTTGTTGTTGTCCCACTATCCCTTCCCTCCCCCACCTCCCATACTTCTCCCCCCTCCCAAACCCAAATTTGTAAAATTTGTTTCCAATATGATGTCCTGTATATATCATTGTTACAATGGGTCATCCTGTGTCCTTGTTTCACCGTTTTGTTATTTCCCTTCTCCTTCCCAGATTAGACAAATGTGTATAGATGTAGGGTACCAAAATCAAGTAGTGACATCAGGCGATATACCATAGGGAGAAGGACATACAAAGGAAACAAAAAGAAAAACACACATGGTACATTTAAAACAATAAAGACAGACCTCTTTTGTCCATAGCTTGGGGTAAATTTCACTTAGCATCATCTTATATGATCATATGTACATAGCGTTTGAGCTTTCCAGCCCTTCTGATAAGATTATCCTATATATATACTAATTGTTGCAAATAAGGGAAATCATGAGACCTAAATTTCTTTGGGACAGGCTTACTTCACTTAGTATGATTTTTTTTTCTGTCTTTCCATTTTCCTAACAAATGGGGTGGTGACGTTCTTTCTGATGGAAGCATATACTTCCAGTGTGTGTGTGTGTGTGTGTGTGTGTGTGTGTGTGTGTGTGTGTGTGTGTGTGTGTGTACCACATTTTCTTGATCCACTCATCTACAGAGGGGCATCTGGGTTGGTTCCATATCTTAGCTATGATGATGAATAATGATGAGAAAATCATACTTGTGCTGGTAGCTTTAGTATGGCCTTGTTTGTTTTCATTTGGGTATATGCCCAAAAGGGGGATTGATGGGTCATAGGGGAGCTCTATGTGTAGTCTTTTGAGGAACCTCCACCATGATCAAACAGAATTAATTCCAGGGATGCAAAGCTGGTTCAATATATGCAAATCAATTAATGTAAAACATAACATCAACAAGAGCAAGGATAAGAACCATATGATTATCTCAGTAGATGCAGATAAAGCATTTGGCCAGATCCAACACCGTTTTCTGATGAAAACTCTGAAGAAACTAAGAATCCATGGAACATTCCTCATTATAATAAAAGCCATGTATGTCAAATCTACCGCCATCATTATACTTAATGGTGAAAAGCTAAAGCCATTTCCTCTAAACTCAGGAACAAGACAAGGATGTCCACTCTCTCCACTCCTCTTCAATTTAGTATTAGAATGCCTAGCTACATCAATAAGACAAGATGCAAACATAAAGGGTATCCAAATAGGGAAAGATGAAGTAAAATTCTCCCTCTTTGCAGATGACATAATCTTGTTTTTAAAGAACCCCATGGACTACACTCCCAAGTTACTTGAGCTGATTCAAAACTTTGGCAAAGTAGCAGGGTATAAAATTAACCCTCAAAAAACAATGGCTTTTTTTGTATACCAATAATGAGAAGAGTGCAGCTGAAATCAGAAAAGCAACTCCTGTGGTAATAGCCCCACAAAAAATAAAATACCTAGGAATTAACTAGAGAAATGAAGGTCCTCAATGATGGAAACTTTAAAAACTTGAAAAAGGAAATTAAAGTAGAACTAAGGTAAAAGAAAATCCTCCCATGCTCCTGGATAGGGTGGACTAACATCGTGAAAATGGCAAGACTGCCAAAGGCTATCTACAAATTCAATGCAGTACCCATCAATATCTCAACCTCATTCTTCAATGAAATAGAAGAAACAATCCAAAAATTCATATGGAACTATAAAAGACCCCAAATAGCAAAAATAATCCTTAGCAGAAAGAAGAGTAATGGAAGAGTAAGAATATGAGAATTCAAACTCTACTACAAGGCCATAGTAGTCAAAACAGTTTGGTACTGGCACAAGAACCATTGGAATAGAACTAAAGACTCAGAAATGAACCTGCAGACCTACAGCCACATAATCTTCGATAAGGGAGCCAAAAACTAGAATGGAAGAAAGACAACCCCTTCAGTAAATAGTGCTAGCAAAATTGATTAAACACTTGTAGAAAACTAAAGCTAGATCCTTATAGATCACTTGCACCAGAATCAACTCCAAATGGATCAAATAAAAAAAATATGGAAATAAAAGAAATATACTATTTATCTGACTTATATAACTGTAATTCCTCTGGATATTACCTTTACAATAATAAAGAACAAAAAAAACCTCAAAGTAAAAGCAGAAACCCTGAAAACATTACAGGAAAGAATAGGTGAATATATTCTTTTGTTCATGTGGGAAATAAAACATTGTGATTAGAATGGATAAAATGCAAGTTGGGGGCGTCAAATTATTTACAATTTTGGTGATGTTGATAATACCTGCAACCTTCATTTCCTTCAGTCCTATGAGAAGCCAAATCTATATTATTATCTTTTTTTTCCTTTTTTTTTAGGGACTTGAACTTGGGGCTTGAGCACTGTCTCTGAGATTTTTTGCTAAAGCTTAGCAGCCTACCACACTGAGCCACAGCACCACTTCCTGTTTTCTGGTGGTTAATTGGAGATGAGACTATCATGGACTTTCCTGTCCTGGCAGGTTTTGAACTGCCATCCTTAGATCTCAGCCTCTTGAGTAGCTAGGATTATATTTGTGAGCCACTAACAGCCAGCTTTTGATATCCATTTTCATCTCCCAGAGAAAACTGATAAAAAAAAAATCTTTCCAACTATGTGCTAGACATCTTTTAGAAATGCTTTCTTTTATTTTAGCAAGTGGAAATTTTAATAGTTTGAGCACCAGCAACAGTTACTATTTATGTAGACACCCATGTCTGGGATTTCCTTGGGTGTCTTTAAAGATAATTATTTGGCATATATATGAATACACACACACACACACACACACACACACACACACACACTCACACACACACAGACCCACACACACACACACACACACAAACACACACATGAGTTAGAAATGCATTTTCACCTTAAAGTGCCCATACCCTACTGTGTGAGGTTTCATTATCTGACTTACCATCAACAGAGCACAACTCATTCTACTTTAGAAAATATTCAGATGCAATATTGCTTTATTTATTTATTTATTTTTGACCTTATAGGATTGACAGTTATTTAGTTTCGGCTGTCTATTCTCAAACCTTTGTTAAAAATATTTACTAAAACATCTTAGTAGAGCCAACAAAGCACTTCTGAAGTTTGATTAGAAGATATTTAGCCCCCTAGATGTCTCCTCCTATTTTATAATTTTCCTCTTTCCTATGTTATGATACTGGGGCCAAACTCATGGCCTCATGCTAACTGTCACAGGAGATGGTTATTTTCCATTTCCTAGGATATATTTTATTGCCATAAAAAAGAAAAGGATACCATGCAGGGCAGTAAAATCCATAGTTTCCATGGTTCCCTATGTGTACTGAGATTGTGGTGGAGAATGTAGGAGTATGAAATGACACATGTTCATAGCAGGAAGCTGTTCAAATATGTATTATGGTTGTTTTAATCCTCTAAAAACTAAGTTGAAATAATAATTTTCTAGGTTTGACTTAATCTTCCTTTGAATCCATTTCCAAATGAATAGTGTCTAGTATGATTGTTTCCAAAGAAATAAATAAATTCTGAAATAAAAATTCAGCTTTTTCATTAAACCAAAAACAGGTCATAAATCATGACTTGAACTATAGATGTCCCTTTTGTTCAGTTACCTTTAATTCCTTACTAGCTAAATGGAAGCTAAATGGAAAAAAATATCTGGAGTCAGGATGGGGGCTTGAGGAAGTAGAAATAAATGGGATATTTAATTTTATTATCTAAAAGTTATTGGTAAGTGTTACTAGCTTTCCTTTGTTTCATAGTAGAACTCAGCATGAATTTGAGCAGACTAATTTATTGCAGTAGCAATTTTATGTTATTGTTCAGGGAGATATTTACTTGTGTACTTAAGCCATATTTGAAACAAAAAAAAAAGAGGAAAGACTATATGGGTATGTTGTAAAGCAAAATTTGTGATCCATTTTTTATTTGCAAATATATTTTTAATAACATCCCAAATATGGTTTCATTTTTTATTGTGGAAAAATACACGTTAACATTTTAAAATTAGGGTTTAATGGTAGCAATTATGCACATAGTGATGTGGAGCCATAAGTACCACCATCTCTACGACTTTTCATCTTTTAAATCAAACTCTACACACACATTAATAATAAATCTCCATTTCCCTCTTTGACCAGCCCTTTGGCAAACAACATTCTACTATCTGTCCCTATGATTTTTAGTTACTATTTTAACTATCTTATATAGATACAGCATTTGTCTTTTTGTAGCTGGCTCATTTTATTTAACATAATGTCTTCAAATTTCATTGATGTCATAGCATATGTCAGAATTTCCTTCAAGTAAATACTAAATTTTAATCCCATTAATCTATCAATGGATTCAGATTGTTTCTACATTTTAGTGATGTTATGAACACAGATACACAAATATCTCTTATGTGATTTTCTATCCACTTTATTTATTCAATTATTTATTAATTAATTCACTTAATTATTTATCTGAGGGCTGAACCCAACACCTTGAAGATGTTTAGCAAGTTATATCCCAAAACTTTTCTATTTTCCATTTTTTGGGGTATCTACCCAGAACAAAAAATTCAGGTCATATAACAACTCTAGGGTTTTTTTCATAACTATTTTACATTTTTCCAGATAGTACAAAAAACTTCTATTATCTCCACATCTTTACCAAAACTTATTATTTTTGTAGTAGTCATCATAGCAGCTATCAAGTAGCATTTTATTTTAGTCACAGTTATATTTTGCATTTCCTTAACAGTTACTGATGTTCATGGGTTTACTGGTACTTCAATTTCTTCTTTGGATACTATCTGATTAATTACTTTGCCTATTTTTACTCAGACTGTTATCTGTTGCAAAATTGTAGGAATTATCTATGTACTGTAATACATATGTATATGTGTAGTTATACAGTTTCTCTCACTATTTTTGGGTATATTTTATTTCCATTTCTTGCTTAACTTTTCTGATGTTGAACAGAAATGGAGTACAAATATCCTTGTCTTGTTTCTAAAACAGGAGACAAGCTTCAATTTTTCACCATAGAGTATGATTTTTTGTCATGTATTAACTACATTTTACATAACTACATTTTACTTTTTTCTGGTAGTTGTCTCCTTTTCCAAGTTTGGTAAATGTTTTCATTGTGGAAGTGTGTTTTGTATCAGTTTAGAAAACTGCATTTTTTTCCTTTAATTCCATTAATGTGGTAAATTATATATATATATATATATATATATATATATATATATATATATATTTTTTTTTTTTTTTTGGTTGGTCATGGGGTTGAACTCTGGGCCTGGGAGCTGTCCCTCAGCTTTTTAGCTCAAGCCTAACGCCCTACCACTTGAACCACAGCGCCACTTCTGGGTTTCTGAGTACCTAGGATTATATACGTGAAGTTCAGTGGCAAAATACTTTCTTAGCAAAAGTAATATCCTGGGTTTGATTTCCAGTATCAAAAAAGAAAAGTCCAGTTAAACATTTTTTTAAATTTTGTGTTATAAGTCAAGTGGCAGAGCACCAGTACTGAGCAAAAATGTTTGAGAATTAATGTCAGGTCTTTAAAGCTTTGATGTAAGTTTACCATTTTTTTCATCGTCTTTAAGGATTGTTCCCTTTATCAATAAGAATTGATTTCTTCTCTTTTGACTAGTTTTTCTTTGAAGTCCAGTTTCTCAAATATGAACAAAGGTATTGCTACTTATTTTCAACCTCCATTTGCTTTAACACATATTACTTCTTGTTGCTTTAAGCCTGTGTTTGTCAATTCCAGTGCAATGAGTTTATTGTAGATAACAAGTGGTAAGGTCTTAGCTGTTAGTCCAGTTATCTGGTTAGTATGTTTTTAATAGAAAATTGAGACCATTATTACTGAAAAATATCAGGTAGTTTCTGACATTTTATTGTATTTCTAGTGTTTTAGTCTTCCCTGTATATGGTTTTCTTATCCATTCATCTGTTGGGGATATTTTTAAGCATATTTTCACAATTTAGTATATTTCTCTTTTTGGTGTAAGATTCCTTTAAGTATGTTCTGACTTGCTAATGATAAATTCCTTTAGTTTTTGTTTGCAATGGAAGTATTTATTTGTCTTAAATTAAGTATAGCTTTGCTATCCTTACAATAAGATACTCTTTACAGTAGCCTAGGTTGCCAGGATTTTTTTTTCTTTCAAAGCTAGAGTGGATCATTCCATGACCTTCTTATTTTTATAGTTTCTGTTGAGAAGTCTTCTCTTAGTCTAATGGGTTTGCATTAAATAAGATTTAATGATACTGTCGGAAGATTTCTCTATTCCTTGTTACCTATAGGATTTTAACTATAATATATATTGGAGAGGCTCTTTTCTACTTTATTCATCTAACTCCTAAAATCATTCTGTGATTGAATGATCATTTGTTTCTTAAGAACTGGAAAATTTTCTATTACTTCATTGATTGCATTTTCTTTGCCTTTTCCTTTTAACTCTCTTCTGTGTCTATCATTCATTGTTTTTGTCTTTTCATGGTGTCTCAGGTTCCACTTGGACTTCTTAATTTTTTCTGTAACTTTATCTAAATGCTCTAACTCATTTACCTTTTCAATGAACCTTTATTATTGTCTTCTACTTGATCCAGTCTACTGAAAAGGCTTTCAAATGAGTATTATATTTAACTTATTAATGTTTTCATTATCAGAATTTCAATTTGATTTCTTTTTGCCAATGCTAGGACTTCAACTCAGGGCCTCATGCCCTCATTCGGGTTTTTTCTCTCTCACAACTGGCACCATACCACTTAAGCCACACCTGTAGTCTAGCATTTTTTTGCTGGGTAAGTAGATTTCGAGTCATATGGACTGTCCAGGTTGGCTTCAAACCACAACAAGTTATCAGCCTCCCGAGGGTACTAGAATTACAGGTATGAACCTTTGCTGCCTGTCTTCAATTTGATTTATTATAAGAATTTATTTTTAATTGAATATCTATTATTGTATTCCATATTTTATTTCTAATTACATTCTTCTGGAATTTATAAAAGCATGTATTCACCTCCTTAATTTTGTTCATTATTCTTACAGTAAAAAATGAATTTACTGAGCTAAATAGAAATGAATTTTAAAATTGAAGGCAGAAAATGATAGTAGACTCTAAAATAAAAGAAAATATGAACATGTGAACAAAGTAATTTGTACATTCAGTAACTTCATGTCCTAAAAATAAAATTGCACCTTGGGAATTCAGAGTCAAATTGAAAAAAAAAAGATATGAAGAAAGATTCATGGAAGTAATGGTAAGAAAGATATAAAACTACTTGATAATGCAATGCAACAGACAATAGAACAGTATATTTAAAGTGGTGAAAGAAGAAAAATAACCTAAACTTTTGTAAACTAACAACATATGAAATAAAAGATGTAAAGGAAATCAGATTTTTTTCAAATATCACCTAATAATAGCAAAATATGGATTTTTTTCAAGTTCACATTGAGCATTACCATTTTGTAAGGCTACCAAAATGCCTGAATACATTGTAAAAAAAAAAAAAAACTGAAATCATACAAAGTAATGTTTCTGACTACCATGGAATGAAATTAGAGATAAATAACAAAAAAAATTACAAAATTCACAAATATATGGAAATTAAATAAAAACATGAACCAAGATATCTAAGTGAGAGCAGCCATATTGAATATTAAATATACAGTAGTAAATATAATATAAACTTATTAATAAAGAGTAAATGTCTACAAAAACATTTATTCGCACAATATTTATGAACTCGATATTTATAAAATATTTTGTCATTTATTATTTAAATATTGTTTATGAAATATCTATTTTATACTAATAAAAGAATATAGAATTCACATAGTTATAATATTATAGTGTTCACATAGTTGTGGTATTATTATGCTAATAAAATTATAACAAAAGTAATAATAAATATTGAAAAGGACATATAACTCTTAAGATAACTTCCCAAGTGGAAAAATACAGGGTTAAGATGAAATAAGCTTTTGATTCTAGAGAGAAAAAAATGCCTTTTAAAATATCTGGGTGAGAATAAAGGGATCAAATTAAAGTGCTCTATAGCCAAACTGAGAATGTAAGTATAAAACCTAACAAAGGTGTTGAAATTGTGATAGAAACACAAATATCACAATGCTTCCCTTTTAGCTGGATAAAGAGCACAAAGACTAATCTGCTGGCTGTCAAAAAGAATCACTCTATTAATAAAAGATCCAATATGAGTGTGTATCATTGATTATGTAGTTCAATATTTTGACAGATCCCTCTCAATTAGACTGAGCATTCTGACTGAGGTGATTTATGATAGAGCTTGCCTCTGCATGTTTCTAAAGAGGCATCTGAAACAGAAAAGCTCAGAAAGGGTTTAATGACTGATTCTTCTTCACATTCATTACTGAAAGACAATGTGATTTCAAACAGGACCTCAGCTGATTGCATCTTAAATTCTGTTGTTGTTTAGCATGAGAAGCACTTTCCAGAAGATGTTTCTAATCTCTAATAAGGCTTGTTTTTACTGACAACTGCAAATCTGTAATTCTTTGTTGTGGAGAGCTGCTGTCCACATGATAGAATCTTTGTACACATCCATGACCCCTTGCAAACTAACTACAACTCCCTGCCCCAAGCTGTGGAAAGCAATCCTGTCAAATGTTGCTAAATGTCCCTTGCGGGACAAAATGTCCCCTACCTAAAAACCCTGTTGTGGACTGTGCTTTGCAATTACGAAACCAGAATTCTGGCCCCAGGCCCAAACTTCGAGGGCTTTCACATATCAGGTCTGATCACTTGGTGCTAGATGTTAAGTAGACACTTATGATAAAAAGCAGAAGAGGAAGGTTTATTACATAGCATGGAGAGGTTGAAACCTCTTTAGGGTACAGATATGAGAGTTAGGTACGCATAGTTATTAAACAATTCTAATCAAAATAGGACCTTTTGATAATTATGCAGAGGATCTGAAGAAGTTGATACCACTTTCATCACTTGACAGAGACAATTCTAGTAGGTATAAATGAGTCATAGCTGCCTGATAGATGTTCTGTCCTGAGTAGAAATTCGTCTGTCCTTTTCTTAGGGGAAGTTTCCTCCCATTTCTTCTGATGAAGATTTATTTAATCAGTAAGTATTGCCCTTCCTAGCTTCCAAGGTGATAATAAAGCAGCTGTGGAGAGAATAGCTTTGAACAAAGTGAGTTACAAAATAGAGACTTGGATGCCAAATGCTTCTCCTGCTTGTTTTTTGTTGTTGTTGTTTTCTTTTTATTTATTTATTTATTTTTTGGTCCGGTTATGGGGCCTGAACTCTGGGCCTGGGTGCTGTCCCTCAGCTCTTCAGCTCAAGGCTAGCGCTCTACCACTTGAGCCACAGCGCCACTCCCGGCTTTTTTTTCTTTTTGCTTATGTGGTGCTGAGGAATCGAACCCTGGGCCTCATGCATGCAAGGCAAGCACTCTACCATTGAGCCACTTTCCCAGCCCCTTCTCCTGTTTTTCATTAATTTGTGGGTCTAAGTAATGAGTCAGTGCTTTTCAGAAAAAGCAAGTTAAGTACTTCTTACAATTACATTAAGATTTTGATATGATAGATGGCATAAATTTTTATTACAAAATGGACCAGGTTATAATGCCTAGATAACTAGTTACCAAAAATGATAAGAAAAAGAAAATCAATGTCTGAAAATATACAAAAAATACTAATTAAAAAAATGAAAAATGAAAGTTGAATTTAATTTAAAACAAGTATTTGACAAAAATGTAAAGTTTCTAAAAAGATAATTAAGAACCAACTCTAATATCTAATCAGTTCATTGAAAAATCCTAATTTCAAGTGTTATTCCTTCTTGGATAAACATATTTCAACCTTGAGAATATAACTAAATATTAGTTGCAGTTTTCATGTGAACATTGAAAAACTATGAAAAAATTGTTGATATTTTAAGACTGGATTCAATATTAATCTGGCAATGTTTGCAAAAATCTAGTTAGTATATTTTGGTTGATAGTTGAAATGTTTTGAAGTATTGAAGGAAATTGATTAAGCTAAATTTGTCACCAGAGTTTAAATATTTAAAGGGATTTAACTTTCTGTCATTGATAAATATTTCAAAAATGGCTTTTAAATATTTACTTTACTAGGTTATGTGCATTAAACCTGTTCCAACAGCCCGGCACCAATGGCTCACGCCTGTAATCCCCTAGCTACTCAGGAAGTTGAGATCTGAGGTTCAAAGCCAGGCCGGGCAGGAAAATACGCGAGACTCTAATCTAATAAGCCATCAGAAAAAACGGAAGTGGTACTTTGGCTCAAGTGGTAGAGCGCTAGCCTTGAGTTGAAGAGCTTAGGGACAGTGCCCAAGCCCAGAGTTCAAGCCCCAAAACTGACCAAAAACAAACAAACAAACAAAAAACCCAAAATGTGATCCCAGAATTTATCTCTTTTCACATGAAAGCCCTCAAACAATATGGAAGTTACCCATATTTTAGAATGGATATGAGTTCCAAAATTATTATTTTTATTTTGCTAAGAAACTTATTTTACCATTCAATCCACACTTTCTTACATATATTAATGTAAGTATATACATATTTCTATAAACAGGATTTCATATGGGTATGAAATATATGTGAAATAGATTTATGCCCTCTATCTTCCTATTGATTATTGTGAAAATCCAGAGTTTTTATTTAAATAACCACTTATTCTGCCCCTCTGGAGCTGGCTCTATTGTGACTAGGATGGCTCTAGGGTTTACACAGAATTTTAGAGATGAAACTCAGTCACTGAACTTAGTTTATTTCTTCCAAGTTACTATTAAAAGCAATACAAACATTTAGATGGGATCAAATTATTTTCCTCCTGAATCATTTATAAGAGGAAGTACGGAGACATACTAGGGTAAAATGTTGCTAAATTTGAAGTAAGCTGCCAAAGATATTTGCTATAAATATAGCTATTCACTATTAAAGGTAGTGTGATAGGATGACAAGTGTCTATTTTGTCAGCACCAATCCCTGTAGCTTGAGAATAAGCAGATGTTTCTGCTGTCAATTGCAAAAATATATGGAATCTTATCTTCCTAGTCCAAACTCAAAAAAAAAATCTTAAGCATGATGACTATTGAAGATCTTCACAAATCATTATTAGCCTTCAGCATTATAGAAAGCATTTGAATTACTAATTAAAAGAGTCTGAAAAGATAAACGAAACACCACTAAAATAAGTGGATAATTCTAAGATCGTCTTTGCTTACCAAAGAAAACTGAGTTCATAAAACAGTACAATGATTTTTAAAAGTCTGAAATGTGCTTTCATGGCATATTACATGTATTACTGATATGAATAAATATCCATAAAGACTAAAATGTAGAATAAGATGACATTTTTTTAAAAATGACATGATCAGGACAATAATATATTTTCCAAAGAAATTGTCCTCTGGAAATCCATGGAAAGGTCCCAATTTTTAAACATTATTCTCTTTATTTTCATAGCTAGTTCTTCAACATGAAACACAAAGACTATAAACATGTAGTAATCTGAGTCTGAAAGTTTTTGAGCATAAAAAGAAGTAATAAGGACAATCTTTCAAATGGCACCAAACTTCTTGATAAAATGTTTCAAGGCTATATTATTCTTATGGAATCAATATTTCATCCAAAAATATTCTTACTCATTTAAGGACTGATTATAGTTTAGTTGCTATATAGTAGGTGCTTTATTATTCCCTACTTTATGGCATTACTTCATTGAATTTTACTTTGTAAAGATGTTTCATTTTAAAAACCTGCATATTAATAAATATTTAGTGTAGGGAATGAGCTGAAGAGTAACAAGTTCCCCAAGTATGTTTTTTGACTAATATGATAAAAATTGATTTCAGGATAAAACTAAAAACCAGCAGGGTGCCAGTGATTCATGCCTATAATCCTAGGTACTTGAAACAAATTAACAAACAAGCAAAAACGAAAAGTAATTCGAAGTTTTTGAAACACAAAAAATGGAATGATCGAATTATATTGCTTTACAGTTGTCAAAACTCAATGTTTGACTTTGTTTTTAACATAAGTAAATGTTTACCTTGTCACTACATATAGATTTATAAGATCCTTTTGTTGACTTAATTTGATATTAGAAAATATATTAAAAATTGCATTCCATAAATTTCCAATTGCTCAGTTCTTACCAGGTAGCCTAGGGAACTGTTAACATTGTTTCTTAAGACATCTCTTCCAGAGACTGCTATACACATTTAAGCAAACAAATATCAACTGTAACCTTACTTCTGTTACACAAAATAATACACTTCCTTGATAAAACTTATTTTCATTACTCAATATAATACTATGGATGTCTGTTCATATCAGTTTACAGTCTTTTTAATTTTTATGGCTGCATAGGACTCAATTTTGTGAGTGCATCATATTTTTTTCTAATCATAGATATTTGGTATCCAACTACTGATATCATTCTAACCAAATATAGATATTGGACAACTGGTTAGTTGTACCTCTATTGAATTGTTTTTTTAAAAAATTCTACTCTATTTTTATATTTATTGTACTTTAATGTGAGGAACAAATATGTTCTATAAATACTTCTATTAAGTTAAAGACATTTATTCTATTTTAGGAAAAATTTTTGGTTACTTCCCTTGAATCTAATTTTTTTTAAGTAACCACATAGTAAACATTTGTAAAATAAAAGACTGGGACTCAGCCCACCTAAAGTGTGACTAAAAGAATGGGATTTTAAAAGGCAGGAAATAGGACTGTTCTAAAAGAGGCAAAATTGAGAAGTGAAGGCTGAAATATATCTATAGTTATGCTATAAAAATAAGCAGAAGTGATCTTAGGGTTGCTGCTTCCATATGGATATAATCTTTTGAAAATGTGTTTTAGGGTTCATAGAAGTAGACATTTTACGATTATAAGTTTCATATATGGTCAAAGAAAGAGGAAGGACATTGAGAGGACAATCTGGTAGATATAAATATGTGGTGGTTGTACACACATGTACTCGTGCCTTTGCCTTTCTTTGTTATGAACCAGATTTCTTTTGGGGAAGCTTCATTTATATTAATTTCTCAGTACATTTACCTAATGGGTGGCTGTCATGCTCTCTCAGCAGCAATAAATTCACTCTTCATTCTGGAAGCAGTGTTTCTTCTAACCAAAAATCTGCATTTTGTTACCCAAAACCAAGCAACCAATACTTAGGAGTTGAGACTTTGGCTCAGATGTACAGTAACATGTTCGTGTTTTTCTACCTACTCTGCATGGGGATTTAGGATTGCAGCTGGCCCATTGCCACCACAAGGGAAGTGAGTCCGTCTTCCATCTTCCTGTGGATTAAGCTGGTTCACAAAGCAGTAAGCTCCAAAGACATCACAGTGAGTTCATATCACAGCTCTGTTCACACCAGGCTCACACATGGGAATTTTTAGATATATTATCTAAAGAAAAAAACCTTTTTCATCTTTCAAGTGTTTTAGTTTGGGTTGTGTTTTCTATTTCTGTCTGTTGGAAGTATTATTGAAGCTATTTTAAAAGACTGTGAGGAAGATGACTAGTAAGAAAAGGGGCAAGTAGGTAGACTTGGTCTACTATGTGCATTTAGAAATTCCCTTCAATTTCGCAGTATATTTTATTTTGGAATAGGGATGAGTAAATAAAATTCTAACTGCATACAATGTTTCTGTATCTCTACATTTCTAAGTTCTGTACTTGATTTTTGCTCAGAATTCATGTTTCTATGCCTTCAAATATTTTTGTAACTTCCCATGTAGGTTTGTATTGTAACAGATACACCTATCATCTCTCAGTTTGTGTCCCCTCAGTCTATTACTTTTCTTTATGTTGCATCACTTTCCAGACTCAAAAGGTAATTTGAAAGCATGCAGTACTTAAATTCACTCTATAGTCATTAACCAAGTCAAACTAGAAAAACATTAAAAACATAGTAAAATGTATTCCCTGTTTCTAGGTTCAGTGAGTTTTAAAAATGTGAATCATAAAGACAGCCATATAATAATGTAGCTGACATATTATTCTACAGAAAGAATATTGATTATTTGAACCATGCATTCAGCACCATTTTCAAAGTCCCCTAGACTGAGGATATCATATCAAAAAAAATTCAACATGCCAGAGCCACTATGGAAAAAACAGAGAATTTGAGACTGGAAACCATTACTATAGTTTTTTGAGAGTTACAGAAGAAAACTTCTTGTAGTGAGCTCTTCCCTGAGACTCTTTTGAAAAAATAACAATTCCTACCATGCCTTTTCCCAAGAAACAAACAGAAATAAGCTTTGAAGAATGCAGGATAAACAGTTTGGCAGTGTTCTACTATATCTATTACTAAGTAGTGATATTTTACATTTGCAGCAAAGGTGTAAGAAAAGGATTATACTTTGTTTTGTTCTTGTGGTTGTGTACAGAGTAATAATGATAATAATAAGCCATGATGATAAATAAGTACACTGGGTGATAACTATCTAGTAGGAAAAATAGTAAGACAAACCTATTATAGTTTGTATACTTCCTGTATCTGCTTCTTCATCTGTGCGATTAGTGATTAAATGTGTTCCTTTTCACATTAGAAATGTTCATGAAAGACAAGTTGTATGATCACTCTACTGGGGAAATTAACTAGGGGAAGGATAAATAATAAGCTAACTAGAGGAAAGGTGAATATATCCAAACAGATAAATAATTGTCTCCATGTTATAAAAGCATATGCAAACAGGATGTGAAAATTAGGAAGTTTACTGAAAATTGAAAACCTCCATCCTTCTAAATTTCCTTTCAGGATACTATTTCTCATTGCTTGTTATATCCTATATGTATATATGCTAAACTACAACATTTTAAGTTAAAACAATCAGCTAATTATGGACTAAGCAATCTCTGTAATCAGATTTGTGAAAAGGGCAATAGAAAAGGAGGAGGAAGGGAAGCTGAATAATATCAGCATATTGATCTACTAACTGTTTTTAACTTTACTAAGCAAATTTTAATTGCACTGCAGAATGATGTATACCACAAGATCATCTAAATTGATACAACATCCTCTAGGAAAAAGTGTTTATTTAAACATTTATGCTCACATCTGAAGTATCTAGTAATTTTACCCTACTTTACTAAATTTTTACCCTGCAATTTTAAGCCAAAGACCCGGCAGCTGGAGCATGCAATTTAGTCTCTGGAGTTCTATGCTGCCCTTAGCCAAATGAGTATTCTGAAGACCTCCATGCTCACTTCTGCAGGTCACTTGTAAAATGAGGGTGAATGTTGTGAAAAGTGTCTCCAGTGGAAATCCTCCTACAAGTTTTAGGTCTTTCTGTATAAATAGGAACATCCACTTACACAAATTGAAATTTTATGAGTAACAAGTTTTGCTTCAGGCCATGAATTTTGTATTATACAACTTTGAATCTTATGCTGGAGGGCTTTTTTTTTACATTGTGTTATTTGTCAAATGTGTTTCTTTTGTTAATATACATTATGGAGTATACTGGTCTAAATAGAGCTATGGCAATATCTTTTACATTTTACATCCTCTCAGTTGCTTGTATATATACACAGAAGTTGGAGAGAGAATTATGAAGTGGCAGGACTCCCTGGATGCTGAATGACTGTGAAATACTAGGCTGTATGAAGGTTGCTAGGAAGCTTTGACTGCTCTGTCACTATAAATCAGCAACTGGTTACAGTCAACTGGATAAAAAAGCTTATTTGGGACAACTGGGGGGGGGGGCATAGAGCTCTTTATATTTTGGCTGAAGATCACTATCCTAGCCATATTTTTATGTGATTAAAATGCACGTATTTATGCTACCATCCTATCTTATCCTGGAGTCTTCTATTTCTACATGGCCAACAAATTGACACACAGAATTACAGGACAGATGATGATTTCATAAAGGCAGAAAAATGCATCCCACAGTTTCTTCATTTCTTTCAGATCTGTCGTACGGGCTGATTTTCTCAGAATCTATGACCCAGAAATATTTTTTCTCGTATCTCTCACCCAAGAAAAGGTGTCTGTAGTTGAGTCAAATTTATGCTATTTAAGCCTGGGCACTGCTACCAATGTGAAGTTGATGAATCAGCTGAGTGTCTCTCTGCTAGTCTCTAATCTTAGCAAGGGTGAGGATGACATTTCCTGCACACGCTGCCTCAGCAACTCATTCTCAGGGGGAAAAAAGGGAGATGTTGTAAGTAACATGATTTTGAAAAATATATAGTACTACAAATGTAAGATACCATGATGCAGTTTTTTTTATTATTTGCTTTAGTTATTATCTTCCAGCTGCAGGCTTGGTCAAAAGAATTTCTTGAAGTGATCAGAGGAGTCTTTGAAAATAGGGCTATGGGCAGGTGGAATGTGCCAAGTGTGAGTGAAAAACTAAATTTTGAAGCTTATTCAATGTTAATAAATTTAAATTTAAATGAGCACTTAGAGCTACAGGCAACCATATCAGAGAGAACAGCTATAAGGCTGTAAGGCATTCACTAATTTTATTATTACCAACAAAAACTGCTTAAACACTTCTCGATAAACAACTGTTCACCTAATATGGTAGTTCAGTCTCAAAGAGATAGAAATTATGGACATTTTGTTGTCTAGGCTTCTCTGGAGTATCTTATTGTTAAGACATTTCAGATTGGGCTGGGAAGGTGGCTCAATGATAGAGTGCTTGCCTTGCATGCATGAGGCCCTGGATTCGATTCTTTAGCACCACTTAAGCAGAAAAAGCCAGAAGTGGTGCTGTAGCTCAAGTGGTAGAGCGCTAGCTTTGAGCTGAAGAGCTGAGGGACAGCGCCCAGGCCCAGAGTTCAGACTCCATGACTGACAAAACAAACAAACAAAAAACCCAGAAACTTCTTTCAGATAAAGAGCGTAATTTATTAATAACTATATTGCTAAGGAACACATTGTATCCCTACAGTGTTACAGAATTGTTAAAAAGAACTCTTGTTTTATACTGTAAAAATACATATACATACATTCATGAAATTTATTTCTTTGTTTACTGTATCATATTTGAATGTGTGCTAGTTCATTAGAGAGTTAGGTAACTCAAGGAGGAGTTCTTGATTATGATACATTTGTACATGATGTTGGCTCATTTATTCTTTTCCTCAAACACATTTGATGATTTCCTGTCAGCTATAGAACAGAATCCTGAGTCTTCAGCAGAGCCTCCAAATGTGCCTCTTTGTAATCATACCCAATTCTCCACTTTTCCTGCCTTTTTACATGTTTAACAGATCATTAGTGGTATTACAGACAAGATACCTTTGCTAGATTCTAAGAATATGACAATGAACAAAATAATGTCTTCTCTGTGCACTAGTTACATTCTAGTAGGACATGCTAAAAATAGTCTCATAATTTCATACACTATATTAAATTGGGATTAGATGCTATAAAAACAAAAATTTTGTTTAAAAAACTCTGGGACACTGGTCCAAAAGTCTTTTCCTTTACAAGTGACAGTTGACTAGCAGTTGACTAAAGATTAGTATATTTATCCTAATGAATAATAGCTCTGCCTTTACCTTCTCTGCCACTTGGTGAGCCTCTATTTCCCCATCAAATTTTCATATTATGTGTTCTGGAAAATAATCACTAAAACTGTTTCATTAAATCTGTGTGTGTCCCAGTATCACAGTCTGACATGTAATTATTTGTATTTCTGTTATTCTACTCTCTCATTCTTAAATACCTCTGGAGAAAGTATTTTTGTATTTATATTCTCTAGCATTCTTTTTTCGTGCAGGGCTCTCAATAAATATGAGGGCTGTAGGAAGAAATAATATAAACTCTCTTTCCCCTAAGAGTCAACATTTTTATAACTAATTCTACCTGGTTCTGGCTATCATAGAGGCCTCCCAAGATAAAATAGAATAACAAATAATAGCTTCAGGGGAAGAACACTGAAAGAAAAATATGAAGCAAGTAGGTAAATAAATAGTTTTTATCGTATGATAAAACTTAGTCTGTGATGATTTATAGAAGACCTACTAGGATAAAGAGTGGTAAAGACAGCCCTAATTTAATAAGATGTAATAAAAAGCAAAGATAAGAATTAAACCGGTCTCACTGGGTATAAATCTGCAGTCAATATTGTGCCTATTGAAATATCCTTTCACTGTTACTAATGAAATTTACAGTGTGGGCAATCATAGACTAGAGCCTATTTTCCCTTCCATAAAGATCACAGACAGATGAATGTGAGCGGGAACTTCTAGTGTATTCCATATAGCTTCTTAAAGCATTTACACCAAAACATAAATTTGGAAGCACTGACTGAAATAAAATTAATGAGTTTTCCTTACAATGGGCATATTCAGAATCTCTGGTGGGCAATGAACAACATGGGTCACTGGAGCATCTTATTATATTTCTTTCTTAAATCTGGAAGGCTGTGCATCAGTCATGCATGCAATGACAATTTATGATACTAGATATAAAAGTAAAACAGGGTAGTATGCAATAGAATAACCTACTTTAGATTTGGTGGCCTACAAATACTTCTTTATGATATGAAAGATAGAGTAAAGTCATGTAGAGTATTAGGAAACAGGAAGTAGTATGCACAGATTCCCTGATGGTAAAAATCTGGGTTCACTTGCTTAAGGAACAAGAGAGAAGTTCAGAAAAGTGGAGATAGAGACACAGAGCAATGCACCACTTCCTTCACAGAGGAAATGTTGGTAAGAAAGAAAAAAAAGTTCACTGAATTAAACAGTGTGCATAACAACTTGATTAATTTTTTTTACCCATCTTAAGTAGATTATGTCATGGTAGATCTATAAAAACAGTTCACAGTGTGGTACTTTGAGAGATTTTAGGAGCTTAAATTCAATTCTGAAGGCAATAAAAAGCTACTGAGTACATTTAAGCAGAAAAGTAATATTTATTAGGCCAAATTTCACCATGAATGTGATAAGAACCAAGGATTGATGCTTCTGCCCAAAATCTTTTTTACTTTTACAATCTAAAATCTGCTGTTGCCTGTTTTGTTGGCAGGTCTGGAATAAAATTTCCATTTTAATGTTTTCGTGAAAATAGTGGTGCTCAAAAATCATCACCTTAATACTCCCATTTCTCCTAATCCTCTTTCCATTTTTGTCTATACTATTATTTTTCTGTCTAAAAATAGATTTGCATAGTGTAAGTATTCCAAGTATGAGTTCTATTGTTGCTTTTTTTTCTTTTTTTTTTTTAGTTTTGCAAACTTTGTTTATCACTGTTTCTTATAAGTTCTAGTTTCTTTGCTAAGGAAGAACAACATATTTACAACTGCATGTGGCTCCACCTTGTGACTCAGAAAGTAATTGCTTTATGTGAGTAGAGGACCAGTACATTGCAATTTGATGTTTTTCATAGTTAACACAGAAATTTGGAGGTATTCATTTTAAGAGTATTCTTCAGAATGTCTATCCTGTTTCTATTAAAAGTATGTTAGGTCTTTCCATTTCCTAACAAATGGGAATGTCATTCTTTCTGATGGAGGCATAGAATTCCATTGTGTATATATACAACATTTTCTTGATCCAATCATCTACTGAGGGGCATCTGGGTTAGTTCCATATCTTAGCTATGGTAAATAAGGTTGCAATAAACATAGTTGTGCTGGTAGCTTTAGTGTGGTCTTGTTTGTAAACATTTGGGTAAATGCCCTAAAGTGGGATTGCTGGATCATAGGGGAGCTCTATGTGGAGTCTTTTGAGGAACCTCCATACTACTTTCCAAAGTGGTTGAACAATTTACAGTCCCACCAACAATGCAGTAGGGTCCACATCCCCTCCAGCATATGTTGTTATTAGAGTTCTTGATACAGCCATTCTAACTGGGGTGAGGTAGTATCTCAATGTTGTTTTGATTTGCATTTCTTTTATGACTTGGGAGGTTGAGCATTTCTTCATGTGTCTATTGGCCATCCTTCTTTCCTCTTCCGAGAAGTTTCTCTGTAAGTCTTTAGCCCACTTATTTATTGGGCAGTGATTTCTTTGAGGATTTGTTGTTGGGGGATTTAATTTTTTGAGTTCAAGTATATTTTAGATAGGAGACCCTTGTCCGTTGTATGGCTAGTGAAGATCTCTCAATCCGTGGGGAAATGGAAAGTCTTGGGAAAAATTATGTTAAGTGAAGTGAGCCAGGCCTAAAAAAACATAGGTCCCATGGTTTTCCTTATTTGCAATAACTAGTATATGTCTGAGACAAGCAGAAAAAGGTCAGATAAGTTGATGTTAGGTAAAATGAACCCCAAGGTAAGTATTCAAATTTTTTTTTCTTGCAATTGTTTGTAACATATTTATAACCCATGCTTTCATCGTATTTGATGTTGGTATAATTTGTATAAACAAACCGTTTAAATAGGGATACAGGTAAACCCATTGCAACAATGAGATGTACAAATCTTTATGTTGAAAAACGAACTTTACAACTTTGACCGGGCAGGGGAGGGGGTGTGGGGGGGAGGTGGGAAGGAGGTGGGAAGGGGAAACAAAGGAGGAGGCAACAATGCTTGATAAGAAATGTACTCATTGCCTTGCCCATGTAATTGCAACCCTTCTGTATGGTATTTTCACATAAATTTTTTTTAAAAAAATGTATGTTGGGTCAATGCCACGTCAGGATAAATGATGCACCTAAGGGTTTAGAGTTCCTCACTATTGAATTGTTACTCCATTCTGATGACATCACAATGTTAATATTTCCTCAAAAGCTCCCACTTAAGAATCTACTCTTTTCATTTGCAATACACAGTCCGTAGTTGGCACAGAGATATTTTCAAATGCACACAGGCATTGTTTTGTGGCTTAGGGAAAGTTCCTGACTTTAACCTTAGAACACAAATGATTATTTAATAGTCCTCATGACTCTTCCTCTACTTGAAAAAAAGACTAAGAAAGTTTTTGCATTCTATATAAATAATCCTTTGTAAATGGGTAAGAAAACATTTCTGTTACTCTTGAATGTATGCATGATATGACACACAAATTTCTAGATTTTTACCATCTTTTTTATTTTATTGTAAAGACGCTGTACAGAGAGAAGGGTTACAATTACATGAGTAAGGTAATAAGTAGCTTTCTTGTCAAACATTGTTACCAAATCCTTTGTTGTTCTCCCACAATCCCTTCCCTCCCCTACCTCTACCCCCCACCTCGACGTTGTAAATTTCATTTCTGACATAGTGTCTTGTGAGTATGGTTGTTGCAATGGGTCATCCTTTGTCCTACTTTCAGCATTTTGTTATTCCCCTTCCCTTCCTCCATCAGATAAATGAATATACAAGATGGAGTGTACCAGAATCAAAGACAATGATTGCCAGGGACAAACCAAGGAAAAAGAAAAATGAAATAAAATAAAAAGAAAGAACTAGATAAATTTTATGCTTCTATCAGAATGACATTGCCCATTTCATAAAAATTAAGTGAAGTAAGCCAGACCCAAAGAAACATAGACTTATGGTTTGCCATCTTATTCACTGTGTTCTGAAGTGCTGCTCTAAGAATCCAGCTTGTTCTGACCTCCTGCAAAGAATTGGATGAAATAATTTAGTATGTCTAATTTAGAAAGTCTTATTGAGACTGAAATATACAAAATGTTGATCATAGAAGCAGAAAACTATTGTAGAAGAGCTCCATTTTTTCCTCTTCTGGGGAAGCAAAATATATCTTTGATTAAATAAAGGAAATTTATACTATCAGCATGAACTATGAAGTTTTATAATTTTATAGACATATTTTCTACTAAGAAACATTTGAATCTTCTGAATGTTTCAAATAAATAATCAGAAGAAATAACATTAAGAAAACATTCAATGAATAATATCAAGAACAAAAAAAAGCAACAAAAAAACCTTAAGATGGGGCTGGGAAGGTGGCTCAGTGGTAGGGTGCTTGCCTTGCATGCATGAGGCCCTGGGTTTGATTCCTCAACACCATATAAGCAGAAAAAGCTGGAAGTGGTGCCATGCCTCAAGTGGTAGGACACTAGCCTTGAGCTGAAGAGCGGAGCCTGGGACAGAGCCCAGGCCCAGAGTTCAGGCCTCATGACCAACAGAACAAACAAAACCCCAAAAACCAAAAAAAAAAAACAAAAAACAAAACTAAGACAACAGTGTAACTCTATGGTAATCATTTTTGGAAGTCCCTAGACTCTAATTACTTCTAGACTTAGATTAAATAATATCCATATTAGAAAGTTCCTTAATTTTTACTCTTACTCTATTTTTGAAATGGAATTTTCCTTACTAATCTTTGTGGACTCTGCTGCAAGGACTGAACAAAAGAGCTCATTTTTCTAAAGAACTGCTTACTTACAAAGTTTTTTGATAATTCAGACATCTGGAGAGCTGTGTTTAATCTGTACTCAGTGTGACTCTACATGCATGCAAATTTGCCTTAAAAATCAAACGTAAAACATGAATGCCCAATGTCATCTTAAAAATAATTAATATTTCAATGAATCATCTAATTTAGACAAGCAAGGATGAATTTTGCTCTTAAACTCCAGAATTACTTCAAGGTAGGTACAGTCCCTGGGGGAGAAGAAACATTAAAATGTTGTCCAGATTTTAGCCAAGTCACAAATATAACACCATAGCTGAGCGTTGATTAAAAGAGAATAGAAATACCAAGCTTATAAACACTTGTAAACACAATGGAATTCTATGCTTCCATAAGAAAAAAAGACACTGCCCCATTTGTAAGGAAATGGAAAGACTTGGAAAAAATCAAGTGAAGTAAGCTGGACCCAAAGAAACATAGGCTTCCTGGTTTCCCTGATTTTAATAATTAGTATATGCCTAGGACAGTTCTAGCAGAGGATCACAATAACTCACAATATGACCATATAACGTAAAGCTAATTGAAATGAACTCAAAGATATCCAAACAAGAGGTTTCTTTTTTCCATGTACTATGTTCAGTTCTTTCTCCCCCCGCCCCACTTTGCTTTATCCCTGTTGTCTCTGTTTTTTTTTTTTTTTTTATTTTGATACCCTGTGTCTTGTATATACATTTATCTGATTTGGGCAGGGGAAGGGGAATCACAAAATGGTGCAACAGAGGACAAAGAGTGAAACAATGCACCAGCAATACTCACCAGACTCTGTGTTGGAAATTAATTTTACAAGTTGGAGGGGAGAAGAGTAGGGGGAGGGAAAAAAGGAGGGGTAACACTGTTTGACAGAAATGTACTGAATATCTAACTGTAATCCCTCTACACAACATCTTTACAATAAAATTAAATTAATTTTTTAAAAATGCCAGTCTTCACCTAATCTAATCTGAAAGTTGTATACACTAGACATGGGTTGAATAGGAAGGAAGTAGGTGTAGCTTTTTCACAGACAAAACACAAAAAGCATATATGATTTGGTTGTTTGTTAAGAAAATACAGCTGCTTTGGAAAACTGAGTTGGTGGGACTACCTGTGAAACATGCATTTTCATTAATTATTCCCAGCAGGTATTGGCAGAGGTTTTTTTGGTTTTGTGCTGAGTAGAGGATATACTATATTGAATGAACATTCATAGTTCTTGAAATAATTATGTGGGCCATTTTCTTATTGTGAATTCACTTGACCTGAATTTAAATCTCTTGCAAAAAATAACAAAGTACAGATGCAATTAATACATACAAAAATAATGTGCTTTGAACTTAAATAGGATCTCACACCCCGAGGATAATAAAGGAAGAAAAATGTCCTCATGAATCTGACATGCTTGACCTATTAAAGAAATATGATTCATTTTAAAGTGGTTTAGAATTTATACAATTCCTTACTGAGGCAAATTACTTGAGATCACACACACACACACACACACACACACACACACACACACACACAAATAAATATGTATGTATCAGATCATTATTTAGGAACACTAAGAACAAAGTATCAAGACCAATCTGTATATAGTAGTAAGAAGAAAAATAGGTATGAAAAAGCATAAGATGTCATGCTTACAATCAGAGCAAAATGACCTGAATGGCATTTGGAATGTGACATAAAAAAAAGCAAAAGTAAGAATTTCTTTCTTTCTTTTTTTTAATTTTAAATATACATTTATTTCTCAAACTCAAAGCTTTATTTAACCAAGTGCTAACACATTTCCTTTGATAAGAGCCTCATCTGCAGTAAGGTACTAAGGAGGAAATCCACAAAACCTGCTGCTACTGAGAAATACTTTTAAGGCAAATCAAGACCAAAAGAGCATCCTATTTGGTCTAGAGGTATTGGACTTTGCATCCATTATTAATTTGGATCTATAGAGGTGCTTTGGGAAAATTAACTTATCCTCCTTAAAAATAAGCCACTGAAATGGAAAATAATAATGATGATGATAATGACCCCAGATGTATGCTATCCAACGACTTCCTTACCTTTCCTTCCTTCCTTGCCTTTCTTATGCAAATACACACAGGACTATTTGCACCAGCTCTGAAAAGCCCAGGCAAATCTCCCTCTTTTTTTGGTTTAAGTTTTTGGAGGATAGCATTCACATAGCATCCACCTCAGGAACAGTGCTGAGGAGGGCAGATCGCATGGGAACAACTGCCCCCCACCCCGTAGGTAGGCCCTGGAGACCGGGCCATGTGCCACGTTGGGAGGCATCTTGCTGCCGTTTCCTCTATGGCTGCTAATTTGTGGATGTTGAGCTAATAATTATTTTTTTAATTCAGAAATGAAAAGTTTACAAAAATGAAAATGTAAAAATTAAGTAAAATAAAAGAACATTAAAATGAAAAAACAATAAATAATGCCTCCAGAGAAAGATAAAAGATTTCAGGACTGTTACTTGATAGGAGTAAAAATAAATCTGGTGTTGTATTACATAGTAGGATGAATAACAATAGATAACAATTCATTCCACATTTCTAATAGCAAGAAGAAAATACATTGTCGGTTTCCTGTATAAAGAGATGTTAGGTCATATGTATATAGCAATGGAGCTATTCTGCTCATCTGCTAAGATTATCCTAGATGTATACTAATTATTGCAAATAAGGCAAATCATGGGACCTATGTTTCTTGGGGTCTGGCTTCCTTCACTTAATAAGTTTTTTTCCAAGTCTTTCCATTTCCTTACAAATGGGGCAATGCCATTCTTTCTGATGGAAGCATAGAATTCCATTATATATAGACATATACATGTATATATATATATGTATATGTATACTGTATACACAGATACATATATATACGTATATATATATATATATATATATATATATATAGAGAGAGAGAGAGAGAGAGAGAGAGAGAGATACCACATTTTCTTGATCCATTTACTGAGGGGCATCTGGGTTGGTTGCATATCTTAGCTATGGTGAATAATGCTGTGATAAACATAGTTGTGCTGGTAGCTTTAGCATGGCCTTGTTTGTGATCATTTGGGTAAATTCTCAGAAGTAGTATTGCTGGGTCATAGGGCAGCTCTATGGGTAGTCTTTTGAGGAACCTCCATACTGCTTTCCAGATTGGTTGAACAAGTTTACACTAGCACCAACAGTGTATGATTGTTCCCTTTGGGCCACATCCCCAATGATGACAGCATCTTTCATTATAATTTTTATTATAGCCATTCTAACTGGGGTGATTTGGAATCTCAATGTTGTTTTGATTTGCATTTATTTTATGGCCAGAGACGTTAAGCATTTCTTCCTGTGTCTATTGGCCATTCTTATTTCCTCTTCAGAGAAGTTCCTCTTTAATTCATAGTAAGCAAAATGAACTCTAAGACACAAGAACTTTTACTTTGTTGTTATTATTTTTAATGTTCTGTGTGATTTTTTGTTTCTTTTGCATGTTCTTCCACCTATCATATATCCCCTATAATCACTGCATTTGTTTTTGGTACCCTGATATTTTACAAACAGTTATTTGAATTAGGGAAGGGAAGGGGTACAACAGAATGGTGAGACAATGAACCAATGCCACAGTGATATACACAAGATAATATGTTGGAAATGATCTGTACAACTTGGGAGTGGGGAGGTTGAGGGGAGGGAAAATAGAAGAAAATGAGGGAAAGGGTAATACTAAAGGAAAGAAAATATGGAAAAAATGACTTTCTATCAACACTGACTCACTTAAAAAACCTCCAATACAGTTTTAATAAAAATAAAGCATGCAATCAATAAATAACTAAAATTACAATTCCATATGGTAATCATAATATTAAATAATTGTTCACATATAGGGAAAGATGGTAAAGTAATCTTGAGAATCAGTGAAGGAGAGAATCCAGCATATGTCTTAGCCCTATATTTGAGATTTAAAAAGTTTTCATGCCAATATATTGCAATGAAATGATAAAAAAGTATCACAATTTTATTATAGTGGATGTATATATTGAGCAGCAACCTATAATAACTTCACCTTTATTCAAAGACAGACAGCTAAAGATAATGTTCCTGAAAAAAAATAGAACCACTAACTGTGGCCTTGCCAAGGAGAAATCTAAGCTAGTTAAGTACATGGAACCAGTTACCAATTAAGAGGAAACATAAAGGATACATTAACATGATAAACTATGTGGCGTTTCTAATCTGTGAAACCTAGTCTGAGGAATTCTAAGATCAGTTGGCTCAGTTTCTTTTCAGGTAAAGTGCAAGTAAATGAAAGGAATCGAGAAGAAAACTGAAGATCAAAATAGAAGAAAGAAACCTTAAGATATCAGTATATATAATTCAGCAATACTGATAGCTATATCTGTATAGACACATTGCAGTGAAACAAAATAAAAAATAATTACAATTGAACCAAAACTTTGTGTGTGGTGGAGGCAACAGAGTTTACTGTGGGGAGGTAAATAATTGTTACAATGACAGGCTTCCTAGCAACTTTGTTTTCTTGATTTCACTATTATAAAGATATTGTCTTTAAAGTAATCTACTCAAGTTCATATTTATTTTTGGTAACCACACACATACACACACAAAAAAATGCAAACAACGCACAAACATATACACATGTGTGTATATATTATTTTTCTAATGAAATGTACTTACAAGACACTTTAATCTGCATTTAGGTGTTTTTACGATCAGTATGGCATTGCTGTATTTGGCTTGAGCCACATCCTTTGAATAATTAAGAAATCTGCATGCATCCACACTATGCAATATTGTTGAATTACTCTAATTTTAGATTTATTGATGATGCTAACATAATTCACTATTAATTGACAAAATCCATATTAATTAACATATACTCAACATGAACATTTGATGTATGAAGTTGCATTAAACAAGAAAATACTCACCTGTACCCATAGATTTCTCTAAAAAAAATCAGTCAAGACGATCTGGAATTTCTCCACTCAGTTCTTTTCTCTGCAATGGAACCAATTTTTCAAAGTTAATTTCAGTGTAGAAACCAAATCTGTGGGACTGGCTCAAGACCCAGACTGTAAACTTCAGCTTGAGGGCATTCCTGAGTTTCCCAATAGTATATGCTACTTATTCTATCCAGCCGGTAGTGGCTTCTTCAAAGATTTAGTATTATGACTCTCAAATCTGCATGTTCTTTTAATTAATTAATTTTTTCGGTGGTGGCCTGGATGCTGTCCCTCAGCTCTTCAGCTTAAGGCAAGCACTCTACTACTTGAGCCACAATGACACTTGCAGTTTTCTGGTTGTTTACTGGAAATAGGAGTCTTGTGGGAACTTTCCTTCCCCAGGCTGGATTTGAACCATTATCCTCAGGTCTTAGCCTCCTGAGTAGCTAGGATTACAGGTGTGAGCCACCGGCACTTGACTCTGCATGCTCTTTTAAACCAACTGAAAGTTACTAGACACCTCAGCAAAATTCAGAATCTTTGTGTGTGTGGAAGGGAGCAGTAATTTATATTTTTAAAAATATTCTCAGGGAGTTTTATGTGAGTTAAGATTTTTAATTATAATGAGTTGTAAGAAGCTCTGTAAATAGATCTAATACCTCTGTGAAGTAATGAATTAGGTTTTTTTAAATGAACAAACTATTATAATTTGTCTGTATCAACATTCTGCCTGCTAGTAATTCTTATAGGGAGACATCTATTATTATGCCAAAGCAGGTTGAGATGACAGCAAAATGAAAAAAATGAGAGAAAAGTGTTAATTGTCTGTGGTTATGACTTGATTTTAATTACCCTGTTTGATTTGATTTTTAACCCTGCTAAGGGTTAAAAAATCTATGTTTTACTGTGGTATGTATGTATATATACATATATATATATATTATCATGGTAATTGATTAGTGCCCTATAATAAGAATAAATGTAATAAAGGCATATAATCTTTTTTTAATGTTTATCATGTTACTTGAAGCACTTGTAGTAGAGAAGAGAGAGATTTGATTCAGAGTACTAACCAGACTGTTTCTGTCTCTCCATGGTGATCTGAGATGAACAAATGCAAATTAAATCATTTAAGATGCATTCAGCAGAAAATAACACACCTGATTAAAAGTGGCTGAAGCAGTGGAAGTTAAGAATCTGACTCAATGGGAAATCCAGAGTTGGTGGTTCTAGGTATGAGCCAGTGGAACTTCAGGTCCTCTGGGCCAGCCTGGCTTCTTACCATCCTGTCCTCTGCATTAGTACAAAGATACCAAGCATCATAATTTGTACAAAAGCAAGTAGTAGATAAAGAAGGGGCTTCTTTTTGTATCACAAAAAGATCTTCCAGGTGAACTCTCACTTACCCTTGCCCAAATCAGGCCAAAGCAGAGAAAAAAAGGATATTTCCATTTTCAGCCTTGAAAATAGTTGAAATGGTTTTCAGTACAGAAACATTTATTATCCAAGACACTGTCCGTTTGTGGCTAATGTGTATATATTGAGTAAGCTATTTCTGTAAGTTATAAACATAAAAAGCAGCAAAATGTGAACTAAATCCTGCAGTGTGGTGTGTGTTTCTGCTTCTATCCATATTTCCCAAATTTTTTCTAAAGATATCTAGTGTTTGTTTATTGCTTTAGCCTAAAAGATATATGTGTGGCATTAGGTATAAAGCTGACATCAGTCAAGGTCAGAAACCAGATGGTCATTTATTCTCAGTCCCTACTTTGGGAAACATTCTACATTAACAGCTAATAATTAGCCCAAGATAATTAATTTTGATATTTTTAACCTCTGTCTCAAATTGCTGAAAATCTCCAGTACCATTGTTTAGTCTAACCTAGTAACCTATATTGTAAATGGTTTTCATTCGCTCTCAGACTTCTTTTTCTCATGATTAATGTGTTTTATCATAGTGACTCAGCCATTCTTACTTTGATAAATCTCTAGAGATTGGCCACAAGCTCTGACAACAGTTCTACTCTCATGCCTGTGCATTATAAACAAGTAGTGTCCACAGCTTCACTCTCACTACTTTTAATTAATTGAGAACTCCACAGTGATCAGGTAGTCATATACTCAGCATGCTGTTGTGACAGGCCAACTTATCAAATTACCCTCTTCCTTAGGAAAGTTAATTCACCATTTTGTTAAATTACTTCCTATCCACTTTATTTCAATGCCAGCTTTGTGCTTATTCTGCTTGGTTGGGGATGACTTTAAAAGCTTCAAATCCTATTTATGTAATAGTAGAATCATAACTACTATTTTTGATATTTTAAGGAGACAGAATTTTCTCATCATGAAGAACAAAATTATGCCACTCAATTAACAAGTAATTGTCCAAAATGCCATAAACGTTTTCAATACTTTTCCAGTGGCACAGACCTTCCCATTGTGGCTCTCCTTTACCAGTAATTCTTCTTTAGGGTTTCCTTTTATCCTGAACCTTATGCACATGTTACTCTTCCATTATTCAACTGGTAACAAATATAAGTAACTATTTTAATGACTCATATTCTTCCATCCAAGAATTCTCAAAAAGAAAAAGTAGATTGAATTATGTAAACCCATAAATTAGAGTGTTTTTATGGATTCTAATGACCTTTTGATTCCACAATACCACAATAATCTCTTACTCTTCTTGGATTCTCTTCTACTTTACCTGAAAGCAGCAACCATTGTCTATCATGTCCACAAGCCAATGTGAGGCACAATATCTGCCATATAATATACACTTAGTGTGGAATTCTTGATGTAATTTATGCAAATAACTGTCATTTGAAAATAGGAGCAGGTTTTTTTCTTTTGGACTATATGTATTTTCGTTGGGCCTGAATAGATGAAAATAATTTGTAATATAATGTTGGAGGAGTGTGATGAAAGTGAAATCCTTGCTTGGTTATAAATCTTAGTTTGTGGCTATTCACTTTTCCACTATCAAAATAATGTCAGATGATGCCAGGCACTGGTGGCTCACACCTGTAATCCTAGCTACACAGGAGGCTGAAATTTGAGGATTGTGGTTCAAAACAGCCTGGGCAGGAAAGTCTGTGAGACGGAAGTGGCTCCCTGGCTCAATTGGTAGAGCATTAGCTTTGAGGTGAAGAACTGAGGACAGAGCCCTGGCCCAGAGTTCAAACCCCATGACCAAAACAACAACAACAGCCATAACAATAATAATAATAATGTTACAGGAATAAATGTGTAGATTTCCTTTATAAAGTTGAAGTAATTTTCATTCCTAGTTTGTCAAGAATTTTCAAAATCATAAACTGATGTTACATTGTGTAAAAGGTTTCTTTTTTATTTTGAAAATACTGTACAGAGGGGTTACAATTACATGGGCAAGATAATGAGTACATTTCTTATCAAGCATTGTAGCCTCCTCCTTTGTTTCCCCTTCCCATCCCTTCCCATCCTCTGCCTGCCCCCCACCCAATCCTCCCCGCTAAATGAGTGCATTTCTTATCAAGCATTGTTGCCTCCTCCTTTGTTTCCCCTTACCATTACTTCCCATCTCCTCCCACCCTACCCCCACCCCCCTCAACACATAACCCCTCCCCGCGCCAAAGATGTATAGTTCATTTTCGACATAAGATCTTGTACATTTCATTGTGCAATGGGTCCACCTATTGAATGGGTCCCTATTTAAACAATTTTTTCCCCTTCCCCTCCACAAATTATACTAACATTAAATACAGTGAAAACAACGGATATATCGTGGGGGAGGGACATACAAAGAAACAAAGAAATCATCTTATAAATATCTTAGAAACAATTGCATGAAAGCAAAAACATATGAATACTTATCTTGGGGTTCATTTTGCTTAACATCAACTTATCTGACCATTTCTGCTTGTCTCAGATATACTACTTATTGCAAATAAGGGAAACCATGGGACCTATGTTTCTTTGGGCCTGGCTTACTTCACTTAATATAACTTTTTCCAAGTCTTTCCATTTCCTAACAAATGGGGAAATGTCATTCTTTCTGATGGAGGCATAGAATTCGATTGTGTATATATACCACTTTTTCTTGATCCATTCATCTACTGAGGGGCATCTGGGTTGGTTACATATCTTAGCTATGGTAAATAATGTTGCAATAAACATAGTTGTGCTGGTAGCTTTAGCATGGTCTTGTCTGTGATCATTTGAGTAAATGCCCAAAAGTGGGAATGCTGGGTCATAGGGGAGCTCTATGTGGAGTCTTTTGAGGAACCTCCATACTGCTTTCCAAAGTGGTTGAACAAGTTTATACGCCACCAACAATGCAGTAGTGTTCCCTTCTGCCCACATCTCCTCCAGCATCTGTTGTTATTAGATTTCTTGATTATAGACATTCTAACTGGGGTGAGGTGGTATCTCAGTGTTGTTTTGATTTGCATTTCTTTCATGGCTAGGGAAGTTAAGCATTTCTTCATGTGTCTATTGACCATCCTTCTGTCCTCTTCAGAGAAGTTTCTCTTTAAGTCTTTAGTCCACTTATTTATTGGGCAGTGATTTCTTTGAAGATTTGTTGTTGGGTGATTTAATTTTTTGAGTTCCAGGTATATTTTAGATATGAGACACTTGTCTGTTGTATGGCTAGTGAAGGTCTTCTCCCAATCCATAGGCTTTCTATTGATCTTGCTAGCTATGTCCTTTTGCCATGCAGAAGCTGTGCAATTTCATGCAATCCCACTTGTCCAATCTTTCTTTCATTTGTTGTGTTTCTGAGTCTCTTTTAAGAAAATTTGGGCCTGTACCAAGGAGACCTAGGGGTTCTCCTATTCCATCCTGTAATGTTTTCAGAGTGTCTGTTTTGACTCTGAGGTCTTTGATCCATTTGGAGTTGATTCTGGTGCAGGGTGATATATAAGGATCTAGCTTTAGTTTTCTACAAGTGATTAACCACTTTTGCCAGCACCATTTATTGAAGAGGCTGTCTTTCTTCCATTCTATTTTTTTAGTTCCCTTATAGAATATTAGGTGGCTCTAGGTCTGTGGGTTCATTCTGGGTTTTCAATTCTATTCCATTGGTCCTGAGGTCTGTTCTTGTGTCAGTACCAAGCTGTTTTGATTACTATGCCTTTGTAGTAGAGTTTGAAATTTGGTATTGCTATTCCAGCACTGTTCTTTTTGTTAAGGTTCGTTTTTGGTATTTGGGATCTTTTATTTTTCCATATGAATTTTTTGATTGCCTCTTCTATTTCCTTGAAGAAGGTTGAAATATTGATAAGTATCGCATTGAATTTGTAGATAGCCTTGGGAAGTATTAACATTTTCATGATGTTGATCCTTCCAATCCAGAAACATGGGAGTTTTGCCACTTTCTAAGTTCTGTTTTGATTTCCTTTTTCAGGTTTTTAAAGTTTTCATCATAGAGGTCCTTCACTTCTTTGCTTAAGTTAATTCCTAGGTATTTTATTTTTGTGCGGCTATTACGAATGGAGTTGCTTTCCTAATTTCAGCCCCACTTTTTTCACTGTTGGCATACAGAAAAGCCATTAATTTTTGAGGGTTAATTTTATACCCTGCTACTTTGCCAAAGTTTTGAATCAGCTTGAGAAATTTGAGAGTGGAATCCATGGGATTTTTTAAATACAAGATTATGTCATCTGCAAAGAGGGAGAGTTTTTTACTTTATCTTTCTCTATTTGGACCTCTTGTCTCATTGCTATAGCTAGGCATTCTAATACTAAATTGAAGAGAAGTGGAGAGAGTGGACATCTTTGTCTCGTTCCTGAGTTAAGAGGAAATGGTTTTAGTTTTTCACCATTAAGTATAATGCTGGCTATAGATTTGTCATATACAACGTTTATTGTATTGAGGAATGTTCCCTGGATTCCTAGTTTTTCCAGAACCTTCAACATAAAGAGGTGTTGGATCTTGTCAAAGGCTTTTTCTTCATCTATTGAGATAACCATGTGGTTCTTGTCCTTGCTCTTGTTGATGTGATGAATTATATTAATTGATTTGCGTATATTGAACCAACTTTGCATCCCTGAAATGAATCCTGTTTGATTGTGGTGTATGATTTTTTGGATGAATTGTTGAAGCCGATGGGCCAAAATTTTGTTGAGAAGTTTGCATCAATGTTCATCAAAGAAATGAGTCTATAGTTCTCTTCCTTTGATGAGTCCCTGCCTGGTTTTGGAATGAGGGTTATGATGGCTTCATAGAATGAGTTCAGTAGTGAACTTTATCTTTCAGTTTCATTGAAGAGTTGGAGTAGTATTGGTGTGAGCTCTGCTTTGAAGGCATGTGGATATCTTCTAGGGAAAGGTCCATTTCTGCCAAGTTCTCAAAAAAGTTTGAGTTTCTCAAAAAGGCATAAAGGTTTGAGAAGTATTACCTTATAATATTCTGAATCTTGGTTGTTTCTGTGGTGATGTTTCTGTTCTCATTTCTGAGTTTATTTACTTGGGTGTGTTCTCTTCTTTTTCTTTTTTTTTTAATTTAATTTTATTTTATTTGAGAACATACTGTACAGAGGGGCTACAATTACATGGGCAGGATAATGCATACATTTCTTACCAAGCATTGCAGCCTCCTCCTTTGTTTACCCTTCACCTCCCTTCCCAGCCTCCCCCCTCCCCCCACTCAATTATACCCCCTCCCCCCCACACCGACATTGTAAAGTTGGTTTTGACATGACATTTTGTACTTCTCATTGTTGCAACTGGTCCACCTGAATCCTTAAACGACTTGTTTGTCCCCATCTCCTCCACATGTTATACTGACATCAAATATAGTGAAAGCGGGGGTTACACTGTGGGGGAGGGACATACAAAGCAACAAAGAAATAATCTTATAAATGCATTAGAAACACATGCATGAAAGAAACGAAAACATTAAAATACATATTTAAGGGTTCATTTTCCTAACATCACATTATCTGACCTTTTCCGCTTGACTCATACCTATACTAGATATTGCAAATAAGGGAAACCATGGGACCTATGCTTCTTTGGGCCTGGCTTACTAGGACATAGTTAACTCTCCCTGTGCCTCCCCACACCAATCTATTCCTATTTTTTACCCACATCTCTCCCTAATCCTAATAATTTCTGGTTTTCCAAATTCTTTTCTGAGGTTCGAAGTCCTTTAACATATAGTTGTTTGATGTTGAATAGATGTATCTGTTGAACTAGATTGTATCTGTAGACTATTGACTGTACAAACGCAAACTTTGGTGATGGTTGCCTTAAGATAGAGTTCTAGCACAAAATTGGTGCAATCTTCATCTCAAATGGGCCGAGTAAGCCGGAAAAACACAAGAAAAATGGCAAATTCGGGTATCTCAATTCCCAATCTTGATAATCAGGGATTAGAACAGATAAAGAATAATCCAGAGGAGAGTTCCCAAATAGCTCTTCTTTTTCTAATAAGATTTGCTAAGGGTCTGTCAACTTTGTTAATTTTTTCAAAGAACCAACTCTTTGTTTTGTTGATTCTTTCTATTTTTTGGATTCTAATTCATTTAATTCTAATTTAATTTTAATTATTTCTTCCCATCTACTGGATTAGGGTTTATCTTGCTGCTCTTTTTCAAGGAGGTTCTGATGTCTCAAATTGTTGGTTTCAGATATCTCAAATTTGTTGCTGTAGGAACTCAGAGCTATAAACTTGCCTCTGAGTACTGCCTTTTCTGTGTTCCAGAGGAGCTGGTAATTTGTGTGTTCATCTTTGTTGAATATCATGAACATTTGAATTTCTATTCTAATCTCTTCCATGACCAACGGGTGATTCAACAATGTTTTGTTCCACCTCAATGTGTTACAGGACTTTCTTTGGTGGCTTTTGGTGTTGAGTTCTAATTTTATTCCCTTGTGGTCTGAGAGAATACAAAGTATAACTTCAGTGTTTCTGAATTTGAACAAGTTTGCTTTGTGACCTAAACTGTGGTCTATTTTGGAAAAAGTTCTGTGTGCTGCTGAGTAAAACGTGTATTCTAATGCTGCTGGGTGAAATATTCGGTGGATGTCTGTTACATCTAGTTGATCTTTGCATATCTGATGTTTCTCTGTTGAGTTTTTGCTGAGTTGATTTACCTAATGGGAATAGTGGTGTTTTAAAGTCCCCTACAAGTAATGTCTTTGTATCTATGTGAAATATGAGGGAAAGTAGTGTTTCTTGGATATATTTGGGTGCTCTGTTGTTTGGTGAATAGATATTTAGAATTGTAATATCCTCCTGCAGGAGAGATCCCTTAATAAGTTACAGCGACCTTCTTTATCTCTTCTCACTAACTTTAATTTGAAGTCTACTGTAGAAGGTTTCTTATGCATCAATTAACCATCCAAAGTTTTCTTTTTCTTTACCTTATTAATATAGCAGATCATAGTGATTAACTGACAAGGCAGAACCAGCCTCAAATCCCTGGAATTAAAATATATTCACTTAATAAATATAAGTTTTTGTACGTTTAAATTTTAATTTGTCTTTGTGGAATATGGTTGTTTATAAATTCATGGAATATATTATTCTGTATATTTGTTTTCTGTACAATGTCTTCCTGGTTTAGTTAACGTACTACTACTGGCTTCATAAAATAAGTTTGATGTGTGCACTTCTCTTGAACAGATTGTATAAAATTAATCTTAATTCTTTTTAAAATATTTCCTGAAAACCTCCAATAAAATCATCTTACCCTGAAAAAGTAAAATAAATAAATATGCAATCACCAAGTCATCCTCTTTGACAATGCAAAATATTACATATACTTGGACATTATATTATAAATATTAGATTTTCTTTTTGCATTTTTATTGTTACTTTGTTTTTAGTTTATTGTAAAGATGATGTACAGAGGGGTTACAATTACATAGGTAATGAGTTCATTTCTTTTTGAGCAGTGTTACAGCCTCCTCATTTTCTCCTGCTTGTCCTACCCTCAGCTCCCCTCCTCCCTAAGTTGTGAAATTCATTTCCAATATAGTATCTAGTGAGTATCTTCTAGAAAAAATCATATTTATTAAGTGAAATAATCCCGAACCCAAAGAAACACAGGCTCCATGGTTTCCCTCATTTGTTAAAATTAATATATGTCTAGGATAGTCCTAGCAGAGATTCACAATTATCAAAACTATGCACATATGCCCACATAAAATGATGCTAATTGAAATGAACTCCAAGATATGGAAACAATTGATTTTTTTCTTTTATGATTCTTTTGCTTTACTTTTCTTTTCTTATTTTTAGGGTACTGACATTTCTTTTAAGCTCCATTCTGACACAAAGAAGTGATCGTTTTGCAGAAATTATCCTGTATTACGGTGAAAGGGGGGTTGCTTTTACGTGATTGATTTTGTTTTATTTTCCTGAATTATGCAACTGATTTACTGTTTTACAAACCAGTTCTAAGTTTGGCTCAGTAATAATTCACAAATGCCAAATTCAGGCAAGCTACTTTTAGCTTCAAAATCTTGAATCTGTATCATCAGAGGTTGGTCTCAATATCATATTCATATTTGAATAAATATTCCCATTTAGATGATAACTAAAAAATTGAAACATTTATTCAGTAATAATAATGACAGTCTTCTGTCACTGACTTTTAAATTGTGTTTTTTAGTCCAGTTACAGAATATTCAACACTAAAAAAGGTGAAATTGTAAAAATGTAGAATCAATTTTTTATTAAGCAGAAATTAAAAACTTAGGAAAAATCCTGTATAATTTTTAGGTAAAAACTTGCAAATGTACATTGTAAAGTTTTAATGTGGCTGAGGGGAGTGGGGTTATGGATCAATATTGTTAAGTGTAACACAGCTAGATGGTAAGGAATTATATTTGTTCATTTCAATAATAATAAAATATGTTTTGCTACTAAAATATGATCTGAAAGACAATGAGTGCTATGACTGAGGTGGAGACAAACTCTAAACTATGTGTGCATGGTAGGACACAAGCACAGATAGAAACTTCCTCTTAACAATCCTGGTATCTTGTGTTTATGAGAAAGGGTAGAGTCGGATCACATCAGGAAGGAAGAGAATGCTAAGATCATTGCTCAGGAGAAGAGGAGGTGTGAATGATGGCTCTGCCCACTTATATAGGAATTCCCATGAGATGAGAGTTTTGTAACTTCAAGAAAATCTGTACTAAGCTGAATCCATGCAGTCAGGATTTCCTTCTTGGTCTTAAAGGTGAACCTTGAGGATGAATGGCACAAAGAGAACTGCAATTCTGTTAACCATAACTGCAAAATTCTCATATGTATAACTCTGTCACTTCATCCATCAGCACATGATTTATCTTTGAAATTCATTTCTAGTAAGGTTTTACAACATACGGGTTTGACATCACTTGAAACACACTCACCTGGAAGGAAAGCTTTAAATGCACTTCCTCAGCTAGAATGGTGAAATTCAGTGTTCCCCATCGCAGTCATAAAAATCTATGTTACTAAACCATCCATGTAACTTTATGCTTACTGAAGCTTTTGCAAACCTACTTTAGATTAGAATGATTTAAAATTCTTTAAAGAATGCATTTTTCAACTAGTAATAAAGCATGGATATTAGAGGAGGGGCTTGGTTGAGCAAGAATATAATGTGACATGAGAAGGACTCAGATATTCTGGGAAGTGATTGTGAAAATCACAATTATTCTGTTTTCCCAGGGAGGATAATGTAGTGAAACGGATAGGGACATTATTCTTAGAACTTCAGGACCCTAAACACTTTAAAAATGAAGACAATGCATAGTAAGAGATTCTTGTTCCATTTAATTTGCCACAAACTTAAGTTTACCCATTAAAGAGCATGCTTATGAGTTAAAGGTGATTTTAGAGGTAGTAAGATCCTTTGATGTGTGTGTGTGTGTGTGTGTGTGTGTGTGTGTGTGTGTGTGTGTGTGTGTGTGTGTGTGTGTGTGAAATACTAGTCTCTAAATGAGAACTCTAGAATGTGTGGGTGCACTGGCTGGGATCATACTGAAGAGCTGATATTTTTCTCCGGGAACATCATGCTACCTCATTTTCTTAGCTATTGTCTAGTGTGTGTTGAGTCATCATTTACCTTGAACACATCACTATATTGGTGCCACATCAGGGGGAGAAATGTTGTATTTGAGGTGATCATTTTGCCAAGGACCAGTTGAGAGCATAATTGCTTGAAGTGTGGTATAATTTATGGAATTCTAAAACTCACTGAAAAGTCTGGTAGGAAGTTTTTCCTTCTGCCCATATATCATTGCTTTTCTGCTGTGTTTTCAGAGATCTCAGCAGAATCATTTTCTTATGTTAAATTTCCCAAGTATCCACCAGACAATAAGAAAAAATCACTACAATGTATATTTACCTTTTTATTTTGTAGTATCTTCAAAGACGTCAACAGTAAATTAAATCTTTATTAAATTTTCCTATCTTTTAAACCAATAGCATATCTGAAAATTTTTCAGAGACTTGAGATGATAATCAATTTTGAACAAAGTTAGCTACAAATAAATTTAAATATCATCTTCTTCTAGAAAATGGAATAATTATAGCTTGAGCTGTACACATTTTTTACATAAAGAGATGGGGGAGAAGTACCAAATGGATGCCATTGATCAAGATTTATTGTACTCATAAACTTACATGTTGACTAAAAACTTCTTTGTATAATTACTGAAAGATAATAAATAAATAAACTAAGAAATAAGGCAAACATGGCACATTCATAATGCATAATTAGGACACAGTAAAAGCTTCTGATTCAGCATGCAGAGTAAAACTAATTTATACCCAGGACATCTATATTCATATAAGAGAACAATATGTCTATCTGATTAATGATGTAGAAGAAAAGACTCACCAGCTCCTTTAACTATACAGCTAATATAAATTATGAAAGATGTACTTGTTTAAGCTTTTAAATTTTGAAAAGGATATTAGAAGTCCACTAAGGCCTAGAACTGGCTTGCCATTCACTCAGAAGATAACTAAATCATAGGGTTCTCAAAAGAAGAATCTAAGATCTTTTGCAAAGCTATTGAGAGAAAAATCAGGAGACAGATTACAAGTCACAGTGATTTAAGAACAGTATTAGTGCGTCTCCCAACTCTCCTAAAGATTTTCCTGAGGAAACGTGAATGTTGCCAGCAGCAGAAGCAGCTTGAAAAAAATCTTAAAAAATAACTAAGAGAAGAGAAAGCAAAAACTGCCCCAAAGGAATGTCAGAATGGTATATTTCATTTCTTGTACTGGATTGTGGCTTGGGGCATTTATTTACTATGATGTTTTCTTTTAAATAAGTATATATTCATGCTTATACGTGTGCATTTTCCTACATTGTTTGTAACAGTTATTTCATAATGGCAAATAAGAAGACAAAATTGAATTACACATGATAAGTAGAAGTCTGAAAACATCCATAAAAATCTGTGCATAAAAAAATTGGAATGGTATCAATAGTACTCCTTTTCAGCAATAGAAATGTAGGTGATGTTTTTCCTTTCTCTTACATTTCTGATTGTTTCAAACTTTCTAGAGTCTTTTAATTCACTTTTACTTTGTTTATTAACAAAAAATTATATTCACATAAAAATAGAAATGAAAACTATGCATACATGAAATCTTCACATATCTGTTCATAACAGCTTCTATTTTAGAGTTCATCCTCCTTTAAAATGTTATTTTTATTATCTTTAAGTAGTCGTACAAAGGAGTTGCCATTTAACAAAGCAATTTCTGAATATAATATATTTTGATCAATGTCACCCATCACAATATTCTCACCCATCCTTCCCCTACACACCCCTTTCTCAAACTATCCTTTATTGAAGCCTTCAAAAGTGAACCTTGATGTTTGTAGTAGGCAAGAGGTTAAACAAACTATGTTATAATCAAATAGTTTAATAATACTCCAAAAATGCAAATAAGTTATTAGTCTGCTTTGGTGCACAACATGGAGAATGCTCTAGATTTGATCTCCAGTCGTAAAAATAAAAAATTAAAAATGAAGCAAAACACAAACTCTGCAATAATATGGCTGCATCTCAAGGTCATTATCAGCGATGAAAAAGCCAATCCTCAAACATAATATATTGTTAATTCTCTTACATTTAAAAAGAAGTTTCAGGAACAAAAAACGTACTGGAGGTTGCCAGAGGCTATAAATGGTACTAGTGAGTGTGATTGGTAAAGGTACAGGAAGTGAGGTTTGTGCTCTGTGGTGAACGCAGTTTTTCATCATGTTAGTGGTGATAGACCCACAAGTCTATATGTATGAAAACATGATATAGAACTGTGTACATATCTAGTACCAATGCCTATTTCCTGAATTCATATTATAATATGATTATGCAAAATATAAACACTAGGGATAATTAGGTAAGTGGTATGAGAAACCTCTGTGTGCTATCTTTGTAATTTCACTAAGCCTCTAATTTTCCCAAAACAAGAAAGTTTAAACAGGGCCTGGGAAGGTGGCTCAGTGGTAGAGGGCTTGCCTTGCATGCTCGAGGCCCTGGGTTCGATTCCTCAGCATCACATAAGCAAAAAGAAAAAAGTCAGAAGTGGCGCTGTGGCTCAAGTGGTAGAGCGCTAGCCTTGAGCTGAAGAGCTGAGGGATAGCACCCAGGCCCAGAGTTCAGGCCCCACGACCGGACCCAAAAAGAAAGAAAGTTTAAACAAAAATGGCTGCTTTTTCATGGGAGGTAAAACTTTTCTGTGGTCAACATTTTTTAATAAGGAATAAACTTATTGATTGTGTTGCCTGGAAAAGGAAATAGCATGGAATCCATATTAAAAGCATATAATCATATTATCAAATTCAAATACAGTATCATTGAGACTAAAGTTTCTTGAAATCCCAAGTGGGGACAAGTGAGTGGGCTTTGGGAAAGGGAATAGTGCTCAATGAAAGAATTACTCAGATTTGGTGAATTACTCAGATTTGGTCTCAGATCTCAAAAAATGTATCATATGTTAGACAGTTAGACAATAAGGGATAATGTAATAAATAAATAAGTGCATGAAAATATCCAAACTATTCATGCCGGAAACAGAACTATGAAAAGTAACAGTGGACTCTAATCCAGGAGGATAGCTGAGGAGGTCCCTCTGAGGAGGTGACATTTAAACTGAGATTTGCAGTAGTCAGCCCTGCATTGATTAAGAAGCTTCCTAGGACATTAAAAAAAAATCTGTCTGCATGGAATGTCTACAAGACATGCCAGGACAGACCTATATTTGACACATAGTTGGGCAAGGTATTATTTTATCCACATCAAAGAGCGTCCATGATGCATGGTACATACTTGGGTGTTGAATAAATTTTTACATGTTAATTCCGTTTGGAAGCACAATAAAAATCAAGAGAAAGACAATGAGAATACAATGGGTTATATCAAACTAATTTGAACAATAAGTTACTTTCTTCATTTTCACAATTAAATTCTAAAAGTTAAAAATATTTGATATTATTACAGTCCTCTAATTTTTAAAGTTTTATTTTTAATGGGGTAATTAAAAACATATCACTATGTCCTTAGATTCAATAGAGAACCACAAAGAAGACCTATCTTTATGGAAATTCTAGGTAAAGAAAAAAAAGATGGGTATGGTTCAGTGCTGAAATAATGCTAAATTCGTAAGTGACAATGGTGAAGTTTTCCTACCTCAGCTCTATTATTATTCCTTAAACAGGATTCTATGACTCTACATTTGGAGTTTTCACTTTGCATGTTAATAAAAAGAGAAAATGTTAGGTATGGTGTGCCGCTTTTCAAAGATTTCAATCTGTCTAATCAGAAATGTGAAAGATTTACTCTGTAACATTATTTAAAGGCTAAAATAGTGTCTAGTAGTCTTATTGACATTAGTCTTCTACTAAGGATGCTGGGAGTAAAGTCATATACTAAGTCTGCTAGGTTCCTGCAATTAGCCCTTGTGTGGCCACTTCTGAAACATCTGGTCCTAGATCAGGAATCTGGCCTGGCGATCATTTACTGGGATTCAAAAACTAATGCTCACTCAGCTTTCAATTTCCAGTGATGAGAATCTTTCAGGCTCAGCTTTAAAGCCAACTTCCTAAAGTAATTGGGTCTGTGTTCTTTCTATTGCTAGTGGGTTTTTTTCTCAGTAAAAAAATATGAGCATAGTGTACAGGTTTAGTTTAACATCTGCAAGTACAGAGGCAGATTACAGTCAATAAAGGTTCACCAAGTTGTGCCTGTACAGTAATCACCTGACAGTTACTCATAATAGAAACATAGACTTATACCTCTGTAGACTCATTATATTTAGGTATTAGCATGTTTAGAGACTGATTTCACAGTGCAATGCATCCTTCCTCCTGTGTACCACTGTTCCTATTTCCCCTGTCATCCATCACCAAGAAATGTTCCTGAACAATGTAGTGCTCAGGAAAAACAAGTAGGTCAAGGGACTCTGTCTCCATATTGAATGGTTCAATCTTTAAGGCCTGATATATTTCTTTATTCTTGAATATTTAGAGGCCAATGTCACTTTTTTTATTAAGTAATAAAGATGCTGACGAGCTACCTCCACAAATGACTCTTGAAGTGCCAGCACTATAAGCAAGTTCCTAATAAAACATGTAAGCAAAACCATGCCCTAAATAGAAAACAAAACATAAGTAAAAGACTGAAAATTTTACTCTCAGATCCATTGTTTAAAACCATTCAGCAAGGGCTGCTCTGTGTGTTTATAGTGTACTAATATCTAATCTGCCAGTAGTGAATTGCTATTGTCAGGCAGAAGCACCAGTGGAAAGAGGGGGAGTGATGTTGGCAGCATCTGCCCTAATGTGACAGACTGCAAGTTCCAAAATTAGCTAACTTCATGAAATATGAATTCATGCATTCTTGAAAAAGGTCATGTATTCCTGTTGCCTGTTTAAAGATAATGGAGGAGACAATACTTTCACGATATCAGCATTTACATATGGATTTCTATTTTAACAGTGCTGAAAAAACAAATCTAGGGAAAAGCTTTAATTTTTAACATCATAGATGATGCATAGGCTCTTGAATAGAGCAACCAGAATCAAGCATCAATCTCACTTTCCAAGTCACTTAATACAGAGTACATTTTAGTCAGGCTATTTCTCTATTAAACACATTAACACAGATAAAATACCATCTTTCTTAAATTTCTTGCTTCACAGAAAATCAATGATCACCAATGGTTGAATGACAGAATACTGTACAGTCGTACTAACCTATGTAGAAATGACATGTTTATCAGCTTTCAGTGGTCACTCTTCCAGCCCCCTTTGACAAATAGTAATTCTTAAGGTAAGATCTCACTTTATGCTTGTCTGGAGTGGTGTAGGAATCGTTCTATTTGTACTTGGGATGATAGACATGGGCCATTTCACCCAGCCATTGAGTGGGATGGAATATCTCAAAATTTTACATCTAGACAGACTGTGACTACAGTCTTTCAATATGTACTTCCCAAAATGCTAGCACTGCAGGCTTGAACAAGCCTTCCTGGCTCAACACAGATTTTAAACGTTAAAGCTTTCTTCATCTTGTATAGCATGAAAAAACATAGAAGGAAAGGGAATCTGCAGGTTTGGATTTCGTCTGTGAGGTCTAATTATGGGTTGGATTCAATAAAGAATCAGATCAATTCAACGGTTTGATATCTTAGTGACTTGTTTATGAGATGAAAGAATGAATAAAGGTAGTGGATATCATGGGGTCATAGACAGTAATTACTTAGAAAAAATGGTTAGTCATTCTGTAACTAGGATGTCACTGTTTGAAAACATTTTGTTCTCTGTCCTTGCTCTGACCATTGTTGGTACTCTTTTATGAATATTAAAATCTCAACAATTACCATGTTACAAAATACCTCATTTTTTACAAACTCTGTGTCCTTCATGAGTCACAAAATTGTGACAAGAAAAGTATTTGCAGGTTATATATAAGAGGTTGGAAAACAAGAACTAAATGAAATATGTCTTAGTTTTAAAGCAAACTCTAAAGATATCACTTGAATTGAAGTATATGAAAGGGTGAAAGTATAGTCTTAATAACTGAATTAATCTAACCTGAAAACAATAACTTACTATTTCCAAGATAGAGTTCCATTTTTTATAATTAGGATAAGTGTGCCATATAAATACCACATATATGCAGTTAATACTTATATACATATACATACATACATTCATACATATATATATACATACATTGATATATTTTTTTTCTTTTGAAAGGCTTTGTATAAGCTAAGCAACAGCCATGGTATTTAAACCAATGATGTATGTCTCCAAAGCCTCTGCTTGTTGAAGTTACAGATAAATCGAATTCATCTCATAAAAAAATGTCAAAGACCTAATTTCTAGTATCTGGGGCCTCTTTGTGATTCATTTGAAGTTATTGATAACGTGATAGAATAAAACATGTATGTTAGTTTTTAGACAGTGTAGAGAAATCTCCAACTATTTGCTCATACTTAGCTCTAAACAAAACTCATTAAGTCTATAAATCTGATAATAATTTACCTAGTATGTTAATATACTATATATTTATAGTATATAAAATATATTATATTATATATTTATAGTTTATATATAAATATATTAATATGTTAAATATTTATGGTTTATATATAAATATATACTTATATAAATATATTAATAGATTATATGTATATATGTATAATATATGTATATATGTATATATAAGTATATTCATATTTATATATAGTTACGTATTATATAATAATTTATATATAACTTATATAGAATATATATCATTATATAATTAGTATAGTATATATAACTATATATACTATGTAATTCGTACAGTAATGGAGTTGGGGCTTTATTAAAAATATTCAGTATAACTTGGAGGCCTAGTATATAAATTAGGTAATTTTATGTGTTGGGGTTCTTTTGTTAGTTTTATTATTAAACAGTTGTACAAAGAAGTTACAATTCCATGTACTGTTATGAATAAAATACACCATGATCAATGTCACACCTCCAATTGTTTGCTACCATTTTCCCTCTTCCTTTTCCTACTTTCAAGCAGTGTAGTTCATTTTTTTACATAATCTACATTGAATATAATTACTGAATTTCCTCACCCTTCTCTTCACTTTTATTTATTTTTTGCAGTATTCTTCTGTGATCTATTTTTGCAGCCAATTCTATATGACCTTTAGATAGAATTTCAGTTTTTGTTATAATGATGACCAATATATGTAGTGGGTATTTAAATTTTCTTTCATATTTATCAAATAAAACAACTTTTAAGAAACAAAGGAAACAAGAAAGGTAGCGTCCAATTTCCACAATGAATGTTTACTGAGTACCCTGTATATTTTCCAGAACTTGGCACTAGATTATAAAGATATACCAAGGTTTGTTCATGCCATATATTTTCAATGTTATTGCCATATAAAATCATAAAGAAAAAGAGATGACACAAATGACAATAATAAGTTGTACTATATATTCATTCACAGGGAAAAGAATGGATGTAAGTAATGCACTGACATCCATTTGGCTTACATATAAAATACCTTAAACTGGGTGTCTTATGAACAGATAATTTCTTTTTTCCCCAGAAATGGAGCTGTGGTTCAAGTGGTAGAGCATTAGCTTTGAATACAAAAGCTCAGGAACAGTGCCTAGAACCTGAGTTCAAGCCCCAGGACACACACACACACACACACACACACACACACACACACACACACACACACACACACACACACACACACACACACACACACTTCTCTTTTTTCAGATCTAGAGGCTGTTTAATCCAAGGTCAAGATGGTGACAGTGTCTGTTGGAGCCAATCCCCTATGATTCTTGCTTCTCATGGGGCTAGATCCTCCCGCAGTAAAGGGCAAGGCTCCTACCTGGAACTACCTTTATAGGATCACCATTTCATTTTTCAGTACTCTTAGGACCTCATCACTTTCCGGTTCATCGCCTCACTGGTTAGAATGCTTTATGAATGCTGAGGATATGCAGATATTCATACCACAAATGCACACCAACACTCACTATCATCAAAAAAGAAGATGAGATTGAAAAGAATATTCAAGGAAAGAAATGAGAGACACTCCATAACAAGGTAGCATCAGGGCAGTGACCTACTAGGTAAAGATGAGGAAGACTCTGGAGAGGATACCTGCCTTTCAGAGAAAGAGAAGGTCAACCTTGAACTCTTGAATGATGCAGTAGTCCACTGCCCATTGCCAGCCCCTTAAGGCAGGCCAAGCAGAATTCAAATATTGCCAAAGTAAACAAAAAATCCAAGTATATAATCAGGGAAGAGGGTCTGTGTTTGATCAGAATTGAGGTGGAGTGTGAAGGTCTTTTACACAGCTGACTGGAAGTTCCTGATGGCATTCCTCCAAGGTCAGAAGAAGGCAGGCAGCCAGCAAGCAGAGGAAAAGCTCTGTTTCAATTGCAGTGTTACAGGTGGGAGTGCTTAGAGTCTCCTGTGCCTTAGCCCTGAGGAAGAGAATGTACTATACCAGGAAGTCCAGATGCACCGCATTTTCCTTGCATTTTCTACTAATTGTGTACTGAGTAATTTCAAGTGGTCATGTAGAATGATAGACTTATAACTCAGGGTCTTTTCTTATCCTTAACTTACACTTCTGCCACTATTTATTTTAAATGTCGTGTTTAAATTTTTAACAGGTCTTCTGGGCACTGGTGGCCTGCTACTCAGGAGGCTGAGAGCCAGGGATCCGAGAGCAGTTTGAAGCTAGTCTGGGAAGAAAAGTCATGAGACACTTATCTACACTAAACTACCACAAAAGCCAGAAGTGGGGCTGTGGCTCAAATGATAGAGCACTAGCCTTGAGCAAAGGAAAGGGAAAGTTCCTAGACCCTGAGTTCCAAGACCCAGGACAATACATACATACATGCAAAATATTAACAATCTTTTTTTTTCTTTTTTTTATTGTAAAAATACTGTACAGAGGGGTTACAATTACATGGGCAAGATAATGAGTACATTTCTTAATCGAGCATTGTAGCCTCCTCCTTTGTTTCCCCTTCCCATCCCGTCCACACCCCACGCCCCCACTCAACCCTCCTCCCCCCACCACTAAAGTGGTAAAGTTTGTTTTCGAACATAACAACTTGTATGTCTCATTGTTTCAATGGTTCCACCTGTATCCCTTTTTAAACGATTTGTTTTTTTCCCTTCCCCTCCACAAATTATAACAATATCAAATACAGTGAAAGCAGGTGTTATACTGTGGGGGAGGGACATACAAAGCAACAAAGAAATAATCTTATAAATGTGTTAGAAACAATTGCATGAAAGAAAATAAAACATTTGAATACATAGCTTAGGGTTCATTTCCCTACCATCAATTAACAGTCTTTTATCAACCGGTATTAGAAATAATTATCACACAAATTGACTTTAATGTAACAAAACCATTGTTAATCTTACTGCTGAAAGAAAAACAACAATCAAGGGCACATATATATATATCCAGAAATTCTTATCTCAATCAACACATTACATGTGTTTAAGGAGATGAGTAATAACATTATGCTAATTTACATTTATTACTAAGTCTGAAGAGAAAACACTGTATTGCTTAACACTTATTTATTTACTTAGCTGGTTGGGGGCTTGAACTCAGGACTGTCCCTGAGCTTTGTTTGCTCATGGCTAGTACTCTACCACTTTGAGCCACAGCTCCAAAGGAGTGAAATGACAAAATTTTGAAATATTACTGTAATAAAACACAAAAAAGTTTATATGAATTAGTGATCACTAAAATAACCATAAACTTTCTAAAGCACCTGATATATTAACACTCAAAATTACATTATGTCAGACATTTATTAAAAACTTCAAATGATGTATCTTTCATGACTAGGAGCCAAATAGCCACCTCACTGTCAATTATTCTAAGAGCATAATGTGCAGAATATCTTGCATCTGCAAGACAATAGTTACCAAGGCACTAATACTCATGTTCACATGAAGTAGAGCCAAACTCCAAACAGACACCACCTGTGAGAGGTTCTCTATCTTTGGACAGAAGTTCTCCAATGTACCCAGACTTCAGTGGATGAGAGAGTAGTCAATACTGAACTTCCTTAACTATTTGCTAAGAGATATGAATGCTAACAGTTTTTTTCAATAAGAAGAACCCGGACCTCCAGGCTCCACAGACACTCATCCCCATAAAAGAAAACAGATACAAAAATCTTGGGCAAGATTATAATATCATTTATTCACCTTCCAGAGTTCATGTAACCCCTGAACCTCTCTTTCTGAATCAATGTGAATCTCTTTCCTATCAACCAATTTTTTGTCCTGAAAGTCTTTTTATTTTCTCCTCTTGTATCATCTTCTCAGGTGATTCTTTTAATACATATATACATATATATGTGTAAATATATATGTATATATACTTATTTTAAAAGGCAGAAAGCAGGCCAATTCAAATTGAATCTGACTAAAACCTCAATTTTAAAATGAATTTAATTTTTACTGAGATAAATTAAAATTTTGGATAGAAATAGAAAAGAATCTAAATGAGAGCTTTAAATTTAACTCAAGGTCTTTTAAATTGTTTCATCTAAAATTAAATTTCAGAATGATGTGAAATGTATCTTATTTAGCCAAAGCATTCACCTCATATATGAATTGATAAAAATTGACTTTCAACAAGTTACAATCTCTACTGACTTAGTGGACTTTGTAGAATGGTTGACACAAGATTAAAACAGCCCCAAATAGCATACTAAAATTGAGATGATCAGCAGGAATTATTTAGTGGACCACATTATTTAATACTTCAATGATATTTGAATTATGCTCAAAGATGAAATTGTGTATCATGAGACAAATAAAATAATACAATGAAACATATTTCTATAGAAATGGTGCAGAGTAGTTACTCATGATGGCAGCTATTTCTCTGAATATGTTTCTGCCTCTCTGCAACTCCTAAACTCCATCTCATCACTAAGATCTTCTTAAGAGTTCCAGAAGGGGGTGCTGTGAGGGTGGCTCAGTGGTAGAGTGCTTGCCTTGCATGCACGAGGCCCTGGGTTCAATTCCTCAGCACCACATAAGCAGAAAACGCCAGAAGAGGTGCTGTGGCTCAAGTGGTAAAGTACTAGCCTTTAGCTGAAGAGCTGAAGTACAGCGCCCAGGCCCTGTGTTCAGGCCCACAACTGACCAAATAAAAAGTTCCAGAAGGAAGCTTTAAGTAGAACCAAGAATATTGCACATGGCCTTATATCCCTTATGTGTCAGTCAAGTTTCCATTTTACCATCACAGTGTCATCTCTGTTCGTTGACCTTTAAAGGGTCTGAAGTACCAAATTTTCAGTTGCCTTCTGAATTTGTAATCTATTCCCAACAAAATCCTGAAATAGCCAATAATTTCCCTTAAATTATGGAAAAATTGCTTTAAGAAATGTCCTTTGCCATATGTTTTAAAATGCAAATTTGAAACCTGATGCTGGTGCCTCAGGCTTATAATCTTAGCTGCTCAGAAGGCTGCAATCTAAGGATTGCTAAAGCCAGCCCACACAGGAAAGTCCGTGAAACTCTTATCTCCAATTAGATACCAAAAAATCTGGACATGGAGGAGTCAGGTCAATAGAGTGCTAGCCTTGAGCCCAAAAGCTTAGGGGCAAGGCCCTGAGTTCAAGTCCTAGGACTGGCAAAAAAACTGAAAAAATAAAAATGAGTTTGCTATTGGAATTGTTTGACTCACTTTCCTTTAAGGAGAAATGTATCTTATTTGCTATTTTATCTGTGGAGTCTCACATATTTCACATGCCTGTTTACTTCTTTCAGAAATAGTATCATGTGTATAGCAGTGAAAGTTCATCCTCACACAGCTTCTTCCCTTTTAGGATGACTTCAGAACTTTATGCACAATTGTTTATTCTATAAATCATTATAAGGCTATTGAATTATTTGTAAATCCAAGATTTAAAAATAATAATTGCTTCATTATTTATTAACTGTGAATAATTTAAAACTTCACAATCACAATAAATATTAGTATCAGGCTGTTTTAGTATTTGAAAAATAATATTAAGAATGTACAATTTCTGTTATAAATTTCTCCTTTTGATTTTGGATATTTCTGTGTGTTTTATATTGAATGCTCATCTTTTATTGCCTCATAAAAATTTAGTGCCTAAGGGAATACAAAATTCACCACACATAACAAGATAGCTCCATCCTCTTACTAGTGCTCATTAAGTATGAATTTATTAGACTCTTTTCAGCAGGTTTTCCCATATCCTTCCTCCTATCAGCCCTGAAATCCAGCCCTGGGATCATGCCTATACTTCTTATGTCTATATATATCGTGTCTATACTGTCTATACTTCTACTTCCCAGGACTTGCAAACCTGTATAACTATTCTTAGTCACTTAGAGATTTTAGAGGTTCATTCAGTGCCCTCCATAATATTCTGAAACACAAAATTTCTCTTCCTATTCCTCAACAATGGAGCTCACTGATCTTCCAAAAGATGTAAACATTATTGGCAGACCATAGAATCATCACAATGATGATTCTGTGTTCCCTAAGTTAAGAAGTACTCCAGCTTTAAGAGCAAATCACCTGGCTACTTTCACAGACAATAGAGTTGAGGGCAGTGTTATATTTCTACCTGAGGAGTTTATAATAATAGAGAACAGATCTCAAGGTAATTTCTTAACTTTCTGTAATTTAATTAGTCCCTATAGAAAAACACAACCAGCCAACATCTCAATGAGACAACAGGAGAAAGGGAGAAAGAATGTATCCATCTCCTTGTTTTCTCCTGCTCTCTTTTGTTTTACTGGTGTCTCCATTGTTTTCTAATAAAAGAAAAAAAACCTGCCAGTAAATTATTGAGAGTAATTGTTTCCCAGACCCACATATTCTTTGCATGGGATACCATCATTTTTTCTGCACATTTATTTACATCTATTAAATCAACAATCCAGTCTCTCTGTTGACTTAGATGTTTCCAGTTAATGGAGCAAATAGTCATGCTAGAGATTACATAAGTCTAAACTAATTGCTACATATCTGTCAACATAATCAAAGACCCTTGACTGGAATATGTATTGTAGAGAACCGTGGTGATGACTGAAGCCTTAGATAAGCCCTCCTGATGGTGCTAGGAGAGGTGTTTGAGTTAGGAAGATGAAATGGCATCAAGAATGAATAATATTCTGATGAACTAATACATTTCTCCTCCTTAAAATAAATGATGCAATAGAATCTACCAGTTCTCATGTAACTGTGGCCCACATGAGAATGGTGCTCTATCTCAGGCTCAGCACTGGCTCTTATTGAAATAAAGCTGATCACTCAGCTGGACTGTTTTCCAAATGACTCTTAGGCAAAAAATACATAATCTAAATTCTTTAGTCAGACTTGGCCAGTGGCCATTATTCTCACATAGGAGCAGCAGATTAGATTTATCTCCTGTTCTGTTTAGTTTAGAGAAGATAAGCAACCTAAAGCTCTCACCATGTGATGTTCCAACTATGTGGTAGAGAAAGGGTTCTCTAACTCCTTCCAGTGGCCATGATTACATTGTACCTGGGTAGTCTGAATGTCGTGAATTTACTCCATCAGTCCTAAGTGTTGGACTTCTCTTTTAGGGTCTTGGGAAAGTTCTATAACCTCAATGTTGTTGATTGTAGCCACTTCTACAACCAGGCTTCCAATAACTAAAATAGAAAAAAATTAAGTCCACTCTTAGGTATTCCAGCCAACACATCAAGTCTTGATTTCTGGATGAATATATTAACATTGTCAAGTTTAGTCATGTTCAACTTATATTTTATTCTTGTTTTTACTTCCTCAGATTACATTTCTATCTCTGTTTACCAGCTCTTCATATGGATAGAAGGTTGACCTCGTGAAAATTGAAAGTATATTGGTGGTTTTCAGAGTCTGGAGAGAGTAATTCGGAGGAAAGAATGGCAGAGGATGAAGCACTGGATAAACATTAAAGTTAGATAAGAGAAATAAGTTTTGGTGTGTTATTGCATTTAGGTGATTATAATAGTAATATCTTACCATATATTTTAATTAATAGAAGTAATGAATTATGAGTGTTTCAACAAAAAGAAATAGAAAAATATTGAGTAGAAACATATACTTTTCCAGATCTTAACATTATGTAATATATATACATGTATCAGAACATCATACATTACTCCATAACTATGTACAGTTTTGTTGATTAATTTTATTTTTTGTTTGTTTATTTTGTTTTGTCAATCATGGGGCTGAACTCTGGTCTTGGGCCCTGTCCCTGAGCTCTTCAGCTCAAGACAAGCGCTGTACCACTTGAGCTACAGCGCCACTTCCTGATTAATTTTAATATGAAAGAAAATTTATAATGTTGCAATCTGGCTAGAACTGAATCCTTAATATATTTAGTTTCTCTGCTTGGAAGAAATCCCACTCTTGATTTTGGTATTGTGCTGGAATCTAACACCTGGGAAAAAAAAAACCTTTAGAAAGAAGGACTGTCTGAATGTCTCACTGAGAAGAAGCTGTTGCTAACAGGAGAGCTATTTTCCAGAGATTGCATCTTCAAAAGTAGTCATGGAAGGCTTTATGTTTTGGCTTTTGCTTTTATTCCCATTCTTACTCTACATGTATCGCGAGCCTCAGTCTAGAAGAGATTTTGCCCCACAGATTTGAACTTTTAGGTTTCACAGATCACTCATCTTATATGTCAAATAAAGAGACAAATAATGTTATGGGGCAGAGAAAGGAGTTTTATTACATAACATGGGCCTAGAGTGAAAAGAGGAAAATGAAGCATTAAAACACATCTTTTTATGACACTGTTGTAAAGAGGAGGAAGCATTTAAGGCAGGGACAAAAGTATGTATCATTGTTTAAAAAAATTTCCAATCACAATTGTGTTACATATGTGGCTTAGTCCTAACTCAGCTAATTACCTTAGGTCCCACTAGTGTCCTATGATAATAAGATAGTTTTCAAGGGCAACAATGCTTGATAAGAAATGTTCTCATTATCTTGCCCATGTAATTGTAACCCCTATGTACTGTATTTTCACAAAAAATATGTTTGAGTTTAAACGTTATTGACAACTTAAAAACTTCCTTTTTATATGGATTATATTTTCCACATTTAATATTTCTAGCTTGAAATTAAGAAACATTTCAAGACACAAGACTATACCAATGTATTCCATTAATTGATAAATTATTTTGTCTTACTTCATTGATGACTTTTAAGAGCAATGGATTGAAGAAAATAAATAGTATTTTTGTTTTATTATAAAAACAGGTTTGACCTCAGGTCTAATAGGATAGTTTGACATGCTGCTTGAGCCCAGGAGAAGTGGTGAATCTCTATATTAAGCTTGCATTAGGACTATGACTATAACACTTATACCCAGGTTCACGAACAAAATCTTATAACCCATGTGTCCTGAAAACTTTCCAATTATATGATTCTGGGTTATCCTGGAATTCTACCTGTGCTTTGAATTGGGCATTGCTGTAAGGAAAGGTAGCAAACACACCACACACACCCACACACACACACCCACACACATACACAAACATACACACAAACATACATCTAGATACTATTCTTTTTGTAACAAGAAGCTGTCAAGAAATCCCATTTTCTTTGCAATCATCACTTCTTCAATGGACATGAAGTATCCCAGTCTCTTGTTCTTTTAACCCTTCTATGGGCACTAACCACCTCAATCTTCAGTAGATTAAGTAGTTGTGGTGTTTCTGCATGTCATGGGTCAATCAGTTTCTAGATTTCCTTTAAAATAAAACTACATTAGGTTCTTTTTTAAAATAAGTTTTTTATTGTGAATATACTGTACAGAATGGTTACAGTTGTATGAGCAAGATAATGTGTACATTTCTTATCAAACATTGTTACCTCCTCCTTTGTTTTCCCCCTACCATCCATTCCCTCCCACCTCTACAACTACATGCCCCCCTACCTAAATTGTAAAGTTCATTTTTCAGCATAGTGTTTGTACATCTCATTGTTACAATGGGTCAACCTGTATCCCTATTTAAACATTTTGTTTTTCCCTTCCCCTCCCCAAATTATATCAACATCAAATACAGTGAAAACAGGGGTTATACCATGGGAGAGGAACATAAAAAGCCACAAAAAAAAATCACATGGTACCTAATAAATATGTTAGAAATGATAGTAAGAAAGAAAAAAACCACTTGTGTCTCTATCTTGGGGTTCATTTCATTTAATTTCATCTTATCTGGTCATATGTACATAGCTTTTGGCCTTTTCTACTTGTCCCAGACATATACTATTTATTGCAAATAAGGGAAACCATGGAACCTATGTTTCTTTGGGCCTGGCTTTCTTCACTTACTATAATTTTTTCCAGGTCCTTCCTTTTCCTAACAAATGAAGCAATGTCATTCTTTCTGATGGAGGCATAGAATTCCATTGTGTGTGTGTGTGTGTGTGTGTGTGTGTGTGTGTGTGTGTGTGTGTGTGTGTGTGTGTGTGTGTGTGTATCACATCACATTTTCTTGATCCATTCATCTCCTGAGGGGCATTGGGTTGGTTCCATATCTTAGCTATGGTAAATGATGCTGCAATAGACATAGTTGTGCTGGTAGCTTTAGTATGGTCTTATTTGTGATCATTTGGGTAAATGCCCAAAAGTGGGATTGCTGTGGGAGCTCTATGTGGAGTCTTTTGAGGAACCTCCATATTGCTTTACAAAGTGTTTGAACAAGTTTACACTCCCACCAACAATGCAGTAAGGTTCCCTTCTGTCCACATCCCCTCCAGCATCTGTTGTTATCAGAGTTCTTGATTATATATATATAATATATATTATATATATATAACTGGAGTGAGGTGGAATCTCAATGTTGTTTTGATTTGCTTTTCTTTTATGGCTAGAGAGCCATTTCTTCATATGTCTATTGGCCTTTCTTATTTCCTCTTCAGAGAAGTTTCTCTTTAAGTCTTTAGCCCACTTACTTATTGGGCAGTTGTTTCTCTGAGGATTTGTTGTTGAGGGAGTTAATTTTTTGAGTTCCAAGTATATTTTAGATATGAGACTCTTATCCATTGTATGGCTAGTGAAGATCTTCTCCCAATCTGTGGGCTTTCTATTGATCTTGCTAGCTATGGCCTTTGCCATGAAGAAGCAGTGCAGCTTCATGCAATCCCATTTGACCAACCTTTCTTTGATTTGTTGTGTTTCTGAGTCTCTATTAAGAAAATTTCGGCCTGTGTCAAGGAGACGTAGGTTTTCTCCTATTCTGTCCTGTAATGTTTTCAGTCTGTCTGCTTTGACTCTGAGGTCTTTGATCCATTTGGAATTGATTCTGATGCAGTGATATATAAGGATCTAGCTTTAGTTTTCTAAAGGTGATTAACCAATTTTGCCAGCACCATGTACTGAAGAAGCTGTCTTTCTTCCATTCTATTTTTTTTAGCTCCCTTAGCAAAGATTAGGTGGCTAAAGGTCTGTGGGTTCATTTCTGGGTTTTTTATTCTATTGCTTTGGTCCTGAGGTCTGTTCTTGTGCCAGTACCAAGTATTTGGATTACTGTGGCTTTGTAGTAGAGTTTGAAATTTGGTATTGATATTCCTCCAGTACTATTCTTTCTGTTAAGGATCGGCTTTTGCTGTTCTGGGTCTTTTATTGTTCCATATGAAGTTTTGGATTGCCTCTTCTATTTCCTTGAAGAATAAGGTTGAGTTCAATTCTAACTTCTGGAGATACTCAAGTGTCCATTTCTATGTGGTCTACCCCAGAATTTCAGTTATTGGTTCTATTTTCTGAGACCACTCCTGCATCGACCACATAAGAAAAGGCATAGAGGATAGTCTTTAACTAAAGACAACTCAACTACAGGATGGTATTCAGAGGCATTGAAATATAAGAAGAAACATCAGCAGCGGTGAGACTATGATTCTTCAGCATTTCTAAGACTGGAATGGCAGAATAGGAAGCGGAACTTTCACTTGGTTTGAGCTGTGCGATGGGGACACTAGGACAAGATCCTTGGTTTCTGAGGAGCTTTCAGATTCAAAGCAAAGCCAGAACAAAGAAATATAATGGATGACCTCAAACTCACAGCGCCAATACTCTGACCTGGTTTTGTTACCTACTTTTTTCTGAATGCCACCTGAAACTCAGACAAGTCAGAGCACCTTCCATGTTTGAGTTCAGAAAATAAATAACATGGAAGAAAGGAAGAAATAAAAAGTGCATGCAGAATAAACATCTTCATGTATCAGAAATACAAGATCTATTCAGTTCAAGTAGTAGCAAAGTAAAAAGATATATTTAATTAAAGCTCTATATTGAGCATAAAAGAAATCTTTCTAATTTATAAGTCTAAAATGAGCAAGACACTTCAAGTATAATTTTTATTTTCCTAGAATAATTGTATATATGATTAAAAGTACCAATATTCTAGTACTGAAATCAGAGAAGAATATATTAAGAATTCAAATTATTTTAAATAAAATTTGATATGGCAAATATATCTCCTTGGATTTCCTTTCTTGTGGCAGAAGACATCATATGGCTCAATGTGATTTTCTATTTGTTGAAGAGATTGATAAGAGGAGTTTTTAGAGTAAAAATATAAAATAGACTTATTAAGTATGTGTTTCAAGAATTTTAATTCTACCAACGATCAGATTTCTTAATACCATCGTGATCAATTTCTCTGTTCCAAAAGCTAGAATTATTTTCTATGTCATGTACTATGAAGGATTATCTACTTACAGAGCACCATGGCTCTGATTCTATTCTCTCTGCTGTAATCTATCGCTGAAATTTTTCTGATGGTGCAAAGACCTCACATGTATAAATCCATGAGTTCTATATATCATAAAATACTTGGAAACAGCTGGTTATCCAGGAAGCAAAAAGCTGCCCCACCTATTATGATATTAGATTTTTACATCAAACCTCCTCTCTGGGCTAGAAATAGCTCTCTCAGCAGGTACGCACCTCGACATTTTTGTGCTTTCTCTATGTGATAAGCACAGATAAAGTCAGAAAGTCAGTGAAAGGAAATAGCCAGGTTTTATACTCTCAAGATAAGAACTTTGTTGGCACGATTCCTAAATTTTTTTGAAGTACAATTTATTTTAAATACTTGCTGGAAACAGGTATATGCAATAAATAAAATATAAATTTATGTGTTGTCAAGGTCAAGTGTGCTGAGTCTTTGGGAAGAGAGTGTGCAAGTTTTATAGGTGCTCAATGATACCAAAATCAGCAGCAATCAAAGAATACTGATAATAAATCAAGAGAATGTTACCAAGCCTGTGGGCAGGGAAAATGTAGAGAAAATACTTGAAAATCACTATTGAAAAAAGAAGTTCTTCAAAAGTGGATCATGAATTCACTTAAACCTTAAAAAAATACTTTAAGAGAGTTCTAAGCAATCAAAAATGTTTTAAGTAGAAATGGAGGAAATGGAGGTTTTTGATGTATCTCTTAGCAAATTGTATGATTATACGCAAAAATTCTATTTGTGTGGGTGTAGAAAATAAAGAAAAGCAAGTGAATTATTAAAACAGGCATTCAAAATGTTCAAAAAGCAATAAAAATAACTTTCATTAAGTTCTTCTCCTATCTGTACTCTCCTACGTAAATCCCATCAACTTTCTCAATTAACTGACATTGATATAATAATCGGATATGAAATAGATATTTAATGAAATCAAAGGCTAAATAATTTGTTGAAAACTATCTTTATAGTAAAACCATAACTAACAAAGTAAATAGATAAAATAATCAGTTTTATATTCATTCCTGGTGAGAAAATGCAGAAAACCACAGGAAAGGAGCACATTTCAATATTGAGAGGTCAAAATCAGGCCCTTAGTAAACTGATTTTTTCTTTATTAAAGAGTGCCAGAAAATTAATTTAAAGTGCATAGCTTTTATCATAGCTGCTAGTCATACTCTTTACAAATGCAAATCACAGGTAGGTCTGTTCAGCAGTAAATAAGGAAATAGTTTATATGACAACAACAGAAACAACAAAAATCCTGTGGTAGGTACTCCTCTACATCACAGATAATACATTGAGTCATGAAAGTCTACTATCATCCATTCACAGATGGAGACAAAAAAGCAATTCAGTATCAATAAGTTCGTCATATCTTCTTAGAAACCATATATGTATACGTGTATACTGTAAATGTGTGTAACTGTGTGCATCTATATGTATATGTCTATGTGTATTCATGTGTCTATGTGTGTATTTGTATGTCTTTTGAGAGGAAATATTGCCAGATAACTTATTTCTCTAAATTTAAAGTATCTAACTCTGGATCTAGAGAAATTCAGGCAGGCATCTTAGCTAACCCCAAGAATCTAGACATAGTTAAACTTCTAAGAAATCTCTTGTTGGCTAACCCATTAGGTCACAAGCTTCAAAACGTAAGTGTTCTAATGGAACTAATCAGTCAGCAAAGAGAGAGGTATCTTCCATCTCTCTACAAGTTGTTGATACTTTCTTTATTCTTCCAAATCAAAGTCCACCATTTGACCAGTATGTTCTCAGAATTCCTAAATGTCTTGCATTTTCCTGATTGATCAGAACTGTAGCAAGTTAGGTCCAGTCTCTTTCAAGTAAAAATTGGTAGCAGAGATTTTTGTAACTGACCCACCAAAATGAAGGAGATATCTTCTTAATGTCTTATCAAAAATGAGACCTAATCAGGGACTTCAGTGTTAAGTACAGTAAACCCAAACTGAGTATGGCAGTGTATGAACAGGAATATAGTTCCTTCACAGAAGACAAGAGTGGGCAGAGCAGGAAAGATGGTTTTATATTAAGGTACCTCCAGTAAACTACATTACATTTACTTATAGCAATGTAACTAAATTCTCAAAAAAAATCACATTTAAGAAAAACATGTGTAATAAAATTTACTTTGGGCTATTATGCTAACACTGACCAACTAGTTTCAGTATTGCTGGAACTAGATGATCTTCCAAAAAAATTCTACATCTCTGCTTCTTCACATACTAAATTATTTATTTGTTTACATCCTTTTCTATCCTGATAGAATGTAAGATTTTCAATTTCAGAGACATCTTTGTGAAAAACCTAAGCAATTCCATTTTACTTAAGACCCCATCTCAGTTTTGCGACTTAACTCGTCGTCCACTTTTGCCCCAATGTTAGGAATTTATGACAGAAAGCCATGCATAATTCTTGGAGCCATAGATGGCGTTTGCTTAAGGCAGGTGTTGCCCCCAAGTGGTGTTGCCCCCCAGCGACTTAGGACTAAGAGTTTCGGTTCCGAGGAAAACCATATAATTTTCTGACCAACCGGTTCTTCAGAGCCCAGGGCGAGACATGCCATGCATATTGTTGGTCCAGGTGTGACTCATAACCGTTTTTGTCAAGCTATGGACCAAGGATATTTTCCTGTAAAGGTCAACCAATCATATTTGTCCAGCTTAGCTTGCTTTAAATGTTAACCAATCTTGTGTAAAAGTTCCTTAAAGTTGTTTGTTCAATACTATAAAAACTGCGCTGATTCTATGCTCCGGGCCTCTTAGCGTCACCAGTTGCCAAGTGCACAGAGGACCAAACTCAGGCTTGAAATAAATGACTCTTTGCTGTTTGCATTGATCGTGGTCTCTGGTGGTCTATGAAGGGCCATTCGAAAACGGGGTACCTCACTTTGTTCATATTTCTATTCTCTGGTTAGTGAAATTTATTGTACATATTTAAAGTACTCATGTTTACATAATGTAAAAACCGATTTATAGTCTGTCGAACTGTGTACTTTGTACTCTTTTTTTTAATTGTGAAAGTACTGTACAGAGGGGTTACAATTACATGGGCAAGATAATGAGTACATTTCTTATCAAGCATTGTTGCCTCTTCCTTTGTTTCCTCTCCCTCCCTTACCCTCTCCATCCCCCCCCCCCATGCCCTGGGTAAGGTTGTAAAGTTCCTTTTTCGACATAACAACTTGTAACATCTCATTGTTGCAATGGGTCCACCTGTATCACTATTTAAACGATTTGTTTGCTTTATTACAAGTTCATCATTGACTGCTTCTTCTTCCTTTGTATAATGACCTACTTTACTTTGGGCATAAAGGAAACAGAGCAATGTAGGTTTAGTAAAAAATTAACTGTAGCTGTGGGTGAGGTTTTCGGGGTATAGAGTTCATTGGTAGCCACTGGAGTCAAACTCTCTGACTTTGAATCTCAACTCTATCAGTTATTATTATTTGATTGAACAACATATTTGGAATGTTGCAATATTTATTTTATTTTATTATTTACAAGTAATTTTACAAATGAGTTGCCAAAATTTCAGTAGTTTATGCATGCGATGAGTCTTGATCAATGTCCCCACATTCCTTAATTTTGTAGGATATGCCTTCAATTCTTGACTACATTCTCCCCACCCATTTCCTAGTGTTCATTTTGTTGAACTTTGACTTTGCCTTTCTAAGGAATTACACTGTTAGAGTATCTTTTTTAAAAAAATGAGAACACTGCAGTTCTTTGGAAATACTCATTCATACCAGGTGCCAGACTAAATGTTATGGAGGGAGTAGTTTAAAAAAGACAAATTCTCTGCCCTTGGATATTTTGAAAAATTGATGTGGCAAAACAAATGATGCCAGATGGGAAGAAAAATCATATACAGAATATTGATCAACTGGTATTTCAGACACTAATATGTTAAAAAAAAAGAGGAAAGGAAATCACTTTGACAGTTATTTAAAAAAATAAAACTACTAGCCTGCATTAGTTAGGCAGCACCAAACAGAAAATTTAGCAGAATGCAATTAAGATAGCATGTCACAGACCTAGATCTATATATATGTGCTGACGAGTGGGTGTTAACTGGCTTTCATTTTTGGAATGTGAACTCCAAATTCCATACTTGGAAACAAATTAGAAATCATCTGACTATAATTAAGAAACTTCTCAAGACAGAATTAATCAAGATGGAAGTCTCAACTCTCATCCACACCTCCCTCTCACCCTCCCTCGAGCCATTCATTATCCAAGTTAAACAGAGATTGCCATTACCCACTTCTTAGTTAAAGGTTCAGTTGCTGCCTGTGCAAATGCCCTCAGCTTATCTTAGGAACAACCAAAGGCCCCTCTACCCAATGTTTACAAGAGGTGGTATTCACAGGTTTGTTGATAACTCTTTTAAACAGCTTCAAGGGGCGGCACAAAAACTGAACTAATGGGATAGTACCTCTCTGGGAACTATTTACATTTATATCTCTAGGAAATGATTCTCAAGGAAAAGCAGCTCTTGGTTTCTAAGATTTAGGCTTAGACATGTTTTAAAATGGATGTGATGTAATTTAAAAAATAAAATGAGTACAAAACTCTAAAAAGTTTACACTCCTATAGAAGTACACACTAAGTTAGAAGGCAATCAATAATGATGGAAAAAGGACTTTTCATCTAACAATTTAGAAGTTCATTCATTAGACAATGATTTATTACATAACTTAAAAGTGTAAGTGATAGAAAGATAGAAATAGTGGATTTTGTTGATGCATTTTGTTTTTAATTCCTAGGGAGAATTGACAGCACCTTATGGCTGTCCACATTCTCAGTCAGAACATCACCAATGATAACATGTAGGAAATCCTTGTTATACGTACAGTAAAATATTTTGTTTTTATTTATTTTGTTTTTTTATTTATTTATATTTATTTATTTATTTTGTTGGTTGTGGGGCTTAAACTCAGGACCTGGGTGCTGTCCTTGAACCTCTTTGTGCTCAAGGCTAGAGCTCTACCACTTGAACCACAGGCCCACTTTCGGTTTCTGAGTAGTTAATTGGAGACAGGCATCTCATGGGGACTCTTCTGCCTGGGCTGGTTTCAAACTTTCAATCCTCAGATCTCAGCCTCCTGAGTAGCTAGGATTACAGGCATACGCCACTGGCATCTGGTACATTTTTTATTTTATAATTCAACAATAATCATGAGTTTAGTATCTATTGCAAGCTATTAGCTAAAAGTAAAGCCATTCTTAACATCACAACTTGCACAAGAGCTATATCTATTTTTATGAAATATATATAATAAATAAATAGATTTAAATGGAACATATAACATTCTTATACTGAGAAACACAGATCAAAATTAAACCATTTATATACAAAAAGATAAGTTATATGTTTAGACTCTAAATATTGTGATACATGTCCAGAGATCAATAATCCAAAGTACATATAAATGGAAATTCAAATAAGATAACATTTTAACATATCAACTACATAACAGTAATTTTACTAACAGAACCTGTACTAAGTCATTAATTTTAGGTTATATTGGTTTGTGGAAATTTTAACTGGGCCATAAGTATTATTGTTTTATAGGTCATAGATAGCCGGCTATAAACAATTTCATTGAAGTAAGAAATATTTGGCTGGGATAAAAGATTTCAGTGGAATACCACTGAAAAAATTCTTCACAAGCTATTTTAAGGAAAGAAGAAATATTTAGCTTTATTTTTCAATCAGAGTATTTGCATCTTTCTGCGAAACAATGATCTAAAGAATATGAAAATATGCAAATTTTGAGAACATAATTCAATGAGAAACAGAATTATTAGTTTTGATATAAAGCTATATTATGAGGCACATTACAACACAATGTAGGTGGTCTTATGAAGCAATCAAAACAAACTCCTTATCTCTGAGAGGGAACAGAAATCACACTGGGCGTAAGCCATATAGAAAAACCATAAAATCTTTTGACTTCATAGAAATCACAGGGATGGGGATTTTTCTAAGTTGAATATCATAAACAACAAGGATCACAGCCTATCCTTGTCTTAGCTCAGCTATGGACAAGTCTTCAATATAAGAATTTAACACTGAGAATTTTCCCTTTTTACTAATAAACTTGTACAGATTTCTTATCTGTTGCTTAGGCTTTACCAAGAAGAGGGGTACTGGTGAGTTTCATAGAGATGAGTCACAGCACAACTCCTCTTAGCTGCCAGAAGGATTTGCCTTTTCTATTATACCTTGGGAAATAAGCAACTTATCACACAGCCCACTCACTGAGAAAATTCACAGCCAGGCCCACTGATTAAGTCACAGTCCTAAGAGGGATGATCTCTTTTCTGAAATCAGCTCACTGTAGCTTGTATCTGTATTTCGAATTAAACCTCATAATGAAGAAAAAAATTGATGTGATATATATTTAGAAAGGATCTTGGAAACATTAAAACAAAACATTTTCAAAGGAAGGAAAAGGATCCTAAATCTGCCTGTTGTGATGTTTATTAATCAGTACCAGAATAGTTTATAACCTTCCAATGGCAAAATAGGTGTAGCTTTGATGTGTGTGGAAACATACATGCATACATATATACATATTTGCTTATTTATTTATTTGGTGTGTCATGGGATTTGAACTCAAGGCCTGGGTACTGTTCGTGTGCTTTTTCTCTCAAGGCTAGTATTCTACCACTTTTAGTCACAGCTCCACTTCTGGTTTTCTGGTCTCATGGACTTTCTCTTTGGGGTGTTTGGAACCACGATCCTCAAATCTTGGCTTGAGAAGCTAGGATTATCGGCTTGAGCCACTAGCTCCCAGTTCTCTCTCTCTCTCTCTCTCTCTCTCTCTCTCTCTCTCTGTCTCTCTCTCTCTCTCTCTCTCTCTCTCTCTCTCTCTCTCTCTCTCTCTCTCTCTCTCTCTCTCTCTCTCTCTTTCTCTCCATCTCTCTGTCTCTCTCTGTCTTTCTCTGTCTTTCTTTTCAGAGTTAGTAATAATAGCACTCCAACCAAATTGTACATTGTCTTTACAAAGTCAATTGTTTGCAGATGAAAGATTCAGAGTTAGTTGGTTCAAACTGATTCCGAAACATGCAGAGGAAACTTATCTTTCTCTTGCCTCCTCATGTGAGTCTTTAAATGCCAAAGAAGTCCAAACTTTGACTGTCACCTTGGGCAAGTCCTTGAGCTTACTAAACTAGTACAAAGTGTAAAACATGTCCTATGCCTTAATGTTAATGGGACCTTGAAGGACCTTATTCACAGTTTCACCCACTCTAAGTGCCAGTTTCCTGGGACCCCCCCCCCCCTTTGCTAGAGAGAAGCTGGCTGATGGTCTAGGAAAACTGAATTACTTTGTTTCTATTTTTTCTGACATTTTAGAAGTGACAACTTCTAATGAAATAATTTACCTGGGCAAATGGTGCAATTTTAGAAACTTCAGGTCTTCTCTCTTTTAGGGATAATAAGAACATGGGCGATTTTAATTAAAGTGCCTAGGGGGAAGAACTAAGTTACTTGGATGGTAATATTTTTAAAAAAATCTTATGTCAGACTGAATAGCACATCAAAAATATGACTCTCTTCTTGCCTTGCTACTGAGGGCTGACATTATTACTTTTCCAAAGCCAATTAGTTTCCTAAAAGGTTGTATTGATTCAGATTCAGCTCAATAGAAAGAGAATAAGATGTTTTGCTGGATGTATTTTATCAGATGATCATAGCCAGAGGAAAACTGAACGAGGAGAAAATGTGAGCTTCGGGAAGGGAAAAATCAAATCGTTTAACTAGGGATACAGGTGGACCCATTGCAACAATGAGATGTACAAGTCCTTATGTCGAAAAACGAACTTTACAACTTTGGTGGGGGCGGGGGGTGGAGGATGGGGGAGGATGGGAAGGGATGGGAAAGGAAAACAAAGGAGGAGGCTACAATTCTTGATAAGAAATGTACTCATTACTTGCCCATGTAATTGTAACCCCTCTGTACAGCATTTTCACAAAAAAAAAAAACAATAAAAAGTACAAAAAATAAAAAAAAGAAAATGTAATAAAAAGTACAAAAAATAAAAAAAAGAAAATGTGAGCTTCAGAGTTAAAATTAAATCATCTTCTACCTGATCCATGGTGTTTTTTGTTGTTGTTGTTTAGGTGGTGGTGATTTTTTTCTTTTTTTTTTTTCTTTTGCCAGTCCTGGGACTTGAACTCTGGACTCTGGGTGCTGTCCCTGAGCTCTGTTTTGCTTAAGGCTAGCTAGCATTCCTACCACTGGAGCCACTGTGCCACTTCCAGCTTTCTCTGTGATTAATTGGAGACAAAAGTCTCATAGACTTTTCCTACTCAGGCTGGCTTCATACCATGATCCTCAGATCTCATCCTCCTGAGTACCTAGGATTACAAGTGTGAGCCACCAGCACTTGGCTCCCACATTATTTTTTTTGAATAGGTTTTTTTTATTATGAAAATAACATACAGAGGGGTTACAATTACATGAGCAAGGTAATGAGTACCTTTCTTACCAAGCATTGTTGCCTGCTCCTTTGTTTTACCCCTACCATCCCTGCCCTCCCATCTTCACGACTTCACTCCCCTCCCCCTGCCAAAGTTGTAAAGTTTGTTTTTCAACATAGTATCTTGTACATCTCATTGTTGCAATGGGTCCACCTATATCCCTATTTAAACAATTTGTTTTTTCCCTTCCCCGCCACAAATTATACCAACATCAAATACAGTGAAAACAGGTTATACCATGGGGGAGGGACCTACAAAGCAACAAAGAAATCACCTTATAAATACATTAGAAACAATAGCAAGAAAGAAAAAACTGCTTGTGTCCTTATCTTGAGGTTCATTTCACCTAACATAATCTTATCTGACCTTTTCTGCTTGTCTCAGGCATACACTAGTTATTGCAAATAAGGGAAATCATGGGACCTATGTTTCTTTCCCACATTATTTTTGACATAGTAGATTCATAGTTTGCTCAGAAAGACTTCCAGTTTCTTTATTAAGGACATAAGCTATATTGTGAAGAAATGGGACTTCCAAACACAGAGGTTTAAATAAGATAAAATGTTATTTGTGTCATCTGGATTGTCAGGCTCACACAGAGGTAACACTCTGCCTCTGGTTGAAATCATGTAATCTATGTCATCACAAGTCCTCCTCAGTACAACCTGAATTCTGAAGTTTTATTTTCTCCACAAATCTCATATAATGGGAAGCTAGCTTTGTGTAATAGGTTGACAATATAACTAAGCTAATAACAGAAAAATGAAGAGTAATAAAATAAAGAATAGTCAAAAATGCTTTTTAAATTTGAAGAAATGTTTACTCCAGTTAAAGTAGACTATCATCAATATGATTTTCTATCATGTTTGACTTTCCAAAGGTCTGTATTATATTATTATCTTCTACTGGAGTCATAAAATTTATATATAGTGTAGGTACCTAAGCCCTTCATAAGATCAGATAAAAAAATTTTCTCTAACATGGAAGTTCAAAAATGTAGTGTCCTGGTACTCTTGACATGAATTTCAGCTGGGAATCTATGATAGCCTATCTGCCATCAGAAAGACATCTTTTCCAAGGGGTACTCCCAAGACTTTGTACATAATTTTGACTTATGTTTAATTAGCCTGAGAAAACTAAAACACCCTCACCTATCAACAAGAGAGTAGTGTTATGTGTACAGGTGTAAATGAAAATAAAAATGGGGTGTTTCAAGTACCAGAAAGGGAGAATAAAACTTGAAGGATAAAGAGATATGCAACTTACCAATAATAATGTCCTCAATAAAGAGTCTGAATCTTTTATTAGTGGATACTCTGAAGACAGTCTGTAGTATTCTTCCTCTTTTAGGGAGATATCAAAATGTGGCCAAGTGAATCAGAGTCCTAGGCTACTCTACGTATGGACATGACAAACCGGAATAAGTAAATTCACAACATCCCAATGTGAGTCCTCTTTAAGAGGAGTTAATTAGTTAAATAAATGAGACATTCTCACATTTAAAAATAACCTCCAAGCTAATTTTCAGATTGTTACCAAGAATGTATCTGCAAATATCACTTCTGATTGACTAAAAATAGCTCAGGAAATTCCATTTTCACATGACTTTTAAAGAATAATTTTAAAGAATAGTTTCTATTGGTCATATTCCCGTTGTTATATAATCTTGTTAGTAAAGCACAGGATCACAAAATATAGATTTCATACTATAGAAGGAAAATGGTGTGTATTCTGACCAATAGTAAATAACTATATGATTAAATTGTTGAAGATTTAGATATTTTATGCTGCCATAACCCATAAAATCCCTCAAACTGACACCCAAATTTACATGCTGTATTTGCTTACAATCTGTTTGGGAATCTCAAAAATGTACTGTAACTAGTAAGTCCATTAAACTTATTCCCCACTAAACCTGCATGTGGAATTTTATATATTTACATTTATGTTTGACATGTGCAACTTGAATTTAGTTAGTAAAAACAGAGAGTAGTCCTCCAGAGCATTTAAGAGTTCAGTGAATATTTATTTCTCTTCCATCTAAATCAAGCAAAATACAATTTGTACAGTACAGTACAGACAAATTCTGTAGTATGGAATCACAGAGCTATATATGCTCAAAGAATCATTTTGTCCATGTCCCCCTGCAGCTTGTCAACATGTGATGCTATAATAAGTATCATCTCGTACAACCAGTGAAAATAATACCACAGCCAATATGTGCAAAAATATATCAATGTAGAGTAAGCACAAACAGAAAACATTCAACTTATAATAAAAGCCAAAATCCATAGATATCCTCAAAATAAAATAATAAAACATGGACTAGTTACCATCCTAAGAGAAGCATTCTACCTAGGACACAATTATCTGTAAGCTAATACTTGGCTTAGCATATTTGACAGGCTAAAGATGTCATAAAGAAATATTTGTTTTCAAGGACAACACTTGCTGTGTTTGTTTCATGCTTAACAATAACACTCATGATGATTTATTTTATGGTACAAATCTTACAAATGTTCATGATCACTATGAAGATTTACAAAACCCACTGCCTTAGAGTGAGTGTTAAATATTTAGTAAAAATAGTCTAACAATTTAACTAATTTTGCAAACTAAACAAAGCAAAAAAAACTATACGTATCTCTATACATCTATATGGATGCCACTTACAAAACAAAGACTTTCTCTTCCCTTACTTAGTAAATTTATTAGTGTTTCTATTTTTCATCCCTGTTTTACCAAGTTGAGAAGTTCACTGAAATATTCAGCAATTGACTTAAAAGGAAGAGATGGTGATGTAAAGCATTTGATTCGGTAAAAACCTCCTGAGCCATGAAGTAACCACTCTTGAAACTCTTATTACTAATAATCTCAACTCTCTTACTTAATGAATGGGACAGTGTTGAAAAAAGAGGTGAGCCTGTGGTGCTCATTCTGCTCATAGGTCCTCTCCTTGAGCCGAGGAGATTCTGGGAGATGTAGTGAGCTGAGTTGATGTAGAGAAGCCAGCTGTACACTTTACAGAAGAGGATAAGAGTTCTCTTCCTCACTGAAGAACTCTTTAATGCCTCCAATTCTTGTACATGGCTAACATGTAACTTCCTGAGCCAAAGCCAGAGGAATCCCTGATTCAATTGTATACAGTTTTCTTCATTTCTCTCAGGAGCTTCTGAATTTGAATTCTAACCCCAGCCAGAACTAAAAGCCTAAGAATGCTCAGGGGTTTCAAATCCTCACAAATGGTAGAGCAATACTGACTGTTTGGGTTGTATTTTGAAAGGGCAATTAATTTTTTTTCTTGAAGAGTGTAGTATGCTGTGTGTACATGTTTATGTGTACGTGTGTTTGTGTGTCAGAAGAGAACGTGGGAGAGCATGTGAGAAAATGAGCGATGTAGGACACACAATTCATCCTTGGAAAAACAGGTAGCAAGATATAAGATATTGAATATAAACACATAATTTAGTGTTCCCTCTCAATTTGGAACCTGTTTCTCAGAATTTTCTTTTGTTCTTGACTTTTTCTTTCTTTCTCTTCCTTCTTTCCCTTTCATATTTTTCCTTCCTTCCTTCCTCCCTCTTCATTCCTTCCTTTCTGTCTCTCTGTATCTTCCTGTCTCTTTTTATCTCTCTCATTATTTTCTGGCAAACTAGCATAAACTTAGGGCCATATGCTTGCTTAATAGGCTCTATACCACTTGCGCCATGCCCTAGCATTTTTGTATTTCATACAAATCATATGCCATCTTTGAGTGAAATTAGTTTTCCCACATCCCATTTTAGTATTTAAATAAAATGCTAATTGTCTGGTTAATACTAATCTTAATTTAATCAAACAGTTTTGCTTGTGTATTTAACTTGTAAGCTTTATATCACATTAAAATGTTTTTATCAGCCCTATCGCTTTGGCATCAAGCATTTTTTGACAATCAACATTATCATCATCACGAACTGCTTATATGTGTGTTGATTAAAATGCTAACACTAATGTTATGTCTGTCTTGCTTCTGTCTTTTAAAATTGAACAAAGGAGAAATGACTGCATTTTCTTCTCATGCATTAATGGAAGAATATTTTTCCAAAAATTGCATTATTTCTTTGTTTGCTCAATGAGTATTTCAACATAAATTTTATTAAGGAACTATGATGTGTGTTTATGGTTTCATTTCTCCATATAGGGCAAAATTAAAAACAAAAAACAAAAAAACTAACATATGTTTTGATTACTACAATGGGAAGTATTGACTTCCAGTGGACTTAGGGAAAATAGCAAGTGGATTTTTTTAGAAGAAGTCAATTATGAATGCATTTGGGCTTACTAGAGCTTTCAGAAGTTGGGGCATATCTGAACAAGCTTTTTATACTTACTTGAAATGTTTATCTTTATTAATATTAGGATAAAATTGTAAATCATTACAAGTTTTAACATCTTATCTTAATTATATAGCTTACAAGCAAACTTTGAAAACTGAAATAAATATCTAAATTTACCACTAAACAAATACTTATAACTTGTTTGTATGTATGGTCCTGCTGCTTTTAATTTTATCTAAACAAAATGTCTCAGAAATCTGTGCTTTAGAAATGCAACTGCTAATTCTTTAAAATATGAAGAATACTTCAAGAAATGAATGAACATTCTCAAAAATACCAAATTTGGATACTATTTATAAGGAAAAAAGGTAAATATAAGGCCTTGAAAATCTCAGTAGTAAAATGAACTCATGAAACAATTTTCCTGTTTGTTGAAATAGAACTGAAAAAAATAGTATCTGAGATCAAAATGCTTAATATTTTTTCTATAAATAAAACATGCTTCCAAAATACCTTTTAGATTTCAGATACAATTCTTTCAAAAGAATAAACTTTTAAGTGTTATTAGCATTTCAGGTCTGCAATATCTCTATATTTGATGTGTGAAGTCATACATTATTACCACATTATCTTGATCACCAATCATGATACAAGTATAAATACTTTAAAGTTTTGTTTGATTTTTCCAAAAATGAACTAGATAGATCTTATAATCTGTTTTCAAATCTTTCCCAGACAGCTCACTAGAGGAGAAAAAGAAACAAGACAACATATGACCACAAGAGGGCAGAATACATCTTTAGTTCTAATTTTCACTGTAACTAGAGTTTTGACATTCATTGATCATCTTTCTGAGAAAGTTATCTTGACTTCCACCCTTCCACACTGGAGTGAAATGTAAAGGACATGTTAACATTATATACCAGAAATATCACCAATATGGTTTGGTAAATGTTTTGTGAAGAGCACAGACCTCAAAGTGACCATATTTTCCTTTCATGATTTATAGCAACCACAGACACACACCTGCTACTCAAATCTCATGGCTTAGACATTGATACTATAATTAACAGGTACAGAAAACTTACAGGAAAATGTGAATATATCTGATATTCTGCATATTTTACACCATGATGGAAATGAAAAATTCAAAGATTAAAAACACTTAGTTGTATATTTTTCATGATTCTGAAATTCTCTTTTTTTCTTGATGTTCTAATTTTCCCCCCAAAGCTAATGTAATAATTTCCTTAGAAATACACCTCAAACACAAAACTACAGCTATGCCGTTTTTTAATGATAAATATAATATGAAGCTATTCAACAATGACTTGTTTAAAAATTAGTTAAGAGAACTTTATCCAGTCAGATGAGTATGTAGAATAACTTATTGTAACACCTTTAGTCATTTCTGTGCAAGAGCAATGGAAAGAAGTTGGCTGCTTTGTCATTATTTTCCTGTTGTTGCTGTTTTTTCCATTTCCATTGTAAAAGTTTTTCCAAAGCCAATGGGTGGTTTAATAGGTGGTTCCAACCCATCAGGAGTCCAGCACGTGCCTGGGCAGACGATAGTGCTCAGGTTTGGAGCGCAGCTTCTTCTCCTGTGGGTTGGCATACTTCCACTTCGAAGGTGACATTTTGAGCTTTTTCCTCTTCTTATCTGTGCACCACACTTTTTCACAATACTCCTCCACCCTCTGGAAGTTGCTATACCCGATCAGCTGCAGGAATTCCTTGTACCATGGTTTTGTTCCTTGAGGGATACTACTGCGGGCCGGACACGGCATCCGATGCGGCCCTTCCTCCTCGTAGTCTTTATTAAACATCTCCTCCACTCTCTCTTCTTCCACTATCTCCAGGGTGATTTTACGGATTGTATGGACAAAGCTATGCTCTACTGTCTGGCAAAAATAGGTCCCAGCATCGGCTTTGCGTATCCTGAGGAAGAGCAAGCCCAGGTCCATTTTAACCACTCTGTCATCTGTCTTAACCTGTAAGGAAAAAAAAAGAGGATATGGCACTGGAGTATTACCCAAAGAAAATGACAATTGGTAATAAAGCATCAATCTATAGCCCTGCTCTACCTATTTGGATTTTTTTCCTTTGGATTATCATATCATGAAAGCCATCCCTTCAAATATGCAAAGTAACTAAATCAGTTTGTGAAAGTCAGGAACTTATTTCCATTATTTACACTGGATCCTATTTAACATGGCCTTGAGGTCATCTTATAGGTCATTTTAAAGGGCAAGATGAGCTAATTTTCTCCCTAAAGAATTCCGTATAATCACTCAGAAGAGGATATGAAGGTTTGTCACATTTGTGATTTTTTAACTCTTGGTTTTGTAAGTATAGAGCAAATATTTTCCACATCTGTTTTAGGCCTTCTGAATTGTAATGACCAATTACATGAATCTCTGCTCAAAGTTCTGGGTGTCTTTCAATGTTTCTATTTACCAAAATACAACATATCAATTACTTCATTCTATAGCATTCTCCAATTACCCCATCCTCAACTGTCAATTATTTATATTTCTCATATTTAACACATCACAAATTTTTATCAAGGTTTCTTCAGTGCTGACCCAGAAAAGTATCCGTCTTCATCATTATTTTTACCACACGGCTGGATTCATGACTGTTTCTTTGGCCTTGTCTCATAAAAGACTCATTCAGATCTTCCTTCTCTCTGTTCTTTCTGTCATGCCCAGCTTGATTATTTTTAGGACCTCTGCTCTTATCTCTTCCTAAAGGGACTTTCTCCAGTCCCTTCTCATCCTGAACAAATCAAGTGTCAGCTTGTTAAACAGGCTCCTTTATAATGTCCTTCTTCCCTTATTACCATCATTTCACGTTAACCTTTAGGTCTGGGCCTACTGCATTAATGCATATATCTAGTCATATCCTTTCAATTAATTTTCATGGCTACTTTTCTCTCTTATTTCAATGGATAGAGACTAGTTAAGTCTTCTTTAACACTCAATTTCTTTTCTCTGTTTCTTGTTCATATCTTTATGACATATTATTATGACATTTGCTCAGTTAACCAGACTTTGCCTTACCAAGTCTATCTCCTCAAACAGTCCAATGTAGCATTTCTGGAGATTAATGATCATTTTATAGTAATCTCTTAATATGTTTATTATCACAAAAATTCACATAAATTAAAAATTGTATTTGGTGTCACATGAAGATCAACGTCAGTGTTAGTATTTGATTTTATTATAAATTCGACACCATTTCCAAAGTCTTATTTTTCCCAGGTGCTAAAAAGAAAGATAGCTTTAGGGATGGGAAGGTGGCTCAGTGGTAGAGTGCTTGTCTTGCATGCATGAGGCCCTGAGTTCGATTCCTCAGCACCACATAAGCAAAAAGAAAAAAGCCAAAAAGCCAGAAGTGGCGCTGTGGCTCAAGTGGTAGAGCGCTAGCCTTGAGCTGAAGAGTTGAGGGACAGCACCCAGGCCCAGAGTTCAGGCCCCACAACTGGACCCCCCCCAAAAAAAAAGATAGCTTCAATATGTTAATAATACATTCCATTCAAGTGGAAACCAAACAATATCTTTGTAGTCATAGACATAAAAATCTTTAACATCACTTGAAAGAAGTATTGGGATTTTTTTTTTTGGTTGTTGTTGTTGGTTGTAGGCCTAGCTGCTGTCCCTGAGCTCTTTAGCTCAAAGCAAGCATTCTACCACTTGAGCCACAGCACTGCTTCCAGTTTCCTGGTCGTTAATTGGTTATATAAGTCTCAGGGACTTTCCTATCCAGGCTGGCTTTGAACTATGATCTTTAGATCTCAGCCTTTACAGTAGCTAGGATAACAGTCACCCGGCTAAGTATTGGGAATAAGTCATATGTTATAGAAGGAAAGATTCACATACACACACACACAAACACACCACACACACACACACACACACACACACACACACACACACACACACACGACCATATAAGCTTCATGTGGATAATTATTTCAGTAAAAAAAAGCTATATTAAAGAATCATTTTGATTAATTGGTTTATATTTTATTTGTGCATTTATTTTGAGGTCACATTTGAATAAATCTATAAGCATAGTAAACCATGCACTGCTTCATGTGGAATAAGGCATTTTCATATTCATCTTCTTTGTGTGGACATGCATGTGTGTTTTGTGTGTGTATGTGTGTCGTAGTGGATGCCTCATATTGAAGAGTGACCGTTTGTTGCTTCTTTATCTCAACTAGCAGAGCAACACGTGGTGGTAATCCAAACAACTGGTTGTTTGCCTTTATAAGCCCTGCAAATCCTTAGCTCGGGGCTCTCCTCCTGGGCTCCGCTGTGTTGGAGTGTAGGACGAGGCCCAAGCTGCAGCCCGTCTAAATAAAACCTTAAAACAGCTGTAGAGTCTGACTCTCGGTGGTCTTCTTGGTGGGGGTGCTGCGACCTGGGCACAACAGTATTAGTGTCCCAAGAAGACAATGCACTTTTAAAGTCAAGGAGAAGGCATCTTATGTGTTATTAGATCATATCTTCTTTAACATCCCTGCTGCTATATTGCCACTCGAGTTTCTTCTTCGAGGTCCTATTTTGGTCTTGTTCTCTCTTCTCTTTCCTTATCAAATTCTGTGTTACTGCCTACCAATTCATTGTTAATTTTCTTTTTGTCTTAGGCTTACACTTCCATTTTCTTTATAATTATTTCCTTTACAACTCATAAAGACCTTTAGCTTCACTCATGTTTGTATCACTCCTGTTTGTAACAGAATTTTGTATTTATATTATTTAAAATGTTTATCTATGAAATAATTTCATTGCCTTCATCATGCTACCAGTTACTTAAGGGCAAATGTCCACCTCTCTATTTTCCTGAGTTGTTCTGGGCACACAGTGAAAAATGAGAACATATTAGTTGGATCCTAGGGTGCAATGATATACAGCAGTGGCATGTAGGAACAATCTCTAATGGATGCGAGACTGCTGCAGCCCAGAGCTCAGGAGGCAGCTTGAGGGAGACATTGACTTCTCACAATAATCCGCCTAGGGCCACCTCATACATCTCCTATTCAAATGCTATAATAATGTATTAACCAATATGAAAGGCATCATCTAGTTTATAGAATTTATCAAGCAGTTTATTAAAACAACTATAACAAACCTTAAATCTAAGCCTTTGACCACTGAAATTAGAAATAGAATTGTAATCTGGTATAAAAATATACTATTTTCTTCAATAATCATAAAAGCTCTCAAGTTTGAGCTTCTATGTTATGTACATAGATTCAAGACAGGTATATATTCCAAGACATAATTATGATAATTACCACAGGAATTATCCTACATCAGTTATTCTCATATTAAGGATATTTAAAGTATTTTAATATCTAGAAGATGCAAAGAACCTAAAGTCAATATGAAGAAGTATGCTTGAGAAAAGCACATAAATAGGCAGCTTAGAGGAGAAACCTAACTGCTTAATATATAACTAAGTTTACATTAATCTTACTGGGAGAATTCTTGGAAGTGAAAAATTTACAAAAGATACCATGTTACACTAGAAGAAAGACAAATGATAGAGAAGTAGACCAAAGCACATTGTGATGGAGGCCTGTACAAACAATGACCCTACGCAGACTGTCCTGGAAGTGCAGATGCTACAGAAGTTCTGAGTGAAAGTTGGATTCCTGTAATGAAGCATGTGCATAGGCAAAAAAGCAACAGCTTGCTTCTGCATCTACATCCAGACCCTACAGACATGAGCAATAACGATGTGGGAGAAGTGCTGACCCTGATTTCTCACTGCTTGGAGAGTCATAGAAGGACTATGGAGTGCTGTGTATGCTATAGAATGGTTACTGGAATGCAGAGCCAAATAAAGTACACAGTATTTGGGGAGGAGGGGCTTTAAATCATAATGTTCATTTTTAAAAGCAAGAATAATAAGATAGATAAAATAATTGATTTAGCTTTACAGCTCAAACATACTCAAAATATTGTATATCTGTTCAATATACAAATACAGTTCTGGACTTATTTCAAGCATTATGATGAATGTTCGGGGAATGTAGGTAGTTAGGAAAGTGGAGAAAAGTCATCCAGGAAAAATAAAGTCAAAAAAGATTTCTGTGGATCAATCATAACAATGTGTCACAAATTAAGAGGTTTAATTTAGAAAATTCATGTAAAGTTTAAAACAAGCCAAAAATGAAAGAAAAAGGAAGACAGACAGACAGACAGACAGACAGACAGACAGAAAGAAAGAAAGAAAGAAAGAAAGAAAGAAAGAAAGAAAGAAAGAAAGAAAGAAAGAAAGAAAGAAAGGAAGGAAGGAAGGAAGGAAGGAAGGAAGGAAGGAAGAAAGGAACAAAGGAAGGAAGGAACAAAGGAAGGAAGGAACAAAGGAAGGAAGGAAAGTAAAAGACTTTCTAATTACTGTTTCAGTTATTTTTGGCCATATATAAACTAAATGTTTCTTAGATACTTTCAAATTCTAATATACTTCAATTAAATGGTCATAGTATATTTACAACATTGAAATAATTTTAAGGGGAATATGTATTTAAAATTTCCATCTTTAGAATGTCATAATGAAGGGAAATTATGAGAAAAGATGAGTAAAGCTAATGTTCAAAAATTCACACCATAAAGCATTGTACAATTACTAAAGTTTAAGGACAACTCCAACATGAAATTTCTCAATGAACAGAGAAAAGTATAATAAATTTTAAGATTCAAAATGCTTCCTTGTACTGAAGCCCAAGAAAAATCTTTCATGTTTTCATGAAATGAGATAGTTGCCAAATAGCAGCAATATAGTTAAATGTATTTCTTTAAGTCAATATCTAAGCTAAAGTGAAGGCAAGATGTCCAAGGGCTGTCCCATCTAAGGTACATTATATGATTAAAACAATGTAGTTCAGACAAACATATTTATGAGGTATATCTTCACCAAAAAAAAAATGTGCACTTGCTATTTTTTTTCTTTCTTTCTTTTTTGTTAGTCATGGGGCCTGAACTCTGGGCCTGGGCGCTGTCCCTCAGCTTTTCAGCTCAAGGCTAGCACTCTACCACTTGAGCCACAGTGCCACCTTCCCAGCCCTGCACTTGCTATTAATAGGAGCCATACTCTAGAACAAGAGGAATGAATTGTTGTGTATCTGCTAACTTGGCTTGCATCATCATATTAGCAAGTTTAATAAGACATAGAGATTGATATCAGTGGGAAAAGGCATGGTCGGATCTGTACATGATTCCCAGGAAGAACATTTAAGTTTCTAATATTTCTCTTTTCTGAATTCTAGATTTAAATTCAAATTCTAGATTTAAATTCTAGATCCTTATCTATTCTCAGAGCATCACTTTCTATGAATACGAGGAGAAATGTGTCTCTGCCATACCAAGGGGGGAAATGCAATTTGTGGACTAACTAGCTATATATTAAAAATAAAAATAATAAAAATAATTAAAATTAAAATATTTGCACTAACATACTTATGGTACTAGGAAAATATTTTTATCAATGCTAAAAAAACTAGATTCAAAAAATTTGATTGTAATGAGTTACTAGTTTAGGAAAGATAAACATTTAAAAAATGGACCAAAAAGAAAAAAATATTGCTGAACAGATGTTTCAAATGAGACGAGTTCATGCACTTTATGTTATGAAAACAAGAAAAACATAGAAATGCCATTCATATGGAACAAAGCCCCATGTTTTCAGGACATATGTATGAAGACAAAAACATAAAATTATAGTGTCATTGATTCTGACACTTCCTGTCATGCTACAGCTTTCCTGAGAGTCAGGAAAGTATGAATCATCACGGACAAGGTAGTAGGGCAAGATTTTATTTCAGAAGTGTCCCAGCTTTGGTGACATAAAATAATATTAAAAGGTAAGCCAGGCACCAGTGGCTCACACCTGTAATCCTAGGAACTCAGGAGGCTGAGATCTGAGGATCAGGGTTCAAAGCCAGCCTGGGCAGGGAAGACCGTGAGACTCTTATCTCCAATAAAACACTAGAACACTGGAAGTGGCGCTGTGGCTCAAGTGGTAGAGCACTCGTCTTGAACTGAAGAGCACAGGGAAGTGGTGCTGTGGCTCAAGCGGTAAAGCACTGACCTTGAGTTGAAGAGCTGAGGGACAGCGCCCAGGCCCAGAGTTCAAGCCCCACAACCAACCAAAAAATAATAATAATAATATTAAAAAGTGTGATTGTACAGTCTATTTTTCTTGGTCCGGATAAGCTATTCCTTAATTCATGAAACCGTTTTTTTTCTTTTTTTAATTTTTAATTTTAATTTTTTGTGAACATACTGTACAGAGGGGTTACAATTACATGGACAAGATAATGAGTACATTTCTTATCAAACATTGCAGCCTCCTCCTTTGTTTACCCTTCACATCCCTTCTTCCCCCCACCCTCCCACCCAATCCTCCCCCCCACCACCAAAGTTGTAAAGTTCATTTTCCACATGACAACTTGTCTTCACATATTTAACTAAGAAATAATGAACTCTTAAGTTCATTGTTAAGGAGCTGCTGACTGATAAGTTCATCATGCCTATTCATGACTTTGATTAATTTACACAGCATAATAGGTGGTCTGAAAGTAGAGTTTGGCAAAGAGTTAAAAGATGAATTGGAAGTGAAATGTAATTGAATTTTTGGAGTTTTGATGTCAATTTACACATTGAGTTCCAACAATAAATGTGCATGTTTGTGCTCCTTTAATTCTACGCAGTTCACAAAATAGGCTTTTTTAATAGACACAAATGTATATTTCTTCTTTGCTGGAGACTACAAAAAAATGATCAATAAGGAACATGGGGAAAGAAATTCCACAATATTTATTAAAGAACAAATTTTATAAATTAAGCCTCTGGTCTTAATGTACCAGCAACTTATCCATCTGCTTATGTCACTCTGGCATAGGCATAATGCTATCTCATGTACCTTGCATTATTCCTTAATTTCCTCACTGGAGATTTATGAATCTCATTCACCTTGTTTCTAGACCCCAACTTTGTTCCAGCATCACTGGGAAAGACTCTATGCTATTGTCAGTAAATGGAAGAAGAGCAAACTCAAGAGGAATAAAAGTTCAAGACGTGATTGACATTCTTTGGTTTGACTGGCATTCAGCAAAAAGTCAAATCTTAGGTTTATTTTAATTAATAACTACTTCATTCAAATTACAGACATACAATTCACAAGGATACTCATTTAATGAGGCTTTAATTATTTGATCTTAGGTATATGCTCCAAATTTAGAGTTCAAACTCTGTACATTAAAATTTATTTCATTTCAATACCTGTTCACTTCTAACCTCATACCCACACTCAACATGCCAGAATCTAAATGATGCTCAAATAATATCTCCCTTTTGCTATCCAGTGTTTCCCTGTTTAACTCAGAACAAAGCCCCTGAATAAGCTAGCAGCTTTATTTCCCTCTATGATTCATGCTCTCTTATTCTCCCTGGTCCTCATGTCCCTCCCTCCTTACTGACTTCCCCTCTGCTGTTCTTTAAATATGTCAGATGCACTCCTTCCTCAACAGCCGTTTGTATCTGTTATTGCCATTATCTAGAAACTTTGCCCATATAGTAAAAATGGCCTATTATCTTACATTTTTCAAATGTCACTCTCTTGGTGACTTTCTTAGCAAAAATTTTCATTACAATGCCTTTAAAATTGCAACTTCTCAGCCAAGCACTGGTGGTTCAAATTCATAACTTTAGCTACTTAGGAGGCCGAGACCTCCTGAGGATCATAATTTGAAGGCAGCCAAAGGTGGAAAAGTCCATAAGACTCCATTTCCAATTAAATTTTTGCTAGTTAATTGAAGCATGGCTCAAGTGGGTAAGTCCATCTATGAACAATCAGATGTGAGAGCAAGAGGCCATTGAACTCAAGGTCTAGTACAAGTTGCAACCTTATTTAATATTACTTTTTGCTCTTTCTTCACAGTACAATTTAAATGAAAGCATAACTCACAATATCCATTTTTAAAGGGTGAGCTAAACATTCTTCTTGTTACAAATGCATGAAAACAAGCTAGTATATGTTAGTTTTATATCAATATTTTCAAAAAATAGTAAATCATATTAATTTTTTATACCAGTGGGGATAAGTAAAAGTGTGTACTTTTTGAAAATAGTTCAGTTATGTACATACTGTAGTACAGTATTTTGTAGTCTCAGAATTTAAAACAGGAATTTTTCAAATTACAAGCAGGTTCTCAATGTTTAAAGATGAAAAGTAGTGCTTTAGTCATGAAAGTTGGAGCAGTAGGCTCCAGTACACTCTTATGAAGAAAAGTATATATAGAGAGATGAAGGTAGCATCAGAATTTTTCACAATTTGAATACAAGACCTTTCATAACAAATGTTTTCCTATTTATTCTACATTAGAAACTAAATTTAGAATTCTGGTTTGAGATGATGTATTTTGTTAGTTGAAAGAACAGAGACCTATAGTATACAATGTTATACTAGCAGTGAGTTATTAAATATTTTGTTTCTTAAGTGCTTCCTTGTAAATGAAATAAATTTTGGTATAGTTTATAAAGAATATACTTAGGCCAGGCGCTGGTGGCGGTGGCACATGCCTGTAATCCTAGCTACTCAGGAGGCTGAGATCTGAGATGCTGTTCAAAGCTAACCTGGACAGGAAACTCCGTGAGACTTTTATCTCCAATAAACCACCAGAAAACTGGAAGTGGCACTGTGGCTCAAATGGTAGAGTGCTCACCTTGAGCTGAAGAGCTGAGGGACAGTGCCTAGGCCCAGAGTTCAAGCCCCATGACTGACAAAATAATAATAATAATAATAATAATAGTAATAATAATAATATAACTACTCCTTGATATACAGACAATGAGACAATGCATGGATATAAATCAACACAGCTTTGGAATGAGAATATGTAGATTAACACCCCCCCCAGCATGTCACTATTGTGTATAGGTAATAACTCCTTGCATTTCAGTTTTGAATGTGTTAAGGTAGGAAAATTCTATGTACTATGCAGTGTGCAATCTAGAGATAACAAGGTGAGCCACCTGCTTTAGTTCCTTTGGGGAATAGTGGCTCGTTAAATAATTGCTTCATCTACCAGGAGTGTTCTGGTAAGTCTCTTTGTAACTTTAGATGTGTTCTGTCATTTAACTTATTGTTTAGTTTCTAAAGATAAAATTAGAACAACAATGTTATCCCTATGAATATGCCATTGATTGATAACACTAGAGGGCTGAATCCAAGAAAGAACAAGTTTAAACAGGAAGATGTCCAAGAATTAAAAACTTAATTTAGCAGAAGGGAGATGTCCACTCTCTGTAGCCTGACAAGTTAGTAACTTCTCATGTTTTGTGGAATCTGGAGATGATGATAACCATTCTGAGGTATGCTCTAAGTAACATTCTTATAGGAGGTGCAATGGAATGGTCAACCTAAACTTCCTATGATTTACATTTGATCATGCAATGAACGGACATAGGTCTCATTATAAGTAAGATGAAAGAATGTTAACCAATGTAAAGAGATCTTTCGATGAAACAGGATCCACTTGCAAAGATGTTCTGTTGAAAGAAGGGACTAGAAATGATGGGCAAGGAGATGAGATTGTATCAGCAAAATGAGAAAGAAGCTTATAATTGAACATCAATGGATGAAGTAAGTCAGGATGATCTGGTAAAGATTTCAAAATAAAGTAGATTATTGTGTATTTCAGATGAGGAATAGACAAGCTGAGGGAAAGAAACCACTGATGAAAGAATTGTTTCTGGGTCTTCTGAAGCTATTCAACTGGAAGAACTATGGAATATTCCTAAATCCTCTCTTTCATAAGGAGTTATGATATACTTTAAAAAGTGGAAAATATCCTAACACTGAGTGAATAGTTTAATTCAGTATAAATGTACTATAATATTTCAAATGTCTTCTTGCTTAGAATGTCAGGAGAGTTCAAAGCCCATGTATCAACAACAATGATCCACCTTCTATAACTGATTTCCTAACTTTTTCCTGTACACAGCCAGCAGCCTTGACCCAAATTCCCTTACCCAGTTAATGCCTCCAAATGATTCTGTCCATGTGCATCAAATACGACCTAACCCTCAAATCCCAAGCAGTCCAAGGCAAACCTCTCACATCATTAGGTGTTTTCAGAAATCAAATCTTCATTTCCAAAACTATATATAGAATGAAAGAGCCGATGGCATATCTTTGTTCTCAGTCGACAGGAAGTCTTACTGTATGTTTCACATATACCTCAAAGCCTCTTTTTTTATTTTTATTTTTTGATAGTTAGCATTTATTGGCTAGGTACTATTCTAGGCCTTAAATTCTTTTTCTTTTTCACTTCATTTTTCTCTTCATCCCTTTGTATGTCCCTACCTCCTTTCTTTCCTTCCTTTCTTCCTTCTTTCTCCCTCCCTCCCTCCTTTCTTCCCTCCTGTCTGCCTTCCTTCCTTCCTTCCTTCCTTCCTTCCTTCCTTCCTTCCTTCCTTCCTTCCTTCCTTCCTTCCTTCCTTCCTTCCTCCCTCCCTCCCTCCCTCCGTCCTTCCCTCCCTCTCTCTCTCTTTCTTTCTTTTTTTCTTTCTTTCTTTCTTTCTTTCTTTCTTTCTTTCTTTCTTTCTTTCTTTCTTTCTTTCTTTCTTTTCAGAAGCTCTTTTTTATAAACAGTTTGTTGTTTCTATTTCTGTTTCACTTCTATTATTCATATGTGTTCTAGTGACTCTATTTCAGAAACATTAACTTGGCAAATACAGTTTAAGACTATCATTCTGACAACATGTGTATAAGTACTTCCTGAATGAAATTCTAATTTCCAGATCCAAAGTATTGATTTATATATTTATATAAAATGATTGACATATGCACATATAATTTAAAAATCAATATGCATTCAAATATATATATCACACTTAATAAATAAAATTGGCTTTTCAAATAAGATGTGTGAAACACAACAGTTTTCCCCTCCCTCCCTCTCCCTCTCCCTCTCCCTCCCGCTCTTCTTCTTCCTCTCCCTCTCCCTGCCTCTTTCCCCCCATCTCTCTCCCTCCCCCCCCCATTTGTTGTGAAGCATATGAGCTCAAGACTAGCATTCTACTGCTTTGAAACATAGCTCCCGCCTGGTTTTAGGTTGGTTAATTGGAGGTAAGAGTCCTATGAACTTTCCTGCCTGGGCTGACTTTGAACCATGACCCTCAGATGTCTGCCTCCTGAGTAACTAGGATTACAAGTGTGTGACACGAGCATCTGGCACCACAGTTTCATTTTCAACAACCCAAAACATCTATTTGATAATCACGCATCACAGGTGATTCCCAAAGAGTTCGCAAATATAAATTACCTCTTCTTTTCTTGTTTCACGTCCTTTCTGTACAAACCAGATGACTTTTGCTTGTAAAGATCGTGGGGTACATTCCAGCAAAGTACTGTTGTTTTCTATGCCATAAACCAATCGCTCTTCAGTCTTATCCAAAGCATCTCCTACATAAGGGATGTTAATAGGAGCCTTAAGACTTGATTTTTACTGTTTAAAAGCTTTTTCTAAAATATATTCTTTATTGAGATTTCTGTAACCATATAAACAGTTAATTATTTTTTTTGCTAATTTATATGCAAGGTCATTTAGAGAAATTATTTAGATGACGCTTATTGAAATGGAATCACTGGAAAAAAACAGGACCTAAGGAGTAGAATGGAAGAAAATAACTGAAAATTTGGCTTTAAAAGTGTGATGTAAGAGTAAGTAAGAGGGTGTATTAATGTTAAATTCACAGGAAAACAGGAAAACAATGACAATTTCACTGACAAAGCAAGGAAAAGACTGAATACTTGTGGGAGCAAGGCAGAGGTGAAGTTCATGGTTACACACAGAAGCAGAAATGAGAATTCCTCATGGTGTAATGACACATAAATGTGAGTAACATCTCACCAAGAAATTTCACTTGTCCAAGTGAGAAGAGAGCACAACACTTGGCCAAGGACTTTGTGAACTAGAGTTTCTCCACTATATTCTGTCTTAAACCAAAAAGGCTCTGACAAGGCTCAAATGCAAATTTACTTACTTATTGTAAAGGGGGAAAAAAGCAAGATTTTTTTATTGTTTTTTGTTTTAACCAAGATGAATTCAATGAGTAAATCCCCTAAAATGTCCCCAATACTTCAATATTCCTTTTTTTTCTTCAAAAATGATCACTAAATTTCCCTAAGATTAAGGCAACATGATATCTTGCCAATGTTTCCAGAAGTTTGAGTCCTGCTGTGAATCATCAATAGCGTGCACGGAACAGCTGATGCTGACCAGTAATCCCTGAATGTGCTCATGACCACAGTTAAGCCCCCATACAGGGTGCCTTCATCCTGCCCTGGGAGAGTCATCAGGACCAGATGATACAAAACACAAACTGGTCACCATTTATTGTAATATGAGGAGTCAAAAAGGCATTTTTTTTTATTATGATTGAAACCAACCTAATACTGAAACCAACCAACACCACTTCTAGGTGGAAAAGGAAAGCAGTTTTACTATTTCCAATCTCATTAGGTGAACTGATACAAGCACTTTTTGAAGAGAAGAATCCTGTGCACAAGTCACCTGCCATATGTCACATTTTCTCCCTAGAATTCCCTAGCTTTGTGATCTAGTGTGAAATTAAATTTGCTTGTTCTGTAAAAACTTTCCCATAGTGTTTTAACTACATGAAAGAAAATAATTATATATTCCCTGTGGCATTATTCTATAGAAATAAATCACAGAAAATAATTTAAGAAATGTGCCATCTTGACTTCAGAGTACTCTGTAAGAAACACATTAAATTTGATTTGTCAAAAAATGATTACCGACAAACTGCTGTCCAAAGCATTGCTGAGCTGCATTTCCATGCCGCACATCTTGTCTGCGGAAACGCCTGCAGGAATGAGAATGCATTTAGTAGATGTTCAACTTTTAATCCTCAAGATTTTACTCTTTGAATAGCCATATTCAAGTTTCAAGCAACATCCTGCTAGTAAAAGAACTGCTGAGTCCTATGAAACAAGTGTAAACTACCAATTTTATGTTGTCCACTGAGCATACTCAGTAGTTAAGATTGGTATCTCTCTCTTCCTTAAGAGTTTGGCATTAAGCCAAACTCTGGATTCACAATAAATAATTAACAAATTTCTGTGTTTATCAGAAATTTAGTTCAAAAAGATGTGTGGGAATACGTACAATGAAATTTGAGTCAAAGAGTTGTAAAATCTTAAGTGTACTAAAAACTTCAGGTAAAAAAATGGTTTTGGACTCCAAGTGTTTTGTTCTTGTGTGATGGTAAGTAACATAAATATAATTCCTAATTTTAAAAAAGATGAGCTAATAATTAGCTCTCATACTTTTTTCAGATTTAATATTTGGATGGTTTATATATCTACTCACTTTACTGGTATCTTATATACCTTTAATTGTATGTCTTACATCTTGTAAGAATCAAGAAAGACTATTTTTTCCATTAAATGTGATGATTAGATTTAGGATTACCTGTAGTACATTTTCATCTTTTACAGACTGCATCCATAGCTATAGGTATGAATGTATATACAGCTATATCTATCTACCAATGGATTTATGTATGCGTATATAGCCATTGGTAAATATATATGACATATGATATATATGGATATATGGACATGTCTATACATATTACACACATATCTATCAATTGATCAATCAATTTAATAGTTTACTTTTGTGGAAAATATTTCTAGAAAATCTATCGATTCTTAAAAAATTACCATCCTTCTAAGCAATTAGCCAGTCAGTTTGTATTGGATTTCTAAAATCAAGATGCACAGTATTATTAATTCAAGTTAGAGATTATAAATATTTATATTTAAAGCTGGGTGCTGGTAACTCTAGCTTATAATGCTAGCTGTTCAGGGAGCTGAGATCGGAGGATCATGGTTCTAAATCAGCCCAAACAGGAAAGTCCCTGAGACTCTTAATCTCCACTAAAGAAGAAAGCCAGAAGTGAAACTGTTACCTTTGAGCAAAATATGCTCAGTGCCCAAGTCCTGATGAGTTCAAGCCCCAGGACTGGCATACACACACACACACACACACACACACACACACACACACACACACACACACACACACACACACACACACACACACACACACACATACACACACACACACACACACAAAGAATTACTACATTAATGTGGAAAACAGCACTTGCTTCTCTAAGCCACGCAGTTGTTTAATATTTGGGGAAAAATAAATGCATAGTAAAAATTTGACCCTAGATGGTGATGGTGAAATTGACAATAAATGCTCTAAACATAAACAACAGTAAAATCCAGAAAATGAATTAGATTCCCACTAACATTATGTAGGACTTCACACCTGTCTCTCGTTTACCTTGCTCTATGTACCCTCATTTGTGGAATGCAATTGACTTAATAAACACCTAAAATCTACTGGAGTCTCAGTGATTTCCCCTTTGTTGTTGTTGATCTAGGGTTTCTTTACTATCTCTAAATAATTGTAATGGAATATTACCTCAAACGATGAAATAGTATCTTACACCAGAGTTCAAGCCATTTAAAACAACTTAAAATATAATACCAAATGCTAAAACAGATGAACTTTTCTAATCAAATTGTAGAATAATGAATTGTAGAATAATGAACTATAAGCAAAAGCATACTTTAAATATAAAGATCTCAGGGTAGTAAACCTTACTTCAATACCTAGTGTTGAAATAGTAAAGCTAAGATTGTCATGTGAATCATTTAATTTCAGTACATTGAACAAAGAACTTGAGGAAAAGTAATAAGCAAAAATGGAAAAGTTTTATGTTTTTATATTGCTTTATACTATAAGGTACAACTATTAGACAACCTATAGAAGATGTATCTGTTGTTAATTCCCTATTTGGTTGACTTCAGTATTGGGGAATTTACATAAAGTCTGCTGAACAATGATGATTATCTGAACAGAGATAAAGTAAAATGAAAATACTTTCCGTGCCATAGAGATGGCATTTTATTGAGATTAGAATTGTGAGACAAAAGAAATCACCAACAGATAATTTCACATAAGTAATATGAATGAAATGAGTGAAAATTTTTTTAAATAATTGAAAACATACATTTACGAATAAAATATCACATCTTCCAGCAACAAGTTTTTAGTTCATTTTGCACTCTCAATTTTCAGCATTTAAAAGAAATGCATGTATTAGCAACTTGAGAAAGTTTGAACAAAGTTGCCTTTCATTCTAAAAGTTGCATATTTTTCTTGTATCTCTAGTCTCTTAGAAACTGTTACAGAGAACATTGCAAATAGATGAAAAATAACAGAAAAGAGAAAGATCCAGCTTTATAAATTACAGTCTATTTTGGAAGGAAAGATCATTTTAAACCAGTGGTTTGGATTGTGAATTAATGATTTTGTTCCCTTACTCATTTTCACTTTGTGAGCAGAAAACTATTTTTTTAAGGCCCAGTTTTCAATTTTGGCTTTTGTCGGGGTCTCAAGCAAGAAATGATCTCTGCTATAAAAGCAAACTATTTTCCTTCATATCCTGGAACTTGTGCATAAAGTTCTCTTTTAGGGATGGGTAACAGTTCAAAGAAATGTAAGAACACTGAAAGATCTCCATTCTAAGCCACTGAACTGAATTATTAAATACTTCACTTTTGTGCATGGCTTCTGACTCCAGTATTTTCTTCCAATGTGTCTACTACTCTGTCTGTTCATTTATCTTTTCCTAAGTAACTTTTTTTTTTTTTGTCAATTTCACCAAGTAAGGAACTGGTAGTTCAATCTTTTATGTATGTGCTGGTACTTGGATCTTTCACTTGCCTATATACTCTGGTCACTCAGGCATGTCTCCAATACAACTTTTTGTTGTTTAATTGGAGATGGAATCTTGCTGACTTTTCTGTCTGGGTTGACTTTGAACTTCCATTCTCCGTGTCTCAACCTCCTGAGTAGCTAGGATTCCATATGTGAATCACTGAAACCCACCTTGTTGTTTACTTTAAAAAGTGAAATATGTAACTTCTCAGTTAAATTTCATCATTCCTATTAATGGAAAAATTTTCTATTTAAAAGAATTGGTGCAAGGCTTCTAAACATTTTTATTGTTTCTAATAATGGCAAGATATAATTTGTTTTATTATAATTGTAAAATATTTTCTTAAAGTTTTATAAGACACTAATAATAGACTGTGTATTTTAAGCAATATAAGCAAGAATTTTAAATATTTGAATATCTCCCTCATAAAAAAAATGACCAATGCTTGAAAAGATGGAAATTGGTAATCTGATTCAATCATTACACAGTAGTCACACATATCAAAGAAGCACATCATATATCATAAATACATTTGCATATAAATTAAAGGGAATTATAATACTTTTTCATCACTAAGACTGATTCTTTAAAAGATCAACTTTTCACTAACAGATCACACTACTCTACTCTTGAGTCATGGACTTGCTTGATTTCCCTTGAGAATTCCATCCTCATTTGAACACAATTAATTCTCTTTAACGGAAGCCTGCCTATGATTTAGACTATTTCAAATGTTGTATTATTTTGGTAAGTAAATGAAATATTATTTATACTATGTCTGGTTCAATACTTCAATATTCAATAGTGAGCTACTACTGCCATTATTCGCAGTTCTATTCTCCACCTGTAGTTTCGATTTCCTGTTGGAAATAGCCAGTATTTCTGTGTAGTCCTTGTTCATGGTATAAAAATTGTGTTAGTAGAGAAAACATCATTAACAACATTTTCAAATAATAATAATGCTTTATGCTCAGGAATGGTTTCAGACATAATCATGTGTATAAAATCAATTACTCTGCTGAATTCTTTAACATGGCAAATAATTTAGCTCCTAAAGTTCCTTGCAAAACTTTCCTGTTAGTTTTATTTCTTTTTTTAAGCCTCAATCATTAATTTAGCACAAGTCAAATAAAGAAAATGCCAAATTAGTGAATTTAATCATAATGTGATTCTACTCTTACAATAAGTTGAAAAGTAGATTCTAAAGGATTTAAATATAAAAAACATAAATTTAAGTCACTAGTATACTTGAATTTAATACAAACTAATTGTCAGTAGAGAAATTTGAGATAATTTTACATTTTGACCTGTTTTGCCTATGGTCACTTTATTATAAGATTTAAAGACCCTTCTTATTTTGTAAGAAATAAAAAGAAACTTCCATATTCATTTTCCCAAATTGTGCACAATTTCATATGGTTTGAATGGAAAAAATAACCTTATTCTTCAAAGTACTTTGTGAACCTAAAGTTTTCTCTAATAAGTGGCAATGACTTCACAAGATCTTAGACATCAGAGTTGTAGATCTTTAAGTCCTTTTCATTTGTGTTGAATTAAATCACACATTTCATTAATTATACAGGTCATGCATTTGCCTAGGAGTTAAAATATTCACTTTCAAAATGAAATAAATGAAGACCATCTGGCAGAGAAAACATGGAAAACTGCAGCATGTATAATATGATGTTTATATTTTCTTTTTAAGCCTTTGAATCCTTCAAGTTCAGTGCCTTTAAGAACAGTGCATTGCCATTCCCATATTTTACATTTATCTATGCTTGTTTCATATCTTGCAGCAAAAGTTTAACAGAACGGGATATTTAAATGAAAAGTCAAGTTGAAAAATGAAAATTCAAAAGAATGTTTCGCTTTAGTCTATGTATATTGTAGCACATTCAAGTTACATTCAGGAAATTTTCCATTTTTCAAAACTTATGAGTAAACTATAATAGCTATGATGATTTAATGAAATAAAATTAGTATGATAATATTTGCTACATGGGTACAAAAGAAAAAGTAAAAAAAATCTTCAGAGTGTCCTAATCAATGGAAACATTCCATTGATATCCTAACTCACCTTTTTGCATGTGTGCCTGTTGGGTAGTACCGGGAACAGGATATGCCATCCCAAGCACAGTAAGGGTCCCGAGCCAGACAGCAGTCAGCACAGGCACTTCCATACATATCACAGTGATGGAATCTGACTTGAGCCACATCAGAAGCAGATCCAACATACAGCTGTTGCTATAGGAGAAAGAGAGGGGCCACTAGTGGCAATGGACAGAGCTTTCACTGAGCTATTTCCCAGGGCTTTCACATTTATACACAATTACAAAGGTTGCTCAACAGAGATGGTGATCAGTATTGAAATACTTTTAAAGACTTAAGTGAGAGAAAAACAAAATTGCAGAGCTTGACAAAAACTCAAAAAGCTGTCCATTTTTTTGCATTATCCAAGGAGAAGACTTATATTAGCTAACAGTACAAGTCATCATTTAGAGATTTAGCAACATCTATAAGAAATTGAATAAGTAGCCTTTGAACGTTGATATAAACATTCAGAAAAATGATATATATATATATACATATATATGTATATGTATGTATATGTATATATATGTATATATATATATATATATATATATATATATACACACACACACACACACACACACACAAACATGTATATCATGATGTAGTATTCACTGAGGGATGCACTAAGTGGAAATGCCAAGAACCAGGACACTGAATCTTGTATGTGTCCATTTGCTAAACAAGAATAATTATTTTCAAATAAATGTGAGACAATTTGTTAAACAACTGTTTTTGGACTAATTACAGTAGAGGGAAGATTTGCTTCACTGAACGCTTTTGGTTGTCATTATTACCACTATTATTGCCAAAGCACTAATGAAAAATAACTAGGAAGCAATTTTTATGATTTTAGATGTAAAATTATTCTCAACTTTCTTTCTACAAAGATTGAAAATAAAGATTTTATTGAATATAGTGTACCATTTACTTTAGTAATTCACTCAGGCATAGAGCTTCAGTTGAATAAGATATTTAAGTTCTAGAGCTATGTAGTATATAACATTAAGACTATAGTCAAAACTAGAATATTATACTATATATTAAATTTTATTAAGATGATTGATCTCATGTGAAATGTTTTTATAATAATAAAATGAAATGACAGCAAATATTTTTCATACACAAGATCATTTGCAAAATATTCTTTTACCCTTTGAAGTTAACTGACATACATACACACAGATATACAACAGATGTAACAGACATGCACACAGATATACAATCTCTACCCCACACCATCCACCCACCACACAACTTACTCTCTTTGAAGAGATCTCCATAGAAATAATAGGAGTTGGATCCTGTAATCAAGCAAAACAGCTTCTTTTTAAATAAAATACAGGACTCTACCTTAATATGATTGTGAATCACCAGACAATAATTAAATATACAAGTGGATGCATGACTATAATATGTAACTTTCATTTCAATAAATCACTCTGTAAACCCTATTAAATGAAAATACAGTTTAAACTTTCTTTTCTAATAGAATTTCCAGGTATATAGATGAGAAAAGCAGCAAATGATCCCATTGCCAGTTTAACTGTTCATCTCTGGAATATAATTTGTATTTCCATTTGTACATCACTGATTCTTTAGGAACTCAAGTATCTTAAATAATAAAAATAAAGTCAGAATTTTTAAATAAAGTACTTTAATTGAATTTAGAAGTAAGCTATTTAGGCTTTAGAATAGTATTTAATTGCTAAAAGCCATATGATTCTTTAATTACTTTCATCCAACTGTGTTCAGTTTAAAACACTTTTCTGTTGGAATTTTCATGGTGAACTACTTTGAAACCAAGATTCTTCGAAGGAGAGGAACAAGTACGTTTTCTGAGACCACAGGGGAGGAAGGACAATATAGTTTTGGGATACTTTATGTTATGTTTGCAATGCTGAGTAAGACTAGAAAATCTTTAAGGAGCATCGATGGTAACAACAACAACAACAACAACAGTAATTCTGCAAGTGGAGAAAGAGTAGGTAGATGCAATTCACTCTGAGGTTAATTTCCTTTGAAGAACTTTTTTAATAGAATATTTGATCTTTCTCCCAAAGTATTTAAAAAAACACCTTGACCTACAAAATTCAGTACAGTCAGGCATCATATACTTATTTATTCAGGCAGCAATGTTTTTGTAAAGAAGTAATGGTGTCCCTATCTGTAATTCCAGGGACAGCTGCCCTCCTCACACACACACAGCCAATCAAAGGCTCCACCCTGTGAGGAGGATGGGGAGAAGGCTGGGGAGTGATGGAATGGAGGAGCTGGGCATTCTGTACTCCACGAACTTCAAAAGGAAGGCTTTTGGGTCCTTCTGGCTGAGCATACCAAAACCAACCCCAGTTCCAAATCAGCCTGAGGAACAGGGAACGGCCCTAACCTAAAACAGCCCCCTACCAGCGAGCTTCAGCTCATCAGCCCGTTTCAAAAGGCCCAGCCAGCCCTTACCTTGGTTGTTCAGTTGGACCCAGGTCTTTATGACCGTGGTATCTAAAAGCCCAGGACAAAGGTTTCAATCCTGCCATTGGTACAAGATTGCAAGGATAGATCACCTCGATCCTGGAAACCGAGGTCTGTGACAGGAGGCCCTTAACAGCCAGGGGATGGCCTCAGATACCCAGGGGAATTACAGAACGCAAGCACGGAACACAAGAGTTGTGTCAAAGAGCAGTGAAATAATAGAAGAGCATTTCTGAGTATCAAGAAAAGCATTTTTAAAAGTGGTTCATTTCCAGACTTCGAAATGTAAGGGTCCCATAAATCTAAAAATATTCATGAAGAGCCCTAAATCTTTTCCACACTTGGCTGAGCTCCCTTTTCCTGAAGAAGACTAGCAGTCAGCAATCAAATATAAAGTTTTACTAAAGACAATAATAATAGTAATAATAATAATAGTAAATGTTTAAAAAATATATAAAGGGTTTTTTTTGGGGGGTAGCCACCAGAGCCCATATGGAACAAACGACAATAGCTTCTACACTTCACTAAGTCAGAGGATACCAGCACTTGGCTTACTCTATTCAAGTTTCTCAACTTAAGAAGGCCAGTACCCCAGCTGTGAGGAAAACTGTCCTTTTCATTGAAGTGTCTGGCTTAACAGCTCCTGATTTGGCTGGAAAGTGAAAGAAGCACTGCCCTGGGATAAGAAAAGATTTTTGAAATGGAAGGTTTTGTCTTAGGTGGTTGTTACTCCAAGGAGTTAAGACACACCTCAGAAGATAAACAAAACAAAACAAAACAAAAAAAGAAAAAGAAGCAATGGTGAATATTGTTAATTTAAGAGCTTTGGTCCCTAATAGGTCCCATATGAAACAAAATTTTACTTAAAGGCTCAGATGCAAAATATATAAAAACATAGCCTCTTTAATTGCATGGGAGGACGGATAGCTTAGTTTTTAGTTATAGGAAAGCTAGACTCCAGGATAGTAAAGACAAAATGTATTACCTCTTATAACTGTTGACATATATCCATTACGTATTTATGGTCAGGCCTCAAAATTTGTAGGTTATTAATGTTGATGTTGTGTTTTTTTAATTTGTAGACATACTCAGACCCAAAGCAGCAAAAAAACAAAATGGAGTTACAGAATGTACACTTTCCCAGATGAGATCTATCAAGGCCACACTCCTTCCTCTATCTGTTCTTGTAGAGTACATGCGAATCCCATGAACTACTTAATGCCATGATTTTTACCTTATTACACCTTTTATAACAAGTTGTGTTGCTTTCTGGTTTAAAATGCCTTCAAGCATGATGGGAAAGTGCTGTTTAAAGTTTATAAACATTAAAAGTTGTGAGGCATCTTAGTGTAGAAAATGTATTTATTAGATGAATTTCATTCAGGCATGAATTATACTGCTGTTGACTATAAACTCAATATTTCTTACTCAACCACCATATACTTAGAAAAACATCTTTAAGCAAAAACACAAAGTAAACTAGGTTATATATTGACCAGATACAAATGTTATAATCAGAAATGTACAGAAGACTCCTCAAAAGCAATAATCAGCATTTATGTGACCTTAACTATATATTCTATATTTATAGACTATATACACATAAACATATGTTAATATAAAATTACTGCATTCTGACTAGCTACCAATTATTTTCTATTATATTTTTCATTTAAAAGTTTATTTGTATAATTAATACACTATAATTAAAAGTCATATTTTTCTCCTGCCACAATGCCCACAATCTGAAAAGATATCTTTTGTTAATGTTCATAGCATATTTGCTGAAGATATAACTGACTTCTCAATAGTGCTTCTGTAGTTCACACACAATATGTCATTAATTTTTAGCAACAATTTATAAAGTGACACTGTTTTCAATTAAACAAATATTGGTCTCCTTTTGAAAAGTCTGTAAGAATCAAGTACAAACATTTATATTGTAAATCATTCCTCATTTCAATTTTCTCTGAATTCAAAACATATCTATTTGGAGAAAACAAACCTAGAACTATCATGACATCTTTGCTATTTAATCCTCTGTTTTCAATATCTTTAATTGTCCATAGATTTGGACTGTATTTTTAAGATTAAGAATACCTTGAATATTTGAAGTTCTTCTAGAATTACTTCTTCCATTGATCCAGTCTCTTGGTTATAAATTGTGATAACTTTAAGCACAATTCCAGTATCTGTAAGGAAATAGAAAAACAAATAACTAGAAAGCATGTCACAATGTCAATTACAAGTAATTAAAAAACATGCAGGGACTAGGAATTAAAATGGAATTTGAAATCTTACAGAAAAAAATCATTTTATCACTGCTAATTAAAATTATATAATTTCCTATACAACCATATTTCAACTCAACAAAATAATTTTATATTCCTGACCAGGAGTTAGGTCAAATACTACATGTTTTCTAAACTGCTTGAGCAATAAAATCAATCAAATTATAGGTTCAATAATGATCTTTTGAAATGATGAAACATCAGAGATGATATATTATTTCTATCTTCCTTGTTGCTTGATAAAATAAAACCTTCAATGTAAGGTTCAATCATGGTAAGAAACTTTCCAAGAAACTGACTGTGGGAATCCTATATACACTGTTTTTTCACTATTGAAGACTGATTGCTGCAGAAGCTGGTGCATTCTAGGAAAGCCCTTTAGCACCTAGCTTCATCTCTAGACCTATAAACACTTTTAACTAGGGAAAAATACAAGTTGATTTCACTGAGGCAAGAATAATATTTCTCCTGTCCCCATAAGACAGCTTCCATAATTATCCTTTATTTTATAATTTTATTTTTTAAATTTCCATCTTATTTTATTATATTTTCTTAGTTTATGCTTTATAATATTAATATTGATGTATTACTTGTACCAATTCTTTATGATAACATCTATACATGACCTACACAAATAACTTGACAGAGTTAATAATAATTTATAGGGGAAAAAAACTTTGGATGTGTTCAGTCAAGAGTTTCTATGATATTCCAGCAGTTTATTAAAAAAATCAGTTCTTGTATCTGGATTAATAAATGTGTATTTTAATTAACTGATAACTATTACTTGGACTTTTACATTACTTGTATATTTGAAAATATAAGTACCTATTAAATAGCTCACAATTATACCAGGTAAAAAGCAAAATGTAAGTGAAATGACTATTTTCAACTTTTGATTTTGCAATAATCACTATATGTTTTATTAGTTACCCTTGTCAGAAAAATATGAGGGAAAAAGATAATATTTGCTGTGTTTTCCAGTGTAGTTATCAAACATTCCTCAAGCATGTGTTTTTGTACTGAAAACCAGTATGATGTCTTTGATTATATATATATATGTGAACACAAATACAGCACAAATATATTTCTGGAATTTCCTAATATATCTGGCTAATTTGTCAAGAAAATATTCTTGGGCTATTATTTGTATTTTCTGCTTCTCAGGACATTTATGAACAACATACATTCATTGGCTTTATAAATTTGAGTCATGCTTATGAAACTTTTCTAAAAAATTAAATTCTGTCAAGGACACTATAAGAGAATTCATAGCCATGTAATTTAAATATTGGTAAAGCAGTGTGATGATTTGGCGATGATGTGTTAGTGTACAACACATTATTAGCAGTAACTTTCTACATTTTGAAAAAATGTCTATATAGGAGATCAGTTTCTGGAAGTATTAATATTTACTTATATCTTTATTTTTTAGGAATCCTAGGAGAAGCATTATCACCAGAATTAATGATATATCCTGATTTCTCATATATGCCAATATCAAGATCATGTTTATGTTTGGAGTGAGCAAAAAATACTTAACCTTATAAAATAACTGCTTTAGCGATAGATAGGCTACACAAGAAGAAAGAAATGATGGTTTTCAAGACATATAAAATGACTATGTTATTTATGTACTAAGTTCTCTTCCACAAGTTAGAGGGAAAATGTGGTGTTAATCACAATGATAAGTTCATCAGAAAACTTTACTTTTAAAATATTCAGCATATTTTGTTTTGTGAATGGGATATTATTAAAATAACTGTCACTTGTGCTCTCTAGTACTAATGATGGGATGGCTGACAAGTACTGCTATGATTATAGATTTACATGAAATTAGTGTCACGGTTTGTTGTGAGGCCTTTTTGAGCAACCAGGGCAATAATAAAGCTGACTATTCTCTCTCAGACACTTTACTACCATTATGGTCCACTTAATTTAAGACCAGTACTTTTACTGAGATGTGTGTCAATTATTTCTATTGCTTTTTGAGACAAGGTCTAGTTGTGTGGCTCAGGCTATATGCAAGTTACTATGGAATCTTAGCTGCACTTCAATTTTTGATTCACCTGTCTCATCAGGATCCAAGTATTGGAATTACAGGTGGGTACCACAATACCAAGAGTAATTATTCATTTCTTTGACTATTTCATTTATTCAAATATATTGCATACTGATGATGTAGCAATATTTAACATATTTTAAATTTATATCATATAACCTAAAAACCTTACCTGTGTCAGTGATTCTCAGATCTGAAACAAGCGTGACCACATAATTTATTGTCCAAACCATGATAACACTGACAATAAAACTATTAATAGCAATACGTTTTCCCAAAAAGTGGGCATAAACTCTTAAGAGTTTCAGTTGCTTGAGGACTCTATTTCTAATTTTGGATTAGCAGTGCACAAATGGATAAAGGCAACATATTATGAAAGTTACAATCTTTTATCTGAGTCAAGTGGACCATCTCCATGTTTTCTTTTCTCTTTACCTGTCCCAATAAATAAAACGTCATACTGGCCATCCTCAGCTTCTACTCGATCCACTGCTATTTGCTTCAAGTTGTATTTTCCATCTGTTTTTACCAGTATTGGTTTTTTGTGGGCAGGTTTTATGGGCTGGTACATAAGTGGATGAGTTCTTGCAAATCGAATAGCATCATCAGGGTAGTCTTTCGTGGTTCCATATCTTCCTCCATTCACTTTGCTGGCACACTGAAAAAGGGTGATTTTTGATCATTTTTTTGCTTTGACCTTTGAGAGAAAATTTATAATCAATTACAAGAAGAATTAGAAAAATGGAATGTGTTCAATTAATCAACAGTGCATTTAAAAATAGCTTTATGTTCTTCTGGTTAGAGAAATTAGGTCTGTGTCAAAAATTACAAATGGAGGGTAAATTATGTTAAACATGAGGAATATAAAGAGTGTAAAGTGATTTGGGAAAAGTGAAATATTTATAATACCCAGTTAGTTGGAAGGTGACAAAAACATGCACTAATACAAATGTTCAAATTGTTTCCCTGTTCTCTAATGTTTTTGTAATGCTGTAAGTTAAAATTTGAAGGTAAAGAACCTATTGATGAGCAAAGTAAAGTCTTTCCATTGAAATCTCTAAAAATTGAAGATCTCAGGTGCACAGCCAGTTTTCCTTTCTGAAGACTAGAATAACTGGTGACTGTTTATTTGCCTGTCTAAAGAGTCTTCATTCTCTAATATAAATACCTATTTAAGTTTTATCAGCACTAAGTATTGAGAGGGGCGAAAAATCTATATGTTGTACTCCTAAAATTTGTATAATTTTTTTTTTTGTCGGTCGTGGGGCTTGAACTCTGGGCCTGGGCGCTGTCCCTCAGCTCTTCAGCTCAAGGCGAGCGCTCTCCCACTTGAGCTACAGCGCCACTTCCAGTTTTCTGGTGGTTTATTGGAGATAGGAGTCTCACGGTCTCTCCTGCCCGGGCTGGCTTTGAACCGCTATCCTCAGATGTCAGCCTTCTGACTAGCTAGGATTACAGGCATGAGCCACCAGCGCCCGGCTTAAATTTGTATTATTTTGTATGGATTAGGCCCAATCAACTAAAAAAAAACCAGAAATAACTGCTACAAATGTCTCAATTATTGAATTACCAATTGCAAAATTAGCTGCTCACTGGCACTTTAAGTTACTTTTTTATAATTCCTTTAACTGTGTTGATTCATGGTGATGAATAAATTATCCTTCATTTCTCCTATTTTTCCCACTGACCACCAGTAATTGCAATGACTATCTTGACTTAAAAAATTCGCATAAAGCATAAATACAGTTTAGTAATCATATTCTGGCAAAGAAGGCAGTTATAATAGTTTGTTTTTAAAAAATCAGGCCCTATTTCTTAATTTTGCACGGATTTTTCACTGGAGTTTATTTTCATGATATATAATTGGAAACATTTTGGAATCACTGGAAGCCATTCAGTAACCAATCACTTCCTCCAATCTCCTTTAAGACCTGTGGTTTCAAGAAGCATTTCCAGCAAAGCCACAGGAGTGAGTTTCCTCCATTTAAGTCATATTTTCAATCAGTATGGTGAAATAAAATATATTTTATGCCTTACTGGAAGTAATAATTGGAGGCCAGTGAGAGAAAGTGATTGTAATGATCAAGGCATATACTTGTTAATGGAGGTAAGGTTTGTTTCCACTCTGGGTTTTGGCTGGGGGAAAAAAAAGAATTCCATTGTGTATCTATACCACATTTTCTTGATCCATTCATCTACTGAGGGGCATCTGGGTTGGTTCCATATCTTAGCTATGGTAAATAATGCTGCAATAAACATAGCTGTGCTGGTAGCTTTAGTATGGTCTTGTTTGTGATCATTCAGGTAAATGCCCAAAAGTGGGATACAGGTGGACCCATTGCAACGATGAGATGTACAAGACATTAAATCTAAAAATGAACTTTACAAGTGGGGGTGGGGTGGGGGTGAATGTAGTTGTGGAGATGGGAGGGAAAGGATGGTAGGAGAAAATCAAGGAGGAGGCAACAATGTTTGATAAAAAATGTACTCATTACCTTGCTCGTGTGATTGTAACCCCTCTGTACAGTTTTTTCACAATAAAAAACTTATTAAAAAGAGAGAAAGAAAGAAAAGTTTCTACATGACTTGCAAGTAGGATGAGTGAAATGGGGATAATCTCACCAGCCATTGGCACAACTGAGTGGTGACTTACATAACAAGGTAGTAGTTTGCTTATCATGGCCCACATAGGACATGTAATATTTGTTCCATCTTGTTATTTTAGGTCAGGATGTGCTAAAGCAAATCATTATCATAATCATAATGTTTAGACATGTGCCCAGTTAGAAGCACAAGTATTGGAATAAATAATTAGAGAAAATTTCAATAACAGCAGTTCAGAAGCAAGATCTTACGCTCTGTTTAAGTAACAATTAAGGAGAATGTTTGGCCTAGAAAACTTGAAAACTGATTCAGATAACAGAATAATTAAATCTAGATAGCATGTTTTATTTGCTGTACTGGAGTTTGAGATTGTGACATTTTGCTTGTTAAGCAAGTACTATACTACACTTTGCCAGATATTTAACCCTTTTGTTGTTGTTGTTGTTGTCAGTAGTGGGGGTTGAACTCTGGGCTTGGGCACTGTCCCTGAGCTCTTTAGCTCAAGACTAGCGTTCTACCACTTGAGCCACAGCACCACTCCATTTTTCTAGTGGTTTATTGGAGATAAGAGTCTCACGGACTTTCCTGCCCAGGCTGGCTTTGAACTGTCATCCTCAGATCTTAGCCTCCTGAGTAACCAGGATTACAGGTGTGAGCCACCAGCACCCGGCTATCTAACCCTTTTTGATTTAGGTATTTCTTTGGATAGTGTCTCATATTTTTGTTCAGTTTTGTTCTCTGACTGTATTCTTGACACTTAAACCTCCTGAGAAGGTAGGATTACAAGCATGAATGATCATTCCAGGCTTGTTCTTTCATATAAGGTCTTGTCTTGATTGTCCTCCTGATATCCCTATCTCCACTTTCTGAGTAGCGAAGATTAGAGGTATCTGTCCCTATGCACAGTACTGAGGAACATTTTACTATTGAAAATTTATGATGCTCATTTTATTGGCCAATCTCTGCCCAAATATCTCCTTAAAAGTAAAGTTGGTTGGAGATACTGAGTCGTATATAAAAGATAACATATAATTTATGGTTCTGCTAGAGGATATCCATTATAGATTATATTATTTTTATTAGATAATAAGCACATAGATATGAGGATTGATATTTCCTTTCTATCTAGGCATAGTTCACATATCAAATTCTCTAATGCCTTGTTTTGATGCCAGCCCTTGGAGTTGAATTCAGGGCCTAGGTACTGTCCCTGAGCTCTTTTGCTCAATATTAGCACTCTTCCACTTGAGTCATAGCTCCATTTTTGGCTTTTTGGTGCAATCCTCATATATCAGCCTCCTGGATAGTTAGGATTAAAGAAGTGAGTTTATTAAATTGCTTGTTTAACTGCAAAGTGTGGCAACCTGCAAAACAGTAACCGAATCATTACCAAAAGAGACTTTAAATAATAAGAATACTTCATTAAATGATTGAACTTACAGATCCAGGCCTTGGATATGGGACTTTTCCTTCATAGAGTGACCAGTGATATTCAGGACCTTCCTTGTGTGCATATGGGCCATTAAAAGCTGCTCGAATGCTGGACATATGGTAGACACATATAGCATGCCCTCTAAATATATTACTGCAAAATTGAAAAGGGAAATTATTATTCTGTACTGAGCAAGTTACCCATATAAACATATCATATACATCAATTAGAATTTAAAAAATCTTAACCTCAGTATTTTAAAAATCAAAATAAACATTCTTTTATAAAAGTGCTTTACAAAATGTAAACTTCCATATAAGTATATCATTTCCAACCCTGCAGACAGCTGTAGAGCAGGAATCATGTTCCTGTCTTAGAATGTAGGATCATACATTTTATAACACACCTTGAAGCAATTGGAAATGCTTGGGATCCTGGGGAAAGCAAGACAGTATCACAGCCAAAGTGGTACTAGAGCTTTTCAACATTCTATGTCAAGCAGCCTTTGTGTCACGTAACAGCTGGGAGCAGCTTATAAATCTTTCTTTCTCAGATTTACATGTGAATTCAACAAAGTTGAAATTATGAAATAAAACATGTCTTGTTTTTGATGTGTCTGAAAGTTTCAATATGCTATCATTTAGGAGACTAACTTATAAATGGATCATATCCACTCACAGAAAAACTATCCTATCTCATAACTTGAATTCACCATATAAAGCAGTTAAATAATAAGTAATGTAAAAGCCAGAAGAGTACAAAAAATGAGATGGTCTATGGATCATGATAACTATAAACTATATTCACTGTTTTTAATTTGCATTATGCTAGAATTAATGAAAATAATTTCTGTGTTACTTTGCTAAAGGAAAGGTCTCTGTACAAGGAGATAGGTGTTTAAAGACCTTTTCAGTGTTCTTTTCAAAGTGAACATTACAAATCACTAAAGTTAAACAAATGATGTGATGAAAGGTAAGCAAGCACTGTGTACAGGGTCACATTACAACTGAAGACCAATCTAGCCACATGTTGATCTGAGTAAAATCATCCTATCCCTGTCAAAGGTATTGAGGTAAATTATTATTTTTTATTTCTCAATCCAATAATTTTCACTTCATTCTGCCTTGAAATTGTGTATGGAAACCTTCAACCAGTTCTAGAAATAATTTTTGTTCACTTACCAACACACATGATATATTATTTTATCTAACACTTTCATGTAAAGAGTTTAATATGAACACAGAGAGGCAGAAAAGAGCTTTATATGAACACAGAAGAGGGACAATAACAACTTATAAGCTTTAGCTTTAAGCAGCATATTTGAAAGACAGAAAGCAGTTCAAAAATGTGTATTCACTATGAATCTGCATAGGGACAAGACAACCAGAATAATAGAAAAGGAGAATGTTTTGTGACTAAGGAGTGGGGCGGGGGAGGATGAATATTTATTAGACATGACAATTGACAAGAGTCAAAGAACTGGTATGAATCAGAGTTGAAGGAGAAATTCATGTCAAAAAGCCTGGTGAATAAATTAAAATGGAATGAAAAGGATTGGTAAAGTCAGTACTGGACTCCATCAAAATATTATCTAGTCACTTATACAGCACTGGAGGACTCAAAGGAAAAGATAAAATTACTTCTAAATAAGAGTGGTTAACACTTAATGAACAGCTTTGAAAACTTTTCTTAGTAAAAATCCATGTAGGTATTGGAAGCATGGCTAAATTGGTACAGTGCCAGCCAGTGAGCAAAAGTGTCAGATACCAGATTATACTCCATGTATCAGATATACACAAAAAAGAAAAGAAAAAAGGAAATTCCATTTTATGTGACAAAAAGTCACTTTGTTGTATATCAAACAAAGAAGAGAACAGGATCTTGATCTACTGATCTCAATAGGCAGCTGAGTTAAAATAAGCAAAAACAAGAATCTAAATTGAGATTGTGGCTTTGAAAATGAATGCCCAGTTCAATCCTTGGAGAAAGAGAAACAAGAGAATGACCTATAACACATAGTAAAAGAGAGCAGCAAGCTGTGCTACAGTATTTCTAACTCAGGTACATCATGAAAGGGGAGAATGCAATCACATACTATCTTTGTGTTACATGGATTTTATTTGCTGTACAAATTTCTCACCTGGTAGTGTTAAAGAGTCCAAATATCACTGGGTTCTTATGGTCTCTGGTATGTAGCAAAAAGATATCCTCTAAAAAAAAAAAAAGAAGAAAAAAAGATGAAAATCCACTCCATTACTCAGTACTTCTAGTCCTCATAGTATGCAATAAAATTCATTCACCTAAAATAATCTAGAACTTGTCATAGATATGACACAGATTTTATATGTAACCAAACACCCATGACTAAGTTATAACACGATGAATCATTTTTGCTGCTATGGGTGGCTTTTGAGCTGGACCAGAAGAAAGGAACCAAAGACATCGTGCTTCCAAAATAATGAGGATTGTTTTTAGTATTGCCATATTTCCCCTGCCCAGTGGGAAAAATCACAAACAAGAGAAGCTTGTGCAAGGTCAAATATTGCAGGGATCAGCTTTTCTATATGTGCTTGAAATAGAGGTATAGAGCGGTAAAGAGTAAAGTTTAATGTTTTTACCTAATTCATCAAAATAGGTATCAATGCCATTTCCTCCTGGTACTGAGCAAACCAGCCTGGCCTTGAGGAATGTGCTCCACTTATTTACCAGTATTCTCTGCCCTCCCATATCATTCTGTGAAAAACAAAACATAAGCAAATGGATACAGCAGTATCTCCTAAAGGAGGTAGTACTTTTATGAGATAATAATCTAGATTATTATACTGTTGAAAAATAATCTGCCTATCTCAGGATGTGAAAGGATCAATTTCTTCTTCTTCCTTTAGTAAAGAATGTTTGAAAGACACAGAAATATAGACATGTACAAAGCATGTATATGTATATATATATGGACATGTTCATTTACACACACACACACACACACACACACACACACACACACACACACACACACACACACACACACACATTCTGGACATTTGGTCTTTAAAATCTGCCTAAATACCAAAATAAAAGTTACAATAGTACAACTGTGTTTATTATTTTCTCAACATATACTGTTAGTTCAATTGGTTTGAATATTCCTCAACAACCTGCCTAGATAAACTGCCAAGACAATCAACCAAATAATTCTTCAAAAATAATTATATTATTTAGGCTATGGACTACAGAGACAAAACCAGTTCTGTTAGCTCCATTTAACAAATAGAACTTACATTTTCATGTGCAAATACTAATTATAGACTTTTTTCTCAGCAAAGTTTGAAAATGAGAAACATCATAAAATGTAAGGTCTTTTGTAAGATGAGATTTTAACTAGATAGGAAGTTTTAGAGCTGTGAAGAATAGAGATTAGTTTAGCAAATACCAATTGTAGGAAGCCTATATGAAATTTGAAAGTAGAAACCTATTATAAAAGTGATAACAAAGGCCTGGCATAAGCTGTAAGAAATCTTGAAGGACCAAAGTGCCAGCCTCACCACACACAGCCTCCCGACTCTGGTGTAGATGGTGTGGGCGTTGTTCTCTGCCTCCAGGGCCTTCTCAGTAAAAAAGAAATACAGCTTGTTGTCATCGTGGTCTTCATTGTCAGGAATCATATACGAACCTACAAACTTTGGTTCTAGAGAAGTTAAAAACAAAAGGAAGAAATAAATTATGCCAATAAATTAAGTATCACTTATAACAGTCATCATTTTATATTTGCCTTGAAATTTTTAGGCCAACATTAAACCACATAGAAAATGACCTATATTTTATCTGTAATTAATAGACAACATGGCCATTAATCAGTAAGTAAATTGAGAAATTAAAGAGCCAAGGAGTGGGGCTGGGAAGGTGGCTCAGTGGTAGAGTGCTTGGCTTGCATGCCTGAGGCCCTGGGTTCGATTCCTCAGCAACACATAAGCAAAAAAGAAAAAAAGCCGGAAGTGGCACTGTGGCTCAAGTGGTAGAGCGCTAGCCTTAAACTGAAGAGCTGAGGGACAATGCCCAAGCCCAGAGTTCAGGCCCCACGACCTGACCCGCCCCCCCCCAAAAAAAGAGCCAAGGAGCTAAAAAGAATTTAACTTACAAACTTAAAATACATCTAATTAAGGCACAGGTTTGGGCACCATGAAATAATCTTCATAAATTTTATTTGGTTGTATATAAAATGTAAACACATAAAAGCAAAAAGTTTCTCAGTATTTATTTGGTTGAGTCATAGTTAAGCTATCAGTTAGTATCCTAGAACATTGTTTTGCCTTTAACATGAGAAACACAAGTCTCTGTATTTATTGTCTAAGGGGTTTGAATAAATTACCTTTGGTTGATAAGTCATGTAGAGCATTTAAATAATAATGTGCAACTTTTAACAACTGCTCATTTTGAAACTTAATAAAATTGCTGGAAATAATGAAGGTTCTCACAATAGTATATCATTTTAGTTCCTAACTATTGGAGCAAGTTGAAAATTACTAGCTGTACATTGGTGACTCATGCCTGTTATCCTAGGTACTCAGGAGGCTGAGTTCTGAGTATCAACTTTCAAAGCCAACCTAGACAGGAAAGTCTGAACAGGAAAGTCCATAAAACATGTATCTTCAGGTAAGCACCACAAAGGATGGAAGTGGAGTTGTGGCTTGAGTGGTACAGTGCTAGCCTTGAGCAAAAATGTTCAAGAATAGAGCCCAGGCTCTGAGTTCAAGCCCCAGGACTGCAACACAAAAAGAATATTCCTTACAAAGAAATTCTGTCAGTGACCATTTACTGATTTTACTAGAGTTTTGTCTCTAAAGTGCAAGGTGATCTTATTAAAGCAAAGCAAAGATATCAATTCATTTAAAGTTGATTCATAACAGTTGATGACTAGACAAAACTTATGGTCTTTGCCTTTTCTGTATAGTGGTTTTGTTCTCTTTATTGAGATCTTGATTTCTTGGCATTGCTTTGAAGACAAATTTGTTTTAAATTGTGTTAATACATTTTGAGGTAACATGATGGACATGCATCGTAGTTAACTCATAAATTGCCAAGAAAAAGTCCTTGACATTTGTAAAAAGTCTGTTCCATGCATACTGTGATCATTAGCCCAGTATCCCGGAACTTGTTTGCGATTCTTTTTTTTTTTAATTTTTATTTATTGTTTATTGTGAAAATACTGTACAGAGGGGTTACAATTACATGGGCAAGATAATGAGTACATTTCTTATCAAGCATTGTAGCCTCCTCCTTTGTTTCCCCTTCCCATCCTCCCCCTTGTTTGCGATTCTGCTCTCCAAAAGCCCTCAAAAGTCAAGAGGCTCAAAAGTCTCCTCATCAGCTCACCTTTCAGCAGGCGCTCGTCGTCGTGCTCGGTGCGGAGGTGGGCCAGCCGGCCCGGGCTGCGGAAGATTGCAGCATCTCGGCCCCAGTAGTCACTGTAGAGTCCAGTGAACAATTCACTCCCTGCATGGAGGCACCGTTTAAAATCGAATCAGTACCTGCATCTACGTGCAAAGATGAAATGTAAACCACATTCTGTTTGAAGACATGTTAGAGCCTGTGATATTAACTCTATCGTGTTCAAGGTATGAATAGGTCAATCACACTGCCGCAGATAGAAGCGCTACTCTGCCCCTCGATAGCTGTGCCTTGCTTTACCTCTTTTTAACTCCTCTTTTTTTTTTTGTAGTAGTAGTAGTAGTAGTAGAAATGAACAGCAAATTGCATATCTAAAAGTTAATTGGTGCTATCCTTACCACAAATTTAATATACATATATGGAGAAAGAAGATTGAGACACTCAATGGTTAGGGATAGGCACCATCGCCTAGGATTCAATCTTCACTACTTGACTATGGGAAGAAGAGGGAAAGTATTAAAAGTGATCTGCGATATTAACCACAAAACTGACCCCTAAACAATTATCCAGATATTACAATTCTAGCGTGGATTTTTCTAAATTATTTTGTTTTATTAATTAGAGTTGAGTTACACTTCCCACATAAACTATAATTTTCATCTTGCAAAAATATAGTAAATACAAATTATTTTTCTAGTATGGACTGGGTTGAATGTTTAATGAATAGAGGATAGATTTCTTAAAAGTCAGCAGTGCTTTACATTAGATGTAAGTTAGTTTATTTAAATAATATTGATATCTATTATTAATGGAAAAGTAATCTTCGTAATACTGCCTATTAGTTGTATGGCATTTATCCCTATTTGTTTTAATGCTGTAGAATTTACAAATACTATGGGAAGCCACTAGATGGCAGCAAAGCAATATCAAGTAACGCAACCAGCAGTCCTGTTATTTGCACAAAAGAAAATCTATTTCCAATTTTACCCAATTTCCTTTTTGTATTTGGATAACAGAAAATAGAGTATGAACACCTCAAATAACACAATGACACAATATAAACTACATTACTTAGACTTCAAACAAGTTAGCCAGGTGATAGAAACTATAACTAAGTAAACTGAACCAAATGTGTTTGTGGGAAATACAAGCTTTTTATCAGAAGGGAAATTTTCTCATCTCGTAAGTTAGTATCAATGTAAAGAAACAAATTCATATTATAGTAAGCAGTCATTTTTCATGCTAACTTACTTTTTCCTAAAAAAAATTACCAAAATATTTCATAGTAGTGGAAAATATACTAGAATCCAGCTTTAAAGAGAAGTGACATCCAACAGTAATTAAATGAGTAGAAATACTCAGTTTCTTTGTACTGATTAATAGTATTTACATGAAACATATACTCTAGTGAAAAACTATAAAATTTTATAGTGTAATTAGAGCAAATTTGTTCTTCGGAATTTTGATAACATATGGATTTTTAAAAATGACCTTTAGGGGAAGGTGGCTCAGTGGTAGAGCGCTTGCCTTGCATGCATGAGGCCCTGGGTTCGATTCCTCAGCACCACATAAGCAAAAAGAAAAAAGCTGGAAGTGGCACTGTGGCTCAAGTGGTAGAGTGCTAGCCTTGAGCTGAAGAGCTGAGGGATAGCGCCCAGGCCCAGAGTTCAGGCCCCATGACCGGACCCCCCCCCAAAAAAAATAAATGAATAAAAAATAAAATGAAATGACCTTTAGACTATATCATATTTTCATGGGTATCTAACCTCATGTGTGTGTGTGTGTGTGTGTGTGTGTGTGTGTGTGTGTGTGTGTGTGTGTGTGTGTGTGTGTGTGTGTGTGTGTGTGTGTTGGTCATGGGGCCTGAACTCTGGGCCTGGGTGCTGTCCCTCAGCTCTTCAGCTCTACCATTTGAGCCACAGCACCACTTCCACATTTTTCTGCTTACATGGTGCTGAGGAATTGAACCCAGGGCCTCATTCATTCAAGGCAAGCACTCTATCACTGAGCCACCTTCTCAGCCCCAGTAGCTAGTTGCTGAGACAGAAAAATAAAATTTAAATGCCTTTGAATTGTTTATTTGCATTTTCTGGCTCCCATGTTTACATTCTGAATTTATTTTGGTGGCAAATCAGTGGCATTGAGACCATCCATTAGACCCTTAAAGGTTACTATATCAGTGGGATGTTGAAGAATGAGGCTTTCTTTTATTTTTTCTATTATTTTATTTTTGAGTAACTTCTTAGAGCTATGTCTGGTTCTGTACAGTTCGCATTGGATAGTGGGCACTTTCCCAGATGTGAGGGAGTAAAAATCTTAGACAAGAAATTACAACCAGTTGCTAGGGCCTCATGCCTATAATCTTAGCTACTCAGGATACTGAGAATTAAGGATTGCTGTTCAAAACCAGCTGGGGCAGACAAGTCCCTGATATTCTTATCTTCAATAAGCTACTCAGAAAAAAAAAAAAAGCTGGAAGTGACACTGTGGCTCAAGTAGTAGAGCAATAATAGCCTAGAACACAGATAGGCTCAGGAACAGAGCCCAGTCCCTGAGTTTAAGCCCCAGAACCAGAAAAAGAAGAGAGAAAGAGAGAAAGAGAGAAAGAAAGAAAGAAAGAAAGAAAGAAAGAAAGAAAGAAAGAAAGAAAGAAAGAAAGAAAGAAAGAAAGAAAGAAAGAAAGAAAGAAAGAAAAAAGAAAGAAAGAAAGAAAGAAAGAAAAAAGAAAGAAAGAAAGAAAGAAAGAAAGAAAGAAACAAAGAAACAAAGAAACAAAGAAACAAAGAAAGAAAGAAAGGAAGGAAGAAAGGAAGAAAGAAAGAAAGAAAGAAAGAAAGGAAGGAAGAAAGAAAGAAAGAGAAAGAGAAAGAGAGAAAGAACAGATATTCTTTAGGAAAAAGGAAAAGGTTAGGGAATAATTTGTCTAATTTTCTTTACAGTTGGGGTGAATTCAATAAATGAACAAAATGTTCCCTTACTATGTAAGGGTTGTAATTATAAAAATATATAATAACTTCATTTGAAATTTGTCAGCTTTTTTAATATTTATTTATAAAGCCCTATTTTATTCTAAGAATTTGCACTCGTAACTCTGTCCTGAACTTAAATATAGTTAATTAAAAGGAAATCTTTCTTTTTAAAATGTTTTAGTGTTTAAAAAAACTTGAAATGAGCCAGGCGCCAGTGGCTCATGGCTGTAATCCTAACTACTCAGGAGGCTGAAATCTGAGGATAGTGGCTCAAAGCCAGCCTGGGTAGGAAAGTCCATGCGACACTTATCTCCAATTAAATCACAGAAAAATCTGGAAGTAGCTCTGTGACCCAAGTGTTAGAGCTCTAACCTTGAGCACAAGGAGCTCAGGGACAGTGATTAGGCCCAGAGTTGAAGCCTTGAGACTGGGTGGATGGGGGGAAACCTTGAACTAATCACTTATATTTAAATTCTTTCTCAAGATTAATTGTTAGTTCATAGAATTGATAATGAAATATATATTCCCCATTTTTTCTGCTTCGGTGCTAGAATGGAATGCAAGGCTCCAAGCACACTAGGTGAATATTCTACTACTGAACTACAATTCCCAGAACTTCAATTTTAAGGCAATTTCTATGGCTGTAAATATTATCATTTCATTTGCACTAGAATGCAATATAGGGCAAAAAATGTATAGAGATAAAATAGGATAATGCTGATTTGTTGGAATAAAATTTAGCCTTAAACTTGAAAAGTATTCCTATAAATATCTCAATAACAAGGGTTTCAAAGCAAAATTTCATGGCAAATCAGAGTAGCTTTCCCCAAACATTAATTAGTGCTCTCAGCACAATTTCAGCTGTTCAGGCCTGGACAGGATTAAATTTTGCACCTGAAACTGACAATACAATTTATAATTTATTGGCAAGTAGAAATGTTCAAGAAAGAAGAAAACTGCCTGTAATACAAATCAAAAACAAAAACAAAAATAAAAAGCCATGAGGGATCCTAAAGCTTCATAAAAGAAAAATCAACTAGAAAACATTGTAATATTAAACCAATCAGAACTGATGGGGGAAAAAAACAACAAGAATGTTTCCTGCCTGGCAAAATTAAATATGACATAAAGAAAATATTTCCTGGATTTTGATTTGACTGGCCATGAAATAGTAATTTATTTTATTATCTTATTTAGCTAGAAAAGACATGAAAGACATGGCTAAGTAAATTCATTTTACTAGACATTTCAAGATTTCAATAAAGTTGGTTTATAAAAATGAAGAGCATAATTCAATAAGGTGATTATTTTTGCTCTTTGAGCCATCCTAAATTCTTAACATTTTATTTCTAAATTAAATTATATATTTAATTTTCAAAAAAGTGTGTTAACTTGTCTTTCACTTATCCAATTATCTCTAATATTGATTTAGTGTCTCAATAGTATTTTACTCCTGGGAATCTTTTTTTTTTTTTATTGTGAAAATACCGTACAGAGGGGTTACAATTACATGGGCAAAGTAATGAATACATTTCTTATCAAGCATTGTTGTCTCCTCCTTTGTTTCCCTTCCCATCTCTTCCCATCTCCCAACCCCCAGCCAAAGTTGTAAAGTTCGTTTTTCGACATAACAACTTGTACATCTCATTGTTGCAATGGGTCCACCTGTATCCCTATTTAAACAGTTTGTTTTTTCCCTTCCCCTCCACAAATTATACCAATATCAAATATTGTGAAAGTAGGGGTTACACCGTGGGGGAGAGACATATAAAGCAACAAATTAATCTTAAATCAACTGATTTCAAGTTCATGGAAGTTAAAATTGTATCTGAAATTAAGAAATAATATAGAAATTCTCAGTTTTGCAAGCACCAATTTTCCTTTATGGTTCTCTGTATAGTTGAATGAATACCATTACCAACCTGAGTATTTTGCCTTACACGTGTATTTAAACACTCATAGCCTATACCTAGCAAAGAAACCAGGAGCCATGGTCTATGGGTGTCTATCGTTTTTCCTGGAGTTTTGTTTGAACTCATCAATTCAGGACATGTGTAATCATAAAAGAACATATTAATACATTCTTTCCCTGTCAGAGTAAGCTACACCAAGCTTGCCAAATTCCAACTCAGGTAGCTCCATTTTTTTTTTTCCAGCTCACATTCCTACTGCTTTTTCAATTGAATGAATTATTTTTACTTCCCCTCTTTTAAAGAGCTTCTGGCTCATATAGGTTATCAGGTTTCTGTGCCAGAAGCGGCTGCATTTCCAACGTGAGGGAGTGATCTCTCCAAGGTACTTGGGGATGAAAGCGAGTGGATAAAAGTGAAGAATTATATTTTTATTTCTTCTCTTTGGAGGGATTATTCTATAACTTTCGTGTTTGACTTGGAGGGCTCCTTTGATTTGATTTCTCTTCTGAATAAACGAAACAGCCAGCCACCCAGATGGCAGGCCCTTCACAGTTCAGCATAGTGTAATTTGATTTGGAAGTTCAATGGAACTCACTTGGAAATGTCCCTCTGGTAATATTTCCTTCTTTAAAATTTCAGTTTTAAATTCCCGGCTTCATACATAAACAAAATCCAAGGAGACTGGGTGTTGAGTGGCACAGTAGCTATAGAAATTACATTTCACCTTTTAGCAAAATATCAAAATGATTGATTTTCTCTTCCAATATTTTTAATAGTGTATAATTCCCAGCCTCTAATGACTTTCTCTTCTTTGGAGAAACATTTTAATTTTTCTTTTTTTTTGTTCACTTGGGTGTTTTAGTGATTATTCCATTCATGATATTTATAGAAAGCCTATTTTTTTCTGTACAAAAGGCTATATGGTAAAAGAAAGATGAGACTTTTTCATATATTTTCAAAGCTTAGACCTATGAAGTCAAAAAATCACTAATGACTGTAGGGAAAGATTTTATGAGTCTACCAAATATGTGCATTTCATATCTTCCTGACATTTTTCAAATTTCAAGCCTATGGACATTGGATTTACCAAAAGTGTCATTCTTTTGAATTTGACTCTTAACAAAACAAAACTGGTTTACGCAACTCTCCTATAGGAAACAGGATTCAAGGCCAATAAAAATTGACTGTCCCAAAATAGTTCACAGAAACGATTTCAATAATGTACAATATAATCTTAGCTGATGAACAGAATAACTCAATAGCTATGAACATATGACCATATAAAATGATGCTAAGGGAAATGAACTCCAAGACATGGACACAAGAGGTTTTACTTTGTCACTGTTGTTTTTAATGTCCTATGTGATTTTTTAAAATTTCTTTTGTATGTACTTTCCCCTATGGTATATCCCCTGTTGTCACTGTATTTGATTTTGGTACCCTGGGTATTGTATGTGTGTTTATCTGAATTAGGGAAGGGAAGGGGAACAAAAAAAATGGTGGGACAAAGGACAAAGTAGGGGACCAATACAACAGCGATATACACAAGATAAATATTGGAAATAATCTGTACAATTTGGGGGTTGGGGGAGGGAAAATGGGAGAAAATTGAGGGAAGGGGTAACATATTTAACAAGAAATGTACTCACTAACTTACTTATGTAACTGTATCCCCTATATGTAGCACCTTGGCAATAAAATTTAAATTTAAAATTTAAAAATGCAAAAAGAATGCAGAGTAGTACAATACCACCAATATCAACTCTAACTCAGAGAATGTGTTGACAAATTATCAGCACAGTTTTAAATTTTATTACCTTATTGGAATAATGAAGTGTCTACATGTTATTATGTGCTTTCTCATTTTCTACAAAGACAAGCTGGCATTCATAGCTGTAGATTTTGCAAACGGGTTAATAGTGCCTTGTGCATCTATGGTATATCTGATGAGAAACTCTCAGTACTGAGGAACCAGAATTACTTTATTAACACCTGTGATCTTTTCAGTTATACTTGGGAACTCCTACTTGCTCATAGTTCCATAGTCTTAGAGACGTTTGATAAATGCACCATTTTCAATCCCAAATAATATAAAAGAGAAAGGATGAAATGCAATACTTTATTGTGTCTTAGGTGAGGATTTTTACAATTTAATTTTATTGTAAAGGTGATGAACGGAGAGGGGTTACAGTTACATAAGAAAGGTAATGAGTACATTTCTTTTTAATGAGGACCTCATTCAATTAAATTGAATCAAATTGGAATGTATACCAGACAGTCATTTTACTCTATTATTACAATAGCCATGTTTAGTGACAGCGTGAGATGTCTGATGTCTGATCAGTGTCTGCATTCTAGATTAGCAAAATGTTAGATAAACAACCTTGAAGTGTTCACCCAAGATGATGTTTTCCTGAATTCTATGAATAACAAAATGGTATCAATGTAATAAACAGTAAAAGTTGTTATAATTACTTTACATAATTGAACCATAAAGAACCAACATAGTTTAATTTAACCAAAATAGTTTAATTTCTCTGGCAGAAGTGTTTTATTAAATAGTCTATAACTGCATTTTATGAACTGCTAATGGTGTCATCCAAAATATTTTACATCATGTCTTATTGGGCAATTTGTTTTATTTTCTTTAGGAGGAGACATATATACTTTGTAGCACCTGTAATTATTTTAAAGCACAAATAAGTTGCTAAGGCTTGAAATTTAACATCGTTGCTCCCAGTACCAGTAGACAGAAATGACCAGGCAAAGTACACAGAGAAGAGCGAAAAAAATATACTGAAGTTAAAAAATAAGTTCAGAATCCTCATGCCTGCTACCCGATGTCTGAGGGAAGATAATTACCAATTAGTGTGGAGACGAAGGAAGAGCTGGGGTCAAAAGGACATCGACCCCTTCCTCTCTCGGATCTGTGTGATTCCAGGTGAAACAGAGGATCCTTGGGGAAAAGGAAGAACAGAAACGCCATTGTGAATGTGCCAGCTTCAAGAAGAATTTAATTGTTCAGATAAATCATATTAAACTTTGGTTCTTTCCAAAGCAAACATTCTAACTAGAAAATTAGTAATATCAAGTCATTTAGGTATAACAGGTTTTTATAAATAAAGCACTTGAGCTTTGCAAACCCTTACTCACCTTCTCTGCTATTTTCAGAAAATATACAGGAGTTCAGAGAAATAGGTGGTGCTTACCACTTGATTGGACAATGCTAGTTCTTCTGAGATGTGTCACTTAATTATTCCAAAAAAAGTTAAAACTTGATGAAAAGGTATTATTGAGGACATTCATAGATTTAAAAAAAAGAGAACTGGGTTATATTATAAAAATGCTTTGTTAAGGAGGTGGTGCTGTGGCTCAAGTGGTAGAGCGCTTGTCTTGAGCTGAAGAGCACAGGGACAGCGCCCAAGCCCAGAGTTCAAGCCCCACGACCAACAAAAAATAATTTAAAAAATGCTTTGTTAAATTTTGAATATTTTTCAAAGAACAATAAAATTTACTACTCTTAATATTTTAGAATATTTGTTTTTAATCAGTTTTATTCTTCATCATGACACTGTACTCATATCCAGCATATACGCACCTATGTCTAATAATGTTTAAATTATTAATGCATGACTATAATATATGCATGTTAACAAGTTCCATATTGTATATGTATACGACTTCATTTTTTATTTTTATTATCTTATTTCATACAATGACTATACTAATAATACATATTTTTATAATAAACTATTTTAATCACTTCTATATGAAGCATGTAACCAGTGAAAAGTTTTTACTAGATGTGTCCAGATTTCAATACTGTCATTCTGGGCTTTTTTGTGTGATTGAACTGCAATAAATATGCTAGAAATAGTTTAGGTGAAAGAAAATCATTCAGGAAAGTAATAATAAAAATCACTGCTGAAAATTTAGTGGGGATAAAATAATATGCAATAGTGCATTTCTGATATTAATACCTGTGGCCCCTCTGAACTGCTCTGTCCATTGGCGAATCTTGAGTCTTTAGACACTGCTGAGACCTAAGGGCGAGTGTACTTCTCCTGAGCTTCACTTTGATTTTGGTAGTCATTCCATTTCCTCCACATGATCTCTACTACCTAATTGAACACACACATTCCTATTTCTCTCTCTAATATCCTAAAACCACTGTCTTGCTTAGCTTATTTCAAAACTTGTCTGTAAATGTTGTGTAGTATAAACACAGAATTCACCTGATTGCTGTGACTCTTATCCTAAGAGTCTAAACAATGCCTATGGTGGAAATTTGACCTTAAACTCAGAATCATGGCTGCATTGATATTTAAGCAGCAAAGGCTTATTCAGCTACTGTACACAGCCTAAGACTTTCTGTAGCTAACGATTTTCAAAAGTAGTTTGTCCAAGAAACAGAATTACAGGTCCACCCAGCAAATACTTCTATGGAAAGAGTATCACCTTAGTTTGTAGAATAGAACCATAAAATTCTAAGAGGAAATGAGCACATATGAATGCAACACCTGTTTGTCCCTTTAGTCACTGCTACTTCGTGAAATGTTTGAAGAAGTAGAGAATGAATGTTAAACATAAGAAAGGCTCATGAAGAGGAGATAGGGAGCAGCTTAATCAAATCAAGATTTTCTGCAGCTGAAAACTCTTTGATACTGAGTTTTTTATTCTGAGTCAGTTTCATTCTCTACTCATCCACTTGGTTGTTTCAGTGGAAGAAATTAATTAGACACTTTGAATACTAAATTGAAACTGCAAGATGAAAAAAAGTGCATGACATCTATTTGAAGAAGATACAAATTGTCAAGTAAGAAATGCAAACAGGGGGCTGGGAAGGTGGCTCAGTGGTAGAGCGCTTGCCTTGCATGCATGAGGCCCTGGGTTCAATTCCTCAGCACCTCATAAGCAAAAAGAAAAAAAAAACCGGAAGTGGTGCTGTGGCTCAAGTAGTAGAGCGCTAGTCTTGAGCTGAAGAGCTGAGGGACAGCGCCCAGGCCCAGAGTTCAGGCCCCACGACCGGACCAAAAAAAAAAAAAAAGAAAGAAAGAAAGAAATGCAAACAGGAAATACAAACTGAAAGAGCTCTGTGATCAGGAGAATCATGGAATTTGCAGAACTCTAGACCTACATTAGGGAAATGAAGTAGCATGTCTTGTTTTTGTTCTGTGAATTTCAACATGAGTCTGAAAAACCAAGTTTCTGATACAACACATTCTTCTACTTTAAAGAGAAATTGACTAAGTCCAAGAATATATTCACCAAGAAGTCTGTAAGTGTAATATGTTGAAAACAATGAAGTATAACCTAGGATTATACCAGGATTTTCAGTCATTTATGAATGACACATGTATAATATGTAAACTTATTTGTCTCTGAAAAACAGTACTCTGCTATGAAATCTCAGATTTGACCTTGAGAAGACCTGATAATTGGATATTATATTAAATACTTGCATATTCTTAGAGATTGATACCTTGGATCAAGACACAAATGTGCTTTGGCTGAACTCTTCTCAAAGTTTTATAAAAGACTTCAAATGCCTGTCACATTTATTTCATTAATGGCTCAACCAAGGTCAACCTTTCTCATTTTAAAATAATAAACTAATTTTTATTTGACTCCTGCTCTACCATTAAAAATCCACACTTTTAATATATTAGAAAAAGATATTTCTATGATTTTGCTGTTAAAAATTAATAACTACTACATTTAAAATTTTTTCAGCTACATTGTTTTCTTGTTTGGTGAAGAAAGGAAATTGGAACATCCCCAATGTATCTGTGTATCCTTCTTTTCAGGCACAAAGAAAAGAAAAGGTAAAAATCTGTAAAGGATACATTAATCTCATCCTTACATGACAACGCATGGTTAATAAAAAATACGTCAAGGAGTCAAATAATACAAAAAGGCAGACAATGTCAAACTAGATTGTACATTAGGATATTTATTTAATTCAAAGATTGCAAGGTCTTTGATATTCTGCATAAAAGTTATTAAAAAGCAATAAAAAGCTATTTTGAGTGCATGGAAGTTCTATAATTTTTTATTATTGTGAAAATACCATACAGAGGGGTTACAATTACATGCGCAAGATAGTGAGTACATTTCTTATCAAGCATTGTTGCCTCCTCCTTTGTTTTCCCTTCCCATCCCTTCTCCTCTCCAGCCCCCCACCCCCAGACCCCGCTATAATTCTCTAGTTTTAACATGTTTCTTTTTGCACTGATACTCTTTGTTTTTATCCTGAAACTTAGACAACTGCTGTTGAACATCTAAATTACTGTACTAAGTTGTGGTCACAAAGCAGAGCAAGGAACACTTTATTTTTTATTGGTCAGAAGATCTTTCTATAAGTTCCATATGTGAATTAATGGGCTACTTGAATCCATGGCACACCTTTAAGACATACTAATATTTTATCCCTGGTGTTTATTTTTGAGCAACTTAATAAAATTAAGTTATAGGTATAATATGTTGACCAGTTTTTATAGAAACAACTATACTTTTTTTCTAAAGAAGCATTTGGTAGCATTTGGTAGTAAAGCTAATAAGACTCTAACATTTTTTGTTTGAATGCCTATAGATAGAAGTGTGATTATTATAATCATAGGCCACTTCACCTAAGCTATTTTGAGGCAACCTCATTTGTTGATGCAAAGTAACAGCTTCCTCAAACTATTGGGTTTTCTGACAAAGTGTGAATGACCACAACTTAAAGTTATTTAATATTTAATAGTTATTTAATTAAACTTAAACTCTATTTAATAGACAGTTTAGAGTTGTTAAACAAAATCTGTCCAGTAAAAAGAAGTAAGAAATGTACAAAGATATCTGTAGACTATTAAGGCCAAATAACCCTAAGAAGTGATTACCTCATTTATGAACACTCTGAAACATTCCAATCAAAATTCATCCGCTTTTGTTGATAACGAGTTTAACATTTCCATTGAATAAATCATGATGTGAATGACTTCAGGCAGATCAGTATCTTTGGAAATAATATGAATAGTAAAGTCATATGTAGGGAGTAGTTTTATTGCTTCTTCCAAATTTTTTCACCATGTTTTCTGAAATCCTTATATCACAGTAAATAAATCTCTAAGGCCATACTTTGTAACAGACTTCTAAACTTGTTTGCTCTAATTTGGTCATAGCTACCATAATAGGCAGAATATGAAGGACTCTCAAAGAGTCCTCATAATTTCTGGAACAGGTGAATGCATTAATTATACTGCAAAAAATTTTTTTGCAAGGGCTACTAAATTAAAGGCCGAGATGTGGAGACATCTTGATTTATCCAGGCAGGTCCAATAAAATCACATAGGTTCTTAAGATAGAAGAGGAGATGTAGGCAGGTACTTTGACTCAATCCCATACTCCTAACAACTTTTAAGGCAGAGATACAGGATCACAATTAGAAGGCAGCCTAATCCAAAAGAGTTCAAAAGAACACCCTCACAACCAATAAAATGGTTGGGATGGTTGTGTGTCCCTGTCATCCCAGCCACATGGGAAGCACAAATAGGAGAATCATGGTCAGGCCAACCAGAGCATAAATGCAAGATACTATTCCAAAAATAAAAAATGCAAAAAGGCCTGAAGGAATGGTTGATGTGGTAGAATGTCTGCCTTACAAGGGTAAGACTCTGAATTCAAATTTCCAGAATATCTAATTTTTTTTAAATGGGAACTTTGATGAGAAAAGCAAAAAACCTATCAGAACAATGCTGTGTGTAAGGAAAGCTAGACTCACTAATGCTAGAAGACGGAAAAAACGGGGCCATGACTACAGGATATCAGTGATTTCTAGAAAACAAGGAACTGAATTCTTCCTTTAGAGTCCCCAAAAGGAATGCATTCCTGTTGCCATCTTCATTTCCATGCAGGGAGGCCTAAATTCAGACTTTGTGCCTACAGGACTATTAATACGTATATATATATATATATATATATATATATATATATATATATGCGTATATATACATATATACACATATATACATATATGTATATGTTTTAAGCCTATATATGTTTTAAGCCAGTTACTTTTCCGTAGCCAGTTATAATAATGAGAGAAAAATAATGAATTTCCTAAAAGGATAGTGTTTCCTGACTAAGTCCATTTCTCCTTTCAAAGGCTGGTTTTAATTCATGAGGCTCTGCTCCAGCATATTCCATATTCCATATTCCAGGAGCAACGTTAATATTATTCTCTACACCTAGGCAAGCTCAGTACAGCAATTCCTTTATTGACTCCTATGGAGACTCAGGCCACTCACTCAGTCCTTTACACATCTCTGTCTTCACCACTGCCATCCGTGTCTTCCCTTGGCCTGTGCGTATTTTCACTGGCCTGTGAACATCTCCACATCCACGGGCCCTTTCTGCAGTCGAACTTGTTCCTTGATCCTCAGTGGCAGCATAGTCAGGACCACTTTCCTTCCCCATCGTACCAATTCTGCTCCACAGGCTTCCTCCTCACCATTCAGCCACTACAGTGGCTTGAAATTCTCCCTATGTCTCATACTTCTCACCAGCCCAACTCCACCACATAATTACCCAAAACATTACCTATATTCCGTCACCTCATATAGGTCTCCACACTTAGGTACCCCCCCATAGCTTTAAAGGAAAGATTCCTTTCCCTTTGCCTCATTGGTAAACTATTACTTTCTTTGTTCATAATTCTTTCCTCAGTGTCTGTCTTCTCCGTTCCTAAAATGTGCTACTAATTAGTGGAAGGAAAAAACATTCAACCACAGTGATTACTAGAAGCTAGGGAGCATAGACAGAGTAGAAGGGAAGGAAGGAGAAAAGTTGATCAGTAAATAATCACAGATAGATGGAAGCAGTAAGCCTAGTGCACAGAAAGTATAAATAACAATAATATAAATACCGACAAATTTAAAAGAAAAGATTTGGAAGAGTTTCATCACAAAGAGATGATGTGATTTGAACACTACAGGATATACATGCATTGAATCAGATGATTTATCCATAACTATATACAATTATGCTTTAATGTGTTAAAATAATAAGACACAGACATAATAAAATAAATGTATTATGTGTCAGAAATGTCAAGAAATGTTGAGAAATGTTTTATATAAAGGTATTATATAAATGATGTTTTAATTAATTAAGTAATTTATTTATTTATTAATTTATTGGTTGGTCATGAGGCTTAAACTCTGGGCTTGAATGCTGTCCCTGTGCTCTTCAGCACAAGGCAAGCGCTCTACCGCTTGAGCCACAGTGCCACTTCCGGTTTTTGAGTGGTTTATTGGAAATAAGAGTCTCATGGACTTTCCTGCCCAGGCTGGCTTTGAACCGCGATCCTCAGATCTCAGCCTCCTGAGTAGCTAGGATTATAGGCGTGAGCCACCAGTGCCCAGCGATGCTTTAATTTAATAAATAAAAATATACAAAATGCAAATTATCATTTACAGTCACTGATTTGTGGCTACTAATGAAATTGCAAAGTACAGTCTATATTTTTTCTGGTTATATTATTGTCCTTTTGTAGTTTCAATGAACAACTTCTTACCCTAGCATCCTAATTCATTAAGCTTCTGAATAACACTTTCCAGACAATGCATATATTACCCTAATGTGGAAAATCATCTCCCTCTATTTATGTACTTAACCCCAACTCTCAGTAGTAATAACAACGGTTATTGTTCTGTGTTGACACCTGAGCCTAGACTGGGAACTCTATAATACAACCAAGCTCTAAAATGTATGAGTCTGTTGCTCCAACATTTTCCTTTAATAGTTATTGCTTCTTTGTACAACATCTGTCACTATTGCCAGTTCTCTGGCACTTACTTATTTCACTCTAAACAAATCACATTGATTTTCGTGTTTCCAAAGTCCCAGTTGTCAGTTCTCTACTCCATTACCAAAGAGTTCCTTCTGAAACGTGAATTTCCTCCTGTCATTTGCCTGGCTCAACTCTTCTAAGACTCCCATAGCCTCCAGAATAAAGTCTGAGGTCCTTTTGATTTTATATAAGGAACTTTATAGTGCTTCCTGTTCTTTAAAGTACTGCTCTTGCTGTCTGTGAACCTGTCATGCTAAACTTCTAACCAACTCTTTTTCTAAAATATTCATCAGGTGAAGTGGATGAAAACGCCTTATAAGACCAAAAAACAGAAATCCCAATCTGATCACACTGCTGTCTAGCCTCCTAATTACTTCCCCCCTTTTTGTCTGTTGACCACCACATATTATAATGGGTTCTGTTAGTCTTTCTTCCCTTAATGGTTTATTAAATTTCCTTCACGAGACTGTGTAAATATCATTCATTTATGATTCAATATGATGACTTGGAACTAGACTGTTTAGATTAATTATGCTTTTGGAGCTTTATATATAGCAAATTTATTTCTATATAGCAAATATTTTGATGGTTATTGGCTTTAGTAAATTAATTTTGTTGCTACCACAACTAAAGGAAGAGTGGTTGTTTCACATTGAAGGTAATATAATATAATATATACATGTTTATAGCTTATGATTGACTCTTTCCAGAATTAATATATTGAGTTTCAAATGAACATAAGTAGTAACTATGGCAGTTACTTAAACATGAAATTTTAAAAACTGAAGAATCATATAGAATTAATTATGGTATTAAATGAGGTATGTTTAATATGATATACAATCGAATAAGATGCTAAAAAGAGAGTAATACTATTTTCTTCCTAAACTGGAGTTCAACAGACCAACCAGCCAGCAAACTTGAGGCATGCTGATATTGTCAATGACCCCAAAGAAGTTGTGTTTATAGTTCAAGCAATGTGTAATGTTAGTGTTTAACCCTATGGAGAATGCTGATCACTACTTACACAGGATTTCCTTTATCTATGTTTTAACAGCTTGAATTTTTGCCTGTCCAGGGTAGTTTAAATTTACAAGGCAGCCCTAGAATTAACATGTGGGCTGTACTATATGTTCTTTAAGGAGTGGTATAAGCAATTTTTCTCTGGGTCATTCTGTGATTGAAAAAAGCAAGGCAGATAGTTTATTAATATAGATGGGCACTTGTGTGCATCAGAAAAAAATGTGTCTAAAGTATAAATAGCATATCTTTCCAGGAGAGTTTTCCTCATTTGACTTTGAGGGGAGCTCTTAGATCCCAGTAACCTTGATGAATAGTATTTTCTGTAGCTATGAGTCATTATATGAGGTGATAAATGTGATGCCAATTAGAATGATTCATATTAATAAATTATATCTATGAATTAAGTCATTGTCATCAGTGCCATAGAGACAATCAAAAATACCAGAAGAAACAATTGAGAATATTATAAATTTAGGATTAATCAAGCAATCATGCATTAGCTCCTTTCAATAGTAGGAGAAAAACTAGTAAAATATATAAGGTTTGTTATACATAATTCTGTCAAGAAGAAAATAAGGAAACAATCAATTTCGAATCATAAGTGTATAAGGTATGAGCCAAATGCATTTTAATTTAATAATAGCCACTTAATATGTATCAAAGTAAGTTGTGAGTGTCAGTCCCTCTACCATTTGTTTCCTATTTTAACACCATTTCTACCAAAAACCACATTATCATTGCTACCTCATGTTCCTCTCAAATACAGCTATCAAGTATTCTACATGGCCCTTAATGCTTCATCTGTCATAATCTAACATCTGGGATGACCTTCAGATATTGGAGAATTTGACTGTGAGCTTTATCAACATGGGCTAAGTGCAATACTTCTATACATAGTACTACCCACAATTCTTACATAATCCTTTCTTTTTTTCTTCGCTACATATCTACAAAATACTCTTGAAGAATTATTTTCATGATATTCTCCCAGGCACTTTGTTTCACATCCCCCTCAACTTCATCATCAGTTGTAGCTTCCAGAACTGGCTACTTTAATTCATCTCTATGAATTTGAGATGTTACAGTCATTGATGACTTTGTAGAATTTCTAAAGCTATTTGTGGTTATACATTATCAAATGATACTTTAATGAAGTGGCCTTACACTCCACTCAAGTTAATAGTGAAACTAATGTGTATATATATGTTTCCACACTAATTCTCATTCTCACTTGGATAGTAAACATTGAAAGTGAACCTAGCATGCTGATTTATAATTTGTACTGTTTATATAATTAAACTTTTATGATTTCAGAGCTCAAGGTTAAATATAAAATTCATATTTGTTTATACAGATGTCTTTTTAATACTTACTTAAGTTCTACCTATAATATTTACATCATAATTTCAGAAGGTAACCTTATCTTCATGTATATTTTAATGTGTAGACTAGCTTTTCAAAGCTACCATGTAAACATTTTTGTCATCTATAAATGTATTTATCACATTTCCATGTCTTATATGTTTGTTTCTTCCTCAACATATATATGTGGTGTTTTCTATAACTATTATAATTTAAATATATTTTATAATATAATTTTAAAAGTGAATTTATAATAGAGACTTTTGTATTTATGCTACTGTATACTTTGTCACATTGATATCATATGCTTTCCTATTCCATGTGAGAACAGTAATATGAAAGTTATAATTCTCAAGAAATTTCCAGATAGAATTTTGAATTCTATGTCATATACCTTGTCATTTAAATCAGATACTGTATTTTATGGTATTTCTTCTTTGTGTGTGTATATATGGATATATACATACATATATGAATACACATACATAAATGAATTATAAATGCTGGCTATGATATGAAAACAAAAATTCTGTCTATTTTCTCATAAACTATGAGAAGGGGCAAAGTGTTAAGAAGAAGAATGAAAATAGGAACCATTATAAAATCAAAATATTTGAAAATTTTTCTGGTATCATCTTACTCATCATGTTCCCTTTTAAATAACAATTTTGTCATATAAATAATAAAAGAAAAAAACACTTTTATTTGGTACCTCATATTATTTTTGTGAGAATCAGAGCAAAGGACACTGTTAAAAGTCTATTTCAAAACTTCAAGATTAGAAAATTTCAATATATGATATACCATGTACACCATGATTATCTATTTATAGCATACCTACATATCTACATCTATTTGTTACCAATCCCACCAAAGGGTTTTCAATGCAATGCTACATGATGTTTTTATACTCAATCCAGAGAGAGATTTTTTCCTTAGCATTTTTTATCTTTTTGCTGCTATTTGATAGCGAATTTTAAAGCTTTGTCCTGTAAGAACTGTTTGTGAGACTGTACACCAATACAGATAGTATTTCAAAGCACTATTGATAAATGATGGATTATTCAATAAATGGTGTTTGGACAACTGGATTGCCATCTGGCAAAAAATAAAGCATAATTACTACCTCATGCTCTGCATGCCTGTAGTTATATACCATACTTATCAACAATTTAAACACAAGAAACAAAAGTAATAGACATATATACACTTGAGTGTGAAGAATACTTTTTGGAATAAAAGAAAAATATCTACAGACATAAAAGAAATAGTGATAAATTCAACAACTTAAAATTTCAACAGAAATTTTCTACATCCAGAAATCAAAAATATTTTTACTCCAAAAAGCCACATACACACATCTACAGAGAGAAAGAGAGAGACAGAGAGAAACAGAGAAAGAAAGACAGAGAGACAGAGACAGAAACAGAGTGAGAAAGAGAAAAAAGGTTTTTAAACCTTAATTTTATGGTTGACCTACAAATCAATACTTTTAAGAGAACAAAAGAAAAAAGCAGCTCAGAGAGAAACTCAATGTCAACCATAATCTGTGAATGTACATTAAAGTGACACTAAGAGTAGAAAGTATCCTTAGTCCCTGGTTGTAGTCTCCAAATGACATTTCCTATTTAAGTAAACCGAAGGCCCTAGAAAATGGGCTGACCTTAAGTCTGGATGCATATTTCACAAGACAGGATAAGAAAATACATATTATATATTATATATTATATATGTATACATTAGATTTAGTCTAGAAAGCAAGGAAGATTTCAAAATCTTTCAAAAATGTCATCAAGACTTGGAGGTCCACTTGAAGAAGCAGCCCCTGGACAAAGAGGGGAGTACTTGTTTATCAGTAAGAATATTTGCTACAACAGATTAACATATGCCTACAAAAGCCTAAGAATATACAGTTAAACATTGTAAATATTTGCAGAAAATATTCTATAATACCATGCCAGAACATCAGAACATGTCTAGTTACATGTTATATTCTAGCTCTGAGATCAAGAAAATAATTGTTATTTTATTTCTACAAGGATCAGCATAATTAGTCTTACAGTTATATCATCAGTTATGACTTTTACTTGATTTTTTGGAAAATTTCTAATCAAATAAGCTAGAAACCATCACTATAGCTAGTCAATTCTTCCTTACAAGCTTCAATTTTATAATTTATGTTGACAACAAAACTGCAGTTCATAATAAGCCACCTGATTAGCTTACTTGGGATTCCTTACATAGACAAATTGCAAAATATTCAAAGAAGGTCACCATGCAAAGAAAGTAGAAGAAAATAAACTTATAAGTGGCACCATAACTAGATATCATAACTTTAGCTTAAATATATATAATGCAATCAGCTTAGAGAAAATTTCACAAAAGAATAAAATAGAAGTTTGGCATAAATGGATATAATACCTTTGGAATTCTCTATACATTGTGTAAGATAATTGGCACAGCATGTCCAAATACAACCAAATCAAACTAAATCTTCTTAGGATAAAATATATGTTACACAAGCAGGATATTGTCAGTGGCCCACGCCTATAATCTTATCTACTCAGGAGGCTGAGGTCTGAGGATTGATGTATAAAGCTAGCCTGGAAAGGAAAGTCTTTGACACTCTTCTCTCTAAACTCCAAAAAGCCAGCAGTAGAGCTTGGCACTCAATCTCTTGAGTGCCAGCCTTCAGAAAGCAAATACAGAATACCACCCAGACCCCGTTTAAGCCCCAGTCCTAGTGAAAGAAAAAAAAGTTATACAAATAAAACTTTATGTACATATCATTGTACAAAAGGTGAAACCGTTTATATATTTTAATTATAAGACAGTATGAAGTGCTAGAAATAATGATGAATAAACACATGCTTCTTTGAAAAGGTTTAACTGGAGCATAAAGTTAATTATTTAGACATTTATACATTGTGAGATTAGGCTCATCTTAACTAGAAGTTAGCTGGGAGATCTGAATTTTCTCTTCTGTATTGCTATCCGGTCTACCTTCTCTTAGTTTGACTGCTCTACTGTTATTCTGACTTCAGAGAATGGAGCAAGAATCAACATTCCTTCTGAGTACAAAGCTGCTTCTTATAAAATCATGAATATCTATTTTTCATGGGAAGGAAGTCATAGTCTTTTTTTAGTGCACAGACAGTCATCAGAACAATTCCTCAATTTTAAATCCCTTGTTCCATTTTTGCTTAAGCACATTTGAAAGCGCCTCAATCTTATGAGTGTTGCTATTGCTGACTGAGTCACACACGGTCACAAAAGACCACAGTCCTGTATGGAGAAGAAAGAAAGGAATTGCTGGTAAAAGAAAAAAATAAGCCCGCCATCTGCACAGTAAGAACTAACTGGACAGCTGCATGGGAAACGATGTTTTCTCTAACAACCGATTTGTCATTTGGTACTGGCTGCAACCATACAGCTCTTGAAGTTAATTGTGTCAACTAGGACAATTTTGGAAAATAAGATTAACGGGTAGTGCTTTTCATGATTATCAGAGGAATCTAGGTCAGAGGCTTTTTATCTAGGACAAAAGAATAGACTTTTTCTTCAGGAAAGAAGAACTATGTAGTAAATGTGTCTACATTGCAATATCTTATTCTTATATTTTTAGGTTATATTACAAAGGTATTTTCTTTTTCTACTTTTTATTATCTTTAGTTGTACAAAGGAGTTGGCATTTAACAAAGCAGTTTATGAATATCACTCCTTTCAGCATGTTTTTTTTTTTCAGTCATGGGGCTTGAACTCTGGGCCTGGGCGCTGTCCCTCTGCTCTTCAGCTCAAGGCTAGCACTCTACCACATAAGCCAGAGTGCCACTTCTGGTTTCCTATGGTTTATTAGATAGAATAGTCTCATGGTCTTTCTTGCCCGGGCTGGCAGGAAAATCACAGCCTCCTGAGTAACTAGGATGACAGGTGTGAGCCTCCTCTGCCTGGCCCCTTTCAGCATTCTTACACACCCTTCTCCAACCTGCCTCTTCCCTCCTTAATTTTGTAGGATATACATTGAATTCTTGACAGCGTTCTCTCCCTCTTCTCCAAAACTGTTTTCTAATCTGATCATAATTAAATAATTTTTGATGTTGTGACTCCAGGTCACTCCCAGTAATATATTTGAAGTAGGAAACTCTGCTTTATATCTGGGTCTTGAATTTGAGAGTAGTTTTTATACCTTTCTCATTGTTTCATATTTCTTATTTTGTAACCTCCCCCCAAAGTTAGCTTATAGAAAAGAGGTAAATGTAACATAATACTGTCCTCAATGTATTTTATTTTCTTTTGTGATGATTCAGTTGGTTCAGACTTCTAGTATACAATTAACTTCAGTAAAAAATAAGTTAAACTTAGAACCAATAACCAGCATGTTTCACCAGAACCACTTATCATTGGTAAAAGACTACAGAATAATCACCCGCCAAATACATACTCCATGAGAAATCATTTTTTATTCAAATCAATGTGGAATTCACATTGTTTTTTCCTGCATGCTATCCTTTATCACATAATACTAATTCTTAATATCAATATGTATAATGCACGTTGATCCTCCACAGAGTATCATGGACCAGTTTTCCTGGGATCTCAGGATAGAAAAGAACAACTAGTATAGTGAAGGCCTCAAGGTGAAAAGTCTGATAGAGGTTACAAACTCCCATGAGAAGATTGTGGGATTCGGGTCTATTTATAGCCCTGGAGTAGAATGGTCCATTTTGGGGAGAAGGAATTGTGGCACTCTGGAAAGTTTTTGAGAAGAATTAAAAGCAGTTTGTTAAGATATAATATTGGGAATACTTTGTATGTCTTGGGTATGCTAAGAGCATTCTTCTTTGTTTACTGAACTGTCACAACAATGAAAGAATTTTTCCTGGGTTCCCAATAAATTTATTGAGATATGTGTATATTACAAAATATATCTATACTCATATTGCTAGTGAAAGGTAGGTCTAATTTCTAGGTATCTTACTCATTGACCTACAATGTGAAAGCATTTCAGAAGAAGAAAGATGACTTAATTGGAAGCCTAAAGGAAGACTGGGTAAGATGTCAGAGAGTAACAAATGGGGCAATGTCATTCTTTCTGATGGAGGCATAGAAGTCCATTGTGTATGTATACCCCATTTTCTTGATCCAGTCTTCTACTGAGCGGCATCTGGGTTGGTTCCATATCTTAGCTATGGTAAATAATGCTGCAATAAGCATAACTTGCTGGGTGAGTGAAACCCATAGAACATGATTAATGGCCAAAGGGAAGGAAAACTGAGCATGTATGTTACAGCCAAACTAGAAAGGACACTGCCTTTTGCAGATAAGGCATTTGTGGTTTTTGCACTCAATGTGGAACAGTAAATCATTGATGCTTTGAAGAGACTTAATGGTTGGTAAGGCTTATTGGACAGTAGAGATTCAGCTCCATTGAAGAATGAGTGAAAAGTGTAAAGCAGCTAGTGGATTCAGTCGAGAATAAAAATGGTTCTGGCAGGAAAAAACAGAAGAGAAATGGGTTGGAAAATTTGTTCATAGGTTCAGCCAAAAACATTTTGCTACAGATTCAGCTTGGGCTACAGCTGAGATGTCAACCATGGGTAAAAAGAAATGAGAAAGAAACATACTAGAAGTGAATAATATAATGGATTTTCAAAGAGACTATGTATCTCATATGTAATTTGCCAGTGTGGGGATACTTTTTTAATGATTGCAGAAAATGATAAAAACTTAATATCAATTCTGAGATTTGAAAATGAAGGTAATAGTTAATGTCACAGGAGATGTTAAGTCATTAAGGATGAAAAGGAGAAAGATGATGACAACAATGTTGCTTGCAACAATGACACAACATTCATCATTTACTACATGCTGCTCTAGGTGATTTTCTTACATTAATTTAATTTTCACAACCACTTTACATCTTTTACCTTTACACCTTTTTATTGAAGAGGACACAGAAGCATGAAGAACAATGACTTTACCTGTTATAAAACCAATAAATGACCACTGGGTCACCATTAGAATCCTATATTCCTATAGAATATACATACAGGAATATATATATTAGGACTGCACCACTATCATCACTAGCATGGATATTATATTTCCAGAAAGAGAGATAAAAGTGTGAAAGACAACCCACCTTGGTGATAATAGATTAATCTGTCAGTAGGGAATAAGATTGGGGAAATGTTCTGGAAATATTCTCCATTTGTCTCTGTTCTTTGAATTCTTTACAAAGGAGAAAGCAATGCCTTGCATAAAACTGAGGGAAAGTGTATTGCTACTTAAAATTTAAATCAATATATCACTAAAAAATAAATTGTAGAATATAAATAGGTTTAAAAACTGAAACAAATGATTGTACATAATTCTAGTACTACTCTAGACTGAGAACCTACATGGAAGCTGTCACATTTTCCTTTGTATTTTATAGTGTTACTTATATATTTCAAAGGAATTATAATTTGCATTTTACTGAGAAGTCAATATAAGGATATTACATTCTATTATTATTTCCTTAATAAATTCTTTTTAAATCTCTTTTTAGCCTCCAACGATACTGATAGAACTTTTTTCTAGTCACAATGTACATAAATTTTATTTAGACTTCACTGGAATGAAGAACTGTTTACCAGGCCTGGTTTTGACTCAAAATAAGGGAAGCAACTTCCTACCTCTCTTCTGCCTGTCATTTTTCTCCTTAACTTGGTCTTCTCGTGTATTTAGTCAATATGAACTTAAGTTTCTCAAATGTGATTATCTAAAGGAAAGCTATCGAAGAACTAAAAAAAAAAATCAGCATCGTGATGGTGTGTCTTTATTTTTTTTTCTTTCCTTTCTTATGATAGCTAAAATTGTTACTCTCAGGGCTAGGTTTTAATTTGTGTCTTTATATTAAAAGAAAACATTTTTCATACAAATTCCAACTTAGCTTAAGTTTAACATCATGTACAAAGCTATCTTTCCTCTTAGCCCCTTCTGTGTCCCTGGGAAAGTCCTGAGAGTTTGCCAAAAACATCTATACTTCTAGTGAGGAGACTTGTCCCACCAAATAATACTAATTAGGTTCTGGCGTCTAGACCACAGCTAATATAATACTCTGGTAATTTCTAGCACATGCATCACTAGCCTCCTGAATAATTTAAGCTGATAGAACTTTTCCACTTTGATAAAAGTCTTCTAGTTATTTTGTGAAGTTCTTTTTTCTTTTGTTTTCCTCCTTTGGTTTATCCCCTGTTGTCATTGTTTTTTATTTTGGTAGCCTATGTCATACACACACACACACACACACACACACACACACACACACACACACACACACACACACACACACATATATTCATCTAATTTGGGGAAGGGAAGGGGAATAACAAAATGGTGAGACAAAGGTCAAAGGTGAACCAATGCAATAGTGATACTTATAAAACACTATGTTGGAAATGAACTTTACAACTTGGTGGGGGGAAGAAAATTGAGAGGGGATGGAAAGTGGGAGAAAAAAGAGGGAGGGGATAACACTATCTGACAAGAAATGTACTTATTACCTTACTTGTACAAATGTAACACCTCTGTACATCAACATTACAATAAAATAATATATTATTACAATAAAGAAAAATCAGGATGGTTCTGAAAAAGCAGAAGGACTACTAGGTTATTATCTACTTGTGGGGATCCAACAGGAGACAAAAATGTATGCATTAACAAGATACATTTAATATAAACAAACAAATGATGAAGTGGTGCTAGGAGAGTAAATAGAAAATAAAACAAGGGCTGAGGAAAGACAAAGTTGGAATGAGTGTGCAAAGGGGTGGGTGATTTTTGAAGCTATCCTTGAAGAATGTGTGGATGCTTTACTGGAAAGTGTCAAGGAATGAGGTGTTACTCAGGTCAGGGCTTGCTCACAGTTGCCAGGTAAACAGAACAACACTGGTGAAAAGGAGTGTCATGCTTAGATAATGCCATGGAACTGTTTGGGGCACTGAAGGCACTTGGAGAGAGAGAGGGCCTTCCTGGCAGAATGCAGCACACCTGTATTATGACTTGGACCTGCTTCCCAGGAAAAGAATAAGAGTAGATTCCCCAAAGCTGCATTGTAGATAATCACTAAGTACAGGAAATGACATAAATGTCCCTCTGTGAATGAATCATTAAACCACATGTTAACATATTCCTTTTTTAAAGGTAAAGATGGAGACAGAGCATGTTTGTCATGAGAGATTTGTTTAGGCCTAAAACATCCAATCTGGATTCTGGTGAAAACAGAATTGACTTGTCTCCGCCTGGAAAATGACCTTATTTGTGAAGAAATATTAAAGATGTCATGGCAGTAAAGGATAGCCGGAAGTTGTGGAGAAGGTATAGCAGTGAGAGACTAGCAGTGAAAGACAATACAGACCAATGACAGACTGCACCTAAGGCAATATATAACCAGTGTTACATTGACCACAGTAGACATAAATGCAAAAGATACTGGATAATAGATGGGGGTAATTCCATGAGTACATGCTGAAGTAGAGGAGGGAGTTGGGTTAAGTAATTAGATTTAAGCAGAATCAGTACCCCCAGCATTGAACAGAGAAATATTCAAATGCTAAAGAGCTCAGTATGGACCCCTTTTTGATAGAACAGAAAATACAAAGAGTAAACAGCATATTAAAGACAGCAGTGCTACTCATGAGACACTATATGGAAAATGAACTATATAACTTGTGGGTGCAGACTGGAGGGGAAAACTGGAAGAGAGTAAGGAAAGGGGTGACATAGTTAAAAAAGAAAGATACCCAATACCTGACTTATGTAACTGTAACCCCTCTGTCTATCACCTCTACTATATGAATAAAAGATATGTAAGAAAAGAAGGCACAAAGTGAAAATGGCTTCATAAAAACAGAGCATCATAGTTATTTGAACTATCATAGGAGAGAACGAGTCCTAGCAAGTCAAACTGTATACAATATAACCTATGGCTTACTTAACCAAGGCTTTGCTCATTTCAGCTAGCTATAACCTGATAGAGTCCTACAATTCATTCCAGCTGAGGGATGGAGAGAGTACTATGCTGTAATTAAAGAAATCTAAGTAATTGCTAAATTTTAGCAAAGAAAATGGAACTATGAAGGAGAAATGAATGTAGAAAGATGGAAAGATCACATATAGATATATTTTATGAATGTGCTTATGTATGTGATCATAAATTTTCAGTAAATACTGATTTAAAATGCATTCATAAAACATTGAAAGATCAGTTAAATGTTTGATATCCAGTTTTAAATGTAAAATGTCAACCGAATATTCATCTATTCAGAAACATTTTATATAGTTATATCAATTACACCACTACTAGAAATTCTGAGTAATATTTTAAGTTATAAATCAGTAAATTAGGCAAAACAACTAGCCTGATACATATTATATATCTTGATGCATGATTTTCATGACTACTGCCAGGGCTGTACTGGAGCAGGAAGATAAAGAGACAGAAATGATCATCTCTTCCCAGAGATATTTCAGCTTTTAGAAAATAATAATAATTGTATCAATGATCTCTTTAGGAAAAGGGCAGTCATAAGCTGATGTTGGATCTCCACTACCCTCCTAGAGATTCCCCTCTTTTAATATGAATAGGTACGGTTTTATTGCTGAAGGAACTCTTACATTACAATGCCTTTAGAAATTTATGTTATAGATTAATGTCCAGTTGGCATGGGAAATATGGATGAGTAATTCTGGCTAGTGATCAAGAATAAGGAAATGCATGTGAAAAATAAGAATTGTAATCTATAGTAGAACTGTGAAATGTAGGAGAATACAGACTGATTCATCAAGGAGATTTGAAACTGTGGGGCAAGGAAAGAAGAAGGCTTCTACATCGACATTCCAGATACTGTCAAATGTACTGTCAAAGACTGAGTGCACGACAGCAAGGCGAAGACACTCCTTTTTGTGGCAACTACGAGTAAAAATAATGGGAATCATTGTGGCAAAGTGATGGATCTGCCACGTTCCAGAGTAAATGGGTGTAGACAAAGCACAGATGGCAAGCACAGGCTATTCACTAAGATTTTTACAGGGAAGGCCAGAGAGTTGAAGGGTCAAGTAGAAATTTGGCCGTTTTTTTCACTTTACCATTTTTAGTTGAGAAGACAGAACTTTAAAACATATTTTTTGTAGGCTGAAAGAAAAAAGGAGTCGAATGATGAATAGGGTATTTGATGGGTTGGTGATGCAAAAGTTAATGTCTATTGATACAATCAATAGACATAAAATGAAAAGTAGTGAAATTCTGATAAACAGAAACAAGTAGCATCAAATATTCAAATTTTGGTATGAAAATCAGGAGTAGAGAAAGAGAGAGAGGTTGTTGACTTTTTATATAGTGTCTTCCTTTCCTTCTTAAACTAAGAAGATAGTTCAGATACTTAGGGTTAATAACTATGTGAGCAACATTGGAGATTTAACAGGAAAAATAAATCTTTCTTATTTATGCCCTTAATACTTCCTACTTCCTAGGGCATCTCAGATTCCTCATAAATCTGACAATATCTGTGTGGGGAAACAGAAAGGTTAGGAATTTCCCAAAGTCACACAGCCAATGAATAGGAGAATCCGAACTCAGAAGTTCATCTTTCCAGTCTTAAAGCACATACTGTGTCTACTGCATTAATCTATCTTCATCCAAATTCTAGAGAAGTGGTAAATTCAATAATGTCTCCCAAGGAAACTGAGCTAGAATGAGAATACATGCACCTTTCTAACATTCCCCCATAACTTGGTTCTAGTCATAAGAATAAATTTATACATTAATTGATCTGCATAAACGACTTAGTCCATTAAATATTTCAGATACAAGAAGATGGATGGACATACCAATTTATTTTTATGTATGTGTCTTGGAAAGAAAGCACAATACTCCAAGATGTAACTGTTCTGACATATAACATTTTCCCAGAAGTAGAGCCCATGAATACAATGGGGAACTTATTACTTTATATTACTTTATTCTTCCTTTGCTTACAAGAAAATGAAGATATACAACTTGTCAAGAATCCTGAATTTCCTGTGGAACTCATCTCTTTCTCTCCCATCTGTATCTTTTGTGCAAGTGTGTAAAACATTAAACTTCAAAAGTTAACACAATGTCTGGGCAAAATTAGAGTTTATTATTCTTCAAAATACGTTTAACTTCCATTTGGAAAAAACCTGAGAAAATTCAGCTTGTTATCCTGGAATACTCAATACTCATTTTTAATTAAGCCAATATTTTAATTAGTCCACTAAATTTAACTCTATCTACATATGTTCTATATAATTGCCATGATTCATCATCACTTCGTGAATTAATTTATAACTGTTTTACCTGAGTAAATGTCTAAATAATAATGTACATGAAAGTAAGAAAGTCCCACCAGGCCAGTATGTTTTCTACTTAATTATCACTAAATTTAATAAAATGCAAATATGTCTCTAAAGGTAGAGGAGATTCACATCTTAAGATATATTTTTTAAAATTCTTCATATACTTTCAGAAGAATATTTAAAAACTGAGTTTAATTGACATAATCTTATAAGTAATCAGGCTATAGTAGTCAGTACACAATGTCCACCATTACAGTAGCCATTGTCCAATGTATAGTCTCCATAGTATTTCAAATATGAAAAACTCAGAAACTATGATAAAAGCAAGTTTTGCTACAATCAAATTCTATATAGAAAGTCTGCTTCTGCTCTGTAAAAGACATATTATATATACTGCTCTTCAGATACTTAATGGCCTTATATTGAGTTGATGTCACAAATATAGGCCAAAGCTCAGAGAGGGGACAGTTAATAAAAATATCCACTTGTTAATTAGTACTTATTTTATAGCATGACTTATACATGATTTTAACTTTAGATTTTAAAATAAATCCTGGAATATATCTAGTTATGTTTCAGAGACAAAATGAAAATCCAGGTATTTCTGAATCCAAAGTTTATACCAAGACCTGTATAACATACCATTTCCCTAGCCTGACTTTGATTATTGTAGTTAGGCAGTTACTTTTATTCTCCCTTACTCTTCTATTTTTCCTAACACTGTGTTTTATAATGCTATTGTTCTCTTCTACTCTTGCCAGTTTTTTCATAGACCTTTCTGCATGAATTTTCTGTTGTAAAGGGAAAAGAAAGGGTCACGATAGGAATTACCTTTCCCTGAACATTTTCTCCATGCTGAACACTAAATTGGATATTATACAGTTGCTCCTTTAGAAAATCTCCCAACAACTCTTTTGGCAAATGTCAAACACACTTAAATGACAAGCTGAAGACTTCAAATCCAAAGTGATTCAGAAATCCTTCACTGAAACGAATATTTGGCAACGTGCCCATCTTTCTTAGTCATCAGAGACTTAAAACCTCACTCACCCATCAGAATGACCAGAGAAAAAGGCAGACAACACAAGTATTATGCAGAGTATGAGGTAACTAGAAAAAAAATTACCTAATGGTAGACAAAAAATTGATACAATGACTAGAAAATTAGGTTAGGTTTCTATTAGGTTTCTGTTTTTGAAAGTTGCAACTCTACATCTTCTATAGCCCAGTAGTTCTACTATTAGAATACACTAAACACAAACATGGATATGATCATCAAAAGACATAAACAGAGTTGTTTGGAGTGGGAAAATAGCAGCACATCGCTGTGAATACTACAAGAGATTAGTAAAGTGAGAATGGCAAAGCACATTCAGGTATATCCACATAAAAATATCATGCAGCAATAACAGTTAACTACAACTATGCACACCTTAAATAAATGTTAGCAAATCATTGAGCAAAAGAAGCTGAAGAGAAATGTATGCACTATAAAAATATACATGCACTTTCTCTCCCCCTCTCCCTCTCCCTCTCCCTCTCCCTCTCCCTCTCCCTCTCTCTCTCCCTCTCCCTCTCCCTCTCCCTCCCTCCCTCTCTCTCTCTCTCTCTCTCTCTCTCTCTCTCTCTCTCTCTCTCTCCCTCTCTCTCTCATCATGCACTCATGCACTGGCCTAAAATCCTTAAAGGCATCAAAGCTAATATACAATGACAGAAATCAGATTAGTGTTTACTTGTGGGGAGACTGGCTGAAAAGAAATTCTGGGATGCAGGTGATCCATTTCTTAACAGGATCCTGCTCACATAAAATAATTAAATTAGTCGAATATACTTGTCTACCTGGACACATTCATTCATACCTTCTATACGTTACTAAAAAATGTGTTAAAGAACTTTTGTTCTGTATTATCTGATGAAGTTCCAAAATCCAAAAATAATCAAATAAATAAATGTCTAGATGATTACTAGCAAATCTTTCCAATCTATTACAATTAAAAGAATAAAAAACAGAATTTTACAAACACTTATAAGCCTATTCAAAACTATTTTAAAATGTTTTTAACCCAGTCTTACTCAAATAACAGTTGTTAAACAAAGGATAAATCTAAAACTTCTATGTATTTTAGAGACAAGATTTTCTTATTTTGAACTTACTGGAATCTTAAATTGTATATCAGCGTATGAGAGTAACAAACCCATGCATCTACTGTCTCATTCATTTATTCGTTCATTCTGTGGTTTATCACTAGCTACTAGAGTAAGCACGGAACGATTTCGAATACATTCGTAATGCTTCTAAGGCTTGAGTAACAAATGCAAGTGCCGGTCAGAGCCAAGTGGGAAAGGGCAAGCAGACAGAACCAGAGCGGCTGGGTGTAAGCACTTTTTGTCAGGGTGAGAGGGGACTGGGGAGTATTGTGAAGCAAAAACCTCCATTTGGGGAGTGGAGTGGCAACCCCTCAGCTCTGACGGATCTTTTCATATGCGTCCAATGGAAATCACAATTTACTATGTGAAACCAACCGGGTTTTTCAGTGTAAGCTCTAAAAAGGAAAACAAACAAGAAACACTGGCTGGGACAAACAAAGCACATCTGTGAGCTGAATCGAGCATATGGCTGCCAGTTTAGAACGTCTGATCACACCAGAGAGATGTGAATGCTTTCTGGGCTGCAGCCATGAGCCTCCCATTTGCCCTTTAGGTGCCCAACTATACAAAACCCCATGCGCATTCTCCTCTTCTAGTTCAATGGAGCCTCAGGATTAACGGTTCAAAAATAAATCACTTAATTAAGTACACTATAGTTTACTCGTTCTAGGCAGCTATTTAAATGAGTGATAAGATTATTATATCATGTATGTTTATATAGACATATGTGCATACAGGTACGCATAAACATATGTATATGTATGTGTGTGTAAATGTCCATGAGATGTCTTGAGTGCAAATCCACCAAGTCAGGGTCAGAAATGCCCTTGGAAGAGGTGGGCATAAGGTTGGCATTGAAATATTTCACTGTTTGTTTTATTAACCTCTTCCATGTCTTTATTTTTATTAGTGGGAAAATATTCTTATAGTTACTCACTGTAACTTGTAGATTAGGCATGCTAGTTCTTTAGTCACAGTCCTAGGTCAACATAAGCCTCCTCTCAACCCTAATTCCCAGTGGCCAGCAGGAAAGCTGTTGGGCAACACAAATACCACCCCATTTTTCTCTGGCATTGCTTTTGCTCACAGCATGGTGCCGAGAGTAAGGTTTCCCATTGGTTACCCCACACTGAGAGGGTGCCAAGGACTGAGCCATATGTGGCATTCATCTGCATCTGCTTTCCTAATAGCTTCATTCAATGTAATCATTCTCAGGAACAAAAACGTACCATAAGGCATACTGCTTCCCATCAGAACCTTCTTTAGCCAGTCCCACTAGCACGACTGGCAGGAGAGTAAGGTTGGAAAAAATAATCTCTCCATTCGGAGCCAATTTTCAATAACCCTAGGGATTTAAAATTCACAAAAGTAACAGTTTGCAAGCTTCTGAGGAAGGTGTTATGCTTACCTTTTAATGCTCCCAGGAATCATAACAGCGCCTTTCTACCAGCTGCACTGAAAATATCTTCTGTTTTCAAGTTAGGAAAGCAGAAGCCACAGTTTAGAAAATGACTGCACAGAAAATGACTGCACAAGATGTATTCTCTTTAAAACACATTGGTTACTACTTAGATCTTCCTATCTTAATTCATAAATGATAAACCCTGCTCTGATATGAGATTTGAAAGTCTACTCATTTTTTCTATTAATATAAGCTGTTGATATTTTTCAGTTTGACAGTTTGTATTTTAATATGATAATTTTCTTTCAGACTTGACTTGTTTTGGAGGGGGCGGTCAGTCATGGGGATTGAACTCAGGGCCTGGGTGCTGTCTTAAGCTTTTGTGCTCAAGGCTAGCCCTCTACCACTTTTTGCCACAGCTTTACTTCCAGTTTTCTGGTGGTTAGTTGAAGGTAAGAGTCTCCTCGCCGGGCGCTGGTGGCTCACGCCTGTAATCCTAGCTACTCAGGAGGCTGAGATATGAGGATCGCGGTTCAAAGCCAGCCCGGGCAGGAGAGACCGTGAGACTCCTATCTCCAATAAACCACCAGAAAACCGGAAGTGGCGCTGTAGCTCAAGTGGTAGAGCGCTCGCCTTGAGCTGAAGAGCTGAGGGACAGCGCCCAGGCCCAGATTTCAAGCCCCATGACCGACCAAAAAAAAAAGAGTCTCCTGGACATTTCTGCCCAAGTTACCTTCCAATTGTGATTCTCAGATCTCAACCTCCTCAGTAGCTAGGATTACAGGTGTGAGCCACTAGTACTTGGCCACACTTGACTTTTAATATCTTTTCTAGTGAATAAAGCATTCCTGTTCTCCTAACTTAAATAGTGTTATTGTCAAGTTATCATTATTTTCAGTGTCCTTAAACTCGATTACATTTCCTTACTCAATAATATGCTCATATAAACATATTCATCTGTATAGCTAGATATATCTTTAATCTATATGAATATATAGAGATGATATATAAATATAAATATCATTATAAATATGCTTTGTTATCATAGGATGATAACAAAACAAAACTTATACCTGATTTTGTACAATATACTCATTTCCTTCTGATTAGTTGTTTGAAATGAGAGCATTAAAAAGTTTAGGTTTTAATTTACAAAACATTTCCATGTCTATCTCTCAGGTAAGTGTGCGAGGAAATTAAACAATCCCTGAAACTCAGCAGAAGGAAAACATGGTGACACACAAGTGTGATCCTCAATATGATGGGAACTATAAAATAGGAGGATCATCTTCCAGGAATGGCTGGCTAAAGTGAGGCCTTCTCCAAAATAAACAGTATGAAATGAAATGTACAAGACACTATGTTGAAAACGAATTTTACAACTTCGGGAGGTTGGGGAGGGAAGGGATGGTAGGAGAAAAACAAAGGAGGGGGTAACAGTGCTCATGTACTGTAACCGCTCTGTACAGTATCTTTACAATAAAAATATTTTTTTTTAAAAGAGCTGAGTGTGGCTGAGTGGTAGGTACCCTAACTAGCAAGTATGTGGCTCTGAGTTCAAGCCCCAGGACCACTAATATATATGCAACCAATGTATAAATTATACCATGAATTTTCTGTAAATGATATCCTTCATAACAAGTACACATATAACCCTCATGATTTTTGAGCCAATAATATCCAAACTTAAATTGCTAAGATGCTACTTTACACACTTGAGGAAATTTATATCAAAATCACATGCTGAAAAATCCTAAAGTTCATTTTTCAATTTTCACTGGTACAAAATACATTTGCATGGCTAATTTAGTCTGCATATTTAAAAAGTGATATAGATATACTTTAAATAAAACTACACTGAGAAAATAGACTCTATATTTATAAAATATGACAGCAGTCTATATTAAAAATAATGTGCCCTTGTAGATGATCCAATTTCCCCATGTTTGGGCATGTAAGTTCTAGAGATGTCTCATACACACATTCTCGATTTTTATGGTACTTGCATGGAAGAATGTGTTTTTCTTCTTTTGGACAGAGTTCAGAAAAGAATGATTTTTTTCATGATTTATTTATTTGCTTATTCATGAATACTTTTTTCTGGATTTTTAAAATTTTTATTTTATTGTAAAGATGTACAGAGGGGGTACAGTTACACAAGTAAGGTAATGAGTATTTCTCTTTTTTTTTTCTTTTTTTAAAATTTTTTTTATTGTGAACATACTGTACAGAGGGGTTACAATTACATGGGCAAGATAATGAGTACATTTCTTTTTTTAAAATTTAATTTTATTTTATTTGTGAACATACTGTACAGAGGAGTTACAATTACATGGGCAGGATAATGCGTATATTTCTTACCAAGCATTGCAGCCTCCTCCTTTGTTTACCCTTCACATCCCTTCCCAGCTTCCCCCCTCCCCCCCAATCCCAATCCCAATCCTTCTCCTTCCCCCCCCTTCTCCTCCCCCCCCCACACCGATGTTGTAAAGCTCGTTTTGGACATGACAACTTGTACTTCTCATTGTTGCAACAGGTCCACCTGTATCCTTAAACAACTGGTTTTTCCCCATCTCCTCCACAAGTTATACTTACATCAAATATAGTGAAAGCAGGGGTTATACTGTGGGGGAGGGACATACAAAGCAACAAAGAGATAATCTTATAAATGCGTTAGAAACACATGCATAAAAGCAAAAAAACATTAAATACATATCTAAGGGTTTATTTTCCTGACATCACATTATCTGACCTTTTCCACTTGACTCCTACATCTACTAGATATTAAAAATAAGGGAAACCATGGGACCTATGTTTCTTTGGGCCTGGCTTACTTCACTTAATATAATTTTTTCCAACTTTTTCCATTTCCTAACAAATGGGGCAATGTCATTCTTTCTGATGGAGGCATAGAATTCCATTGTGTATATATACCACATTTTCTTGATCCATTCATCTACTGAGGGGCATCTGGGTTGGTTCCATATCTTAGCTATGGTAAATAATGCTGCAATAAACATAGTTGTGCTGGTAGCTTTAGTGTGGTCTTGTTTGTAAACATTTGGGTAAATGCCCAAAAGTGGGATTGCTGGGTCATAGGGGAGTTCTATGTGAAGTCTTTTGAGGAACCTCCGTACTGCTTTCCAAAGTGGTTGAACAAGTTTACATTCCCACCAACAATGAAGTAAGGTTCCTTTCTGTCCACATCCCCTCCAGCATCTGTTGTTGTTAGAGTTCTTGATTTTTGCCATTCTAACTGGAGTGAGGTGACCTTGAAGTCAAAGCAGACACTCTGAAAACATTACAGGATGGAATAGGAGAAACCCTAGGTCTCCTTGGCTCAGGCCGAAATTTTCTGAATAGAGACCTGGAAACACAACAAATCAAAGAAAGGTTGGACAAATGGGATTGCATAAAGTTGCAGAGCTTCTGCAGGGCAAATGACATAGCTAGCAAGATCAATAGAAAGCCCATGGATTGGGAGAAGATCTTTACTAGCCATACAACAGACAAGGGTCTCATATCTAAAATATACTTGGAACTCAAAAAATTAAAACCCCCCAACAACAAATCCTCAAAGAAACAACTGCCCAATAAATAAGTGGGCGAAAGACTTAAAGAGAAACTTCTCTGAAGAAGAAAGAAGGATGGCCAATAGACACATGAAGAAATGTTCAACATCCCTAGCCATAAAAGAAATGCAAATGACTATTTTTCTTGTTGAACTTTGTTACTCCCTCCTGCTGCTAGGATATATTTTTTGAATATTTTTATTATCTTTAAGTAGTTGAATAAAAGAGTTGCCATTCAACAAAACAGTTTACGAATACAGTACCCCTTGATCATTGTTATCCCTAACATTCTTACCTACTCCTTCAAACCTTCCTCTTCCCCTCACTTATCTTACTTTTTAGATTATGTTTTGAATCTTTGCCATTTTACAAAACAATTCATGTATACAATGCATCTTGATCTGTGTCATCCCTTAACATTTTCACCCCAATTTTTTTCTGATTCTTCACTCTTTAGCTCTGCCCTATCTCCTCCAGACACATCTTTAAAAAGTATTCATATTAATAGGACATTCCTATCTTATATTAAGATATAGGAATAAGTACCTGATAGACAGAGGTATCAGCAACCAAGATTTCCAGGCCCAGGGAGATTACTTAACAATTCCTGTAGTCCTGTGAAATGGTTGGGCATTTCTCCCTAGGTTATAATACTTTACATAGTAGAGGAGATGAGACAGTCATGATTTTGAAATTTATGTTTTATAACATATGAGTTATTATAAGTTATGTAGTTCATTCATATAATAGGATTTCCTCTTGGTCAACTGGAATAATGCCCTCAATACTCTTCAAGAATATGTTGTCAAGCCCGACACTGGTAGCTCACGCCTGTAATCCTTGCTACTCAGGAGGCTGAGATCTGAGGATCGTGGTTCAAAGTCAGCTCGGGCAGGAACATCTGTGAGACTCTTATCTCCAATAAAGCACTAGAAAACCAGAAGTGTGCTGTGGCTCAAGCGGTAGAGAGCTTGCCATGAGCTGAAGAGCGCAGGGACAGCGCCCAGGCCCAGAGTTCAAGCCCCACAACCGACCAAAAAAAAGAAAAAGAAAAAGAAAAAGAATATGTTGTCATGCTATGAATGTGATTGTAAGGTCCAGAAAGATCACCATCCAGGTAACACCTTGAATTCAACCTTGGAAGATCTTTAGTTTCAAAGCCAATTAAGCAGTGCCTGTATACTGGGTGCTCAGATCTATGAGATAATAAACACATTGCCTCAAGTGGCTATTTTAAATACTTGTCTTAAGTAGTTATTTATGGTAATTTCTATGCAACATAGAAATCTAGCACAAGTCCTTATGTTCTAATAGATAACAATTAAGTCATGGAAGCTATTTTAATTTTCAGGAATTCCAAGGCCTCTTCTGGTTCTCTACCTCTGCTTTTGATCGAGTGAACTCCACATTCCCTGAATAATTTCCACCTTCTCGGAGACATGAGTCAAACTATAGGTAGACATACTTTTGCATGTGGAATGTTTTGTGTTTGTATAGCATTTTATTCTCTAAGAAAGTATTTTAAGACTTTTGAGAGGGCATCGGCAGAGGCACGCATTTCGCCTCACAGAAATTTCTCTGTAAATCCAGAAGGATCAATTAGGCAGATGAAATGAAATCTCACCAACAAGGTCTATTGCAAAACTGCTTCTCAGTGCATCTCTAGAAGCCCCCAAATAAAAGCTTATGTAGAAAACTTACGGACTTAGAAGCAACATAGAGTAATGGAATCTCACAAGAGGAAGCAGAAGTATGTTGAAAACAAACTTCACAACTTGGGGAAGGGGAGGAGTTGAGGAGATGGTGAGGGAAGGGATGGTAGGGGGAAAACAAAGGAAGAGGCGACAATGCTCAACGTATTCACTACCTTGTACAGTATCTTTACAATATAAAAAAACCAGTTTTCACACAAGAAGACTCAAATTCCCATGTGATCATTGACAGTGAAGCACCATTTTAAAGTAGAAATTAAAAATGTAAGTTGTGAATGTTTCAGACTTATGCTATGTGTTGGTAAAATGATTTACCATGGCAAGAAAATAAGATAATGCAAGGTTTATTAAGCCATGGATACCACTAGAGAGAAGAGGGCATAGTGACTATGATACACGGACATGGGAGAAATGAGAAAATGTTTTTACTGGGTAGAAGGGATTGTGCTGATTAGCTATTTCTCTTTCTCTGGGCACAATTGACTGACCACCTCTTTCTCATGGTTCAAATTGTACATGCCTAAGACAGCGTGAGAGCTTGATTTTCATATCTGTATTCCATCTGTGTAATTTGACAAGTTAGACTCTTCCTTTCTCCACCTGGCCCATCTTGGTGCACATTTAGCTCACATATAATATACCAGAACCCTGGTATTTCTCTGACCACCCTGTCTTCTTTTTTTAATGTATATTTTTATTGTAAACATAATGTACAGAGAGAGGGTCTCATATCTAAAATATACTTAGAACTCAAAAAATTAAATCCCCCAACAACAAATCTCAAAGAAACAATCGCCCGACTTCTCTGAAGAGGAAATAAAAATGGCCAGTAGACACAGGAAGAAATGCTCAGCTTCTCTTGCCATAAAAGTAATGCACATCAAAACAACATTGAGATTGCACCTCACTCCAGTTAGAATGGCTATAATCAAGAAATCTAATAACAGATGCTGGAGGGGATGTGGCCAAAATGCTACTGCATTATTGGTGGGCGTGTAAACTTGTTCAACCACTTTGGAGGTTCCTCAAAAGACTCCACATAGAGCTCCTCTATGACCCAGCAATCCCACTTTTGGGCATTTACCCAAACGGTCACAAACAAGGCAAAACCAGCACAACTATGTTTATTGCAGCATTATTAACCATAGCTAAGATATGGAATCAACCCAGACACCCTGTCTTCTTAAATGAGGGTCTTCATGCTGCAGGGAGATCTACTGATTCTATCTCTGGGTGATTTCAAGGGTCTGGGGAAAGGATGAATTCTCAAAATTAATAAGTCAAGATTCATTCCCAGAAGAAATAGCCAGGAATAGAATGCAGATTTGTCCAGGAAAAGTATAAAAAGAGTCAGGACTAAAAATCCAGATTATGGGGAAGGGAGTCACTGCCAGATGAACAGAGAGAGAGAGAGAGAGAGAGAGAGAGAGAGAGAGAGAGAGAGAGAGAGAGAGAGAGAGAGAGAGAGAGAGAGAGAGAGAGAGAGAGAGAGAGAGAAGAAAGACAGAGACAGAGACAGAGAGAGAAAGAAAGACAGAGACAGAGACAGAGAGAGAAAGACAGAGACAGAGACAGAGAGACATAGACAAAGACAGAGAGACATAGACAAAGACAGAGACAGACAGATAGAAAGAGAAAGAGAGAGACACATACACAAAGAGACAGAGATAGTATCCAATCTAGTCTCCTGACTTGAAGTCTCTCTCTCTCTTAAGAAATAACCCTTTGTATCCATCTGTCCAAAAGTCATTTCCCTTGAAGATCCTATGTTTCCCTTTCTGGAAAATTTGCTCACTACTGAGCCCTCCATGTCTCCAAGAGGGCAAACAGTCTTTTCTGTCTTATCCTATAATAAACAATTGAAGTTTTCTGAATCTATACAAACAAAAAATATTCTCTCATCCAAACCCTTTTCCTTAATGAATTTATTAAAACAGATAAAACAGTTTTATTCCAGTAGTTTATCATATTCAACCATGTCTTAATCTTCTATTCACTCATCCTCTTAGGCAAACAAGTGCTCTATGGCTGTCTGTAGATCTCTCTCTAGTACCTAATATTTTAAAACTTCATTTCCCTTTTATAAGTATGATTCTGGATTTGTAATAATTTTATTGCAACCTCTCTCTGTCTCTCTGTGTTCAATGTACTTACATTGATAACTCCTGAGGCGTTTTCCTAGCACCTAAATAATGGCATTCTCCAAGTTATTTTGAGACAGTGAGAGGGAGAAAGCAAAGCGAGATGTGATAGTACTCTCTCACACATCTTAGAGGTGAGAGAGTGGAGAGACCTTCACAGGAGACCATCACTCATCCCATCAGAACTCAATAATTGAATCTACACTGACTCCACACTGAATCTTTCCAGCAACTGCACATGGGACCGGGAACCTTCCGTTCCACCAAAAGCCTACTCTGCTTGCATAGCTTCCTTTTTCAGAATGCATTTCTTCTCAATCAACAAGAAATAACGCTGGAACTGGTTTTAATTCCCTTTTATATGTAATGTCTGATCAAATAGTAAGCTGTGTGTGCTCCCATCCAGAGTAGCTTCTCACTTCAGTTTCATACTTGTTTGGCATTGCTATTGCAAAATGATTAAATACCCTCATGATCTCTCAACGTATGCAAGTCAGATTTAATATTTAAGTAATTATATAAGATATTATTTAAATGATAAAAAATCATATCAAAATTCTAACATGGTTCAAGTATCCCATTCATTTTTAATACTTAGAATTAAATGTCCCGTAATATTCAATATCATTTTAAGCTAAAACCCATTTCATTCTGCTAATGGTAGTGCAGCTATATTAGACTTGTATTAACTCTTTCACAAACAGTGATTAAAGTATGAGGGAAAAAATCTTAAATGTAACTATTTCAATGCACTGAAGATTAGTTAAGAATAACTGAAGTGTTTTTCAGGGGGAGAACTCCCCAAGTCTGTGGAGAGGAATGACTAGAACTTAAGGAGAAAGTTAAGTACTTACTGCCTGGGAAAGGAAAGAGAACAAAGACTTACAGGTCAGATCAGCTGAAAAATAAGGGAAGATATCTAAACATAGATGTAGGCACCCTGAAGTCTGTCTGTATATAGGTTATTTCCTAAATACTCGGCTATATTTAATTATACATGCAAGCACGACACAGCTTTGAAAGTTAAAAGATTGGCTACTGTTGTGAGAGACTTTTGAGTATGACTCAAGCCAAGTAAAATCAACATGCTTCAAAATACAATATAAACTAGCAGTTTGAAAATACATAATTTAGAATATCTAAGTACAATACTCACAATAGGATTTAATATACACAGAATCAATAAAATCTATGACAGAAACATTCTTAATGCTAGCCTTTTCTATGATATTATTTTCAATCTTTCTTTGAAATGATTCAGTCAGTTCATTGTGATGCATTTGCTTGACTTTAACCTACCAGAAGGATGCTATATTAATATTTAAAATAAGCCAATGAAAAATACTCCCTGTAAGGACAGTTACCAGCTGACGTGCCCTATTCAGAGGTGTTCTCTAAAGGTATATGTATGTATGTATGTATATATATATATATATATTTCAATATTCCTGATTATGTTTACATCTGAATGTTAACTAGTACAACAAATATCAGAAATGATTTTTGGTGGTAAATGATTATTTTTACATGTGGTTGTTAGCCATACTTGGCAGTCACTATGCTCTTTTATTGGTGGGTATGTACACCTACTTAGGTATGAAATACAGTTCTCTATTTTAATCAGAACATATGAATGTTGGATGCTACCTTCTAACTTAAATGAAAATTAACATTCCTGAGATCTGAATATTACTTTATATGTTTCATATACTGCATTGTGATATAAAGTGCTTCCAAGTGTGTATAAAATCAACAAGAGCTGAGAGTTCACCAAGGTGTTTTTGTTTTTGTTTTTTTTTGTTCTTGTTGTTGTTGGTCATTGTTGTTTTTGGTCATGGGGCTTGAACTCTGGGCCTGAGCGCTGTCCCTCAGCTCTTCAGCTCAAGGCTAGTGTTCTATCACTTGAACTACAGCAACATTTCTGGTTTTCTCTTGATTTGTTGGAGATAAATGTTTCACGGACTTTCTTCTCCAGGCTGGCTTTGAACCGCGATCCTCAGATCTCAGCCTCCTGAGTAGCTAGGATTACAGGCGTGAGCCACTGGTGCCCTGCACTTATCCAGGTTTTAAGACTAGTTTCGAGTGCTAACCTTGAATCTACTTCTCAAACATACATAGCATAATTCAGGTGGAATTTGCATCCATTACCTTATAATACCATATTGTCTAGTGGTAAAGTCTTAGAGAAAGAAGTGTACAGATTTATCCTATCTGTCTTTAATAAATTAAAAATCCTTCCCTTGTCTGTGATCCTACCTCACAATAGGTCAACACAATTATAGTATCAATTTTTTGCATGTTCTTTGTTTAAATATTACATGTGTCATTTTATTTATAACAATTTTATGTAATATGTATATATGTATATATTTACCTATTTGTCTTTGTAAACACATATTGCAAGTTGCATAGATGACAATAAAATAGTAAAAACACAATATTTAAAACATTGTAATGTTAAAAAAATGCTTTTAGATGGAAAGATTATGCAAGTAAGATCATTTTGTGAATAAGTATGTAGAAATGTACTCAGTTTTCAGATTTAGAGCTGTGAAGTTATAAAGGTCCCAAGAGATCAGCTTATCGCAAGCAAACTAAATCAGTACATCAAAAATGCTTTCTTCTTTCTTGAGAAGAAATGCCCCCACTTTATTGTCCTGTAAAAGATATTCCAAGCATCAATTTTCTTCATAGTAGAGCATGGAACTGTCTTACCTGCAAATGGTTCCTAACTCTGATGAAGGTACAAAGTGGATCAAAAGCTCCAGTACCACAGGTGAGAAGATGTGTCCTGTTGTAGTGATGCAAAACCCGGACATAGTTTACACATTCACTCTAAAGCAGGATCCAAATAAAAGGGACTGATTAGCACATAACAAGATATAGCCATACCACTCTCTTTATACTTTCCCTAATCCTAGAAAGCTTGCTTTTCACTGTAAGTTTTCTCAGTTAGAGGAACATGAGCAGTGAAAGAAGAGGAAATAGGGGTCTATGGAAGAAGAAATCGAGGTGACTCATTCATGTACTTTAGTTAGCAGGGAAGTGTACTTCACATTTTATAATGGAAGTAATAATTTCTTGCATTTTTGAGCAAAATTAAACATTTTAAATGTTCAGGAATATATTCAAGCACAAAGATTTTCAGGACAATATCTTCATTTATGTAATTAAATTGTTCCCAATACTGTTATTTTTAAGCTCAGAATAAAAAATGAATAGGTATTAAATAATAAAATGAATATATAGGAAAAAAGGTTATTTTTTCTAATTATAATTTGAATTTCTTTTTTTTGTGAAAATACCATATAGAGGGGTTACAATTACATGGACAAGATGATGAATACATTTCTTATCAAGCATTGTTGCCTCCTCCGTTGTTTCCCCTTCCCATCCCTTCCTATGTCTCCTCGCCCCCCCACCCCCCCCTCGCCCCGTGTGTCCCTAATACTCCCTCCCGCCTCCCCACACCCCCAAAGTTGTGAAGTTTGTTTTCGACATAACGACTTATACATTTCATTGTTGCAATGGGTCCACCTGTATCCCTATTTAAACGATTTGTTTTGCCCTTCCCCTGCACAAATTATACCAACATCAAATACAGTGAGAGCAGGGGTTATACCGTGGGGGAGGGACAAAAAAAGCAACAAAGAAATCATCTTAAAAATATGTTAGAAACAATTGCATGAAAGCAAAAACATATGAATACTTATCTTGGGGTTCATTTCACCTAACATCAACTTATCTGACTGTTTTGCTTGTCTCAGACATAAACTAGTCATTGCAAATAAGGGAAACTATGGGACCTATGTTTCTTTAGGCCTGGCTTGCTTCACTTAATATAATTTTTTCCAAGTCTTTCCATTTCTTAACAAATAGGAAAAAAGTTTTTTATTCATAAAGAAACAGATGCAGAACATAGGTTATTACAAAAATTTGACATTGGAGAAAGTAAAACTTACAGCTTCAAAAGCACAAATTCACATAAACCACTTTTAGAAAAAAATTCCAATAAATAGAAAAATCTAAATAGGAATAGCATCTTATTGTAAAGTTATTGTGAATTTGTTATTTTTGTAAGATTTCAGTCAGGATCAATATTCTTCATAAAGCATTGTATTGTATTGTAGAGGAATTTACTTTGTGGGCTATATGGCCTCTTTTGCAGGTTCTCATCTCTGTCTGGTGCAAAGATGACAAAACAGTGAATGTGTGTGCCTGTTACTCAAGAAAATTCCATTTATAAAATAAGTCAGGTTTGTTTGGTTTTACCTGGAAGGATTTTGAAGACAGTATTATTCTTTTAAACATTGTTATAGTCTGCCTATTAATCAAACAAAGTTTATAATATACAGTACATGCTGGACCATGTTTTAATAAAGTCACCAGGTTAGTTTTATTTTTAAAATGTTTAAAATTGCTTCAAAATCAACCAGGTCAAATTAATTCTAGCAAATGCCCTCTACAAGTTAGGCATTGTTCTTTTCACCAAAAATAAATTATGAAGTAATTAATAAACTTTTAATCACTTAGAAATTAATAATGCAATGTTAAGCAAATTGTTAAGTTGTAAAAGCGGAGATTGAGAGACTCTGTGTGTCAGGTCTCTCATGTTAGGATGGTCCAGCAGATTCTCTGTGGAGTAATTCATAGGCTATCTTGCCATTGTCAAGAATGAAGAATGAATTACTGAGTCAATTATCCAGGACATCCAGATATATTTATTCAGTTTCCTCATCCTGTAACATTTGGTTGGATGAGCCATATAGCATTGCTAGAATCAGATAATCCAGGCATGATGGAAATATTAGCTCTCACATTGTTGTAAACAATTGCCTTCCCTAGGGTGATATACTGTTATATATTCAGTGAACCAATTAGACCTCATTTTGGCTTAGTTGACATGGCCTAAGAGTATGTTCAATTAGTCAGCATCATGCTGTGGGCTAAGGCAGTAAGAATGTGTTGACTCATTCCTTGGCGGTCACCCAATTGCTCCAGAGAATAAGGGATTGATATGATGCATGTTACTCATTTACATGGTGTTTTTTTTTTCCTGAGTGTGAAAAGGGATAAGTTCATTTTCAAGCTATGTGTTATATCAGATCAGCCAGCTACTCCTAGCATGTGATTTTCTCCACACATGTCCCAATGTGTCAGGAATAGTGCTGGGCATGGCATTTTTCTATCCAGACCCTTTTTGAAAACTACACAGAAATGAAATATTGCTTCTTATATAAGTAAAGATCCTGGAAAGACTGTGAAACCCATAATCCATGTTTATTTCCCTTGCCTCCTCAAACTTTATTCTGTCTCTCATTGTTTCTTCATTTTTTTCTAACTTACTAATCTAAGTGAAATGAAATATAAAGAATGTACCTCGCTTTTCCTCAAATTTAAAAAAATAAACAAAAAAACAAAACAAAACAAAAATCTACCATTATTTTTCTCCAAATACATAAGAAATCAATTACTGAAAGGAAGTTATAAATCTCAGTTGAAGAAAATACAATAAAAGCCAGATCTGACTAGCACCTTGAGTTCCTCCAATTCTACATTGAAATTATTTTTAACAATCAGACACTCATTGTATGTATACGTTTACATTATTACATTACATTATTTTTTACATTATTTTCTTCATGAACAAAAGTGTCTATGTGCTTCTGAAACTTACATGAAATGGAACTTTCATGATTTCCTACTTTGAGGTTCACCAGGAATATAATTTGAGGATTTGTTTAATTTACATTAAATATTACTTACTGCATCTTTTCCTTTCATTATGCATTCTTCCATTTTTACTGCTGTAGTAGGCCAATGTATCTGAAATGGAAGATCATAGGCTATAATTGCAACTGCACATAAAAATAAACCACACTGACAACATATTTCATTGTCTTCTGCAATTCAATGCATTTCCTCTTGGTTCTATTTCTGAAAAGTTAAAACAAGACTTTGTCTTCACAAAATTATTTGCATAATTAAGAAACTTGTCTTAAGTTTTTGGATTTTTCCCCCTAATCTAAGTCCCCTAAATCTCTCTTCAAGTCTCAGTAGAGGAGAAGCCAGCTATTAAGCCAACTCTTGTATTTGACCTGTCATAACCTCTGCCTTCCAGTGTCCATGCAAAGTAGGCAACCTCCTGGAGTTTCGTTTACATTCCTACCACCAACCACAGAAACCTGTATGTGGTGAGAACTCAGTAATGTTTGCCTGGTGAGCATGTTAAAGTATGAATAGCTTTGTAAATGCTGATGAATATTGGAACCACCAGTAATGTACTACACTACAGCTTTGTCATTTAAAACATTATTAAACAGCTAGTTTCTAAGTTTTCATTACATTCTAACTATTTGGGCTTTGTTAAGGAGAGAAAACATACCAAGTACTTCTATTTCTCCTCCAACAGTACCTCCTAGCAGTTTGTTAAGACCACACGTAGAAATCATTAAGTTCTTATTTCACTAACTTTTGACTACAGTAGTTATTTTTAAAGAAATTATTTTTTAGCACTGTCTTTTCAGACTGTTGTGTTCCCTCCACCCCACTTTTTTCTTAGACTACAGGATCACATTATGTGCCAGACATTTTGTTTATGCTTTTTGTCTCATAAAATGCTTGCCCAGAAGTTTGAGATTTTTATGCTCATGGTTTCTTGTCATCTCTGATCTTAAAGTACTCTTCCTTATTTAAATCATTTATTTTTTCCTTCTCTATTCACTTACACCACTCCACATTATTGCTACTATATTTGGTTATAGTACTTTTCTGTTCATATAAATTCTTTATAAAGTATATACTATATTGTTCCATGCATATTGATGTAATTGTGTGTGTGTGTTTGTGTGTGTGTGTATGTGTGTGAATGTGCCCTCACTGGCCCTGGGGCATGAACTGAAAACCTAGGGGTTGACCTTAAGCTTTTATGCTCTACCACTGTGTGTTCCCTTAGCCTATTATATCTCCTCTCACTGTACCTGTCACTAAACCATTTCCTTTAGTCTGAAAAAAAATGTTCTGGTTATCTAATTAATATGAGATGTTGCTTGCTCAAAGGAAGTATTTTTAATTCAGGTAGAAAACACGAGTCATTTTTAAAGTTTGGTCAACATTCAACAATGAGAAATCCACATTTCTGGTTGATCTAACGATGATAAATCCTATATCTATAGATGATAAAGCCTAAGTATTGGCATGAATGTGAGACAATGTTCCTCTGGAGTTAACATGTGATTCATCGTTCAATAGGGAAATTATGCACTGGCTGATTTCAGCCTTTACTTTTACCCAACTGGGCCTGTATGCATTTTCATTTGTGAGATCTGTTGTGTATTTGTAAATTCCAAATATATTCAAGGGTAAATATATATGAATATATGTATGTAAACATATATATATATATATATATATATATATATATATATATATATCCTATATAAACCCAGGGAAAACAATTATATTCCAGAAATAAAATAAAAAAGGTGCATTGCTTAATTCTACATTGTGTAGAAAATCCAGATCCTGATACAGGAAAATTATCAAAGTGATGACAATAGTACTTACAATCATCTTTGTATGATCTGATTTATTAACATAGAAATAAGCACTGTATGCTTTGATTATAATTAGTGCATTAACTCCCAAAGACTTTTCTACTGACAAAGTCAGGATCAGGTATTCTGTTGTTGCTGTTGTTGCTTTTCTTTTTTTGTGCTTTTGTTTTTATTGGCCAGTCCTGGGGCTTGAACTCAGGGCTTGGGTGCTGTTCCTGAACCTCTCTGTGCTCAAGGCTATAAATACTCTACTACTTGAGCCACAGCACCACTTCCGGCTTTTTCTGTTCATCTGGCACTGAGGAATCAAACCCAGGGCTTCATGCACCACTAAGCCACATTTCCAGCCCAGGATCAGGTATTCTTTAACTTCCACCGTGTACTATATAAATTTTAAATGAAAGCATGTGAGTTTTTTATATTCCAACATGAGAATAAAAGACTAAAAAAGGTGAAGATGTAAAATAAAACCTATTATAATTACTAAAACCTACATCCCAATCTTCAAATAGATTTTAGCAATGATTCTATCAATGGTTAAAGAAAGATCACACATAACTATTTTATAGTATATAAAGTTCAGTTCCAGACTTGCTTGAGTCTGAAGGAGTTACCAACCCTATTATGAGGTATGAATCCTGGAAGTCAAGTGCAGAGAGTAAAAGTTTTACCTCACTTACTATTTGGGGGGGAAATTATCGCATGGAGGGGTAGGTTTCCTCTGATGGTTTCTAAGACCCTTTCTAACTGGAGATTAAAATTTGGGGATTTCCTGTGGATGCATATATTAGAATCTGTACATGTGTACATGAATTTCAAGTATATATATTGTACATGCATTCATAAAAGAAAATGTAAACTCATTTTGGGATCACTTGTCACTGGAAATACTTTCATGACTAAATTACTTATCAATATGTATAAATTATAGGACACCTCACTCCTAATTCAGAATAAGGTATTATTTCTATGAAATGCAATGATTTTCTGCTTTTTAATAACAGAATCACTTTTTACCCATTTTCTCTTCATTATTGCGAAGATAACTTCCTTAAATTGTGTTTCCAGATCACAATATCTTATATTCTCTTAAATCATTGTTTCATTATATCTATTGCCAGGATTAGGCAAACATACTTTTTGAGGGTAATTCTTAAAACCGTTCTATATTTTTTGATAGTTTTTTTTCTTATTTTATTTCCCAGTAACCTGTAAAGATGAGAAATACAACCTCTACGTAGGATAAATGGAGGACCAGGAATTTTGCTCAATGGTTCTATACTTGGCTATTATCCATAAGGTCCCAGGTTCAACCTCCTAGTTCTACAAACCAACAACAGCAACAGTAAATGGAAGACCAATTTTTCCTGATCATGATAATACAGGCATTGTTCACCCTCTGGTCAAAGGTGGGGCACATTTGCTGGCCGCCTCCTTGTAAGACTCAGAGTTTTCCTAGAGGTCTCTGAAATGGACCAAATATCCACTATATGTGCAGCTTTTACTGCTATGCATTGCTTGCTGAGGGACTGAAGGGCAAGGAAAGTGCTGGAAACATGAGGCTCTGGCTGCCTGCTGTGTCCCAGTAATAAGAGACCTTTGTCTCTGACCCTTGAGTTCTGTTTTTTGACACCATCCATGAAACTGTGAAAAGCTAATTGTGTTCAATATGAGGAACACTCCCAGACCCCTCACAGCTTCAAACAAACAAAAGATAATATGTGACAAAGATGACGTTCAGAATATACATTGATCCAAGCAGCAAGCATAATGATAGCAATTGCTCTACAAACGATGAAACTATTCTTTAAGACATTTTACAAAGTGTTTCAAAACGAAACCTTTCCTGGTATCTTTACAACATTGTGTTTCTCTCTCTATTTATCCCCTGTAGTGTTTTTCACTTCTCTAGGAGTCTAATGATTTGTGCATTTAGTGTTAGCTCTGTTATTGGACTATAAATTGCAGAAAGCAAGGCAGTGCTCTGTATATTTTTGTATACATAGCAATGTTTGTCTGAACAATACATCAAACACAGCCATGTTTGATGATTGCCTTGTATCAATCAACACATTTGTATCACAGGCTCTCTAAGGTCAATTCATTAAAAGAGCTCACAGTCCAGTTTGAGAGTAAGATTTAGTGGCATGGAAATGTAATAAGTACCAAAAGTAAGTAACATTTTCCAGTTAAATCAGGAAAGAAGGAAGGTTGGAAGTTGGCAGTAATTTTTTCAAAGACCAGTAGGATCTTTGAAGGGAGACAAAAAGATGTTGAATAGGTTTCACTGAGGAAATAGAAGGGGGAGAGAGGAAAATACTAGATTATAAGCACACAACAGAGCAAAATCCAATATATGGGAAAAATGTTACTAAAATGTTGGTGGTGGTGTTAAGTTTGGTTTGGATTCTTTGGTTGGCATTGTTAGAAAAGTTTTACAGGCTCAGGACTGCTTTCAAAAGCTAACTGAGGTGACAAAACATGACAAAGAGACCTCACTGGAAGTGGAAAGTTACTTTTTTACAGTCGTCATGTTCTGCCAAACCAGGAGAGGAAATGATCTCTCTCATTTGTTTTGGCAGTCAGGGTGCCTTTTGGTTCTGCTCCAGTTTAGCATCCACAAAAATCCATAAGATTAGGCTGTTTTGCACAAAACATTTTTAAAGGCAGTTAAACAACAGGGTATAATAGTATTTTCAAACTATCTACCAAAAATGGTTCAAAACACAAAAGGTTAAATACACACCATTTCATCACAATATCCCACAATGTAATTTAATTGTTTCATTGCACATTAACAAGCCATTTTCTATCCATTTTCTTCTCCTTCAAGGAGAAAAATAAGATAAAATATAAATTAGATTACAGTAATATTTTTGGACTTCCTGTTGAGTTGCATAATTATAGCAGAATTAAGGATTTAACATCTTATTGTTACAACATCTTTCAACACTCAGAAAATAATAAAGAAAGAATAATCTAACAATCTAGAAAACTTCCCTTATCATTAAAAATAAATAAAATGACTCAGTTTATATAATCTATGCTCACAGAATATATTAAGCAATAAAGACTTTATTGTAACAGCATCACTTCTACTATTCCTACTTTTATTATTTTGATAAAAATGTATGTACATGTTTTCAGTTTTTTATCTGTGCACATTACCAGAATCCAGCAAAATGCATTTAATTATACAATCTATAAATATCATTAAAAGAAATAGAATATAATGTAAGTATAACACATTAAAATAACCCTAATGGCTTATAAATTACTAGTCTTCAACCTCATGCACATTATCTGTCTTTGTGTTTGTGCCTTTGCACTTATTATAATGACTGTAATTATTCAAGTGTTTTGAATGTCAAAATTATTATCATTTAGTCTGTACATGAAATTTGTATTAAAAAGCTTGCTCCCTAAAACATTTTAGCTAAAACAATATTACTACTATACAAACATTAGTGGCCTGATGAAGGCCCTCTTTTGTGGATGAAATATACCTAACTGATATCAGTGGCATGGATTAGCATATGAAAATTATATTTTAATACCTAATTTCCACTTAAGCACAAGCTAAATTATAAACTATCTTTCACCTTTGATTTTTAAAAAAAGGTAACATAAGTAAGAGAAGCATATGTATCTTCACAAACAGAATCACCTAACAGCACTGTCCTACCTAGAGACATCCACATTTGGAAGTATAATATTTTTAACTTAAATTATAATGATGAAATTAATTGGATAAAAACATGCTGAAATCTTGAAAGATGGGGGAATAATTATAACCAAATTTCCCAAATAATCTCTATTACGGAATATGGACTATTCTCTGTTTTTCTCATGAAATATAACCTGAACAAACATATGCATTTCTGATGTCCTCATGGAATACAAAATAGAAAAGAAAATTTTATACATTATACTAGTATTAGTATTTTTCAGAGAGTAATTGTGTCTTGCAGGAAGTCCATAATTCTCACATGCATACAGATTGCATGAAAAATTAAGGACAGAACATGGGAAAGCTAATTTGCTCCCTGGGGTTGAATACTAGAATCTGCTTATGATCTCAGTTCTCACTATGAGTAAACAAAAGGACCTGATCCCTTATAGGACTAGTTAGTGGTTCTTCATTACTGTCACCAGCAATTAACTGTTCCCCTAGTTGATAAATTCCTAGGGTAAAATGACATCAGGCAAAGAGAGTAAGAACCATAAGACAGAAATAGCTCATTACAAAGGCATTACAAGCAGAAGTAATGGTATATTGAAGACCAATTTAGGAGGCTAGAACTTCCCTCCAAAGAAGTAACTAGGTTCTCAATGAGGCTGTGGAAAAAGCATAGTGTTTTAAGACAGATCTGACTGCATGTAAATTCTAACTGCCTCTGTCTCCTTGGCCCTAGCTTTTTCCTTCCCTTACCCAATGAACTTCTGTTAAAGTGATCACACTAAACTATTATTCTAATTATGTTATGCCCACATTTACAATCCTTCAGTGACTCCAGCACTGGCTATGACTACATTTCAACAGCATGGCTGTCAATTTTCTTCTTGAGCTAGTTGAAGCTACATTTTTCCCTTTTTCTGTTCTTACCCTTTCCCCCCACCAATCTACTGCAGCCAAGATACTTCATTCTTTCAAATTGCTCCCTCTAAAACTTCTGTCCTTTCTCCTCCTATGTTGTTCCTAACGGTGACTTCTGTACATCAAATTTCTATCTTCAAAGTCCAATTTAAATTAAATCAACGTCAGGAATCACGACTTGGACATTTTTATATATACTAAGTATATCATTTGAACTTTTATAATTGTTTATTTAAATAATGCTGTCTGCCAGGTGGGCGCTGGTGACTCTTGCCTGTAATCCTAGTTCCTTAAGAGGCTGAGATTTGAGGATTGCAGTTCAAAGCCAACCCAGGTGGGAAAGTCCATGAGACTTATCTCCAATTAAACACCAGAAAACTGGAAGTAGAGCTATAGCTCAACGTGATAGAGATATAGCCTTGAGCAAAAATTTCTCAGGGTCAGTGCCCAGGCCTTGAGTTCAAGCCCCTGGATTTAAAAAAAAAAAAAAAGGAAAGAGAGAAAGAAAGAGAAAAAAACAAAACAACAACAATAAAAACGTTTGCTATCTGTGGTACACATGTGTAGCTAAAATATCATACATATTTTAGAATGTGGTTGAATAATTTATATCTTAAATAGCCCCTAAAACTATGTATAAAACTATAACTCATTTAGAAAGGACAACACATTAGAATGATCCAGTTTAAATCACAATATTGGCAACAAGCATAAAGACAGTGTTCTCCATGTTTGAGGAATTATCCAGGTACAGAGGATCTCAATTAAGAGAAAGATACTGTGGTTTCTCTGCTCATGATTGAACAAACAGAAATAGAAACAGGAGACCAATATTGTGGATTACTCATATAATAAATGTCGGGCTTCAGATGGAAGTGTAGGATATCTTGCTCTGGAATCTGTGCTTTATTACATGTAACTATTTTAAAAAGATCTTCCTGGGGTTGGGAAGGTTACTCAGTGGGAGAGAGCTCTCTTTGCATGCTTGAGACCCTCGGTTCAATTCCTCAGCACCACATGAGCAAAAAAAGCCGGAAGTGGAGCTGTGGCTCAGGTGGTAGAGCACTAGCCTTGAGCTGAAGAGCTGAGGGAAAATGCCCAGGCTCAGAGTTCAGGCCCCATGACAAGCAAAAACAAACAAACAAACAAACAAACAAATAAATAAATAAATCTTCTAATATAGCTCAATTAAAATAAGAAAATAAAAAATCTTAACATTTTGGCACTTTGTAACATGTTTTGAAAATGTAATTGTCATTCATCTCTATAGTATTCTAGACATAAATATTATTTTAAGACAAATTTTAGGAAAAAAAAGAGATGGCCTATATACATGTGACAAATATAAATAAGGAAATAATTGTTTTTCATGGAAACCAAAAATGTCTTCAAAATTCTTAGGTCCCATGTGAAAAAAATACCAAAAGTACTGCTCAGAGGATTCTACTTCAGATAATACTAATACTAATTTCAGTTTACAGCATATTTGCACTACTATATCACTATTTTAAGACATAATATTAAAATCTTTTTAAGTCAAAAGAAAATAACTCAAATTAGAAATCCAACATTAACATAGTAAGATTTCCCTGTCTCTTCTGGTCACATTTTGACATTTCGAGAGGAATAAATGAATAAATAAATAAATCCTTAATCCTTAGGTTAAGATTATATATATGTTAATATATAGAAGTATAAAAATTGCTTAATAAGTGACAGGAATTTGAATGAAGATTTTTTTGGTGGTACTAGGATTTGAACTTAATCTTTTTCCTTGCTTGCACAGCTGTCACTCTACCATTTGACCCATGCCTCCAGTCTGGCTTTTGGATGGTTGCTTTAGAGATGATTGCTTTTGAGCCACAGTTTAGATTAGTGGGGCCAGGAATGAAGACAATGTTAATAGAAGAAAAATAGCTAGAGAGGTTGAGCATTTCTTCATGTGTCTATTGATCATTCTTATTTCCTCTTCAGAGAAGTTTCTCTCTAAGTTGTTAGCCCACTTATTTATCGGGCAGTTGTTTAAGAATTTGTTGTTGGGGGATTTAATTTTTTGTGTGCGTGAAAATACCACACAGAGGGGTTACAAATACATGGGCAAGATAATGAGTACATTTTTTAATCAAGCATTGTTGCCTCCTCCTTTGTTTCCCCTTCCCATCTCTTTCCACCCCACCCCACCCCCCACCCCCCCCAAAGTTGTAAAGTTCGTTTTTCGACATAATGATTTTTACATCTTATTGTTGCAATGCGTCCACCTGTGTTCCTATTTAAACGATTTGTTTATTCCCTTCCCCTCCACAAATTATACCAACATCAAATACAGTGAAAGCAGGACCACAATTTTCTTGATCCATTCATCTACTGAGGGACATCTGGGTTGGTTCCATATCTTAGCTATGGTAAATAATGCTGCAATAAACATACTTGTGCTGGTAGCTTTAGTATGGTCTTCTTTGTGATCATCTGGGTAAATGCCCAAAAGTGGGATTGCTGGGTCATAGGGGAGCTCTATGTGGAGTTTTTTGATGAACCTCCATACTGCTTTCCAAAGTGGTTGAACAAGCTTACATTCCCACCAACAATGCAGTGGGGTTCCTTTCTGTCCACATCCCCTCCAGCATCTGTTGTTACTAGAGTTCTTGATTCTAGCCATTCTAACTGGGGTGAGGTGGTTTCTCAATGTTGTTTTGATTTGCATTTCTTTTATGGCTAAAGAGGTTGAGCATTTTTTCATGTGTCTATTGGCCATCCTTCTTTCCTCTTCAGAGAAGTTTCTCTTTAAGTGTTTAGCCCACTTATTTATTGGGCTGTTGTTTCTTTGAGGATTTGTTTAGGATCAAGAAAATGTGGTGTATATATACACAATGGAATTCTATGCCTCCATCAGAAAGAATGACATCGCCCCATTTGTTAGAAAATGGAAAGACTTGGAAAAATTATTTTAAATGAAGTAAGCCAGGCCCAAAGAAACATAGGTCCCATGGTTTCCCTTATTTGCAATAACTAGTCTATGTCTGAGACAAGCAGAAAAGGTCAGATAAGTTGATGTTAGGTGCAATGAACCCCAAGATAAATATTCAAATGTTTTTGCTTTCATGCAATTGTTTCTAACATATTTATAAGATGATTTCTTTGTTGCTTTTTATGTCCCTCCCCCATGGTATTTTCACTGTATTTGATAGGGGATTTAATTTTTTGAGTTCCAAGTATATTTTAGATATGAGACCCTTATCTGTTGTATGGCACATGGAGATCCTCTCCCAATCTGTGGACTTTCTATTTATCTTGCTAGCTATGTCCTTTGCCAGGCAGAACCTCTGCAGCTTCATGCAATCCCATTTGTCCAACCTTTCTTTGATTTCTTGTGTTTCTGGGTCTCTATTAAGAAAATTTCAGCCTGTGCCAAGGAGAAGTAGGATTTCTCCTATTCCATCCTGTACAGTTTTCAGGGTGACTCTGATGTCTTTGATCCATTTGGAGTTGATTCTGGTGCAGGGTGATATATAAAGATCTAGCTTTAGTTTTCTACAAATGATTATCCAGTTTTGCCAGCACCATGTATTGAAGAGGTTGTCTTTTTCCAGTCTGTTTTTTTAGCTCCCTTATCAAAGATTAGGTGGCTATAGGTCTGTGGGTTCATTTCTGGGTTTTCAATTCTATTCCATTGGTCCTGAGGTATCTTCTTGTGTCAGTACCAAGCTGTTTTGATTACTATGGCTTTGTAGTAGAGTTTGAAATTTGGTATTGATATTCCTCCAGCACTGTTCTTTCTGTTAAGGATCATTTTGGCTGTTCGGGGTATGTTATTGTTACATATGAATTTTTGGATTGCCTCTTCTATTTCTTAGAAGAATGAGGATGGATTATTGATAGATATCGCACAACATTGAGATTCCACCTACCCCAGTCAGAATGGCTATAATCAAGAACTCTAACAACAACAGATGCTGGAGGGGATGTGGCCAGAAGGGAACCTTACTGCATTGTTGGTTGGAGTGTAAACTTGTTCAACCACTTTGGAAAGCAATATGGAGGTTCCTCAAAAGACTCCACATAGAGCTCCCCTATGACCCAGCAATCCAACTTTTGGGCATTTACCCAGATGATCACAAAGAAGACCATACTAAAGCTACCAGCACAAGTATGTTTATTGCAGCATTATTTACCATAGCTAAGATATGGAACCAATCCAGATGCCCCTCAGTAGATGAATGGATCAAGAAAATGTGGTATACATAAACTATGGGATTCTATGCCTCCATCAGAAAGAATGGCATCGCCCCATTTGTTAGGAAATGGAAAGTCTTGGAAAAAATTGTATTAAGTGAAGAAAGCCAGACCCAAAGAAACATAGGTCCTATGGTTTTGCTAATTTGCAATGACTTGTATATATCTGGGACAAGCAGAAAAGGTCAAAAGCTATGTATGTATGAACAGATAAGATGATGTTAAGTGAAGTGAACCCAAAGAGAAGGACAAGTGGTTTTTTTCTTTCTTGCTATTGTTTCTAACATATTTATAAGGCACCATGTGATTTTTTTTGTTGCTTTGTATGTTCCTCCCCCATGGTATAATATCTGTTTTCACTGTACTTGATGTTGGTATAATTTGAGGAGGGGACAGGAAAAAACAAAATGCTTAAATAGAGATACAGGGAGGTGGGGGAGTGTAGTTGTGGAAGTGAGAGGGAAGGGATGGTAGGGGAAAAACAAAGAAGGAGGCAATAATGCTTGATAAGAAATGTACTCATGACCTTGCTCATGTAACTGTATTCCCTCTGTACAGTATTTTCACAATAAAAAACTTATATTAAAAAAGAAAAATAGAAGTTAACTTAAAGAAAAATAACACTGTTTCCTATGGTTAGAGTCCTGTCTCACTTTAGAGAGTAGGACAGAGAAAGGCACAAGTTATACTGTAGGCCAACAAGTACAAGGGTCTAAGGTTAATATTTCCTCTTTCCCTTTCCCATCCTTCCCTCCTTGCTACTGTGCTGACACTGGCATGACCAGAAATTTTTGCATGCTTTAATTGTTTCACCCAGTGTTTCCTCCAATTCAGACATGGCTACTTTGGTGCTCAATGGAATTAGTGAGAAGGGAATATTATATATATATATATATATATATATATATATATATGTATGATTTGAGAGAGTGTGATATACAAAAACTACTCTCTTTTTGATGAGGGTGGGGGTGTTTCACATTAGCAAAGCAAATGGAATTCCAAAGTTGGAATTCCAAAGCAGGAAAACTGAAGTTTTAATTTTCTAGTAAGGTTTGCAGATCATTTGTGAATGTGACATAGATACAATTTCATTCTGAAGGAGTGTTAGTATGTGGTCTGGGAAATGCAATGCATGAAATAATTTATAACAAAGCCAGGTCCTAAAAGTAGTAATGTAGTAAAGTATGTTTATTAAATACTACGTTTGTAATTATTTCAAAATTTCATGGGAAAAATTGTTCCTCTGTGGGTGCCTCTCCACATAAATTGTGTTTTAGTAGACAGGAAACAATCATTTACTTGACACCACATAAGAGGATCAGTATTACCCAGAACGTATAGGAATACACAATACTCCAGGATTACACAATCCTGAAAGCACATTACAGTCACCTGGTTGGGGTTTTAAATGATCACTACTTATTCTTCATTCTATCACCAGTGTAGGATGAAGGTACAAATCTTACTTGTAAGATCCTCAAGTGTTTATCAATATGCAGCCAAGTTTCAAATTGCTACCACATTTAAAGCAAGAACCTTTTCTCTTTGCCAAGAGGGAAATGGCAGGTGGTGAATAGATGGAGAGACTGGGGTCTATCGAAGGCTGACAAAATTAAATTAGAAGAAAATAGAGAGAAGACTGGAGGTTTGGCTCAACTGATGTAGCACTTGCCTAGCAAGCCTGAGGCTGAGTTCAAACACTAGCAGAACATCCCCCCCCCCAAAAAAAAAGAAGAATGAAAGTAGAGAATAATTTATTTGAAAGTGATATGGACAATAAATACAATGGGATTTAAAAGCAGGAAGACAGTGAAGAGAACCAATTTCCCAGTCTGCAAAGCCAATAGATGACATATACAAAATAAAATATGCACAGCCCTATTTGTTGATTTTGTAGAAAGAGATAAAGAATATGATAATATATTTCTACAAAAATACTCAGCAGAGAAGGACTCCCATCACATGCAAAGGAAGTAGTGTCACACAGCTGAAAGAAGATACCTTTGATGTAACAAGACAGGAGGAAGAAAAGTCTCACAGAAACAGGACATCTGGTGCTGAGTGAGGACCAATATGTTTAGGGGCTTCAATTTACTAAATGAAGGTAAACATTAAGTTATTCATCTTCCCTGAATTGATCGTCAGGATTAATTCATCACATATCCCTGTTGACCTCAGCCACCATGGGAAGTCCTGACCCTCACCCGAGGTCAATAGTCAATACTTGTAGTCATGTCTCATAGGATTCACGAGTGTCACCACTCTAAAGGCCTTAGACCATTTTGTTATATCCTCTACAGCATCATTAACAAAACCCACTTTCCTCATCCTTCTTTACCTTGTGCTGTAATTAAAATCAGATTGTTACTGGAGATAATATGGTCAGTATCTATTCTATTTGGGTATGTTCTCTACCCTATAATTGATCTTTTTTTTCCCTAGCCACTTACACCCCCACCAATGCCTTTATTGTTGTATCTTCCTAAGATGTATTATTTTTCTTCATAGAATTACCATATGTTCCTTATAGGATGTTATTGTTTTATTTTTCTATTGCTTTTTCTAAGTTTTATACGACATGTGTTCAATAATGTTATTCAATAGTAATGAAATAAAAAGGACCAAATGTGAAATTACAGTTGTTCAGATAAGTTATTGTACAGGGGTCAGTGAACCATGGACAAGTGTTTAGGAATACTTGGATCAAATACATTAATAGAAGAAATGTAGGAGTCAAAGTGGGAAAGAAAGTAGATCTCTGGCAACTGGTACATTGGTGGATGGAGTAGATTTGTATAAGCATACTAGATTGCTATTTGGCATCATCTTGAACAAGTGACACTCATATATCTTATAGATAGGAATTACACTAGGAATTTCACTCCTTGGAAACTCTGTGTGTGCATGTGTGCATGTGTGTGTGTGCGTGCGCGCGCGCGCGCGTGTGTGTGTGTGTGCGTGTGTGTGTGTGCGTGTGTGTGTGTGTGTGTGTGTGTGTGTGTGTGTGTGTGTGTGTGTGTGTGTGTGTGTATCAGGAGGCTTTTCTTTTTTTGTCAGTTGAGGGGTCCTCAGGGCCTGGTCCCTGTCCCTGAGCTCTTTGGCTCAAGCATTCTACCACATTGAGCCACAGCTCCACTTCTGGTTTTTTGAGTGGTTAATTGAAGGTAAGAATCTCTTGGACTTTTCTGCCTGGTCCAGCTTCAAACTGGGATCCTGACATCTCAGCCTCTTGAATAGCTAGGATTATAGGCATGAGTGACCAGTGCCCAGACAGGAAAATTCATAGAATAAGTGTAGCAACACTGATCAAATAAAATACTAGAAATCATTCAAATATTCTTTAGCTTGGAATGAGTAGTAAAATTGTAGTCTATTCAGTTGATGGAAAATAGCAGAGAAAATCAAAGTAAGAAATGCTTAGTGTATGCAAATGTTACAATAAGTCTTCTTCACAAATGTATATACCTTTCCCCCTTCTAAGGAAAAACAAAAAAACAATAGAGGCGCAAACAGGTTAAGGAATTTACCCAATGTTATCATATACCAAAGTAACTCAAATTCAGAGTCTGTTCTTACTTCAAGAGACAAAGAATATGATTGAATCTAAATAAACAAATGAATATAAAACAACAAATTCAATTATATGATATGGAAACATATTATATATATCATATTTGCATAGCTCAAAAATATCAACACTAATTGAATAGTGTGCACATGAAGAACCTTTCATGTACGACAAAATAATTTTGAATACTAAAAATAAAAAGATAATTATAAACTCCAGTAAAGCAATTGCTCTAGAATGTGGGGGCAAGTGGAATAAAGTAGAAGATGATGTAGTTATCTAAGTAATGGGATTGGTGAGTTCTTATTCTTGAGCTGGTTGAGTTACAACTGAATACAATCCTAAAATATTTGGGTTACTTATGTCCTTTTATCCATCAAATTTTAGTAGATATGGAAAGATATTAAAAGTAAGAATTAAATGGAATGGATAAAGTGATGAAAATGAGCATTAGTTACATATTCAAGATACTTGATTTGAAGAAAGGTGGAATATGGTATAATTAGAAAGATCAGTGTCTGAGGTCTGAGATGTGTGTGTGTGTGTGTGTGTGTGTGTGTGTGTGTGTGTGTGTGTGTGTGTGTGTGTGTGTGTGTGTGTTTAAGGAGAGAATCTAGATCCTGATTATATATAAGAGGGCTAGATTCAGTAATTTGAATTGGAGTGTTGTGTCCTAGAAAGTCTGTGGAGAGCTTGCTTGTTCATGTTGCTTTCCTACTGTTCTACCATTTGTGCCATACCTCTAGCATAGCTTTGGAAGATGGAGTATCACAAGCTTTTCTATCCTGACTGGCCTTGAACTGTGACCCTCTGGCTCTCAGCCTCCTGAATAAGCTAAAGATTACAGGAGCTATCAACAACACCCAGTGAGACATTGTGTTAATTATCATGACTATTGTCCTGCTACTAGAATCTATTGTGTAAAGACTAGAAACTAAATTCAAAGTCCTAAACCAAGTAGGACATCATTCTTTTCAAATAAGAATAATTTAAAATGCCAAATGATGTTATAGAAAGTTTGACAAACCCAATGGCAGACAAAGCAAAGCAGGGTGGAGGACTAATATATACATAGATATTACTAATATATATTGATATATTAGCAAACAATTAATTAAGAGAGCAATTCAGGAGAAGACCTTGGCTGAAAAGTAGCTGCATTACATCATCAGAGCCTGGAGACCACCAAGGAGTCAAATTTGTCTTCAGCCTACTGCTTTAAATAGAAGGCCTGTGAGGCTGACCTCATTCCAGCTTTGCTGTAACTGGAAACAAACACAAAGGGCCTATTGAGAATTTTATTACTGATCACTCTGGAAAAACAGACAAAGCATGTAGCAAGTACAAAATAAAAATGTAGGTGGGATGAAGTTACCTCCAAGGTAAGGAAGTGTAAAAGCTACGCTTTTTCTCTAGGACCTGCCATTACTGTAGACCAGAGAGGGTTCTTCACAAGGCTGACAATTGTAAGGTTGAATCAACTATGTTACTTGAAAAGGCAATCCAAATTGTATGAGCTTTAAGACCCAGAGGAAAATGAAATTTATCTCTTGAGTGCATGAGAAATGTTGAATTTAGTCATTTCTGTAGTTGCTTTTGTTGATATATTTGCTTACATGCATCCTGAAGCTCAATAGCCACATACTGCTCTTGTTTAGTTTCCTAAAATTAGTGTATAAAAATTGATGGCTTTCTGGGTCTTCTACTCTTAGTGTTTTCACAGGTCATTTCCTCAATAAAAACCTGTCTTCTGGCATGAAAGGCCTGGGGGTACAATTAGGTCAAACAAAGGAGAATAATTCAGAGATTCAATTTCCCCTACTCTGAGGGGAATCACATTAGAGTGGAAAACTGCTATCTGTTGTTCTCATGGTGTCTATGGGAAGGAACAACTCAAAAAATTACTAAGAGATTCACCAAAGAAGCTGTTGATAAATATGGATTCCAGAGACTTTTCTCATGAGGGTCACATTAGATAATCTTGATCTGAAAAAGGCATTTTAGGAGCCATTTCCTTCACACCTTTACTTAATCATGAGTGATGCCAAATTCCCTTGGAGGATCTTTCAATAATCACATAATAAAATCTGCTTAAAAGATCTACTTTATAATCCCCAGTTTGGATACCAGAGAATTCAAATCCAAGTGTGAAGATGACATCACTCTGAGAGAGAGAGCATGAAAGAGAGAAAGAGAGAGAGTCAGAGACAAAAACAAAGACAGAGACACAGACACAGACACAGACAGATTACCAAGGAAGAAAGAAAACTGGGGGAAAAAAAGGGAAGCCAGGGAAGAAGAAAGGAAGAAAGGAAGGAAGGGAGGGAAGGTTGAAGTGTGAAAGAGAACATCCAATGCATCAAAGAAGAATCCATTGAATTTAATCAGGTCATTGTAAGTGTACATACTTGCATGTGATGTAAATGAGAGTAGAAACAGAAAGAGAAAAATCTAAAGAGAATATAGTGAAAATAAACCTAAAATTTATAGAAAATATTGATTTAGGATGTAATATAGTATTTGAGTCTACTCCATTGTGCAACAAATAGTATGATTGCAAAGAATATTTAAAGGGTACAATGAGAAATGGAAAAATAAAACTGGAATGTATAGGCCAAAAAAATTTTACTCAACATTAAAGAAACTCTAAAACACATGGACAGGTGTTCATGGCCTTTACACATGGGGCAAAGCAGAAATCTAAATGCCAGCAATGTGAGGGGAGCTGAATTTTTAAAAATAATGTCAGATATTCAAGGTGCATTGTAATTCATAAACTGCTTTGTTAAATGGTAACTGCTTTTGTACAACTGTTTAAAGAGAAGAAGGAGGAGGAGGAGGAAGAGGAGGAGGAGAAGGGGGAGAAATCTATAGATTGAGAAAGGGAGAAGAGTAAAGAATAAAGAGCAGGAAACATATATATGTATGTATATATATATATATATGAAAGAAAGAGAGAGAAAGAGAGAGAGAGAGAGAGAGAGAGAGAGAGAGAGAGAGAGAAAGAGAGAGAGAGCACAATAAAGTCAGATCATACTGTGGGGGATATTTAACTTATGAGTCCTAGAAGTCAAATGGGCAATTTAGAAGGAAAAAGATATGTCAGACAAATAATAACATTTTCCAGAGATGAACCCATGGAGTTCCATGTAGACAAGCCCAAAGTCAATAAAATTAACACATAAGAGACAGTAAATTCCAGATATTAAAAGGAAAATCTAAAAACTTGGGCTCAGCATACATGGGCAGGAGAGTGGTTACCTTACACAACTTTGGAATGAGAATTGCTCAATTCTTAGAAGCTACATTGTTGCTCAAAAATCATTGGAGCAAATTCTTCAGAACATGTGAAACAAATGAATTTCCACCTGGAATTTTATATTTCTCTTCTTATTGTGTGATAAACTTCCTCTAACATTAAATGGCTCAGCAGTCACAACTATTTTCCTAATTACAATAATATAAATAATTATTGTTTAACTAAAATTTGTATATCAACAAACTTGGAAGTCAAAAGGCAGGGACTAAAGAGCTGCTGGGGAAGAGTGGTGCATAGACATTTGAACTGAGCTACTACAAGAGAAGGAAGATAAAATTTTCGTCTTCCCTCAAGTTCACAGATCCAACCAAAAATCTGCAACCCAAAATTTCAATAAAGAGCAGTGCACAAATATTTGTATAAAGCATGTGGTGTGGGACAGGGTGGAGGAAACAGTTGTACAATTGTACTCTGGCCTTGTTCCTGCTAAACACAGACTCTAGCAGTGAGTTATACTCTTCAGCTCCTAGAGCAAAATATTGTGTATAAATAAAAAAGAACAAGAACCAGAAGAAGCATTGAAGAATTTAAAATTATTTCCTCTTGGGATTAGGAACTGCCAAGGACCATAGAATTCTGTTTTTTGTCATATTTTTAAAAGACTTAAAACTTGGATTTGGTCCACTTTGATGAATACAAAAACAAATTATAAAGAACGTGGATACCATACATACATTTGTCCTAAAAATACTATGATTCAAGTAATATTACATGTTTCATATAAAATAGATACAGGTCTAAAGAATTTAACCCAGATCAGTCCGTATATAAGCATAGAGTATTAAGAACTGCTGATGTTTTTGCAACCTTGACCATTTTCAAAATATATTCTTCCTTATCTTAATACCATGCTTTAATCTATCAAGTTCAAGGAGCATCCTTCTGAATTAGTATTATGCTAGTAGAACTACACGAGGCCGTTTTACCAATGTCATATACCCACATTTCTTCAAGCCTGGGCGTTGGAGCAATAAAACCCAGAGAAACTCCTAGTGATTCACAATGCTCCATCCCATGTCTCAGGATAGTGGGTGTGACAACAAAGTAAATAATGCAAGAAGAATGTCAGATCACCAGCAGGAGCCTTTGGGGATCTGTATATCAGTTTGTGTTCTAGAAAAGTGCGTTCATAATGTTTCATGAACTTTAAAAAATGATTTCATTTTAAAAGAATACTTTATTTCAATAAGGTAATCACTCAAAAAAAATTTAAGTGTTCAACACAGTGAAAGGAAATAAGCTGAGGATAATCCTTGCAATTCTTCTCCCCTTTGCTTTCCCTCTGGAATAGCAATTTGGTGTTTGGATACCTCTCTATAGCCGTCACTGATTCGCTCCAAGCTCAGGGAATACACAAGGTCCCTGCCTCCCACAAAGAGCCGTTCTTGATATTCATCCAGCAGCATTGCATGGAGATCCAGAAATCCAAAAGGGCTGTGAAATATTGATGTTCTGTTCAGATCCAAGAGTTCTGAAATGCAAAGACATATGTACACTAAGCAAAGAGAAAGTGCACATACTTTTGTAACACATTTTTCTTATCTCTACGTAGTTAACATTCATTTATCATAAATATAAAGTCTTCGAGTTTTATTTTTCAAAAAAGATTCTTGTATATTGTACAATAATATAATAAAGTATATTGTCACTTCTCAGTATCTACAAGGAATAATTTCCAGGTTCCTCCACTAAAAATAAAAAATTCCAAGGTTGTTCAAGTCCCTTTTACAAATGGTATATAGCTGTGGCATTTAACCCATGTACATTCTTCTCTACCTTCAGTGATCTCTAGGTTATTTTTATTACCAAACACAATGTAAATGCTATGTAATAGTCATTGTACTGTATAATTTGGAGAATAATGACAGGAACAGTATTTGCATGTTGAATATAGACACATCATTTTAATCCACAGTGATTGAATCTGTGGATATAAAACCCATAGATATAAATGATTGCCTGCTTGTGCAGTATAAATCGCAATGCATTTTAATGTGTGAAAATTTAAATATTTTATAAATGTGTGAACCTAAAAACAAGTCCAACTTAATATGTAACTATTCTGTTTTTGTATACATAATGCTATGTGAAAAAGTCATTTTATACCTTCTACATATATAACAAAATGTCAAATCTAACCATTAGTGGTTCATGTCTATAATCTTAGTTACTTAGGAAGCTGAGAAACAGAGAATCATGGCTCAAATCTAGCCAAGGCAGATAATCCATGACTCCATCCCCAAAGTAAACTTCAGAAAGCTGGGCTAAAGGTATCCAGTGGATAGAGCACCAGCTGAGCAAGTAAGCCTAGCCAATACAAGATTTTAAGCTCAAATCTTCATCTTACAAACCCTCATCTTCAGTTCAAGCCTACACATAGCACATCCAAAGTGTATTCTTTTTAACCCTAAATTGAAAACAACTTGGAAAAATGATGTTACAACTTGAAATTGGTATTAAAAGTCACATCCCATATCAAACTGCACAACTCTGGGAACTATGAAGATTGTGTATACAGTGGAGTTTTCACCTAACTTTCATAACAGTGAGAAATTGTTAGACTAGTGAAGATATAGTTTCTACCATTCTTGATTTGAGCTAGTATATGAACTGCAAATACTTAATTTTTAAAAATCAGAATTTGGCAAACCTCTCTTGTATGTAATCTTTTTGTTCAAGGCATGAATTATTTAAACTCAGTAAAATGATATGTCAGAGTTGGTGTTAATGAGGAAAAAATATTGCCCCAAGGCTACACGCTGAAAAAGACGTTTGGGAAAGGTAACTTTCTTTACCAAAGGTCAATGCCTAATGCATCTGAAAGAAAATGTCTATTCTTACTGACTAGAACACTAAAACATAAGAAATAAGAACAAGATCGGTAGGTGTAGAACATTTTGCTTGTCCTTTTAAAATGTATGTTTCTAACAAATGTAAACTTGAACTTACTTGCCATCTCAGAGCTCAATAGGGTGAGGCAGGAAGATTGTGAAATCAGGGCCAGCCTCAGCTGGCTGTAGAGAAAGTGATGGGGGAAAAAGTGCTTTGGAATTTACAAAACTATAAGTATAAAATAAAAATTTTAAATGGCTGAGGTGGGGAGAGATGGGTGAAAACAATGGAAATGATGACATTTATTAGCATACATTTTATTCACAAACTGACATGTTGAACTAAGACCATTTTGAACAAATACTTAAGATAAAAATTAAAAATATTATTTTACTTATTTTATTTTAAACATTATTACTTAAATTTTTAAATATGATATGACATTAATAGTTTTAATATTGTTGAGATTTAATATAACATATTAACAATCTCAATACAACAAAGCAGTTTAAATAATCATTTTCATTTTATTTCACTGGTGGAGAAAGTCAGATATTCAGAAATTTAATGACTATCCTTTCAGCATATTCTACTATAATAATACTCACTCAAATTACTCATTAAAATATGAAAATTGAAGTATAAGAGTTGTCTATATTGTAGCCAAAATCTTACAGTTAGAAGTCAGACTGCCAAGTACCTATCTAACTTTGAAGACTCTTAGCTTCTTTAACTTGAAATTCTCTTATCTTCCACCTTTAAAATATTTAACTCTTTAACTTAAGTGTATTTTTTAAGATGAAGGCTCTAAACAGCATTAAAAATAAACATTTCCATTATGAAAAATTATGCAGTGTTAAGTAGAGTGTAAGCCTGTAAGTTTTGGAAGCTTTGTTAAAAAAAAAAAAAAAAACACCCAATAAGAAAAAAAAAATCTCTCATCTTGATCTAAAGCAAAATATTTAAACTATTATTTACAGCTTTTCAGATATTGAAATGATTATAGAAGCAGATAATCTGTTGTTCTAAAGAATCTTGGAAATTATTTAGCCTGACTTGTTATTATTGCCTCACAAGAAATTGCTGCCAAAATATGCTAGATGCATAAAAATAAATATCTTCACATGCCTTAGGCAATTGAGTAAATACATCTCACTTCATTTATGTAGGTATTTCCTAGAATAATTACTATAGTCATTTTAAAGTTAAAAAATAGTAATTGGAGTATAATTTTCTTTATACATTTTTACGATATGAGAGAAGGAGAGTACATTGAATACTGTAGCTGCTCTGGACCTTGACCCTCACCATAAAAGGAACCAGTGCCAACAGTTGAATTCCTCAGGAGTTCAGGCTTGTCAATTTATAGGGTATTTTAGAATCAGAACACTAAGCAAAGCATTTCAGTTCAATGGCAGTTATAACCACTGATCTCAAGCTTTAATTTTCTTTAACATTTAAACTGTTCTTCTTAGCAGGCTATAATTCTCTGTCATCTTTGACTTTGTCAAGAAAAGTTGATAATAGTCATTTTAGATATTTGTGCCTTAAACATATATCTGGGAAAATAGACAGAGAATTCCCTAATATAGACTTAGGGAAAAAAGTATTGTATTTGTTATATATCTTGTTATTTATCAATAGTAACTTCATTGTATGCTGAAAAACATTATGGTGGACATCAATTATCACAATAATAATAATAATAATAATAATAAAGTTTCATGATCCATGTGGCCTTTTATAATTGCAATACTTAAGAAAAAGTCAACTGAATTCCTATCCAAATGCAGTCTACATCAAATGATTTTATGATCATGGTGGCCATGCCAATACATTAACAATTGAGAGAACAGAGATTAAATTAGGGTAACACAAATGCGAGGACAGAAAGCCCGGCCTCATGGCAACTTGAAAAGGAGCAAAAGAGAATCTCTTAGACTTTTCTTTGCTACTTGTTAGTCTTTGGCAATAGCTTTGCTGATTTAAAGGGTTTACTTATTAGTCTGCTCATGATCAAATATTTCTTTTGGTCCCTAAATACATGAAAGCTTCCAGCTCTCACACAACATTGTAGGACAATAGTTCCTGCACTTCTCCATTCTCAAAGAAGAATATATTGGCTCAGCAGTGTTTGTACTTCATAGACTAGAAAATGGCTACTTTGTGATCAATCACTTATCTGGGAGTCATGTAGAGAAGTGTGATCTGTATGATTGTATGTAATCACCGCAAAGTATGTTCCCAGTTCATAGGCAAATCTATCCATTCTGTTTATAATCATGAGTAAATTAATAGAAATAAATTATTCTAATCTATATTGCTATAGAATGGATAGGCTTGTAGTTTGTAGATATTCAATATAATCCTATTATGTCTGCCAAAAAGTTGGGAGCTTCATTACTTAATTTTAGCTAACTAAATTAAAGTGACTCACAAAGGAGATAAAATGATCAAACCATTTTCTATCTCTTCTACTTCATCTGTATGTTATTTCAAGGAATTGATGTATGTTTTATTTGAAAAAAAAAGAGCATTCTAAGCAACAAAACCAACAAAATAAACAAGCAATGAGATAAAAATAAAATTTGGTAACCAGTAAAATTTAAAGTTTAAAAAAGTAGAAATACACTTTTTATATTAAAAACCAAAACTAAGGCTGGTAAGTTGGCTCAGTGGTAAAGTGCTTGCCTCACATGAATGAGGCCCTAGGTTCGATTCCTTAGCACCACATAAGAAGAAAAAAGGCAGAAGTGGCTTTGAGGCTCAAGTGGTAGGGTGGTAGCCTTGAGCTGAAAAGGTGAGGGGCAGCGCCCAGGCCCAGAGTTCAGCCCCCACAACCAAAACAACAACAACAACAACAAAAAAAAAAACTCTTTATGTGAGGCACATGTAAGGTAACAAACTGTGGTTTTTTAATGTGCTAAAAGAGCTATTTTTAAAGAAAGTAGAAAAAGATTCTGCATGTATTCTATAAATAGTATGTCAAAAAGTGGACGTCCAGTATAGAATTCATGCGAAAAGAATTCACCTTTATTAACTGTTTCAAAAATTAGAATGCTGTATAACAATATTTTAAAAAATTATAATAGTTAATGAAAATTAGATCCAGAATATTGATTCTAGATTTTTCCAGGAGTCAGTGTAACTTTTTTTCTCTTTGTTCAAATTTTCTCACCACAATACAAAAGCTCATTTATCACATAATTTTTTACAATGAGATAGAAAGTTTTTTCTTTTACACAATATTTCCTTATCTCTCTGTATATCATTTCTCTAGCCCTGATCTGTAGTTGGCAGTTGTATATAACATATTATTTAAAGGCTGAACGTTTATTATCTCATGTAATCATTGTGACTCTCCCCATTCAGAAATACTACTATATCTATTTTCTACTTGCACAAAGAGAAGATTGTAGGGCTTCAGTGCACAGTTAAGTTTATTTCATCAGTGTTGGTGTCAAGTTTGAGCTGGAGATGTTAAGAGAGTTTTAGTATTAAAAATTCATGAGTTGGGAGGTCTGTCATCATTGTGAACTCACATAGGTCAGTAATCCCTACTTCCGGGCCCAGAGTCAAAGAGCAAAAAGACTGTTTGGCTTGTTAAAATGCATGAGATATAAACTATATATAGTGTTCCATTCAAACAATGAGTCCATAGTCTACAATATATCCTTCCAGAAGCAACTAAGAAAAGTCTAGTCTACTGAGGGCTTATGCTATATTGAATCTCTTTTTGCAGAAATTGATAGGAAGAACAAGTTCGATTGAAATGATTTTCCAATATTTGATTAATTAAATTAATATAACTAAAATAATTAAATACCAATATCAACAGGAAAATCCAGGTCCATATTGTGTTTACCTTCAGTGTACATTTTGCAAACAGTCTTAAAAACCTACAGCATCGGTCGTGTTGCTTTATCGATTGGAGTCATATGTGAGTTTTATTTAGTTTATTTTTGAAAAAAATAGAATGTTTTATCCTAATTTTCTCGAATTCCAAAGTCTCTTGCACGTTCTTTCTCCATGCCTACTAAAGGCAAACTAAAGGCAAGCAAGCTTTCCCCTTCCTTCTAAGTTTTAGTCATATTCATGCTCTTCCCTCCAAATCACAGTCCCTGGACTTGGCATATTTACCAAGCAATGGCCAACTCCTTTATCCCTTGGCTGCTTCAAGCTGTCTACATGAAAGAAACAGAATATACACAGGAAGAGGGGACAAAAACACTCTGATCTCAGATAATCTCCAGAAAACACAGTGCAAATAATGGAGAGGCTGACTCTTGCGAGGAGAGAGCTCATCTTGAATTCTTCCTACTCTAAAAATAACACGAATTACTTGGTGAGGGAAAGGACAAAGAAACAAAACAAAATTGAAACGCACTAACTCTGAGTTCATCCGGAAATTTTTTTCTAAAGAAGGAACTAATTACTATAGCTAAGCTGAATGCCAATTATCAGCTGTCAATGAAGATATACACTTAGGGGTTAGTCATTTCCTCTCACGGTCTTTCTTTTTAACCTGTAGGACTCTACAGTTTTTGTTTTTGTTTTTAACTCACTGACATCAATTCTTAAAGACAGTTCTTTACACTTTGTCAAAATATATTTAAATCCCACAGGTCTGTGAGTGGGGGAAGGTTCTGAGTACGTGTTTTCCAGCTTTCAGCAGTTAAGTTTGCTGGGAGAGATATTTTTTAAGCGCACTGTTCTTACTCTGCTATTACCTGCCAGGTAAGGACATGCTGAAACCAAAGACTGTAACTAAATTTGTCATTAATTTTCAAGTTAATTACTTTACTCAATGTGTGTCCTAAAGCTAATTCAATCTAACACAATTAAATTATAGACACAAGAAGCATTTTTAGTCAAAATGAAATGTGGAAATGAGCACTTACAAGTTTTCTGAAAAGGAAAAGATGTATGTGATCCTTTCATGATTTTTGACAGTGAACTGATAAATTCTAAAGATTTGTTGAACCAGATACATCAAAAAGAAAAGAAAAGAAAGAAGAAATTTAGGGGCTCTGATTGCTATCCATTAATAAAGTGCTTGACTAGAATGTGTGAAGGCCTGGGTTCCTTCCTTAGTACTGAAAACAGCAACAACAATGTTCAAAACTCAATCAACATGTTCAAATGTGCAAACAAGGGCAGTCATGATTTGCTAATTGCCCTGTTAGCTGTGGACTGTGTTAGGCTCTTCTGCATTCCTTGAACCTTTAGGGTATTTTAAATAAATCATAGGTAAATACTACATATGGTAGTATTCTAAGAGGTAAATACTAGATATGGTAGTAGTATAAGATTTTTAATCATTATCCACTTCTAATGGCAATAAAATAGTTCAGATATATACTAGGATAACCTATATCTTAAATAGTCTTTTATTTTACTCTATCTTGTGTTGATCATAATTTTTCAGTATCATATGTGATATTTGAGATCACTTCTCTGTGAATTTCTCAATCAGCAAGAAGTCTCCACGGGACAAATTTACACAGAAGCATTCCCTACCCATGTATTAAGCATTCACATGTGCTTGTGTTTAAAATGCTTACAAAAAGACTATGAAAGAACATAAAAGTCGATGGTTTGAAAATTGGTTTATGATTTTCACTTGGCTGTTTAATTATGACTCTCTTTTATTTCATGAAAGGACAAAAGAGCAAGTCCTCTGTCTACAGCTTGCTACACTGAACTGGTTATAATGGAGGTAATCTGCCCTAGAAGGGAAGGGAGTTACTTCTTCCACATTCCTTTAGGGCCTTGTAAACTAGAGCATGTTATTCTAAATGTAATGAGAAGGTACTCAACATTTTTAAAAGCAATTATATGACCAGATTTACTTTAAAATGCCAATTAGTTTTTGATGTGCATATCAGCCAGAAAGGGCCAAAAGAGGAAGAAAGGGAGTTTGAAGATTATTTAATAAGCAACTGGGGAGAATGGAAGTAGCAAAGAAAAGTCCATTATGGGTAGAAACCAAAAGCTTAAATGAAAGAAAGCTATGTGTAAATCTAATATAATGGGGTAAACAAATTTGCTTACATGTTTCACATGAGTATAACAGACTAAATTTGTTGAAGAACTCAGTTCCTAACTAAACGCTGCTGTAGGCTCTTAGTATTTCAGAGGAATATTAAAAATCAGTAAGATTATATTAAAAAATTAATCAGATTTGAGCTTTACTCATTTTGTCGATAAGTTAATTTTTGGTTAAAATTTTTCAAATTTATGTACTTGACAAAATTAAACATATTCATTTTTTGAAAAAGAAAAAATAAATTTTTATTCAAAATTCTAGTGATCAACCCTCTGTCCAGTTCTTACTGCTCTCCCCTCAGAAGTTTCTTAGGCATTGTTTGACATATATAGCATATTAAGTATAAATAACGTCTTTTTAACGTCATATATTTTACATATGAAATTAAATTTTATTTTCTTCACTCAAGATACCTTTTGTGTCAATTTTTCTATGTCAGTACTTAGAGATGTTTGTGTAATATTCCCCTCTATGATCCACTTATGGAAAGTATTTGACTTTCTTCAGTTGTTGCTATATTAAAACAGCATTAGAATGCACATCTATAAATTCATGTCAATGCAAAATTGTACAAGTATATTTGTAGGGAATATTTAGAAGCAGAATTATTGATCCAAATGTGATATACACATGTAACTTTTATAAATGTCAATTTTTTTCCACTGGGATTCTGTTTGAAATCCCACCAGTCTATGAATGACTATCCATATTTCCCTTCAGTACTTCTATAATGAAAGTTTAGAATTCTTGCTGGTCTGATTAGGGAGACATACATTTAATTTCAATTTTTCTCAGGTAAAATTAAGTATCTTTTTAGACACTTGAGGGTACTTTTTCTTTACATTTTACAGTTTCCTCACAAAACTGTAAGAAATGCCAATTTTTTAATAAACATTTTCAAGGATTTTCCTTGAACACAAGATATTTTCAGACTTAAATTTTATTTAATGGCATGGCTGAGAGATGAAGGAAGATAATTCCTTATAGATAGAAATTGGTGCTCTGGCAAAATTAGAAATTTAATTTTAATGCTATAGTTCCTTACTTTAAAAATGCTATAGTTCCTCACAAAACTATAAGAAATGCCTATTTTTTAATAAACATTTTCAAGGATTTTCCTTAAACACAAGATATTTTCAGACTTAAATTTTATTTAATGGCATGGCTGAGAGATGAAGGAAGATAATTCCTTATAGATAGAAATTGGTGCTCTGGCAAAATTAGAAATTTAATTTTAATGCTATAGTTCCTTACTTTAAAAATGGAATAAATGTAACCCCTCTATATAGCATCTTTACAATGAAAAAAATGGAATAATTTTTCCCATTTCTTCTTTCATACTCTTAATTCTGGGTTATATGTCATAATGTTAGAAATTCACATTTTACAAATCTTGTACAAATAGCTACAAAATTATGCACAGATATCTACAAAATACTATTGATCCAGAAGTGAGCAAACTTCTGTCTTCCAGAAGCTGAGTTTGGGCATAAATATATCTCAGGCAATGTGATGAGCTGGTATTTTCATAAAAATGCAAAAGGTGCAGTCTTGTCAGAGTGGTGCAAGGTTCTACCACCTGGAAAGACAAATTATTTAGTCAAAACCAACCTGTAAACCTGATACTTGACAGAAAGTTGCTTTATGGACACTTTTTGTACGAATTCCAGAATTCTAAGTGGAAGAAAAACATTTTAGAAGCTAGGCATTGCACTTATGCCTGTAATCCCAGTTAATTTTGGAAGCAGGGATAGGAGGATTGTGGATCCACATCAGCTCAGCAAAAAAATAACAATACCACATTTTAAAAACAAGCAAGAACTAAGATATGATTTACATAGAAAACATGCCATAGGAAATATTCTGGGGATATATGGTGACTTTGGGGGGACTTGTTTTTGCTCAGCATGACGTTTATCTTCTGCCTTTTACTAATTTCATATTTAATTGCATTTTTATTACAAAAAAACATACCAGTCATATGAAATGAAGGGTGCCTTTAGGGAAAATTAAGGGATTTTTTTAAGTATGATGCAAGAAGAGTGTTCAATAAACTATTCTAAGTAGGAAAAAAAAAAAACAAGCAAGATATGGTTGGACATATTTCTGGTCCAGGTGTTTGGGAGGTACAGATGAAAGGATCTCAGTCAGAGGCTGACAAAAACAAAAACAAAAGGAATTTTATAATAAGATGCTCTAAGTAGTCAATGAAAGCATAGATTAAGGAAACCAGGGGTGTCTGTAAAATACTGTAATGTTTTCTGTACTATTAGCCATTACTTAAAGTAGGGAAAATACAAGTCCTACAAAATGCTCTATGTTTTTACAGTATTTATTACACTGTATTCTATAGCTCCTCATTTTGTATTTGACCAGCTTTAGTGACAGTAGCAACACATCTAACTTGTTACCCTGTGTAATTGTTAGACTTTTGTGAAACCTGGACACCTTTCTCGAACAATTTTATTGCCTTTCATTTTCTTCATCAGTGTTATGTTTCTGAGTGACTTATTCTGGCTAGCCATAGGCCAGCATTCAAATACTTATCCACAGTTGTTTTTGCTATAGTAAATTTCATAGAGTTCTGTTGTTTCCTTGGACTGATCAGTTACCAAGATTCTCCTATCACAAAGCATCAGTAATCACAACCACCTTATTGGTTGAGATAGGATCACACTAACGTTTTTTCACAGGCTGAACTTACAACACAGTCCTTCAGACCTCTGCCTCCTGAATAGCTAGGATCAAGATCATAAACCTGGGCTTCAGTTTTTATTGACCTTTGGTCTAAAACACATTTTTCCACTAAACAAACCATTTCATAATAACAAACCATAGCAACAATTGAGTATATTAACTAAAACTGGATTGTCATCATATACTAGATCAGATATTTGGTGTGTAAAATCCTTCGATGAATTATGACTCAAATTTTTGCACCTATTTTCATCTCAAAAATTCATACTTACTTATGCAAATTCCTACTTTCTAGTTTCTCTTAAGTGTCTAATAGGTTTCTCAAATTTAGCTAGTGAAGAATAAGTTAATTCTCACTCACAGAACAACTCATCCATTCTTCTCAAAAATGGGACACTGTTTCTTGCAAACTCAAGGATGGTCCTTATTTTCTTCTCTAACTTCCCACTATCAGTTCTCTCTCTGTCTCTGTCTGTCTGTCTGTCTCTCTCTCTCTCTCTCTCTCTCTCTCTTTCTCACTCTCCCTCCCTTCCTCCCCTTGATCTTGGGACTTGAATACAGGGCTTTTGGAACTGTCCCTGAGCTTCCTTTGGTCAAGGCTTAGTGCTCTGCCACATGAGCTACAGTGCCAATTCTGGCTTTTTCTGGCTTAGAACCGTAATCTTCAGCTCTCAGCCTTTGAGTAGCTAGGATTACAGGCCACTAAAGCTTGGTTCCACTATCAGTTCTTAAAATTGCCACAGCCACCATTCCTCGGGACTGATGCAACCACCTTCTATTTTCCAGCTTCTACTCTTCAGGGTAGCTGTGACCAGCACCAGTCATTTCATCTCACAGTAGCCACGATAGCATTCCTTTAATACTGCAACTTGTGCCAGATGTTGTCCCCATGTTTTAAACTCTTCAACTGCTTCCTAATACTTTTGGACTAAAATTCTACCTCAAGTCTGGCATGATTTGTCAGCTCCTTAACCTTACCCCAGGCTGCTCCATTTTTGCTTTTGCTCTGATTTTACAATTTGGCCCTGACTTCTCCTTCTGCCCGGAGCTCTTCCTCCCTTAGGCGCTTCCTTCTAAAAGAACCTTCTTGTGCTACCTAGGCGCACTAAGCTGCAACCCTCTCTGTATCCTACATGATAGGACTACTATTTTGCTGGTAGTGGTGTTACCTTGAGTTGTTATCTTTTGATTTGTGGGATTTTTCTAACCTACATCTTTCTTTCTTTTTTTTCTAAATCTCTTCTGATAAGGACACAAGTTCCAACGTACCAGTAAACATTTCCTTCTTGAACACTACAATATCCATAAAGTTTAAGTCAGGTCTATGGTTTATTTAGTAGGCATTAGATAAAGTTGTGCTAGATGAAATTAACTTTTCTGATTCCCAAGTTTTCTATTGAGTAATGTCAAACAAACAAACAAAACCCCACTAAACAAACCAATTACTTGAAGAATCATGATTTCCAGAACCTAATGGGAAGCTGATATATACCGATATTTTTCTTAAGAGAGATGAGTGAAAATTTCCCCTGTAGAAATATGCCTTTCTTAATTACATTCTGTCAGGTAGATGTTATTCTCAGAGCTCATCATCTAGGCTTAAGTAGAGTATTTAGCAAGTACATAATTACTGTGATCAGTATAAACAAGCCAGTGTATATTTTAAGTTAAAACTGACTTCCTACCAACAAGATTTGGGATTAATTTTCTATTTGTCCTTTAATCCAAGCCTATCTCCACATGCACAAAAAAGCCTTTATTTCCTCAGAAAAGTTGCTTCGTTTTTTATTATTTCCTTAGAAATTATTCCTAAAGATAGCTATCTTTACCTTTGAAGTTTATATTCTTAGTACTTGACAAGCAGTTAAATATTTCTTAAACATTTTTACTAATTATAGGAAGCTTGGGTTTTTACAAAGTTTTTCTGTACTTAATTTGGTGGCTGTTTTGTATAAATAGGAATGGAGTTGATTTCTGTGTAAGTGAGTTGTTAGATGTGGTGTGATTACATTATAGCTAAGTTGCCTTTGTATTCTCTTCATCACTAATAAAGATCTTCAGTCTCATCTTTATGAAAATATAAAGACTTCCCTCAACCCATATAATTTAAGATCACAAGTCACTTAAAAATGACTTCCAGATGTACTAAATGTTTCCAGTCTGACACACTTAACATTTGTATCTCTAACACTCTAGTTTCTAACACTGACATATTACCATAAAGTAATGACTTGTATAGAAATCTTGTGGTTTTTCTGTGGGGTACTGTCTGTACCCTTTATAGTTACAAAAGAATTGAATTATAAATGAATTCAAATCCAGAAACAATGAAGGACAGTTTTACAGTTTTATCTACCCTATTAATGAAAAGGAAATTGAACCTACCCACATCACAGTGAAAACGAAAGTAATACTGTCGGTGAATGTATCTGGAACAGAATGAGGTTATGTGTTATTGACCATTATTTGATTGGTTTGGAAATGCTAGACAACCACTAAAAGCTCATTCACTGTTAAATTATATGCCTCAATGGCTGTCCCTGCTGCCATGTGAACCGGATGCCTCCCGTGAGGAAATTGGCCCCCTAGGGAGGTGCGCTCTCTTCAGATGTGGTTAACTGGGAGAAACATGAAGAGAGAAGACAAGACAGTGCTATGTGTACCATTCACTGATGACTTTCTTTACACCAAGTCACCTTAGTGACTAAGCTGTTAGTGAAATCTTCTGTTTTCTTTATTTGGCAGTTCCCAATTAGCATTGATTCACTTCTCAGAAAACCCTGTTGTTTACAACCTGTCACCAAGCAAATAGTACCTAAGAAGACCACCCATGTGTTCTCTGGAACCATGAAGGGAGGGCAGATGATATCCACAGAAAGCCATCCGTGTAGGTGGTGGAGACTGAGGGACATAGCCAATCAAGATGACTTCCTGACCCTTCATCCCACTACATCAGAGGAGGCCGCATGGCTCCCATTTTACAGACTGGAAATAAGTTCCTGAAGTGGCACATTATTTGAATAGTGATAATTCTGGATCTAAAACATGATTTTGCATAGTAAACCATAGCAGAAGAAGTAATATTGATTATAGAAGAGGTCTCTTGTCTATGAATATTAGTCATAAGTGTCTGTCAACTAAATTCCCTAGAATGCATTACAGGTGTTTTCCACATTTCATGCATTTCTATAGTAACATTAACCCTTGGTAAGTGGTCACAGACTCCAATGGGCATAGCTAGTTTTTCAATCTAAACTCCAAACTTTCTTTATAACAGCCTATTCAGCCTAAGACTGTTTAGTGATAATCATATTGTACAACTTAATTGAAACAAACACATACGAACAAGTGGACAATAGAGGATTACAAAATATGAAGCTCAGAAGCAAATGAAGTAAGTTAAAATGTCTGTATCTATTAAGTTCAAAAATAATAGGAGATAATATCCCTGGTAAAAGTAATTGAAAAAATAAACAAGCCAACATCTGGTTTGTTTGTTTGTTTTTTAAGTATCTTTCCCATTGTTACCACAGAGTATATCACTATGTTCAGTGGTATATATTTTAAGGGAAAATAAGACACATGGGTAGAATCTTTATAATGTTCTAGTTTCATAAAATATGTCATAAACAAGATCTTTCTATGTGGGGAAAAATTAAGGTAGAAATGTCCAAAATTATTCTCTAAACAATATTGTTTTTGCTAGTTCTTGTAAACTAGAAGAAGTTCAATGCTAATTCAAGCATTATGAAATATTATAGCAATATTATAACAATTAATGTCAAAGATATAATTGTCTATTTTTTTAATTCTATGGAGATATCAGTACAAAGGCAATATTTTTCTCAAAAGGGAGTAGAATATATTTTAATTGAAAATGGGAAATAATTCAAGTGAATTTTTATATATGTAACTTTGCAGATAAATATTTTATTTGAATATATTTAAATCATGCATTGTGACTTTTCACCCAACCAATATCAACATGGTTACTACAGGTTTAAAAGTAAATTTATTCTTACTGATCTACCTTTTCATAATGTTGATGAGGTTTCAAATATAAAGGTAAATAGTAAATCAAATTTAGTCTAGTTTTATATTATATCACAAATTTATTAAGAAGGTGAGAACATTTAACTTAGTTGATGTTAAAATTATTAATAATGATGTGTCCAAATATTTATAAAACTATAATGCAATTACCTAAGTTAAAAAATTATTGTGTAAGAACAAGATGGTAAATTTGAACAACTTGTCCCATGGTAGAACAGGAAAAAATGAGTGACAAATAAGATAGAACATAGTAAACTTGAGATATACACTTACAGTATAAAATAATCTACTGTATAACTCGACAAATTTCAAAGTATAAAATTGGATCTAGATAGGCGATTTGTTAATGCATCAAATTTAAAGAACGAGACTAACGTTCTATAGTGACATTTACATTTCAAGATCGGGCCCTCATCCTGTATTTTGTGGCAAGACTGCCCAATCATGTCCTTTCAGAAACAAAAGAATCTCTAAAAATCTTATTCCTGCCACTGGCGGTAAGAGTAGAATGCTTGAACCTGTAGCTGCCTCAGCTTCAGTTCCCAACTTTGTCAGAACGGATGTATGTACCCAGGTAACTGGCCATCCATCATCAAGTTAAATACAATCTTAAAAATTCTTGGATTCCTCTGGCAAGGTCATTACCCCTATCTGGGAAAAAAAAAATACCATGTGAAATTGGGAACAGAAGGTCAATTTTCTTTTTCTACTGCCAGCGAGAAGTCTCTTCTGCTGCAGGGAAAGGAGCAAATACATTAACCTTTCTGATGGAGTGCCACCTTTCCAAGTGATAGTATAATTCTTTATGATGCTTCTAGTTAATGACTGCCAGGACTTATCACCTTAAAGCAGAATGGTGAGTGAGTGTGGGAGGGGGGAGAGAAAGAGCCAGAGGGAGACTAGGATAAACACAGAGACTCACACAAAATGGAGGCAAAGAACAAATGAAAGCAATCATGAAGGCAATCATCACAGGAAGCCAGGAGTATATACACTTGTAGTTCAACACTTCTTTCCATAGGGGGAAGATAGATGACAATTAAGACAAATATAAGTAATTGGAAGAGATGATCATTTTGGTTTCAGTTTCTATGACTAAAAATAACAAATTTATAGACATGATACTGAGCTATCAAGTCTCTGCTTGCTCTGCAAAACATCATTTCTAGCCCTCAGAGAGTCTCCTGGCATGAATTTTTTAAAATATGAATGTTTATTGTGAATAATGAATTATGAATAGCTAAAAAATTAACCTCATTAAATTTCTAAATGCTTTCAAACACTAGAATATTTATAGTGAGAATATCAAGCAACATGAAAACATTGGCTAAATGGTTGATGGGTGGTTAATACCCTATTCTTTGGCAAAGGCAAAATTGCTGGCAGAAGTTGTCACTTCTGTGAATTAAATTGCAGTAGGTAGTACAATACTAACCTCATGCATGTCTTTCCTATTTTCTGCCATTCTTAGTTCACAAAATAACCTAGAAGATATTTCGTGATAGCAAGTCATCTATAGGAAACCCATTTTTTAAAATGGCAATTAATTAGCACATTTCATTTGGCTAATAAAGATATTTTAATGTATTGGTGGCAAGCTGCCATGGTTAAAATGACAAGTAATTAATTTTGAATGTAACTGGCTTTTCTACTACGTAATGAAAGAGACATTATATGTAGAACAGAAAGATCCCAAAATATGGATTTATTTTTGATCTAGTAACGAGTGAATTCTCTGACTTCCCTAGGCACAGAAGTCTAGATTTGCAGCAGAGGCTTATCTAATGGACGGGTTGCCTATGTTGTAGGATTTAAAGAAATGTTGTAAAGGAGGACCCTTGGGTCCAATTAGTTAATTCGCTCTGAATTACTCCTGTCATTAAAGTTTTACAACTTGGATATTTCTAACTTTCAAGAGAACCTATTAAAATTTTTCTAACCTCTGGGAAGGTTTATAACTTAAACCCTTATTGACTTGTAACATGACTTTGTCTGAACACTTGAAGTGGGTTTAATATAAACATAACATTAGATGAAGTCAGAAGAGGGGTGATGTCCCAGCTGAAAGGTAGGGATAGTGTTAAGTGAGAGTTGTATGCGTGTTAGAGGCTGAAGGAAGGTTGGAAAGGTTTATATGAGCACAATCATCAGGACATGGCTCCTAAGAGTCAGGCTTCTAGGTCCTGACAGGTATAAATGCTATATTGACCCAAATATGGATGCCAGAATCCACCACACTGTTTACTTCTGTCTTAGTGCTCTGGAGCTAATCAGGTATACTATGTAACACGTGAAGCTGTAGCTGGATAAGTTTACAACATTCTACATAATATGGTCAAAAACTTACTCTAATCCGTCAACATGGAGGATGTTGACTAAAGTTTAAAACATATATTGATAATACTAAATTACTCCAGAATTAAAATATGCATTTGCATATTGTCTCAAAGTATAGAAATGGCTATGTTATGGTATTAAAAATATCTGATTTACCTAAGTTAGTATAGCTACATGTTATACTACTAAGTATAAGCTAATATAAATGGGTGCTGATGACTCATGCATAATATGGTTATTTGACAGTTGGTCTGTGTGATGAATCTGTTTTTACAACATTTACAAGAAAGTAATTATATTTATACTATCATATATTTTGTATAATGACTGAACAACAAAACTTCATTTGGCAGCAACTTTATTTTTTTTTAAACGTGATCACTCAGATAAATGAAGAGAGAATAAAGTGAAAAATGAATGTTTGTACTGAATGCCGGCAGTTTGGTTTTAAATAGATGTAATTTCACCAAATTTCTTAGTAATATTTTTTGATGTTTTGTAACTTGTAAAATGTTTAACAGAAAAACATGCTTTATTTGTAGCAAAAAATTAAAGATATTTTCTCACAAAGAAACATACAATGTTAGTTTTATGTTACTATGAGATCTAATTTCTTCTGTTTATCCCAAAGAAATGAAAGGAAAATAATCCACTAAGTAAATGCTAGGAATTGATTCAGACCCTAAAAAGACCTTTTTTTTGTTTCCTGGAAGATTTTTACCATTTTATTTCCAAGGTTAATTTCATTGAATTGTAATCCAGGTGGCTAATTTCTCATGATTCCCAAATTCATCTTCATATTACCTCCTGGAAATTACTTGTATTTAATTACAGGAAACAAACACCTACATCCTAGACTCAGAAAGAAGAATATTTGAGAGGAAGGTATCAGGGTGGCTACCCTAAAGCTATATTTATATGGCCAATTTTTTAATTACCCTCTAGCTAGAGGGACTCAAGGCCTTCAGAATTTCTGAAATTTCTGACAGAAAGTCTGTCAATTAGTGGCATTTATTTACAAGCATAGACATTAGATAACACAATAAAAGGAAACAGTCATTTCATTCCAAAAAGAAATTGCATATTGCTCTGCTGTGTAACTTTTAAGGCAAGAAAGTAAACAAAAAAAGAAGACAATTAGTTATATTTTAGATGGGTTTAATCTTAATAATGAAATTAAGAATATAATCTAAAAGGTATGTCTAGTTTCTTTTTTTTTTTTGGGGGGGGGTCCGGTCGTGGGGCCTGAACTCTGGGCCTGGGTGCTGTCCCTCAGCTCTTCAGCTCAAGGCTAGCTCTCTACCACTTGAGCCACAGCACCACTTCCGGATTTTTTCTTTTTGCTTATGTGGTGCTGAGGAATCGAACCCAGGGCCTCATGCATGCAAGGCAAATGCTCTACCACTGAGCCACCTTCCCAGCCCCGTATGTCTAGTTTCTTAGCAACTACAAATTATTCAATAATACTTTGTCTCACTTTATAGCAGCTGTTATTAGCACCTTATTATCTGAATTCTGTACATACAGAATAATGTAATAAAAAGACTTGGACTAATAAAACATGTAGTTACAGTAACAGGAAAATCACATGTTTTTAATATCACAACATAGCCATTTCTATACTTTGAGACCATATGCATTTGCCTTTCTTTTAATTCTGATATAATTTATTATCAGTATATTATCAATATAATTTTAAACTTTAGTCAATAAGCAAAAAAGTATTCTGAATTTGAAGTTTCTCTATTTCTAATGAAAAACATTTTTTCTGTTGTTTTATATGAAGACTAACACTAGGAAAAAATAAAGTGAACAATTTTTAAAATAGAAAATAGTAATTTATGGTTTTGAAATGTTAAAAGCAAAGCATCACACCAATAATATGAACGTCTCTGGTATTTGTTTTAATAAATTGCCATTCATTTAGGTTGCTCCAGTTCTTTATTTTTGAAACTATGCCCATGTTCACTCATTTCCAGTTAGTTCTATGTATCTTCCCTGGTAAAAATTGGCCAGCACATCACAACTTCCAAGTTTTAGTCTCAATTAAAAGAATGATAGTGATTCTTGGCTCAAAATCAAGACAGTGAACTCTGCCACAATCACCTCTACTTCAGTCTCCTGTGGCTCTTTCCTTGAAAATTCCCTGGACAGTATAATTACCACTTTCTATAGCACTTCCATCCAAATGCTCTGCTCTGCACCCAGTTCCCAAAGGAATCAGCCCAGAGGTACCATGGATGCTTTATGCTCTAAGTCCAACAGAAAAAAAAAGGAAAGAAGAAAGAAAGAAAAGCCCAGTACATCTTTACATTTTTTCTGACATCAAACCATTAATGGATATAATTTTCACAATGTGTATTGTTCAAACACATTTTTAAAAATACATTTGATTGCCTACTGGTTAAGTGAATATGAGTTACATTACAATGTATCAGCATTATTAATTAATGTAGTATACCATTAGTTAAGTCATGCTATATAATTAAAGGGAAAGGTGTTTTGGGATGTTTAAAAACATACATATGACATGCAAGATCATTTGCAAGATATATGATTTTGCTGGGTAATTATAGCTTGTACTTTTGGATATCAAATAATTTCAAATGGTTTTAGACTTAAAAGGTCATCAACCAATTACATTTATTACTAATAATGATTGTGCTATTCTGATCAATTTTCATGTCTCCTCCAGGCTTTTAGTATGACTAATACAGGTTGAATGTAAGGACCACATCAATGAACTTCTAATATCTTTTCTTCTTAAAGATTGGATTTTCTTAAAACTTGAAAAAAATCTAACAAAGCCTTATTTGTCATTCAATGTCATTGCATACCAAAGTTTAAGAATAAAGCCTATTTATGCAATTTGCTAAGAGAAGGTTATGTTAACTGCACAGTATATTTTCTGTTTCCTCTTCAAGTGGAAACTACCAGCTGCAGAAGGAGAAACAAACCTCCAATCATATTCTAATGGGATAAAAAGCTTAATTAAGTAAAGTTAGATTTGTGTGGCATTATGAACTAGACTTCCCATAGCAAATTACAATTAAATGGAAATATGCTGCTTCTCTGATGCCTGTCAAGGTTTTGTTTGTTTGTGTTCAAAGTAGGAGTTAAAAAATGGCATGGTGGTAAAATATAATTCTAGACTGAATTTAGACAAAATTTTAAACACAATTTAGATACAAAGTTAGACACAATTTTCTAACTAAAAATTGTGTTTCTTACATATTTTCACTTGCCTACATGTGTGTCTTCTGGTAGGCAGACCCACAAGAAAGCTTTAAAAACTGATTTTTCTTACAATCTATTCTCTCTTTCCCCTTGAAGCAACAACACTGATGCCAGTAGAAATCTGAGAAGCATGTGTTATCCTTGCCAAGGGCCAGGAGAGGTGATTAGACAAAGCAGCAGCCTTGGTCCGAATGGAAAGTGGAGATGCTCAGCTCCCACTGGCCACCTTCCTCCAGCACCCTCCTTTTGCATCCTTTCCTTCTCCAGGGCTTGCCCTTCTCACTACTCCAATCTGCTTCCCTCTGCTCCCATCCAGGTGCTGAGGCCCCCCGGGGAAACCTGCTTTGCAAGTGTTTGGCTATGTGTAGCACTTCTAAAACGCAACAAAGGGCTTTCTTTTAGAATAAGTGTCCTAGATTCTGAATTATTGTTGGGAAATAACCCCTGAGCTGTTTTCCTTTTGTGTTTATGGGCCATTCAAAATATCTGTTCATTTTAATAGTCAACATCAAAGGAGACAGAATCACCTGCCACATTTTCTTTTAAACCTTGTCTTAGAGCTGGGAATGCTAGAGAGCTGGATTTCATCACTAACTTTTAAGGACATTTTAGTAATTAATTTCAGTCATACAGTGAAGATGTGCAATTATAGACATGCCACAGGCTCTTCTACAGTGCATATATAACATGTAATGTATGGTGTATGTTATACAGGAAGAGAATGTGTAGCTAACAGAGAAAAATACATCAACTCCATTGACTGTTTCACTTCTGGAATACAATTCATCCTTGGATAACAAAATGAAAGAGACATCACACATCTTCAATGTTCCTATAGGAAGTGGACCTTACTCCTTTCAGGGTCTTACATGCACATGCATTTAAATTATACATCTGCATTTGTTGAGAATGGCTTCAGGACCAGCCTTGATGCTCCAAATCATGTGTTTTTGCAGCTGCTTTATGCTAGACAGAGCATGAAAAAACTTTGCTCTCTGGCCTTTACACATTCTATTCTCCAAATAACAAGTTGGCTTTGCTGAGGCATAGGAAGAGCCAGCCCCACCTCTAAAGTTTGTAATAAATCATTGCCAACTGAGATAGCTTTATTCACCCAAAAGTTTAGGAATAGCAAAAGAAATTGTATCTTATGCTTTAATTGAAATTATGTTCCAGGAAATGTTGCTTATTTCCCCAACCTATAATAAACAAAAATTTTAAAAATGAGTCCATTATTTCAATAAAGAAATTTCAATGAATTAGTTACCAGCTGCTCCTTCTCACTTCATGCATTTATGAGCAAATAGATATTTTACCCTCCCAGCTACTGCTTTACCTAAATATGCAGAATGATTGAAGAAAGGAGAAGTTTAGAAGAGCAACATTAGAGAAGAAAGGAAAAGAAGAGCAGTGATGAGCGAAAAAGAAACCAATGTACTTACAAAAATATCTTTAGACATCAAGCTTTAGAACTACAAATGGAGTTCACGCACAGGCAATCAAAAATAAGATTACTTGGAAGTGGTGCTACATCTCAAAGTGGTAGAACATAAGCCTTAAGCAAAAAGAGCTCAGGGACAATGCCCAGGCCCTGAGTTCAAGCCCCATAAGCAAAAAAAAAAAAAAAAAAGAATAAGATTTCCTGTTTTAACTACTAGTAGGATCTGAGCAACAGTAATTTGAAAGATGAAGGAAACATACAATGTTTTAGGGGGATATGTCGTCCATGTAATGTACTTAAGCAGTGAAACTATGTTAGAGAAAACTGCTGTAGGGAGGATGAGAAAAATAATTACAAAAGTTAATTCCATCAGAGGTTTGGAAATCCCAAAACTATTTTTCCCTAAAGGAAAGTATGGGATGGTGGTGGTGGTGCGTGTTGTGAAGGGTATAATGTGGAAGAAAGAGTCTACAGAAAGAGCAGAAATGTGAACACTTGATTTCATGACCAAAGAAAAACAAAACAACCGGTGACGGAATGGACACAACAAGGACTTTGGGACATAGTAAGGATGGACTGAAATGAGAGAAAGTAAGTTAACACTATCATTTTGCCAAACAGGTTTGTTAGTTCGGAAAGAGACTTCAGGTGAGGGAGTATACGTGAGTTGAGGAAAAGGCACAGGGTGAAAATTTATAATGGCAGTAAAGCCAGTTGTTGAATTATAGGTTGGAGAAAGGAAGATAGGAAATAGTGTGATAGAGAGGAATGCCATTACAGAAGTAGACACCGGTTTTACTCTCACTTAGGTTCAAGAAAATTCATCTTTCTAGTTACTTGACATTAAGCAAATCAGTTCTGATTTGGCTTTAGTTCCCTTATCCACACAATGAAGTGTTTGTTTAATAGTATGTTTATAAAGATTAAGCCCAATGATTTATATGAAACAACAAAATAGCCTGTTAGTACATTCATTAATATAAAGAGAAGTAGGGTGTAACAAAAGACTTCAGACTACTTACTGTGACCTCGTTCTTATTCAACTGTCTTCCTTTCTTTCCAGCCCTAAGTCCCAATTCTAGCATAGGCCTACCTAGCAGGCAAGCTCCTTTCTTCCCCCTTGCTATACTCACAGCTCCCTAATTCAGCCATCCTTTTCCCTATGATCTCTGGACCTTCTTCAGAGCATAATGAAGCTGCTTACTGCAGTTTGTTTTTTGCTCATAGATTTCTATATTGGCTTGGACTTCAATTCACCCACTTGAATGAGTTTCCTTCTTTATAGTTAGTGCAATCTAGAATCTAATCTAATAATATGCAAAAAATGTTTACATTTTTTACCATGAATATTCCTCCTATCAACCCAACCTCATTGTCAAGTATAACTCTCGAGGCCCCTCTAATAATAAATACACTGAATTACTTGATTCATAGAAAACATGTCTTCCATTTCTTGGTGTCTTTTTTGGAGTCTCTATACTCCTGTCTTCCTAGTAAGTTCCTCAAAACCATATCCCTGTCCTCAGACTGTCACCCACTTTCTATCATGGCACTGATCATTGATCATAATGAGCTCTAATTACTAATTTTCTTATATTTAGACCCTACCAACATATGTAAATGTTGGCTTTGCATTAGTGATTTTTGTATGTATACAACAAGGCATAAGCACAAATATAATCACAGCTATTCCACTGACTATGTTTCAGACACAATTAACCTGCAAACAAGCCAAGGGACATAGGACTTTTTCACTGTTGGCATTTTGCATAAGAGGAAACCAAAGCATAAAGATGCTAAGTAACATTCACAAGGTCACAAACCATTTGGGGTGGAATTGGAACATATCAGAAGTTATCTGATCACAGACAATTTTTTTAAGCCTAACTTAGGGCTTCATTTTTTTTTTATCACAGCAAATTGGTAAGTTGAGTTTCTTCATGACTAGTTAGTTACAGATACATGCCCTAGAGAATAAGTGAGAATGTGGCCAGCATTGCTGGCTGGCTTCCAGCAGCAATTGAGCTTGCTCTGTTTTGGGTTCTCTAAGTGTGGCACATGAGGTTGCAGGGTGAATGAGATGTCAGCCACCAGCCATATGGCTAGCTCCCTTTTGTACAGTGTGCCTGTAAATAGAATGTTTTCATTGCAGCTAGTGGACACTTGGGTCATTGTTCGGAGGAGCACCTGGACCTTTTTAGACTTTAGAACCTACCTATTGATATATAAAATATCAGTTTAAGGAGAACCTTTTTAAAGGTGTTTGCCAATGAACTTAAAAAAAATCATCACACTTTTTCCTGTAATGTTGTGGGGACTGGCCTCTAGTGGGACATATAGAAATCCTTACAGGAACAGTTACATGGACAGAAAACATTGAACTTCAACATAGAAAGGCTAATTAAGGTAAAATTCAATTCTGGTTTTGGACAATTTATAACAACAATGTACAAAAATTATATACAAGATTGACTAACAAATTGCATTATTATATTAACTAAGGAAGAAGAATTAGAAGATTGATGCTGGAATTTTGTTTACTTTTTCCAAAACAAACAAGACGAGTAGAAGCAAATGGGATTGTATTAGTCTGGTTGAGATGCTAAATCAAAATACCACAGATTTGGTTACTAAAACAACAAAAAATTTTTTTCACAATTTTGGGGGCTAAGGGATCTAAGTTAAAAAGTGCCAGTGGATTTTTTTTTTCCTGATGAGGACTCTTCTTGTCTTGTCTTGAGTTAGTGTTGTATGCTCACACAGCACCAAAAGAAAGCAAATTCTTACCTGCTTTTTCTTACAGAGCACTAACCCTATAAGGACTCTATTCTCATATAACCTTCATATTTTCTTACTGGAAATATTCCTATTGGGGATCTAGGGGGTTCAAATTACAAATTATAAATTTATAAATTTGAGTGCACACAATTCATTGAATTTCAGGAGCCTTCCGAAAATTTAAGCTATCTGTTATCTGAGGGTCCTCAGGCCAAAGACAAGAACCTGGTATGAAAGTTCTATTACGAGTAGTTCTCTACGGCTGTTATATAGATGTTTTTACAAGAGTATTATAAAAGTGTGCTAATCGGAAGTGTTATTTAGATGTAAAATATAGACATGTCATGATTGACATGTTTCAGATCACTCAGCTACTGAAGCTAATGTAGTTGTGTTGCCATCCCAACAGAGAACCAGAAGTGTTGGGAATTTATTTCATCAGGCAATCATTAAACAATACGAGATAGGTTCAGAGTTATAAGAGCCCAAGTCTAGTTTTTCCCCTCAATTAAAGCAACTTCCTCTAGTCTCTGTTTTTCTTTTTCTTTTATTTTTATTTGAAAATGCAAAAAAAAAAAACACTAAAAACCCAAAAAAAACAGAAGGTTTACAGACAAAGAGCACATTTCCTTTTGGATGAAGTTACCTTTGCCCTAGTTCTCTCTTGATACTTTTCTCCTATCCCACCCACATGTTGTATAGTTCATTTTCCTCATAGTGTCTAGTGAGTATCATTGCTGCATTTGTTTCCCTTTTGTCCCTAGTGTTTTTCAAAGGTTCTACTATTCTTCAATATTGACATATTGGGGAATCAAGCCTTCAGTACTTAACCATTTGGGAGCAAATGATAGCAAAATCAGAGCAGAATGTTCTGATAATTAATCCTAAAACAGTATCTGAGATAGGTCACATAACTGTGACATTATTAAGAAGATAGAATGCAGAAAAACTATGTGCCAAATACTACTGTTTTTATAGTATGATATCTTTCTAGTTGTCTTTCTGCTATTAATTCAGTAATAAATTCCTCATTCTTTGTTTCATTGTATGTCTCATCCAGGACTTTTGCCCCTTACATTCTGTAAAATACTTAGACTTACCTGGTTTCCAACTTCTTTCTAACATCTTTAAGGAATTCCTGAGTACAATTCTCAGGACTGGGAGAAATGCAAATAGGAAGATGGAGAAATCCAAAGCTGTAATTTTTAATGTGCTACTTATAATAGATACTTGAATGGCACAATCTAACTAACAATAACACCAGCATAGAGAAGAGGAATATCCAAGAAAATAGACAGCAGGTTGGCAGATGGTAGTGGCAAAAAGAGCTAGCGGTAGTATGCCAGAGGAAATGTGCCTCAAAGATTCCTGTTCAGTGCCAGCGCATACTAGCTCAGTATGGCTCTGCCTCCTCATTATGATTAGCAATACTAAGGACTAAAGCATCTGCCTTGAATCTTTCCTGACCTCAACTCTTGGTGAATTGGAGACTGAACAGTTTCTACTTGCATTTGTGCCATACTGACTTTTAATTAAGCCGCAAAGGAAGAAAGAAAAAAAGGAATATGTCAGAGGATGGAGTTGATGAGAAGCCAAAATGAGTATTATTAAAAAGGTAACAAATTCCATTCTGAACAGACAATCTTGTTTTTCAATTTCACTGATGAATGGAAACTGCCCTCAGGAAGGTAATCCAACAACTCTGTCCTGTCAAATTTACTTTTCTGTAATGAATTTTCTCTTGTGCAGTGGTATTTGCTCTGATTAGCCATTCCTCCTAGTGTCTCTTCTTGATTTCCTGACCACTTCTTTGTGTATTTATTTCTGTCTCTCTCATACTGTCACTCACTGTCTCTCTCTCCAATCTCTGTCTCCCTGATAGATTTTCCTTGCTCAATTTCCCCATAAACAATGATATTGTTAAGGTCTTCCCAACTATGTGTGTGTGCATTCCTTTGCATAATAACATTACATCTATAGTAACATTTAATAATAGTATAGAAAAATGTTGATGTTATTAGATATAAAATATATTAATAGGTTTAAGTCTATTACACAATCTCATTTCTTCTGGACTAGAAACTCCTTTTCAAATAAGAAAGTATGCCATCATATAATAGCTCACATTTATTTTTTAAAAAATACTTTAAATTCATATTTTTAAATCCCACAAAAGAATCATTATCTTTGCTTAACCATTATGGTAAGCTATAAGATTATTTTAGTATTAAAGTTTTTACCATATACTATTCCATTTGATACATAAACCAGCAAAATTACTTTACTAAAGTTTCACATATTTGGGGAAGTTATAATTTTTATGTATATTTAGGTAACTTTACCTCACAAAAGTTGCAATGTGTTTTCTTCTCCTTAATAGGGAAGTCAAATTAGTAGAAATGTTTTCAAAGCACTTACCCTAGTAATATTTGTGAGTACACCTGGTGCACTTTAGAGAAGCAAATATTCTCAAATGCTCCTTAGCAGTAAAAATAAATAAATAAAAGCTAAATTAATGCTACTCAGGACACTATGTTGCAAATGAACTATACAACTGGAGGCAGGGAGTACAGAGGGGTGAGCAGGAGAATAAGAGAGTGGGGTTACAGTGTTTAAAAAGAAATATACCAATTGTCTTACTTTTGTAACTATAACCCGCTGTTCACCACCTTTACCTTTACAATAAAAATAAAAAACAAACAAGTAGAAAAAAATAAAAATTGGGAAACAGAAAATTCTGCTACTTGAGTATTTAGTTAAAGGAAAAGGAGCTTAATTACTGAAGTACTTAGCAATCCTAGGAATTCAGAGAGGACATTTGTGCTGGGGCCACATATCCCTACAAGATGGTAGGATGTTTAACAATTTTCATATGTTGTTAGGCATAGTATAGAATAGTATATAGAATAGTATAGAATAGTATAGAATAATATGTATAGATTGTTGGGTTGTTAAAATATTGTGTTTTTTAAATGTTTGGCTTTGAATAAAATTATATATAATATGGAAATGTCTTCTTTCCTCCTGATCTTATAATTCTAGGATTTAATAGGCATTCTCTCTTTGTACCACCACCCATGTTTTGTCTGCTTAGTTTGCATCATTAATTAACTCCAAATATATACCTGCTGTCTAAATGCCTTCAGTGCTTGCAGATGCATGGGGCCGGGGTCTGCCAGCTTCATCACTCTATTTGATCTGTAGCACTGGTAACCCTTTTTCTCACTGTCTACCTCTTTAAAGAAAGAGCAAAGATTTGCAAACAGATCAGTCTGGACTGTGTGTCCTAGGGCTGACTAAACAAAGTTCCCCAAAGTTAATTGTTTCAAGCAATCTACTCTTTCACAGTTTTGAGCCTAGAAAGTATTCATACAGCTATACTCCCTGGAGGAAAGGAGTTTCACTTGCCCACATCTGATGATTACAAGGATCTTTCAGCATTCCTTAGGTTGCAACCAAATCAACTCTATTCTTTTCCCAGCACTGTCCCTGTCCTTCCCTACATTTCAGTATCCAAATTTATGCACCTGAGTAAATGAATGGATCAAGAAAATGTGGTATGGAATTCTACACCTCCATCAGAAAGAATGACATCGCTCTATTCATAAGGAAATGGGAAGACTTGGGAAAAAAATCATATTAAGTGAAGTAAGCCAGACCCAAAGAAACATAGATCTCATCGTTTCCTTCATTTGTAATAATTAGTATCTGTTTAGGATGGTCATAGCAGATGAACACAACAGCTCAATTGCCATGTACATATGACCATATAAAATGACACTAACTGAAATGAACTCCATGATATGGAAACAAGAGGTTTTCCTTTGTTGTTGCTTTTAATGTACTATGTGGTTTCTTTTTTTCTTTTGTGTTTTTTTCCCCTATAGTTTATCCCCTGTTATAACTGTATTTTATTTTGGCACCTTGTGTATTGCATATACATTTATCTAAATTAAGGAGGGGAAAGGGAACAACAAAATGGTGAGACAAAGGACAAAGGGCAAACCAACACAACAGTGATACTCACGAGACAATATGTTGGAAATGAACTGTACAACTTGATGGGGGAGGGACTGGGAGAAAAATGAGGGAGCAGTAACAAGTTTGACAAGAAATGTACTCACTGCCTTACATACGTACCTGTAACCTTGACAATAAAAATTGTTAGATTTAAAAGAAAGAACACTAGAGTTTGATTAAAAATTTGCCTTAATCCAATAGGACCTCACCTATCTTAGTTACATATGGAATTATCTATTTCCACAGAAGTTTATATTAATATATACCATTGTGTAAGGTTTGAATATATTTCTCGAGAAAGTCACCAGTAATCAATAATAGGAGTATAAATGTAGCCAGAACAGAGTCATTAACACATGTGGCCAAGAGACAAAACCGGACCTTGCCACGTTGTTTACTGAATGATTAATTAAAAAAAAAACTGTTGGAAAATAGAATTGGCAACATAAACACATTTCTTTTCATTTTTTCAATTTCCCTTAATGAGGAAAGAACAAGCAACTCAATGAAAAAGCATGGATTCATTGTTTTCTGTCTTCTATTCTTGCTAAAGTGCTTTATATTTTAAATCAACTATACAGAAGGCTTAAATATGTGAAATATATGTTCTTAAGTGGTGAAGTAAATATTTTTTAGATAATGAGACTTTTCTGTTTGTGTTTTTAAATGAAAACCACTCAGGCAAAATTTGAGATTTAAAGAGTGTTCAAGTTGCTTGTTCTCTGGTCATTAAGGTTTATCATTCTGAGAAAGTATTTCAAATCACCTGCAAAGTCACCACTGGTATGTAACCGAGGTGTTCAAAAAAGTAAGAAAAAAAATTACAACTCCCAAATAATCAACCCTTTGGAGAACTAGAAAATTGTATGCTTGGTGAAAGGAAAGAACGGACATTTTTCTTCTACCACCCAGCACCGTAAATGATGCATTCTCTCTATGGCATCTGACTGAAACTTGTACTGAAGTGACTATGTCTCACATTTGTCTATGACTTTGTTTCCTTTTAATAGGGTGACTCAGAAAAACCTTACAGGAATAAGAGAGTTAAGAGCTGTCATTGAACATTTTTGGTAATCATGGCAAAATTGAGCACTTTATCAAAAGCTAGAAATAGAGTTAATAAAACTGACATAACAGCATAGGGCAAGACAGTTCTATTTCTCATTGACTAGATCCTATCTTCCAAAGAATTCTCAGATAGTTTGTGATCCCTGACAATCCATGAATGCAAGGAGCTTTTAATTTGAAAGTATTCATTGATTAAGCAGGTAACTATATTGTAATTCCAAGGGATTGGCCCATTAACACCTGAACATTGGCTAACGATGTAGTGTTTCCTTTTACACTGGAAAAGGTTAGAAAAAAGCCAAGTAGAGAGATGGATACTCAACTAAAGCAGATAAAATCCACATAACTCAAGTGCTAGGCAGGAATACAAAAGCAGAAACAAGACTGTGTTTACTCAGAGAGGGAAGCCCAATTCTAATTGTGCTGAGCATGTTTAAAAGGAAATTTTGAGGCTTCACTTTTCCTAACACCAGCCTTATATTTAGTTGTATTTTCTTCTGTCTGTCTATAGACAGAGCCACTCAGTTTTGACAAACTAAAGCAACTCTCAGTAGACCCAAGACTTTATCTAGACAGACCTCTTTCAACTCAAATACTAAGGAAAACTCCCAGTCCCACTCCATTTCAGAGAACGATGGGTTATATCTAATTATCCTAGTGTGAATTTCATGTTCAATCTCTGAATACAATTTTATATTCTGAGACACAAATTTGTGTGATTGACCAAGACATCAAGAATAGGAGGGTGGTCATTGGCTTCCCGGATTTGGCAGTGGGCCCACTAAAGATGTAGGTACCATTAGCTGAACAGGGAAATAGAGAAAACCACCACCACATTCCAGTATGTTCAGATGATAAAAGCAGGCGCATAGGATGTATGAAAAGAGAATAATATTCCTTGGTCAGGGGGAGGGAGGAGGGAAGACTGGAGAGTTGGGGCAGGAAAGGATTGTGGGGGGAAAATGAACGAGGAGGTAACAATGCTCCATAAGAAATGTACTCATTACTTTACTCATGTAACTGTAACCCCTTTGTAAAGATACTTCTTTACAATAAAAAAATATAATAAAAATACTTAAAACAAAAAAAGAGAGAATTATTGAGATCAGCGACATGTCTCGACTTTTTCTTGGAAAACTAAGAACTAACACTATTATTTTATACCTGAAAAAATATTTGTCATTCTTTCTTGTAGATAAATATTGGCCTTCAGTTCCCTATGACATTTATTTTCCTCTCTTGTCTGGTATCCCTTTCAAGAATTTCAGCTTCATTACTTAATAAACTTGGCTTCTAGACTCATTCCTTCCTTCTGTACTTCATTCTGATTACAGACACTATGGTATGCCATGAATGCACTCCTTAAAGAATAGAGAACAAGATTAATCTCTTAGGGAAGCCTGTGTGAGGAAAAGAGAGCTAAGGCAAATCAACTCCAGCCCCAGAGCTCCCCCTACATTACGCTGAAGCTGTAGTCAAGACTTCATCTCTAACCTGTCTTTGCGCAGGTTTGGCTTCTCCCTTGTCTTATGAAGATCATTTTCTAGTACCCTTCCTGAATGTGAACCATTCTCTCAGCATCTACTTTCAAAAGAAATCAGCATGTAATAATTGCTGAGGTTAATTTCAATTAAAATAAGGTAGTAAGATTATGGAGCAATGTCTGGGGAAAATACATAGTAATAAGCTTTATTTATCATCAGAAGAAGCATAAAAAGGATGCATACATAAAGAATAATTCAAGATGATTTTATGCTTTGTATTAGTTGGCAAGGTGCTCTTACATGTACTTCCATAAGTGCATGCATAGCCTTTGGCCAGATAAATATACCAGACATTTTAGCTCTTTAATGTGTAAAGTACTGTGAAATTAGTAGGATAGTCTGTTAGGTAGGAGGTGTTATTCTAGAACCTTCTTTGAGTTCTCTCCCAATGTTAAAAGGAATGTACTCATTAAGCATATCAACATTCCTTGGTAAGTAAAAATGCCCATGTCACTTTATGAGATACTCTAAATATTTTTGGATAAACAATTCTAATATCTACTAAATTATGTATTCAGTCATGGCAATATTGTGACAGTTGTTTAGGTTACAGCTTTCACAGAAAATATTGCTTCTTTAAGTGGAAAGTAAATGAACATTACCTACAACATAGATTTCAATCTTTGAAAGACATTAATTACAATGCTTTCCTATCAACTATTTGTTTTCTATGTTTTTCTAAGTTAAAAAACAAACCTAAATTCAAATGGCCAAGATCAAATCATGGGGGAAGTCATTATTGTATAAAAAATTTATGGATTATAATGAAAGAAGGTGCTTATTGTTAGATAAACAGTACTACAATGAACAACATCATTTCCTTTATGAGCTTTCCTGCTCCAAACCTTGATACTTTTTTTTATGTTGTGAAAATACCATACAGAGGGGTTACAATTACTTTTAATCAATGGGGCTTAGCAATATCATTAGCACTTGTCTCCTGTAATATCAGCAATCAAATTTGCCTAATGTTCAGTGCTTATGAGGGTTTTGATAATATGTTAAAATATGTAAATAGTTATATACTAAGTTTACTGAAAAAGTGCCATGATTCAAAATGTGGGTTTGTATTTAAAAAAACTGAATCACTCTATTGACTAAAGATATCTATAAGAGTGTCTGGAAGATAGTCACCATCTAATAAGTAATATCTTAATAAGCTGAGAGGTAATTTTTTTCCTGATGTTTGTATCTCTCTCTTCTAACCTTTCTGCATGCTACTGTTGTAGCATCAACAATTTTGTTTTCTTGGCACAAAAATTATTGGGGAGTCACCCTTTTTGTCTAGCTTGCTACATGTTCCCAACTCACTGATATAATTAATGTGCTCAATATCACATTTCTTCCTATGGTTTGTTCGTCTCTTCTGTGATGGTTAAATATGGAAGACTCATAAAAGAACACTAAATAACCATTAAAAAGAAGTAATAAGTTTTATTTTCTATGAAACAATTTATTACATATGTTCTTTTCAAAAAATCCAAGATTTAGGTAACCAGTATAGCTGGAATCCAAAATGTGTTTTGTCAAATTTTGTACCTCTACATTTTTCACTGAAATTAACATGCATTTCCATAAGAAAGGGAATATAATATTTGCAATTCCTTCAAAAGTTTTCTTTTGTTAACACTGTCTGCTAAGTATATTTATAACATAAAATAGGCTTATCAAAATATCTGTTTTATGTTGTAACAACTCAAACAAAAGAGCACCTGAGAATAATATTTTGTTTGTTCTAGTGTAATTATTTATTTTTTAAATTGGAAGAAAATAAACCAAGGAGCAAAAATCTTGGGAACCTTTTAAACCCTTTAGTTTTGTTCCAATAACAAGTTAATTCCAAATAACAAGTTAGTTTTATGTAGAGGGCTCTTTATCATTCAAATATTCTCAATATAGACATTCTGAAATATCGATTTTATTCTTTTATGATTGAATGAAATTTATTAGATTCTCTGGAATTTATTTTCCAATGTAGAATAGATACAAAGCTGAAAGTTTATACATTGCCAAAGTATTTTACCTAATAAATATCTCATTTATTTGTTCACCAGAGAAATGATGTGGGGAAAGGTTGAAAACAGAGGTTAATGCCGTGGGAGAGGGACATACAAAGCAACAAAGAAATCATCTTATAAATATGTTAGAAACAATAGCAAGAAAGAAAAACCATTTGAGTTCTTATCTTGGGGTTCATTTCGCCTAACATCAACTTGTCTGACCATTTCTGCTTGTCTCAGACATATACTAGTTATTGCAAATAAGGGAAACTATGGGACCTGTGTTTCTCTGGACCTGCCTTACTTCACTTTACCCGAATGATCACAAACATGACCATACTAAAGCTACCAGCACAACTGTGTTTATTGCAGCACTATTTACCATAGCTAAGATATGGAACCAACCCAGATGCTCCTCAGTAGATGAATGGACCAAGAAAATGTGGTATATATACACAATGGAATTCTGCGCTTCCATCAAAAAGAATGACATTGCCCCATTTGTTAGGAAATGGAAAGACTTGGAAAAAATTATATTAATTGAAGTAAGCCACGTCCCACCATTTCTGCAATGCCCTTTTTCTTCCCTGAATCAGATAAATTTGTATATAAGACAAAGGATACTGAAACCAGAAACATGACCATAGGGAATAAATAAACCACAGGAGAGAAAAAAAAAGAACAAAAGACAAAAAGAAATAATTGCAAACAGTACATTAAAAGAGAATAAAAGGAAACACACACACACACACACAGTCACACAGTCACACACAAGCCTCTTGTTTCCAAAAAATGAGATCATTTCTATTAGCATCATTTTATGTAGCCATATATACAAAGTTAAAAAAGTGATTTCATATTTTAGTAAAAAGTCACAGCCCTAAGCCAAGTGCTGCTGGCTTACAACTGTGAAGATCGAAGTTTGAAGCCTGCTGGGGTAGGAAAGTCCATGAGACTTATCTCCAATTAACCACCTAAAATTCAGAAGTGGAGTTATGCCTCCAAGTGGCAGAACGCTAACCTTGACCAAAAAATAGCTCCGGGACAGTATTCAGGCCCTGAGTTCAAGGCATCAATCAATAAAAGAGTCACAACCCACTGTTTGTCAAGTAAATGGTCTAAGCAAGAGTCAGAACAGAGGCCCATGGGTCAAAACAAGTTTGCTACCTGTCCCTCTAAGGATAGTTGTACTGTTAAGAGATAAACTCATTACACATATACACAGACACACACACACACACAAACACACACACACACACACACACACACACACACAATCGTTAAGTAGTTTTGCAGGAAAGTTTCAATTCAACGTATAAGTTTATGAGTACAATTCATTTTGTTCAGTGTTATCCCTTTCATATGTTCCTCCATCTCTCCTAACCTCAACCATCCCTTCCATTTTCTTAATTTTATTACTAATATATTATTCATGACCATTTTCCTGTTACAATAGCATATTGAGTAGTTCATAGTCTATAAGTTTAAGGAATTATCTGTTTATATAGAAAGTCTATCTTCCCCTTATTGAAAGTACATATTTTAGCTTTTATGGGCAAAGGAGTCAGGTAAGGATTGGTTTTTCTTTCTCTGTAAGAATGAAGCTCTGTTCTGATCAGATCTCCTCCTGGCTTCTGAATTCCTGAAGAAAGAGCTCATTAAGTATGGATGGAATTACATTTTGTTTCTAGTACATTTCTGGCATCCTGTAACTGATGCCCCCTGTGAATCCATTAAATGTGAATTTAGCCTTAACTTAATTTTGACTATGAATCTCCTGGAATTTGTAACCTCTTTCTTATTTTTAAAGACTTGTATCTCATAGGATAATTCATAAGTGAAGAGTATGTTCAATGGGTATTTTGAATCTACCTAATGGTGTTTTCCTATTCTCTTGGAAGAGAGGTATTGGTGATTAATCATCCATCCTGTCTTAACCCACTGTAGTTTTGACAGTGCATAATATAAGCAAAGAGCCCACTAAAGGTAAAATGATCAAAGAGGCTAGTGGTTTTCTTTTTAAAGGGATTTTTTTCAACCAGCTAATGTTTAATTCACTCACCAGGCAAACATAGCAAACATTTGCACACTTTGTTTGCATTAAGTAATCACAGCCAACCACTATAGAGATTTTAAAAGGCAATTTTGATTGTATTCCCTCTTGCTTCAAGGACAACACAGCACCTGCCAGTGACCTTGAGAATTATTACTATAAGGATTGTTATTCAGATATTACAGTCTAAAGCTGCATTTTCAAAGCTTTCATATCCTCAAGCCACTTCAAGAAAAATAGAATAGGGACAACTATCTTAATTAATTATTTTAAGGTGCTATTCTATTTAGTAGGTAAGTTTTGTTAAAGAAGTTAGGAAATGGTAAGAAATGTATGCATTATCCTGCCCATGTAATCGTAACCCCTCTGTACAGTATGTTCACAAATAAAATAAAATAAAATAAAATAAAATAAAGAAGTTAGGAAAGTAGAACTCTCTTTACAACAGGCAGCAGAAACATAAATAACCTAGAAATAAGGGACCCATAAATAGTTTACTAGAAGACTTACAAGAGACAACAAATTCCAAACCCAATTTTGAGGATATCTCCATTAAGCATAAAGAAAATAAAAGTAGTTTCCAAAGAGAATACTTAGGTATCTAGAGTAAACTGTGGAGAATGCAGAAAAATTAATAAAACCAAGTGGACTTCCATTAATCAAACAGACCCCAAGTGGCACAAATGGTTTGATTCATATTTCCCTCTATATACACCAGTGAGGGAATTTGCTTTTTTTGTAAAGCAGCCAGTGTCAACTTGATAAATGGGGTCATTCTTTTAAAAGTACCTACTCTGTTATTTCTTTTATGTGTTGATGAATGTACATAGTAAAACTAAGATTATTTGTTAAAAATGTAAATGAAGTCTTGATCACATTAATCAAGAATATTTTAGTTTTACACAAAATTGACTAAATCACATTTTTAATAGAGTCCCTTCTTTCATTGGTTTCACTCGTAGGGAAATACCATTTTGTGGAAAGATTAGACAAACTGAAAGGATAATCTACTACTAACATCAAATGTGACAGTTTTAAATCACATATAATGATTTATTGAAGTAGCATAATGGCCTCTTCATATTTCAGTTTCGCTACAAAGATCTTGAGAAATAAATAGGTGATTATGTCACTTAAATGACATTTTTTTCCTCCCAAATCACTTGAAAACTACTATAAAGACACATGTCTAAATCCATATAAAGGAAAGCAAAACAAATAAAGTAAAAATGTTTTTTTTTAATAGTCATGTCTACACCAAAGTCCAGTTGCAATTCTAATGTCCAGGAATACTGAGGTAATTTTTTCAAAAGCTGATCAGTCTTTAGAGTGTAAGTGAAAAATTCAATGTTCATTGTGAAAAATAGACCTGCCTCTATATTACAGATTAGTATCTCTCCAATTTCATACTTCCAGAGTAGTGGTCATTAACTGGGGCCATCTTCCTTTCCTTGGGAAAGCTTGGGCAATATCTAGACAGTTCCAATTGTCACAATGGCCATTCTATATATATTTGTTACTGTGTCTGTTGGGTAAAGCCAGGGATGATTTGTACATCCTATTATATACTAGATAACTCTTCACAACAAAGTGATATGGCCCCAAATGTCAACAGGCTGAAGAAATCTGCCCTAGAGCAAGCTCCATTTATGCTATGACTTTATCCTCCAAGTGTCAAATGGTATGATTTTTCCCTGCTTCTCATTTTTCTTCTTTTTCTAATAAACGGTTTACTGAGATGCAATTTACAGACAAATCATTCATTTTTAGTTCACAATTATTTTCAATATTATCACAAGACAAACACATTCATGTACACATGCATATTCAGCCCATAGCAATGTATAAGGCTGAATAAAATGGAAACTGGTAGAAGTCTATGGTAAACCTGGACACAAATGCTCTTCTCTACTGGAATCCTTAAGAGAACGTCAGTGAAGTGACTGCCACTTGGAGTATTATCAACACCTCAGCAATATCTTTTTTTGTTATTTATTCTTGTTTTCTGTTTGTTTGAATTAACTAAGCCATAAACAGGTCCGGCCTATCTAATGAGATACCACAGGTAGACTGTTTTAAGCAACGGGAATTTACTTCTTAATTCTAGAGGCTGTCAGTCCAAGATTAAGGCACTAGATAATTTACTCCAACTTGGTGTAGTAAGAGCTCTTAATAAAGCTCTTGAGTATATAGCTATTGAAATTTCTGGGTCATGTTCTCAACTCTGTGTACATCATTTGAAAAATGGTCCATATTCCAATACATCTTCACCATTTTTTCATCTCCACTAGCAGTGCATAAGAATTCTGAATTTTTGCATCCTTTTTCAATTCTCATTATCTTTGTGATTATAGTAATTCTGGAGGGTGTGAAATTCCATTTCTCTGATAATTGATGACATTGAACATCTTTTCTTACTTTGTGGCTACTGGAATATCTTTCTTGGGAAAATAGATTTCTCTCTGTCACTTATCCTGAACAACTCATTTTCACAGAGCATATACACATATCTTATCTTACACACACACACACACACACACACACACACACACACACACACACACACACACACACACACACACACACACACACACACACACACACACATGTTTTTGTTTGTTCTTGTCAGTTGTTTGGCCTGAACTCTGGGCCTGGACACTGTCTCTCAGCATTTCAGCTCAAAGCTAGTGCTCTACCACTTGAGCCACAGTGCCACTTCTGGCTTTTTTCTGCTTATATGGTACTGAGGAACCAAACCCAGGGCCTCATGCATGCAAGGCAAGCACTCTACCACTGAGCCACCTTGGCAGCCCCTTACCTTCCATATATTAAAGTGGCTAAAAATAACTTTTTATTTTGAGGTTATTATGTAAATGACCAAAATAGAAAATATGCTTTTGACAAATGAACTATAGCATCATTTCATAACTTTGGCCCCTCTAGCATACTTATCTTCTTGCTGTTTGCTTAGTTTTCTGTGACATTCCTACTACTATAACCCCAAACTTTTTGTTTTTTCATTGAAGCAATCTTTTCTTGATGCATTAAAACAGTCTTTTCCTTCATGGGATAAATGTTTCTGAAATTACTTGACCTAACAAATATTGTTCAGAGATCTCTATTGAATCTCTTCCTGGCCCCCTTAGTTTATGGATTTGGTTTCCTAGAGTCAATAACTTTAAATTTTATTGTTTTAGAGCTTTCTTCATTGGTTTAAATAGCTTCTTTAGAAATTCTACAAAGGCTGCATGTTTTGTATCATTACTTTATTAGAACTTTGCATATAATTTATAATTTGGCTAGATACAAAATTTTTAAATGGAAATGATTTTATGGCAGAACATAGAAGAAATTACTTTATGATCCCCTGTCTTGCTGCTATTGGGAGATCCCATGATTTTACGATACTTGGTCCTCAGTAAGAAATGGTTTTCTCTGAAAACTTTTAAGATCTTCTCCGTTCCAATACTTAGACACTGCTTGATTTTTGTTTTATTTGTTTGGTTTTGTTTATGGCAATATGAGTTTGAACTCAGGGCCATCTTCTTACAAGACAGGTATTGTTCCATTGGAGTCATTCCCTCAGCCCTTTTTTCTTTGGTATTTTTCAGTAGTCTTAGATTCTTTTGGGGCTGATTAAACCTCAGATCATGATCTTCTTATGTTGTTGTGATGAGAGACACAAAGCATACCCAACTTATTTGTTGAGATGAGGGGCTGGCTTCCAAATGGAATCCTCCCAGGCTCTGCCTGCTGAGTATGTAGACTATCATGCTCAACCCAATGCTTTGAAAATTAATGGCAAGGTGTCCTGTGTTGAACCTTTTCTAATTCTTTATACTACAATTAAATTGTAAGGAATAGACTTTAATTATTTTGCTCAAATTGAGAATCATGGTGATATAAAATACATATTTCATAAAGCTATAAATTAATTTCATCTGTAGGTCCTAAGGAAATTATTTTTGTCAGTCATGGGGCTTGAACTCTGGGCTTGGGCACTGTCCCTGCACTCTTCAGCTCAAGGCGAGCGCTCTATTGCTTGAGCCACAGCACCACTTCTGATTTTCTAGTGATTTATTAGAGTCTCAAGGACTTTCCTGCCCAGGCTGGCTTTGAACCATGATCCTCAGATCTCAGCCTTCTGAGTAGTTAGGATTACAGGCGTGAGCCACCGGCACCAGCTCAAGGAATTTATTTTTACGTAGCTCATATCACTTAAAAGATAGAACTTTAAATATGGTCAATTTTCTGAATGAAAAGACTTGACAAAATTATAACCAGATAACTAAGGTCACTTTTTATCATGGCTATTTCATAACAGTTGAGTTGTTTGAAGTCTTACTAAAAGGACAAATGAGTACTCTCAAATGTTCAAGTTGTTAGGGAAAAATTTTAATGATGATTTGGATCCATTTATTTGAGAGAAGAGAGGAAGGGAAGTTCTGGCACTTGCTCTATCTACCTCATGCTAGTGTTTACAGGACTCTAGATTTTCACATATCACACTGACTTTTTTCCTAGAGGAACTTGGCAACTTTCAACTCTTCACAAATACTGTGAAATAATATGCAGACTAGTAAGTTTCTACATATATGAAGGCAGAAATCATGTCTATTAATACATTTTTATCTTTAGTATTCAGCACAGAACCCACCACATGAAGCAGGGTTCAGTAAATATTTGCTGAATGAACAAATAAATTACATCTTAACATGATAAGCTATCATCCTGTGTAACTAGATGTACACCATACTCACCCCAGTTCAAATGGTGATAATCAAGAAATTGGATAACAACAGAGCTGGAGGGGATATGGCCAAAAGGGAAAACTACTGTATTGTTGGTGGGAGTGTAAACTTGTTCAACCACTTTGGAAAGTAGTATGGAGGTTCCTCAAGACTACACATAGAGCTTCCCTATAACCCAGCAATCCCACTTTAGGGCATTTACCCAAATGATCACAAACAAGGCCACACTAAAGCTACCAGCACACCTATGTTTATTGCAGCATTATTTACCATAGCTAAAATATGAAACCAACCCAGATGTCCTTCAGTAGATGAATGGATCAAGAAAATGAGATGCACATATATATGGGAATTCTATGCCTCCATCAGAAAGAATGACACCGCTGCATTTGTTAGGAAGTAGAAAGACTTCAAAAAATTATAATAAGTGAAGTAAGCCAGGCCCAAAGAAACATAGGTCCCATGGTTTCCCTTATTTGCAATAACTAGTATATGTTTAGGACAAGCAGAAAAGGTCAAAAGTTATGTACATATGACCATATAAGATGGAGTTAAGAGAAATGAACCCCATGATAGAGACACAAGAGGTTTCATCATTGTTGCTGTTGTTTTTTAATATACTTATAATGTACCATGTGATTATTTTTGTTCTTTTGTATGTTCTTCCCCCATGGTATAACGCCTGTTGTCACTGTATTTGATTCTGGCACCCTGAATCTTGTATATACATTTTTCTGATTTAGGGAGGGGAAGGAAAATAACAAAATGCTGAAATAAGGACACAGGTTGACCCATTCATTGTAACAATCAGATGTACAAGACACTATATTGAAAATGAACTTTACTGCTTCTGGCAGGGAGGGAAAAGTGGGGAGGTAGGGATGAAAGAGATGGTAGGGGGAAAATGGAGGAGGTAACAATGCTGGATAGGAAATGCACTCATTACCTTACTCATGTAACTGAAACCCATCTGTACAGTATCTTTACAATAAAAATGTATATTGAAAAAATATAAATATAAAAAGAAGATGCTACTGCATTCTTTCACTGAGTTTATGAGCCTAACACTCTCCATTAGTTCCTCTTTCTTGCTCAAGACAGTCCAAAGTAGATTGCCAGCACATCAGAGAATCATCCTCAGAGGCCAATGAAGTACTGCTGAGATAATATATGAGATTTTACAAAGGGGATCACTTGGGTCTAATTTTGTCTTCTTTAAGCAAATAGCATTGTCAGGCAAGGCTGGAAACTGCAGAGCACTCACACAGCCTACCCTGTCTTCAGAGAACGAGCACATGTGGAGTTCAAGTGTGAATCCTCAGAAAATGATAGTAAAAATACAAAATGATGGGTCTTCATAAGTCAGAAGAAATTTATTCCCAAAGCCCACTATTAGAAAAGACTATGAAAAAAAAAAAAGGCCCTGGAAAAAACTGAAGGAAACGACACTGAAGAGCACATATTGGAAGAGGGTGAGGATAAAGGTCGGAAGAGCCTGGTGAAAGCCTGCTGGCTGCTAACACCAGTTAAATCCTTACAAGATTTAGTTCTTGAGAGCTCCTTCTGGGCATTAACATACTAATAGTCCAGCACAGTCAAAAATGAGGCTGAATGTTTGAAGACCTGAATTAAATATAACAACAGGAACCACCGAGGATATTTATAAAGTTAGTCATTGTTAAAATTGAATGTTACCAACTCTGTCTCACTCTCTCTCTCTCTAGATTTAAATCAAAGCTATTAACTTAAGCTAACAGAATAAACCATTTCATTGTGTTTTGCATATAATTTTATTCAATAAGATTTTACTGTGTTTGACTGGTTGAATAAGCAAAATGGAATACATGGGGGGAAATTGACCTTTCCCAAAGCACAGTTGGAAATAAGATGCAATGATTCTCCCTAAAAACAGACAGAAATGTAGTTATCACAGATTGCCACAGATTGCATCCTTAAATTCCTTTTGCTTACAGTTCCTTGTTTTCTAATCAGTTTAAAAAACCCTTTCACTAGACAATAAACTCCCATTGGAAAGGCTTAGTTGAGGTTTGGTTTGAACATAAATTTCCGCTATTAATTTTCAAGATAAATTTTCTCTACATTCCCACAATTGTTTCATACCACATGTTCAAGTTTTTTTTAGTGAATTGTTAAATAACTAGTGAAATAGGGGAGACTCTTCCCCCACCCGAAGATAGAGTCCTGATATGTAATAAATGCTGGTTTTGTATGTCTTCAGGCTCAGCCTCTTAAAACTTGGTATTCTAGAGATGTGGTAATGATCCTAACTTGAAAAGTTTTAAAAAAGACATTTTTGTGTCTTTATTATTTGTTTATCTTTGTATGTAATAATTGTCTAAAGAATGGTATTTTATACGTATAAACTACAACAAAAATAATTTATCAGCCCAAGACCTTGAGAAGGTTATTTCGAACATTAATATAACCCTTGGATTTCCCCAGTTCTGCCTACATTTCAAACTGATATGAAATGGTCACTGATAAAAATACATGGAAGAACTGCTTTTTAGTTCTAATTTTCACATGCTAAAGCAAAGTTATTTGAATAAGTCAATTTAAAAAATCAAAATAGACTCACAGTTTTCTGTCTTGAGACAGTTATTTTTCCATAATATCAAGGCATGCTTAATGTAGTATTACAAAGGTAACAATAACAGAAAAATTAAATGGTTTTCTCTTTAGTCATTTTAAATGACAAAAAGGCAAGTGTAATTTCTAGGTGGAAGCACAAAAATACCTATACTGATGCCACAAAGCTTGCATATGTGTCCAGACATAATTCAGCTCAACCTTGTGCTTTTGTTTCCTCACAGTGGTAGAGTTCCAGCTCGCATCTTCTTAACAAGCTCCAATGTAATGAGAAGTTTGTGATTTTATAAGTAGAGAAGGATAAGATGATACATGTGCATAAAAATGCTTCTAGAGAATGCAGCTCCATTGTAAGGAAGACACTATACGGATTCCTCCTAGCAAAGGATGACTGGATGAAAAGGGGTGGAGAAATTAGTTAAGTATAGCTTATTTCCGAAGCAGATGAATAACTTCTGCATGTCTATAAAATGGTGCATTATAGACAATGCTGACTTCAGAGAATACTACTGCTGCACTTAGAGAAAAGAAAACCAAGCTAATTCTGCACCTTCACAGCACTGTTTTAAGTGCTTTTGTTTATTTATTTGTTTTTCTGTTTTTTCCTATTTTTTTCAATGTGAGGAATCAAACCTAGGTCTTAATGTATGAGAGGCAGGCACTCTACCAGAGCTTCAACTCCACTCTTGGTTTTGTGTGTCTAGATCCATTTAATGTAATCTTTAAACTTTTGTTAAGTCTAACTTTCCTTATTCATATTTTCTACTTAGCCTTCCCTCCTGAAATATATCTTTTAATTGTTACTTTCTCTTTCATAGTGTACATTTTTAAGAGTAAAGTCATTAAGCAAAAGGTTTATAAAATACCAGTTACATTATTTCCTGACATTTCATAAGACATCTTGGAAATAGGCATAGATATAATTGCTTGGTAGAATAACTAATGTTTTACAGGCCTTTAATAACAGGCTGGCTAAAATATGTATAAGAGGAGCCTGTAAATTATTTATATTGCTTCCTTGCCTCAAGATCTATTTAAAACCTTAATTGAAGATAATTGAGAACAATAGTGCTTGAACAAATCTAGGGTATATTATATCAAATAATAATACTCTTTGGAAGTAGTGTTAATTCTATATTTATACAGCTACATATATAAACAATAATCAGTTATAAACCTCAAGTTGATGACTATTTACGTGTATGATTTGAAGGAAACTAGAGAGTTCCACTAGGGGAAGTGTGAAGCTTTATTGATGAAAGAAAATGCTTCCTTTTGTACTGCTGGGCCAGATACTAAATCTACATGGCCTACACATGCACTTTGTCACAAATACTTCACACCTAAGGGTATCAATGATAATAATACTCAACAGAGTAGACATGATAGGCTGGTTAACTTGGGGCTCTACTTGAGCCACATCCACATCCTTTATAATTCATCAATTTATTTATTTACTCTGGAGATGGAAACTAGCACCCTCTAGCCAGATTGGCCCTGAAGCATGAGCTTCCAACTCTCAGCCTCACAAGTAGCTAGGTTTACAATCATGAGCCACCAGCACATGGCTTACCAACATAGTACATGATAATTTATATGGGAAAAATGAAGCTCAGGATTTAGTTTCTCCTAAAACACATTATTAATACACAGATTGAGATTATAAAACAAGTCTCTCTGAATCTAAGTTTTGAAGGTGGCTTTTTGAAGGTGCGTGAAATCAGAGGGTTTCCCTGCTGTAATTTTACGGTATTTGTATTTCAACTAATGGGACTCTTCATAGTGCTGCTTTCAGCTCTTTGGATTCGTTTTGTGGGTTTTGTTGTTGTGTTTTTTGTTTTTGTTGTTGTTGTTTTGTTTTGTCGGTCATGGGGCTTGAACTCAGGGCCTTGGCACTATCCCTGTGCTTTCGTGTTCAAGGCTAGCGGTAACACTTTGAGCCGCAGCATCACTTTGGGTTTTCTGATGGCTTGATTGGAGATAAAAATTTTACAGCCTTTCCTGCCTGGGGTGGCTTTGACCATGATCTTCAGAGGTCAGCCTCATGAGAAACTAGGATTACAGATATGAGCCACTAGTGTCTGGCTAGTTTTGAGTTTTTAAAACTAAAATTTAATGGATTTCTTGGCCTGAACTAAAGCTATTTACTGAAAAACCAAGTGTTTATTCATTTATTTTTAATTCACAGAGGTGATCTAGCTACTGGACAGTGTGTTCTCCATCATGAGTCTTCCATACTAGCTAGTAAATACTATCCATTGAATAAATTTAATGAAATTTCAGTGTAAGAAAGTACACTAAGGAGAAATGTGAGACCTGCTAACTTTGCTAGACATAGAAACTTAATTCTTACTTATTGCTCATGAAATAGATTTTTTTAAATTTTGAAAATACTGCACAGAGGGGTTACAATTACAGGAGCAAGGTAACGAGTACATTTCTTACCAGGCATTGTTGCCTCTCCCTTTGTTTCCCCTTCACATCCCTTTCCATCTCCCCCCTTCAACCCCGCAACCACCCCTTCCCCCCACCTCGCACCAAAGTTGTAAAGTTTGTTTTTCGACATAACATCATGTACGTCTCATTGTTGCAATGGGTCCACCTGTATCCCTATTTAAACAATTTGTTTTTTCCCTTCCCCTCCGCAAAGTATACCAACATCAAATACAGTGAAAACAGGGGTTATACTATGGGGGAGGGACATACAAAGCAACAAAGAAATCATCTTATAAATATGTTAGACACATTTGCAAGAAAGAAAAAAAAACATTTGAGTCCTTATCTTGGTGTTCATTTCACCTAACATCAACTTATCTGACAATTTTGCAATAACTAGTGTATGAAATAGATATTTGAAGAAGTGATTATAATCTACATTGTTTTTTTCTATTTAGTGCAAGAAAGTCATGAGAGCCATGTTAGATAAGCATTTTAGAGTCGTTGTCCATTCCAGATATGCTTTTTAGCTCAGAGCATATCTGAGCTAAATATCCTTCCTCAATATCCTTCCTTTGTCTTCAAAGTTAAAAAAAATACCTGAGGTCTGACTATACAAGTTCCTGTCCCTATTCATTTAGATTAAGTTCTCTCATGCAGCCATGATAGCTTACATGCTCTTCACTCTGACAAAAGACTTCTTTCAACCCCAAATAGGCCCTGATATTTCCTGAAAGCTTTTTGTGACTTTATGAATCCTATTCTTTTATACAGTGTGATTTCCCTCTCCCCATAATCCTGCAACCATTCTTGGTCAAAACCCTTCAAAAGAAATTTTTAAATGACATAGTTCAGAAAAAGAACAGGAGAACCAGTCACAAGTCCAGATTAATGCTATGCAGTTTTAACTTTTAGCTGTTTAAGGCATTTGGCAGATCTCTCTTTCCTGTACTAAACATAATCCAGAAGAGAACATATGCTGGCAGAATTATTGAACATTAAAATTTATATATTTGTGTCTGTGTCTGTGTGTGTGCATATGTACTGTCTGTAATATTATTATCATAATAGATTTGCATTACATGAGCTTAGATAAGGCAAAACTGCATTGTTATATTTGATAATGCTTTAATTTTAATGCTTTAGGTTTAGAAATGCTTTCAATTTTCATGATTTTAAATGTCCATGATTAGCATTTTTTCATTAAAGTTCCAACATTTACAAGTATTTTTCACTTATACAAATTTAATCTTATTTGGATTGTTCAGTAAGTAATTGTATACCTGGTTCCTGATGAGATAGGTTAGAGATATATCATAGCAAGTTGTGTGTGTGGAGATATGTGTATGTGAGTGTGTGTGTGTGCATATGTGTGCATTAGGTGAGCAATACAATGAGTGCAGGAGCCAGCTCCACATGGGATGTCTATGTGGGATGGTGAGGAGTGATTGAAGGCTAGACTTGGTCTTGGTAGCAAGGCTGCAGAAACTAGACAAGACCTGCACAACAAATAAACCAACATTTCCTGTACTACTCTTTTACTCAAAACAAGTCTTATATGCATACCTTTTCTCACCAATTGCTAATCTGGATTTCAGTTAACATTTATTATAGATAGATAGATAGATAGATAGATAGATAGATAGATAGATAGATAGATACATACATACATACATACATACATACATACATACATACATACATACATATATACATAAATACATACATACCTACATATACTTTTAAGTCATTTTCACTAATGTTTCTTAAACTTTCAATGCTACACACTAAGTTTAGGAAAAAAATTCAGTGAAATCTCACATTCCAGTGAAGAATAAGTTAGTAGCATATAATACAGTATCCAATTTAATTATGCATGTATGTGTATATATACATACATATGTACATACACATATTCGGCTGTATAGTAAGATACGTTTAATAAGCATGAAAAGTTCAGAACAGGGCTGGGAAGGTGGCTCAGTGGTAGAGCACTTGCCTTGCATGCCTGAGGCCCTGGGTTCGATTCCTCAGCATCACATAAGCAAAAAGAAAAAAGCTGGAAGTGGGCTGTGGCTCAAGTGGTAGAGCACTAGCCTTGAGCTGAAGAGCTGAGGGACAGCGCCCAGGCCCAGAGTTCAGGCCCCACGACTGGACCCCCCCCAAAAAAAGAAAAGTTCAAAACAAATTAGTTATAATAGATTTGACTAAATTTTATTTCAAAATTCTCCTGATGAATAAGTCTTACTCAAAGTGGATTTTAATAAAGCATGACAAAATAAATTGAAACGTTGTTAGGACAATATAAGATAAAGTTTACAAAGGAGGGAAGTAGCAATTGAACAACTAAAAAGAAGTCTGAGAATGAGCTAACAAACTATCCTTTGTAAACTTTCAATAACTTGTCTATATGTGTATACTCCATGACTTTTGGAATTTTAAATGTTGAATTCTATTGAACATTATAATCTTATTTCTGGCTCAACTTTTGTAATCTTTGATAAGTCATATCTCGTTATTATTAACCAGCAGTCATGAAGAGTTGTAAATTAGTAATGATGGAACTGCACATTCTTTACCCATAAGCCCAATTTAAGACCTCGCATCTGAGATTGCTTTCTCAAAGGACCACCAGCAGAAGCATTGCTTTGTGACCTTCCAGTATGCTTTTCTCCAGTTCCCAAAATTATTGCTATAAGTTTAACAAAACTCAAGCTTTGTACAGCAGTTCCATGGACTCCAATTTCCTTTATTGATGTGAGCTTTCTTCACACTGCCATCTCCTTCTACTCCTTTCACACAAGGAAGGTAACCAATGGTAGTCAGGTTAGGTTTGTTTGCTGTGATCAGACATACTTTGTTCTAATTGCTCCTGACCCTCAAATAAGGAATGTATAGTATTACAATCTTATCCTATCACATTTAAGGATTTATGTTTAACCTTAGAAAATTGGCTACTTGCCAAAACCTCTTGGTTGCTGCTAGACATGGCTAGTAGATTTGCCTAATGCAAACATACACCAAGGCAAATGTTCTTCCACCCACAGATTCAGAAGGGTATAGCCTGCCTTTTAGCTGCCAGGTGAGGCATGCTGCCAGACTCCAATAGGCTTACTACAGCAGACATATGAGAAATTTCGCCCACTCTGATACTAGAGTAATCATCAATCTTTCAACAGAAAATAAAATACACAAGAATGAGGAATTGGTAGCATTTCTCAGTCTGAGTGAGCCTGCCAGATTCTGAGGGTTGAACTTTGCTAGTCTCCGTAGAATATCCTCTTCCATTACTGGGTCTAGTGTATATTGGGGAGAGGGGGTTACCCACCAGAGCTTTAGGCTCCTCCATTTCCTGTCTTTGTGGCAGGATTATTCTTTCTCTACTCTTAACTTAATACAAGTATCTATCCCCAGGCTTTTCCTTTCTCACATCTATATTTAAGAGCTTTATAAAAACAGAGTGTGGTTGAACTTGATCACTTGCACACATCCATCAATGTTAAAATTCTGTAGGTAATTGAAAGTCTTTTATGACTTAACGTTTTCTGCATTTCAGACTTCTACTTTTCTCTTTTTGCTAGAGAGAGATGCCAGAGTATAAACATCTGTGATATGCTATTTCTCTTCGACTTATTTTTCATGTAAGTTAAAGGATAATACAATACTTCACTTGAGTATAAAAACATGTCATTGTGTATCAAAGTCAAATTATTTTTAACTCTGTGGTTTCTGTTTTAATACTGTGCATCACTGAGACACTTTCTCTTTCTTCCTAGAGAATCTTGAAGTCCTTAGAGACAGTTCTTAAGGACAGAATATTTAGTGAGAAGGGCTTCTGTTCTATGGTCCAACTCTTCAACTATAAAATGTCTGTGTTCTTAGTCCTTTAAGATGTTGTCATGTTCTGGTGTTTGTAAAAGTTAGATACTGGGATTCTTATAGAGGGTGAGAATCTTATAAACTAGAGCACTAGGCATATGGTGTAAGGTCTCTAAGTACACAAAAACAATCTCCCTAAGTGCCGGGCGCTGGTGGCTCACGCCTGTAATCCTAGCTACTCAGGAGGCTGAGATCTGAGGATCGCGGTTCAAAGCCAGCCCGGGCAAGAAAGACCATGAGACTCCTATCTCCAATAAACCACCAGAAAACCGGAAGTGGCTCTGTGGCTCAAGTGGTAGAGCGCTCGCCTTGAGCTGAAGAGCTGAGGGACAGCGCCCAGGCCCAGAGTTCAAGCCCCACGACCGACAAAAAAAAAAAAAAAAAAAAAAAAAAACAATCTCCCTAAGTTCACCATCTACTGTTTTCCTCTTAGAGATGATTGTTTCCTTAGAGCAAAAGAAGTAAGAACAGTAAGACTCTTAACTATTCCCAGATGCCCCAAATTCATGACACCTCCTATGCTAAGCATTCAGTCCAACTACTACTCAGATTATAGGCATGAATGCTCAACGACCAGATGGAGAAAACAAAAGCATTGAAGAGAGCTTACCTTTGCCAGGCAACTTCGTTCAGCTTAACAAAGCACAAAGCACATGCCTCCATAATAGTGAAATAAAAGTCTGGCCATCCTTTGGAAACTCATGTCTCATTTTAATAGCTTTCTTTTCCCACCGGATAACTATATGTAATATTCACTACGTTTTTATTTTCCACTACCTACTATAATTTCAATTTTCCAGTCATATGGGAACATTAATATGACCATCTTATGCCAGCTTTTCCAGTCCCCTCTTTACCTCTGTGAGTGCCATTCCCTTACCAAATGCAGTTTGACAGTGAATGGGAAAAATCATATTTATGAGCCTTCTATTGGTAAATATCTAACTTACAGAATATTTTAATGTTTTGGCTCACAGGATGGTTCAACCAATGAGTATTACTCTCCTGTCTCTGAATAGTCCTGCTATTATATACTGCTAAAGCCACAGCTAAGGCTAATTGTACCTTGTTACAATGACTTTACTACCTGTTAATTTGATAATCAAATCCAATGATAATTTTCCTATTTTTGAAATTTATCACTATATACTTTACTTGACTTACAAATACAGCTTTTTGAATATTTTTAAATTACTTCATCTGTTTTATTTTTTATTTATTTTTGCCATTTAAAATGCATGCAAAATCAGTTCTTGTTTAAATATATCATCAAATTCCATTAAATTTTTATTTTCTTTGTATGGGCACCTTATGCCTTATTTTTGTTTGGTCCTATATTCATAGAACATTGTCATGAATGCAAACATTAAATAAAATATTACTTTTAAATGAATTTTCTCCCTTTAAGTATTTTCTGTTTGATCCCTGGCAAATTCCTTACAAATTCTAAGCTTCCACATTAGTGGTAGCAGCATGAGTTTTCTCCTTTTTTTCAGAATATAATCATTTCTTTCTTCTTTTTCTTTGTATCTGTTGCCTTGCAAGCATCAGCTCAGCAGTGATGGGTAAATAGTTATTTGAAAGACTTTTCATCTTCCAAATCAAGGAACTGGTTTAAAGCAAACCAGTCCATTCATCTACATTATTAACATTGGCATGTTAGAAGGACCTTCCCCTATTCTGAAGTAAATTTACTCTAGTCCTTTATTTTTGCAAAGTAGCAGCCACAGTTTTATTTACATTGTTTGAGGTCATACAAATCATTCAGAAAATATGCTAAAGAGACATTCAGAGCCAAGAAAATCCACTGTCACCATTTATCTAATCCCACTCCATTTTAAACACATCTGGTACTGACTATGAAGATCACCGATCATTTGGAGAGGTGACAAAACCTCTGGTCACGATTGTATAGGGTGAGTATTTTATTTTTCATTCCAAATCCCTTATTTTAAGAACTGATCTGTTGACCAGAATAACTCTCTTCTGTTCAAATCTAGTAGCCCAACTTATGATTGTTGGTATGTAGCAATTAACACTAGCAGTGACATCTTAGCCATATGAAAGAACACTTCAGGTAGTATCATTTCAGCAATTTACACTATCCTCTCCAATAGGGGAACTTATAGTTGTTGGACTTCCTTCCTTCCTTCCTTCCTTCCTTCCTTCCTTCCTTCCTTCCTTTCTTTCTTTCTTTCTTTTCCTTTCCTTTCCTTCCTTCCTTCCTTCCTTCCTTCCTTCCTTCCTTCCTTCCTTCCTTCTTTCCTTCCTTCCTTTCCTTTCCTTTCTGTCCCTCTCTCCTTCCATCCCTCCCTCCCTTCCTCTGTCTCTCTTCCTTCCTTTCTTTCTCTTTCTTCCTATCTTTCTCTCTCTTCCTCTCTTTCTCTTTCTCTCTTTCTCTCTCCCTTCCTTTTCTCCATCCCTCCCTCCCTCTCTCCCCCTCTCTTTTTCTTTTTCCCTCTCCCTTCCTTCCCTCCCTCCATCTCTCTCTCCCTTTCTTTTTCTCTCTTTCTCTCTCTCCTTTTGTTCCCTCCCTCCCTTCCTATCTTCCTTCCTTCCTTCTTTCCTTCCTTCCTTCCATCCTCCCTGTCTTCCCTCCTTCCTTCCTCCTTCTCTCTCTCCCTCTCCCTCTCTTTCTTTCTTTCTTTCTCTCTCTCTCACTTTCTTTCTTTATTCTTTCTTTTCCCCAAAAGGAAAACAGCAAATTCTAAAGGGAAACAAATTGTTGTCTGAAAATCCACTCATTTATTAGGGAAGCACATGATACATGAATGGTGTGTGTATGTGTCAGTGAGAAACAGAGAGGTTTACATTACAGACAAAAATTCAGTGTGTTTATTACTGAATGCCTTCCCTTATCACCTACTCATCAGATCTTAGAAACTGGTAAAAATATATACAAGAAACTGGTAAATTATATACAAATCAATGAGAAAAATGAAAACACCCAAAAGAAACAAAAAAGTTAAGAAATTCAGACTTAAAATGACATATGCATGTCAAGAAACATCAAAAGTTTGCACCCACATTAATTATAAAACTATAACATATGCATGACCTTGATTAGGTGTGAATCCTACCAGATTGGCAAAAATAATCAGTTAACATTTTATTATATATTGAACATAAAAATCAAAGGGACACTAAAGAATATATTGTAGCCTTATAAGTTTGTACAATATCTGCATAAGTATAGCATTATGAAAACATTTAATCCATATACTCTATGACTTAGCCATTCCAACTCTAGGTATGTTCCTTAAACAAATTATTGTATACATTAACCAGGAGAGATACAATGTTATTCATAACTTCCTTTCTAGTGCCAAAAATTACTGGAAACAGCTCAAATGTTCATAAAAGAAAGTAGGTTATAGATTTACAAGTTTAAAATATACTTACTATGTGGGAATGTGTAGCAGTGAATGGAATGAGATAAGGCTATTCTCAGTAATGTGAAAGGTTCTTGAAAGTTATTTCTGAATGAAATTGCAAAAAAGAGACATACATTGGGATACTATTTTTACAAAGTACAAAACAAAGCAAGTAAAAAAATTTTAACTTCAAAATATTTAAGTCAGGCAAGGTGGCTCAGAACTATATCCTAACTAATTAAAGGGAGATTAAGAGGATTGCAGTATAAGCCCACCCTGGGGAATAAGTTTGTGAAGCTCCACCTCAACCAATAAAAGTTTTATGTGGTGGTATTTGCATGGGATCCCAGTTAAGTAAAAAGCATAGAGGTCCAATCTGGGCATAAGTGTGAAATGTTACTAAAAATTATTACTACTGTCTTGAGCATCTTAGGAATATGACCCCTAAAACACATTCAAATCTTGCTTAATTTTCAAGGCGTAGTTAAGGGTTAGAGAGTTCTAAAAGTTTGTTGACTTACTACTGTCATAGGCCACTTTACTCAGGTTAATAGGCGGTGACAAACATTGCAGACTAATGACAATTCCAGTTTCTTTCTATATCAGCCTTGACTTTGAAGTTTGAAGGTTCTTTGAAAAGAGCCAAACATTGTATGTACTTTGTACTTGTGTCAAACTATTGTAACCCCCCAAAAAAAGAGCATTATTTGAGCTTTAATCAGTATGACTTAATAAAGTTGGTGTTTTTAGCTGTTTAAATATCATTGCTTAAAAAGTGAAAGTTGAGCACATTGGTGATCAGATGAATTCTGTAGAAATAGATGGTATGGTTCTTAATCCTTTTGATTCTTAAATCAAATTTCTTCATTAGAGAAACAAAATATATTTTTAATAAATTAAAGTAAAAAAAAGGACTGGGGACATGAATTCTACTAGCAACAACTGCCATACTCTGAATTATACTATTTGCTTTATTATTCATCTGTTCCTTTCTCCAAGTTGAGGCAAGCATCATCATCATGAAACATGGGACCTAAGAGACCTGAGGTGTCAATATAGTTGTGACTTTCCTGTTCTTGTGTCACTGAAAATTGGTGAATGTAACTCACACTTTTTAAGACTATAAAAAGTCCACTATAGATACTTTGACCTGACCTTTCTGTAAACTGAATCTGCTTCCTATTTCCTCCAGGTGCACTCTCTCTCTCTCTCTCTCTCTCTCTCTCTCTCTCTCTCTCTCTCTCTCTCTCTCTCTCTCTCTCTCTCTCTTTCTCTCTCTCTCTCTCTTCTCTCTCTCTCTTCTTCCTCTCTCTTTCTCTCTCTTTCTCTCTTTCTTCCCCCTCTCCCCTCAGATTATATTAATTGATACTATGCTTTAGCAAATCCTAATGCTTTTCTTTGTTTCAGAACCACGTTTGGTAGCATGGACCAGTTTCTTATAAACTGTTCATCTACAGACCAAGAATGAAAAATCTTTCCAAAGAACTACTATGCTACCAGTAGTTTAGCTGACATTCTCTTTTGAAAATTGAAAGCATTGTAATTTCCAATTTCATCCCTGTGATTGCCCTTAATCCAAAGAGAAATCACTCTTTATTCTGTTTCCTTGTAAAAAATGATAAGAAATGTTCAGATATGTAAAAAATGACTTTGTTTCCTCCCTTCTCTGCACATTCCCTCCCTTCCTTAGGTAAGAGATAATAAAGTATAGATAATCAAGTATAGCTCTGGAAGGAAATAGTCTTGCCTGCGCCTTACTTTAATGAAGTATAGATATTGGAAACATTTATAGGTACTATACTAGGTAGCTTAAAATGACATAGAAATCTATCTGGAGATCTCAAGGAGGTTTTTGTGTGCATAATGCAAATTCATAACTTGGTTCATGAATTAGTGTAGTGTTATAATTTGAACATTATGTCTCCTCAGAATTAATATTGAAACTTAATCCTCAGAGAAATGGGATTAAAATATGCATCCATTAAGATATTATTAGTTTCAAAAGGCTTCTTATGAGTGGATCGCAACTGTATAAAGACTAGAAGGAACTAACTAGATGGTTTCGGACCCCTTTGTCCTCTTTTTTTTTTTTTTTTTGTTTCAGTCATAGGGCTTAAACTCTGGGCCTGGGTGCTGCCCCTCAGCTCTTTAGCTCAAGGCTAGCACTCTACCACTTGAGCCACAGAGCCACTCCTGGTTTGTTTGTTTTTTTTTAAATAAGTTTTTTATTGTGAAAATACTGTACAGAGGGGTTCCATTCACATGAGCAAGGTAATGAGTACATTTCTTACCAAGCAATGTTGCCTCCTCCTTTGTTTTTCCCCTACCATCCCTTCCCTCCCATTTCCACAACTACACTCCCCCCTCCTTCCACCACCACTCCCAAGTTGTAAAGTTCATTTTTTGACATGACGTCTTGTACATCTCATTGTTGCAATGGGTTAACCTATATCCCTACTTAGTGGGTAATGGGAGATAAGAGGTTCATGGACTTTCCTGCCTGAGCTAGCTTTGAACCGTGATCCTCAGATCTCAGCATCCTGAGTAGTAAGGATTACAGGTGTGAGCCTCTGGCGCCTGGCTCCTCACATTCTTTTGACCAGTTTTTAAAGTACCATCTTAGAAGCAGATATGGGTCTCTATCAAATATTGAAGCTGCCATCACTTTAATCTTGAGCTTCCACTCTGAGAAATTAATTTTTCTTCTTAGTAACTAAACAGACTCAATTACAAAGTATTACAATAATATAAATCAATTAATAAAGCAAGGCAAAATGGGATTTTAATCTATTCAATGTTATTATGGGAAAAATAACAGTAAAATTAATTAACTATAATTGACATAAGCATTTGGGTGTTCACTATCTTCAATGCAAAATACAGTATTCATTAATTTTTATGAGCACAAGTAATCAAGAAACTAGCATGGGATAAAAAATATTACCTCAAACACATGTTAGCTATTATCTGATAAATAATATAGGAAAAAATTTGGAAGTTGCAATAAATTAAAATGCTGGATTTATTTTAACATATTACGTCATCAAGATGCTTACAATAACCTAAAGAAATGTATAACTTTTTCCTACCTAGTTTTCTAAAGATTACCTGACACAACTATATCTAGTAAGCTTACAGCTTGACCTCCACACAGCAGTCAGCTGGTTGTACACTTCTTTATTCCTCTTCTCCACCTAAGAATTATTCTGGGAATGAGGTGTGAAGCTACCCCAACTTAATTCTCAGGAATAGGAAATTAGCACTTTGAAATGTATACGATTTGCCCTGGAATAATTTAGCTATTTATTTTCACAAATGCCCATGAGGTCATAAAACTTAGTAATTCCAACTTTATATTTGAAGATAGATTATAAGCACAGACATTGTGCTGTATTGAAAATACAGAAGAAAACTGTGGACCTTGTCCAAACAAGTGCAACATTACTCTCTTGTCCCCAATATAGTCTCCTAATAGCTGAACAACCTGGAAAAGCAGATGCAATGTAAGCAGCAGAGGGACCCTTGAGATAACAGAAAATAATAAATAATTAAATAAACTTACAGAGGCAAGATTTGAAGATACTGTCAAAGATGTCCATATTATCACATGAGTAATAATCTGAGTAACTATGATTATGGATAAAATATCAGCTTTGACTTTTTCAAAACAATTTATTTCCATATTGTTTTAATTTATAGGAACTCGTACCAAACTTTGTGGAATAATTTTGTGATCTTCTTTGCTACTGGCATTATTTTCAAAAGCTAAATATAGATTTTAAAAGCATTTATTTAGCAATTTCCCCTTAGAATTTGAAATGAAGCTTTTTTTACTTTTTTGAGGGAAAATTATAGAAATATACATTTATCTACACTTATCTACAAAAAGCTCAGTTGTCAAATTATGATTCAGGAAAAAGTAGAACTAGTAATAGTAGAAAAAATTTATTCCAGATGAGTTTCTTATGTTATGGTTATGTTATAAAATGAAATCAGAGCCAACTATTTTACTGCATTTTAATAGAAATCTATTTGAACATCAATGTTATACTGACAAACCACAATAGAATAATAACTCTTCTTTTTTAATATCCTAAAAATGGAAGATTAAAAGCTCTTCTGTGTAGTATTATTAGAAATGACTAAATATATCATGTAACAAGAAAAATGACATTGCAAATGATTGCAAAATATTTTCCCTAGTAACAATAAATACAACATACATCAGATATTAGCTACCACATCCACTCTTCTTTTAGCCTTTCTTGAATTCACTTGTTAACTCCCCAGTTGAACGTGATACTTCACAAAAATTTTAGCTCACAAGTCTCACATAAAGGAGAACTTAAGCCAGATGACTAACTAGTTGGATATTAAAGCCTTTTGGATGTTTAATAATCATTAATAAAGCATTCACCAGTAACTATTATTGTACTGTGGATCAACTGATGGAGCTAAAATAGGCTTTGCGCAAGAAAGAACAAATCCAAATCCTGTCTAAGATAGCTGTTCACTGTAACTACAGGGAAGTGACCTGCTTATGCCTTTCTTTCCTCTTGTGTAAAAGGATCTTTTCCTTAAAAGTGATTAACAGGATTGGACAGTTGTATATGTGAAGGGCTCTAGCATTGGGCACAAATAAAAGACAATAACTAAAGAAAGCTCGTTCTTAAATGTTTAATTGTTACCATATTTGTTTGGATAATCCTGATTTTATTTTCAAGAAATAATATTTTAGCCAGACATTGGTGACTCATACCTATAATCCGAGCTTCTCAGGAGGCTGCTGACATCAGAGGATGGCAGTTTAAGTCCAAGCCAGCCAGGAACATCCATCTTATCTCCAATTAACTTTTAAAAAGTTAGATGTGGAGTGGTTCAAGTGGAAAAGCATTAGCCTTTAGCAAAAAAAATCTCAGGGACAGCACCCAAGCCCTGGGTTCAATCCCTGGGACTAGCACAAAAGAGAGAGAGAGAGGGAGGGGAAGAGAGAGAGAGAGAGAGAGAGAGAGAGAGAGAGAGAGAGAGAGAGAGAGAGAGAGAGAGATAAAGGGAGGGAGGGAGAGCATGTCAGGTGCTGATGGCTCACGGCTGTAATCCTAGCTATTCAGGAGGCTGAGATTTGAGGTTCGAGGTTTAAAGTCAGCCTGGGCAAGAAAGGCCAAGAGACTCTAATCTCCAAGTAACCACCAGAAAACTGGAAGTGGCGCTGTGGCTCAAGTGAACTTCACAGAAGACACTCAAATGTTTAGCCTAATCTATAACTACATGATGACACACTTATAACAAAAAAAATTAATCTATCCATTTACATATTCAACAATACACAAGCCAAGATGGCTTTTCAGATATTATATTGTTCATTTACATTGCATCACTGATTTTGTAGATAATACAAAAAATCCTTGGAAAACAGATATTTGAGCTTAGAAGCACTGGAATGATGTTCACTAAGATTGCAGAGAGATTGCAGCTGTAGAACCCCTCCTGCAACCAATATTGGAGTCCTCAGGGAAGCCATGCATTGATCTTATAGGGACATGTATTTCAAGGGTTTATAACATACTCCTGCATACACAATTTGAAAAACATTATATCAAAGAATGAGGTGTTGCTGGGCGCTGGTGGCTCACACCTGTAATCCTAGCTACTCAGGAGGCTGAGATCTGAGAATCACGGTTCAAAGCCAGCCTGGGCAGGAAAGACTGTGAGACTCCTATCTCCAATAAACCACCAGAAAACCGGAAGTGGCGCTGTAGCTCAAGTGGTAGAGCGTTCACCTTGAGCTGAAGAGCTGAGGGACAGCGCCCACAACCGACAAAACCAAAAAAAAAAAAAAAAAAATAAGGCACAATTTATAGTCTAACATTCCATTTTTAATTTAAAGTTAAAAATGCTTATCTGAAATGAGAAAATTTCAAAAGATATACTTGAAAGGTACATCTTGGAAAGACCAATCTAAAATCATAGAATTCACTCAACCTTATTTAAAAATAAAACTACTTTGAAGGATGATTTTGGATACGTACATATTTTTTCATCTTTTGGCAAATTTAACATATTTCGCAGTGTTGATTATAAAGTGTCTTTCTTCAGGACAATTGAGAGTGGAGGTGTTACCAGATTTCCCTGCACAGCTTTGGCTCCTGTCTAGAAGCATAGAAATCTAAATACATTTTCAAGACCAGTGGAGAGCTTTCTAGGCTCCATTCTCAGCTGAATGGACATGACAGCAGAATATTACCATAGAAAATTCCATGTGATTGGAGACTTGGACTTAAGCTGGTTGTGAAAGATCCTGTTGAACCCATAAGACGTGGGGCCTGCTGAACAGATACTGGTATATTGCTCTCAGGAGAGTTATAGAAATGAGAAATGGGAACATAAAGCAAACAAGGGTCCCCTAATCTCTGTTTCCTGGGTCAAAATGCCATTTTCTTGCTTCCACATGCCCTTTTGCTGTTGCAATCCACCATTAAGTGCCATACCAAAGGGGACATCCATATGGAGCTTGCACACTGCTACTTTCAACTTCTTGGACTTTGAGCCAAACAAAACTTTTCTGTCCCTGAGTAGCTTGTGTCAGGTATTTTTATTTCACTGACTAAAGACTGACTAAAGTCATCTTCTGTCCAGTACATTGCTAGAGACTGCAAACACTGACAGTTAAAGCAAGATAGCTACACTGCAGAGCACTTTCTGCTTGGGCTCAATTCGGTGCTAAAAGGAATTTGGGATTGGCTTACAATACCAGCATACAGTTCCTAAAAATGTCAATTTATCCCAAAACAAAGAGTCTTGTAGGTCCTACCATAAGTTTATTGATAACATGAAACTGAAATAAATATGCAATTCATCTCCAAAAAAAAAGAGAAAGGAGTAGAAATCTTGTTATACAGATACCAAGAAATCTCATAAGACTCTAAAAGGAGAAAACAAAGTAGAAGTGATTGCAATGGCACAGAAAAGTGGAATACTTTTGAACATACAGGGTTTTTGAAATAAATGTTTGTTCTCAAAGATGGTATTATGTTTTCATAGCTCCATTCTCCAGTCTCCTACCCATGTCCTGGAATACTCACGATTGCCACTGTTGAATTCATCCCCATCACAGCTCCAGTGCCCGTGGTGAATGGACTCACTTTATGATGCTTCACAGTTTAGTTTCCTCAGAATCAGATCTGCCCATTGCCCATTCTATGGGTTGAGTAAACTGCGATCAGGAGCAATGTTAAGGATATAGTGCAGACTGAGGCAAAATCCTGGCTTCTTACACATCACCTCATCTTTATGATCACTTATAATAGCAAATATTAAAGTTGTATGTGATTGACATCATTTCTTACCAATTTTTTTTATTATTTTCCACTAAAAAAATTTATGCACTCACTTGGCCCTTTCTCATATACTGTATTTTTTAAGTTGACTCATATTTGAACTTCCTTGAATTCTTTCTTACAATTCTTTTTTCTGTGCATTACTGTTTGAGAGTACTGTATATACATAGTAAGCCTGTACTCTATAATCTTCTATGAGTTTCATTATGAACTAATGTAGTGTTGGTTATTTTTCTTTCCAAGAACAGTGAGAAACTTACCCAATTTCCGACTATAGGTCAAAATGATTATATTCATCATATCTAAATGGGTACCCTAACCAATTTATGCTGGTGGCATTTAATACTTGTAATTGTATACTCATTTTTCCTAAACTTTTAGCATATTTTGAGGAATTACTTTTTCTTCCATTCAGAATCACTTTATATATTATTTTAGTTTTCCAATTCATGGAAAGCTACATACATACACTTGATTAAAAATTATCAAAATGTTAGTTCCTCATCCAATATATAAGCTATAACATGGAGGAAGAGATTGACACAGTGGTTTTGAACTCAAACTAGACTCTTCTATTTAGAGAGAGAGAGAGAGAGAGAGAGAGAGAGACAGAGAGACAGAGAGACAGAGAGAGAGAGAGAGGATATATGATATACTGGACAAGTTAATGTCTTGTCCCATAAGTTCATTTTTAAAGATATACTATTAATAGGTGAGAATGGTAGAGAGTACTCTCTGAATATACAAAAAGTTCTCGGTACATTTTTCTTAGTTTATTTTTGGAAAATGCCTAGAATTAATCCTTATAGAACATGTTATTGTCATTCTTTTACCTTTTCTGAACTATTCAAATATTAATCAAATGAATACAATCATAGCCTCTCAGATTTAATTGAAATTGCTATGCTTTCCCCCCCGCCGCCCCCCCTCCTTAGTTCTAGGGTTTGAATTCAGTGCTTTTCACATACTGGGGAAATGTTTTACCAGTTAGCTACAATCTCAACCCAAACATTGTCATAGTTAAAATTGATATTGTTTGGCTTTTATTTTTCCATTCTGAGAAGAGAAAAGGGAAAATGTCTAGTATATTTTTATCATTATTTTGAAATTTTCTGAACAGTCATATAAATACAACCTCCGAACTTAAGGAAGCTCCTCAAGTTTGATTTAAATTAATTAATATGTATTGTGTCATCTTCCTTGACTTACCTAATTAAGGGAAGCAGTTAATCATGGAGAAATTGGTACATATAGATGATTCAGAGTATCCTTTTCATTGTTGTAATAATTAAAATAGTTATTTTATCACATACAACCACCCTCTTGGGTTCTTATTGTATCAGGAATATATGTAATATATATGTCAGTATACATAGTTTAGCATTATATAGAATAAAATGATTGCAAAAGATTATTTCATTGGTTACTGGCTGTAGGGGACAATTTTTTTGGGGGGTCCGGTTGTGGGGCCTGAACTCTGGGCCTGGGTGCTGTCCCTCAGCTCTTCAGCTCAAGGCTAGCACTCTACCACTTGAGCCACAGTGCCACTTCCGGCTTTTTTCTTTTTGTTTATGTGGTGCTGAGGAATCGAACCCAGGGCCTCAGGCATGCAAGGCAAGTGCTCTACCACAGAGCCACCTTCCCAGCCCTGTAGGGGACATTTTTTAAAGCCATTTGAAGTTTTCCAGAAGTTCTCAAAGTGGACCATAATTGTCTATTTTAAAGCTATAAGCATCCCTTCTTCTTCAGCACAATGTTTTTATATGTAAATGCTAAGACTGTAATTTAATCTCTTCCTAATGCTTTGCTAATTATAAATACAAACCAGGTACTCAAGATTTTCACTGAAAATCTTAATGCAGAATTTTTTATCACTCAGGGCTAGTTCTATCAGAAAGACATCTCAAGTTTGTTCTTAAAACTACTTAGCATTATGAACAAAACTATAGACTGGAAAAAATGGTAGTTGCGCAATGGCTCAAAGTGGTAGAACACTAGCTTTAAGATGAAGAACTCAGGGACAGCGCCCAGGCCCAGAGTTCACCCCTAAGACCACCACCACCAACAACAACAAAGGAATAAATCTTTGATTATTTCCTAGTCAAAAAATTTTTTACCAGAAGTTGGGAAATAAAATTTTTACCCTTTCAGCAATCTGAAGAATATATGGAAATAGAAAATAAGGCTTGAAAGAGAATTATTTGTCATAAAGATACTACAGAGACAATATCTATGTGCAATGGGAAACAGAAAAGGAACAGAGGAAAATTCAATGGCTTTTCAAGTAGACAATAGGATAGTAAGATTTTTTAATGGTTAAATTATTCACAAAATTGTCAGAATAGTTTCCTTCCTTGTATTTGCACTTGAATTTGCTCATAGAATTCTTCCACTAGCAGAAATTATTAGGAGCAGAGAGTTTGCAAGTATTTATCTACTCACACCTTGTTTTTTGATGTGGTTATTACCTTTTATGACACTAAGTGATCAATTCTCTATTGGGCTCCTACAGAATGAGGGAACACATGGTGATGAACTGGAGAACTGTAGCCAAGAGCTTAACAGTCCAGTAGCCGACCATCTCCTAATAGCCAGGCATGGGCACCAGATGATCTAAACCACTCAAACAGCCAGCGAACCTGGCAGCTGATCAAATGTATGAGGCAGGCCAGCTGAAATCAGTAAAACTATTAAAAAAAAAAAAAAAAAAAAAAGTACTTCTCATTCCAACCATGGACTCATGAACTAAACACAGAAGTCTTTTCAGATACTCAATTTTACGGTGGTTTGATAAAAAAAAAATAAAGCTAACTGATATAAAGAACAAAAGAAAAAATGAGCAGAATGTAAGCCAGTAACTAAAAATGAGAGACAAAACTTTCATTTTTTTATTATTTATATAGTAACTGGTATATTTTTGTTGTCAGTGAAGTGAACATTAGTGCAAAATGTCAGATTTATCATACTTTGTGTCACATCATCCTAGTACTAGTTGAAGAAGGGTGGCAGGAGGAAAGATGGGAAATCTGAAAATTATTTTTGGGTAAAAATAGATCTGCTGATCATCTGCATACAACCTGGAATCAAACCAAAGATAATATCTTGATTTCTAATACATGAATAAGATGTCTTAAGAAAAAAAAAAACATAAAGTTGAAGTGAAAAAACAATAATTTTCAGCATTAATATTATATATGAATTGAATTAACATAGTTTATTTTTTGTGCCAGCACTGGGGCTTGAACTCAGAGCTTGCCATGATCACTTGGCTTTTTCCACTAAGGGTTGGTACTCTGCCATTTGTGCCACAGCTCCTGTTCTTATATTTCTTTTTTTGGGGGGGCGGTCTGGTTGTGGGGCCTGAACTCGGCCTGGGCGCTGTCCCTCAGCTCTTTAGCTCAAGGCTAGCACTCCACCACTTGAGCCACAGCTCCACTTCCTAGCTTTTTTTCTTTTTGCTTATGTGGTACTGAGGAATCGAACCCAGGGCCTTATGCATGCAAGGCAAACACTCTACCACTGAGCCTCCTTCCCAGTCCCAGTGTTCTTATATTTCTTATTCAATACAAGTTTTATATGGTGCCAAAGTAAGTTGGACAAGTATATATCAAAAGTAATTTTCAGTGGGCCTAACATTATGTTAACGCTTACATATACTGCCCTTTTGGAGTTTTAAGGTATAAATCTGTCATGAAGAATTATCCCATTTAAATGTATACCAGTCTTTAGAATTATAATTAGAACAATCGAAACAACTGTAACAAGTATGTACCCAGTAATACTTAGATATTATTATACTGTGCTTTACTTTCTTGCTGAATGACAAATATATATCCGTATTCTCTTTGGTTTAATTTAAAAAATGAGAGTTATTTTAATATTTTACTGATATTAGTAAGGGGAAGAGATAAATTGTAATTGAATAACTTCAGGACAGGAATACATTCCATGACTTTAGAAATATAACAACATCCAATCCATAAACATTAGTTAATTTGAGCTGTTTACAATATTATCACTTATTATTCGTTTAGGTAAGGTAACATTTAGTAACCAGTACTAGTTGAAAGAGAGTGAACTCTGGAATATCTGAAAATGATTTCTGGATAAAAGTAGATCAGCTAAATCCATTCAATTTTGTAGCTTCAAGTCTTAAAAAAAAAGTGTTAAATTGTAAGTTGCGGTAGAAAAGAGAATTTCAAATGAATGGTATTGCACTAGTCTGGAAGAACATGAATTGGAATATATATTTTGAAAACCCTTTCTAGTTGTTATGTTGATACAGCATTTCAAGTTTATATCACTTTAAAGCAACTACAGCTGGGTGCTGGTGGATCCTGCCTGTAATCGTAGCTACTCGGGAGGCTGAGATCAGAGGATCCTGGTTCAAAGTCAGCCTGGGCAGCAAAGTCCAAGAGACTCTTATTAACCACCAGAAAACCAAAAGTGGTGCTGTGGTAGAGTAGTAGAGTTCTTGCTTTGAGCTAAATCGCCTCAGGGACAGCACCCAGGCTCAGAGTTCAAGCACCATGACTGACAAAAAAAAATAAAAATAAAAATAAAAAGCAACTATAAATTTGGCATGCTATTTTAATCAGTAAGATCCTGTCTTTGAAGACTAAGGCAAATCAAAAGAAGGCACTATAATAGAGATTGTCTTCAGTAAACTTATATTTCTCTAAACATTATAATAAAAATCTACAAGTTTCCATCATCTTGGGTACAGTCTGTTATTACCAGCATGCTCCAGCAAACGAAATAATCTCTATAGTCAACAATATAAATACAGACTTTCCTTGAGCTTTGAAATTGCTACATTCAAGCCAAAGGGTCAGAGATGCATAAAGACAGAGAAAGGAAAGCAAAGACAAATAAATGGTTTCCTTATTTCTTTCAGAGTAAGTGACTTGAATGTGATTCTTATCAGAACAGCCAAAGTTCTGCATTTTGTACCCTGAAGGCTATAAAATACAAGTTAAATTGGATATACATATGAGAAGGATTAGATAATGCATTGTCCTTAATTTTTTTTCTCTCTTAATTCCTTTTTAAGGTATACCAATCAGGACTGTTGAAATTTCTTTTTTTTTTAATAAGTTTTTTTATTGTGAAAATACCGTACAGAGGGGTTACAATTCCATGAGCAAGGTAATGAGTACATTTCTTATCAAGCATTGTTGCCTCCTCATTGATGAATGGGTCTACCTGTATCCCTGTTTTTTCCCTTCCCCTCCCCAAATTATACCAGCATCAAATACAAGGAAAGCAGGAGTTATATTCTGGGGGAGGGACATACAAAGCAACAAAAAAAAATCACCTTATAAATACATTAGAAACAATAGCAAGAAAGAAAAAAAAACACTTGTGTTCTTATCTTGGGGTTCATTAGATATAATTATTCGTATGTATTCTTATTTTTTAAAAAACTACATAATTCACAAATCCTTTCCAGGTAGCAGAATTGTATGTTTCATGTGTTCTAAGATAGATAGATAGATAGATAGATAGATAGATAGATAGATAGATACATACATACATACATACATACATACATACATACATACATACACACACACATACATACATACATACATACATACATACATTGATTGATTTAGATCTAGTTCTCTATATAAATATGATTTTTTTGTTTATGTAGTAGTTTTTGTGTCTGTACCAGTCCTGGGCTTGAATTTAGTGCCTGGATGCTGACCATTAGGTTTCTTGCTGAAGGCTAGTTCTCTGCCACTTGAGCCACAGCTCTGATCTTGTTTCTATGGTAATTAATTATAGATACAAAATCTCATGGACTTTCCTAACTAGGGTGACTTTGAACTTCAAATCTCAGATCTCAGCCTCCTGAGCAGTTAAAATTAAATTGTGAGCCATCTCTTCTGGCTCAACTTACCTTTAAAAGCCCAGGGGAGGAGGGGGGGCAGCGAATCCTTGATTTTATTTAAGCAGTTACATCAAATTTACAAGTGTCAAATAAAAAACTTTTAAGTAAGCTCAATTTTTGAGGAGTTTAAAGTATTTCTTTTGTGAGTTATTCCCCCTATGGTATAGACCCTGCTGTCACTATTATTTGATTTTGGTACCCTACATCTTGTATATACATTTATCTAATTTGGGGCGGGGAAGGGGAATAACAAAATGCTGAAACAAGGACATAGGATGACCCATTGCAACAATGATACTCACCAGACATTATGTTGGAAAAGAACTTGGTGGAAGGGGGGCACGGGGAGATGGGGGAGGGAAAGCATATTAGGAGAAAAACAAAGAAGAGGTGATGATGATTGACAAGAAATGTACTCATTACCTCACTCATGTAACTGTAAGCCCTCTGTACAGAATCTTTATATTAAAATAAAAGTAGAACAAAAAGTAAGCAACCTTCCCTCTTTGTATTTTTTCTCTTTTTTTCTAATAATAAGGGACAGATTGCCCATACAGACCCTCTTAGAATCTCTTGTTTACATCCCTCAGATTCTTCTTTTATATGCTTAGTGAACAAACTGAAAATGGGTTTAATTTTTCTAGAAATGCTAACTAGATAATGTAAAAATATATAGATTACATCTATCCACATCTAGATATCTAGATAGGGTTAGATCTAGATAAATATATATTTATATACACAAATACATATATCTAGATATCAATATAAATACATAGATGTTATTTATATATGTATAAATAATACTATACACAATAACTTCTATATTTTCATATTTCATTTTATGAGTACCAGTAGACCCATTAAACTTTCATATATGCATGAGAGTTATATGTATATAATTAAATACTACTACTACTACTACTACTACTACTATTATTTTTTCCTTTTTTAACTCAGAGCTTAGGTGCTGTTCCTGAGCTCCTTTTTGATCAAGGCTACTGCCTTGTCACTTGAGCCACATTACCATCTGGCTTTTGCTGTGATTAATTGGAGATAAAGAGTCTAAGGGAAGATTATCCTATATGTTTACTAGTTATTGCAAATAAGGGAAACCATGGGACCTATGTTTCTTTGGGTCTGGCCTACTTCACTTAATATAGTTTTTTTCCAAGTCTTTCCATTTCCTAACAAATGAGGCAGTGTCATTCTTTCTGATGGAGGCATAGAATTCCCCTGTATATGTATATACCACATTTTTTTTTGATCCATTGATCTACTGACCATATATGTTAAGCAAAATGAACCCCACAAGAGGTTTCATCTTTGTAGCTGTACTATATACTATGTGATTTTAGTTTTTGTTTCTTTTATATGATCTTTCACCCATGGTAGACCCCGTTTTCACTGTCTTTGTTTCCGGTGCCCTGCATCTTGTATATACATTTTTCTAATTTGGGGAGCGGAAGTGAAATAACAAAATGCTGAAACAAGTATACTGGTTGACCCATTGTAACAATGAGATGTACAAGACATTATGTTGAAAATGAACTTTACAACTTGGGAGGAAGAGGGAGGAGTTGGGAGATGGGGAGGGAAGTGATGGTAGGGGAAAACAAAGGAGGGGGTAACAATGCTTGATAGGAAATGTACTCATTACCTTAGTCATGTAATGGTAATCTCTCTGTACAGTATCTTTACAATAAATACATATAATATATAATATATTTTATATAATATATATGTATACATATATGTGTGCATATTTAAATATACAGATACACACACAACACACACACACACACACACACACACACACACACACACACACACACACACACACACACACACACACACACACACACACATATATGAGAGTCCCCTGGCTTTGAACTGTGATCCTCCAGCCTCCTGAGTAGCTAGGATTACAGTCGTGATCCTCTAGAGCCCACCTACTAATTATATTTTATATGATTATTTCAGTGTTTAAAATGTCTTTTAATATTATGCTTAAAGAAGATAAAAATTTGTTGCTTTTTTAAAGAATTATGACAACTTCTATAGTTCATGCCTGCAGTAAGCCAATAAGATATTGGCATTTAATAACAGCTCGGAATGTCTCACTCAGCAAAAGGACCTCTCCTGGTCTCACAGGTCAAGAAGAATCTCAGAGACCCTTGTAAATAATTTGAATATTAAATCAATAGCAGTAGCCAGGAGCAGGTCGCAGAAGTCATACATTATCTTAGATGCATTTCCTAATAGCTTGAAGTATAAAGGTGTTAGATTCTTTCCCTCTCTGTCCCTCTAGTTCCCATTTAATTTGTATCACATTAGCAAGAAATATAAAAGATGATTATATTGATGAGCAGAAAGAAAACAAAGTTCTGGCAACAGTCCCAGCATATAATCTCTGAAAATCTCATCCCTGAATCTCCCCAGCTACCTCCTGAATATCCAGCAGCATCTCCCAACTACAGCATACTGCTTTGTAGATAATCCAGACCGCTGACTGGAATCTCTGTGGTGACAACCTTTCTCATTTCTGCCTTGTCTGGTGGCTCAATAACCTAACATCCAGGAATTGGAAAGAAGAAACAGTGCTCTGCAGGCCTGTGCTGCGCCCATCATAACTTCAGGAGGAAGAGCAGCCTCTTGGCTCACTCACAGTCAGTGCTCCACTGCCCGAGCAAATAATGTTCCTAAGTTAATGGTGGTGGGTTCATCGTGATTCTCATAATTATGTACAAAGTAAAAACTCTCTTCCCTCTAAATACCTATTCACTTTCATACGTTGGCTCAAGGTTTCCTGTGTATAGGTTTAGACCTTTTTTGTAAGAGGTATATGCAGAAAAATGTATGAAAAAAACAAATTCATTTAAAACATTCTATGTAAGTTGTCTTCCTCTATGTGAGGTAGACTTATTAGCCAGGTCTAGTTCATAAACATGTCTGATGATTGCAAGAAACAATACCTAACCTGAGGCTTCTGGGTTCCTTTTCCTTGATGACAAAGGCCCTGTTAAGGGTGTGATTATTTTTGCCCATTGCTATGTGTAGAGATGTACTAAATATAGAATACTGTTCAATATTAGCTAAATAGATAACTGCATTTTCCTATCCAATGACTAAATTTAATCATGAAAAAGTCAAAAGCTATGTACATATGACCATATAAGATGATGCTAAGTGAAATGAACCCCAAGATAGGGACACAAAAGGGTTTTTCTTTGTCGCTGTGGTTTTTAGTGTACTATGCAATTTTTTTTGTTCCTTTTGTATGTTCTCCTCCCATAGTTTAACCCCTGTTGTCACTGAATTTGATTCTGGTGCCCTGCACCTGATATTTGATAGTTTTGTCCAATGAAAATGAAAGGCAAAAAAGAGTTTTGTTTTGCTTTGTGTTTCTTGGTTCTTACTGTTTGACAGTGATGCCTGTAGCAGCTTGAACACTGAAGGGAATCAGCCTAACAGTCCAAGTTAATGCATCAAGAATCACAGGACAAAATAAAGGAGATAAGCAGGGTCTTTTTTTATTTTAATTTTATCATTTTTATTTTTGATTCTATTGTTATTGTAAAGGTGACGTACAGAGGGGTTACAGTTACATGGTAGGTAATGAGCACATTTCTTTTTGAAGTGTCATTTCTTTCCTCATTTTCTCCCAGTTTTTCCCTCCTGACCCCACTCCCTCACAGGTTGTATAGTTCAGTTTTTTTTACCAGTTATCCCCCTTACCCTCCTCCAAACAGAAATATTTACTTTCAAGACAAAAAGTGCAGCAGTATCATTGTTATCATCATAGAATGATGTTTTTTTACAATGTGAAATAGTTGTCTGTTTATTGTTAACCAACTATGTATTCTGCTACTTAAAACTTAAAGCATCTTAGCTAGGTACCAGTTGCTTATACCTGTAACCCTAGATATTTACATCTGTAATCTTAGCTAAGATCTGAAAATCAAGGTTTGAAGCCAGCCCAGGCAAAAAAAATCCATGAGACTCTTATTTCCAATTAACCAGCAAAAATCCGAAGTGGAGATTTGGCTCAAGTGGTAGCACACTAGCCTTAAGATATAAAGCACAGGGACCCTGCTCAGGCCCCGAGTTCAAGCTCACAAAACAAAACAAGCCTTATGAAACTTTTAGTTGATACAAAACCTCATGAAAAGTACTTTATAGACCAGAAAAGATAAAGCAGAAATTGTTTTCATTAGTGAAATGAGAATTTAAACCACCCACTGTTAAGGGGGATGTTTTGATTCTGATAATTTATTCTATATGTTAGCCACACATTATAACTTTATCTTGAAGTCTTTTGCAAAGAAAGGATAATCCTCTAAGGAATACATAAATAAATGTTTAGTATTACTGCCAGGAGAAATAAAACTGACAAAATTTAGATAAGCAAAATGTAAGCACACTACCAGAATTGTTTATTTTTTAATTCTTTTGTGTGCATGCAAATCTTTATTGGATTACAGGCTGTCATGGGACTTGCTGCCAGTAGCAAATTATAATTGCTTATTTTTATAATGTGGTAATTTTATTCCTGTTAAATTACTACAGTCTGCCTAAGGAGTTTATCCAGTATTCCATACTTCGATTTTGAATAAGGATAACATATAAACTGCTTAGCATGCTAGTGAGGCAATAATATATTTCTTATAAGTGATACAAATTAACAAAAATAATCTCAACTATCACTTGTTAAAACTGTTAAACAATATTTTTTCAGTATTTACCTTTAATAAGCAGTTTTTCACTTAGAAATTAACAAAATAATGAGATGGGATTAAATTATAGAAATGGACCATATGAAGTTGCTAGTTTTGAGAAACAATAATCAAATATAGGTATTTCTTCAGGGTTTGAAGTAAATTGATTAATTATAGTTTTTTCATAAATCAGTAATTATTTTAATTATAACGTTTATTTTTTACTTATTTGTTTATTTATTTGCTGAAGATGGGGGTCTCCTGATGTGGCCCAGATTAGACTTGAACTCCAAATCCTCTTGCTTTAGCCTCCTTCCCAAATGTTTGCAATGCAGACATGTCATGTTGGCAAGTGATTTTCTCCCATATGACAAAATTAGTATATACTGCCTATGTTACTTACCTTATGAGACCAAATTAAGAGTTCTACCTGATCAGAAAACTGAAATATTATATTTGCAGGAGTTGCGTAAATATTTTAAGTTTTTATAACTTAGACCAGTTTGTTTTACATTCATTCCAGTTATACTGTTAGAATTGTGTTGTATGTATACTCTCTCTCTCTCTCTCTCACACACACACCTATATACACACACATACAAACACACACATAAGACCCAAAAACCTAGGTTTGCAAGATACTCATTTATGTTCTAATTGAGTATCAGTATATTCATGTAGCATAATGCTGATATATTAGCACATTTTAGAAGTATTTCTAAAGGGCATACATAATACAAATATTATAAATTTAGAAACATTGATATGCTTTAAAGTATTATTTATATTCAAAAGGAAATCAGGACTTACTTTTGCAGCTCTAATAATAATTAATCACTATCATATTTATATGTCTTGCTAATTTTGAATAGAAACTAAATAAAATGACTACACTTAACATATATGCCTATAGCTGTGTTGCAGCTACAGGTTGCTACATTTACAAACATTAAATGTATTTTAATGTATTATTGAGTTTATCCTATATTTTTGCTACATAACTTCAAGCTATTAGAACCATGTTTGCATTGCTTTTTTCTATCTACTTCTAATGGCCATTTATCAGATCAAGGCTTGGAGTCCTTTCTAACATTACAACAATACATAGAAGTGCAAATTATTGAAACATGATGATTGAATATAGAAGGATATATGAAGTGAAGAGAGGAAGTGGAGGTCAGATTTACTATACATATGAAGATATTTAGTAATATGTAATTGTTATGTAGCTTTGAGATTCAGAGAAGAATTTTCACTCATGGGATCAAATTTTGGAGTAATTATCTCTATTATGTTACCAAATCTAGGAGTAAATGCATTTATTTTGAACACTGTCACCTTTTCCCTCACTTTCTCCAGTTTTTCCCTCCTATAGCCCCTGCAAGTTGTATAGTTCAACACAGTGTCTAGTAAGTATCACTGCTGCATTTGTTCACCCTTTGTCCCACCATTTCTGTGCCTCCTCTTCCCTTCCCAATGTGCTAATTAAAATAAAAAAGATGAAATAACTGAAGTAAAACTCAATCTATGGGGAAGAGAAATAGTGAAGTGTCTTGGAGGATGAGAGAAGCAGGTGTTTTCAAAAAAGAGGACATACAAATCTATTAGGCTGACATAAAAAAGTGTTCACTATAGGAGCTCACTAATATATTTTGACTAATTTATGGAAGGCCTTGTGTAGTGAACTTTACTTATAAGCCAAGACTAAGCATCAGTGTGAAGTAGAGAATAGCAAATGCATAAAATTGAATCTCTATATTAGTAACTATTAATAAACACTATATGTGTGTGAGAGAGTGTGAATAATTTTGCCTGGACATCAGTTAAGAAATGCATATCTAATATAAAAATTGGCTGTTGTAGGACTAGAAAGGAAACAAGGATGAAAAGAATATTTCTGTACATTGTCAAGAATAAGCACTTAGAGGCTGAGAGGAGGCAGAGAGATTTAGAGGGGACTCTGGACTTATTCTGAGTGGTGTCACCACCAGAAATAGTAATGATTTTTACTGAAAGTGAAAATTCAGTGAGATGTAGAGGGCCAAGTTACATTATAGTTAATTCTTCTCTGAATAGTTTGAGTTTGATCAGCTTATCCACATGGAGAAAGGTAATGGTAAGTAACATAACTGCGTCTAAGGGTAAAGGTCTGTTCATAGCTACACATAGGCATCTGATTGATCCTCATTGTACATCCATGTATTTTTAAATATTCTGTAGAAATATACAGGACAAACGTATTTAAATTAAACATTTATGCATATTCAATTATTCAAAACTATATATTCAAAAGTCACTTACTTTAGATATTTGCAAACTCTATTTGAATGATAGAATGACACAGTAAAAATGTATGATTTCACATTTTTATATATCAGTTTTGCTGTATACAAAGCATCTCTATATGTTCATGCATTTTCATTATTATAAAGGAAATGTACAGTGTTTACAGTTATATAAGTCAAATAAAGAATACATTTCTTTTGAACACTGTCACCCTTTCCCTTACTTTCTCCCAGTTTTTCCCTTCTACACCACTTACAAGTTGTATAGCTCATTTTCAGCACAGGGTCTAGTAAATATCACTGCTTCCTTTTTCGCCCTTTGACCCATTTCTGTGCCTTCTCTTCCCTTCTCAAAGACCAATAAATGAACAAACAGAACAAAAAGAAAAGAAAAGAACAGCAAAGAAAAACCTATTGTTTCCTGGAGTTCATTCTCTCCTAAGAATATCTTCCTTTGGTCTCAATGTAGCTCTCTAATTTTTTATTTATTTTTTATTTTTATTTTTGTCTTTCATGGGGCTTGAACTCTGGGCCTGGGTGCTGTCCCTGAGCTGTTCAGCACAAGGCAAAAGCTCTACCACTTGAGCCACAGAGTCACTTCTGCTTTTCTGATGGTTAATTGAAGAGTCTCACGGGCTTTCTTTCCTGGTCTGGCTTTGTACCGCAATCCTCAGATCTCAGCCTCCAGAACAGCTAGGATTACAGGCGTGAGCCACTGGCTCTCAGCTACTCGCTATTTTTTACAGTGTGCATAGTGACGTTAGTGGCTGAAAGTTTTCCTAACAGTCAACGGTGCCAAAACTATGGAGAACTTTGCCAGCTTATTCCAATTACCTATTGTTTCCCTCTCAAGAACATGGAGTTCGTTTTACCCTTTGCCAAAGACATTTTTTTATTCTGCATTTTACATAACATTTTGCATATAAGATGGTGAGGTACCTATGTGAGAACAATTTAAATCTGTTCTACCAGCGGGATGTTTATGTAACGCTTTGTTCCTTAATGAGGCACCTGAATCTTCAAATGAAATTTCTAGTTTTTCCAGGTGCAGGTGATTAAATTAGGCAGGAGAACTGGGCCAAGTGCATGTAAACAAAAGAACCACTTGCAAGGATTTGCACTGAAAAAAGTGGAAAAGGATCTGACTAGTCAGTAGTGGAGTTTAAAGGACTAATAAGTTAACTTGACTAGGTTGCTGAAAATAACTTTGGTACTATGCTGTAGAGAGGATGAGAAAACCTTCCTGGTTTTTTGAAAAGGGCATGAATTTCAGATAGCCTGTCTTTGATGTCCATATTAGAATATTTATATTACTACCAGGTCACTTACACACTTTTTCTTCTGAAAATATGTTATAGCAGGCAGTGTCTACTGCTTTCCAACATCCATTTCCCCATTGTAAGACCTTGCTATTTGTCCATCAATTTCCCACAGCTCAGCACCATACCTTCCACTACTGAGTAGACATCAAAGTTCAAATCTGTGTTTATCAATCAAGCCTAACAAAAATGCTCCAAGTAATCCCCTTTATAATTTTAATTCATTTAGTGGTAAGTATCCAACACAATTTATTCCAGCTAGTTTGGGAGAAGTTGAGGTTTCTTCGGAGCCTTTGGAAAAGACAATGTTTTGCATTTCAAAGAAACATCTGCCCAAGTATCCTTTTGATTCTAATACTCTGGTTCAAAAATTGTGCTGGACACCATATGCCAGTTTATATGAGGACTCAGTTGATGTTTTTATATTCAAAACCAAAGCCTAGCCACTGTTCTGGGAGATACATGGTCATTACACGTCTCTAAATAAATAAATAAATAAATAAAAGCTTTGAACTTCAAAACAATTATATTTCCAACTTACATTTGTGACAGTCAAGTAGAGTCTTCTTTAATGTTCATTCTATATCCTTCTAGCTATGTGGACTCTATGGTAAGGCTGTATTGTATCTATTCTCTCTCCTAGCAATCAATTCATTATGCCCTTGTATTTTACAATCCTGATTGTGATTTGCTAACACTAACTCTGGGCCTGGACACTGTCCTTCAGCTCTTCAGCTCAAGGCTAGCGCTCTACCACCTAAGCCATAGTACCACTTCCGGTTTTCTGAGTGGTTTATTGGAGGTAAGAGTCTCAAGGTCTTTCCTCCCCTGGGCTGGCTTTGAACCATGATCCTTAGATCTCGGCCTCCTGAGTAGCTAGGATTACAGGCGTGAGCCACCGGCACCTGGCCACAACTTTCTTTACTATCAACTCTTCCTAAAAACATAATGACTTCCATGAATTCTCCTATTCTGGTGTAAACAAGATTCTCTTGTTCATTTCCATTTTGTTAGTGATGCTTCACTTCATTGGATATGTTCACTTTTTCCCAAACATGGATTAACAATATATTGATATAGCACACAACTTCCTTGGTTATTAAAATTGTGCACAGTTGTGAACATTTCACCCTGAAGGTAATATAAAGACAGGTTCTTACAATATAACACAAAACCCAATCCTAACAACCCATTATTATTCCTCTTACTCCTAACAGAACTAATAGTCTATAGTTTGTAGTATAGACAATTATTCTAATGGCCTATGTGTGTTTACATATGAATCACATGGGAGATAAAATACTTGCAATAACTTACAAGAATACCAGGATACTTGTGGCACACTTCTGAAAATTAATAAGGTGCACATTTGGAAGAATTTGTGACTAATTTTGCACAGTTACTATAAATCCCATGTTACTACATGAATTACGTCTTCCACTCATGAATATGGAGACTTATGACAGCTGACTTCATTCAAGGTTGAAAATCCCTAGCAGACCTAAGCTATCTCTACATACAGTGGCAGGTCTTAGAATGAATTACACAGATGGGCAATAGGACTGTGTCAAATTCAGTGAAATTTGGGGTCTAGTAATTCCCCACAGTCTTTCAGTAGACTTCATTTTGTTACCATATAAAAATTGTCATCATTTTAGAGATTTCTTTAAAACTTTATAAAATTTCACCATGGTAAATGTGGCATCTCATTAAATAAATGAGTTAGTGAGAGAAAACATGGAAATAATTAAATAATTTGAAGAATTGAATAAAAGTGCCTTTTGTTAAATGAACGTGCTTTTATTCATCCTCTTTTTTTGCTTTCCCATACAGATAATTGAGTCAGTGTTTATATATGAAATACCAATGGAGAGATGATGCTATTATACACGCTAGACTGTTCCCTTTGGAAGTGTGTTGTGTTATAATGCTTGTACTTTGCTACACCCAGCCTTTATAGCTTAAACTGGGAGACATCCAAGCTTTTATTAAAGAGTCCAGCTAGGTTAACTAGGTACCCATGCTTCACTACAACAGAATTTACTGCCAGAAAAAAATAATGACTGTTGCCCCTTTCATACTTTTGTAGCATCTCTACTTGTCTTTATTCACACCTGTCACATTATATGTCATTTGATTAATTGTATGTTAACTTTCTCCTTGTGTTTCATATCTCTATATCCTGAAAACTTACAGTATTCATCATTTAATACTCATAGTAAAGTGATTAAAGACAACAAACATCATGGAAATTTTTCTTTATGAACGGAATCACTAGGAAAACCTTTTATAGGCAAGACAATTCTGAGTAAAATTTGCCTTACTGTTTAGATTCATCATTCAACATACTTTTGGAAATGAATGTCAAGTTGGAAAAATTTAGAAACTCTTTTTCAATTTAAGTAAAAAAATGAAAATAGATTGAGTATGGTTTTGAAAGCCTATATGAAATATTAGAGAAACACCTCCATGAAAACAGAATGATATCATTGTAAGTTACCAATTCTTAATATTTTCCACTTCTAGGTCTTGTCTAAAATAGTAAAACTAGAGGAAACATTAAGTTACACATAATACAATGTCCCTTTCAGTTAAATGCTAAAGAACTAGTTTTCCCTTCTAGAGGGTAATGCATTTTGTGGTTTAAGCTCTCTAAATGCTTGGTGCAACAAAGTGCAAGCATTAAAATACAGCACACTTCCACAAAAGTGCAAAAGTTCCTTATGAAAATCAGAGACAGGATTGATGCAATTTAATTACCTAATGGCCTAATGGAAGCCAAAGTAGTTTAGTTACACTCTGAGTTCAAAGCCAAGTGACCTACTTTTGCTCCAAAGTTGACTTGTAGGCATTAACTACTTTCAGAGCTATCCTTAAAAACAGTAAAATTGTTTACTTTTCTTAACATAAATAGGAATGATTCTGTCCATGAATAAAATGGAAATGAGTACATATATTGCCCTTTGTGTAATTATTGCATGCAGTTTAAATGTTGAAAAATATCCAATTTCAGAAAGCTAGCAAATGCTATTAAAATCATTAGAGCTGTTGAATGAGATAAGCAGACTAAAACACACCTTTATTTACAGATACATGTCTATAATGTTCCAATCATGTTTTATAGAGAGTATTGTACAAATTCATGCTAATTTATAGGTGGCTGAATGTGTGAGTGTCATTTTATCTCAGTATTTACGTAAGTGGTGCAATTCTTTGGGTCCATTTTTATTAGATCATATTAGTTGCATAAAGTTTCATTGTAATATTTCCATATATACATACAATGTATCCCCCAATAAAATCATCTCCATCACTCCTCTTCATTTCCTCTATCATCATCTTCTTCTCCTCCTTGGCGTTATCTTTCTCCTACTCTCCTTCCTGCTCTTCTTCCTTCTCTTCCTTCTTGTTCATCTTCCTCTTCTTCCTCTTCCTCCTCTTCTGCCTCTTCCACTTCTTCCTCTTCCTCCTCTTTCTCATCTGCCCTTCTTATTCTTATTTCTCTTCCTCTTCTTGCTTTCTTCATCTTCTTCTTTGTGCTGGTTTCAGAGCTTGAACTCAGGGTCTGGGTACTGAGCTTTTTTGTGCTCTGCCACTTATACCATACTTCCACTTCTGGCTTTTTGGGTAGTTAATTAGATATAAGGGTCTCTCACACTTACCAGCCTTGGCTAGTTTCTAATCTTCAGATCTCAGCCTATTCAATAGCTAAGATCACAGGCATGAGCCACCAGTAGCTGGCCATACCCATTTCTGAAAACAATTCCAACACATTTCATTGTGGCTTTGCATACGTATGTATAAAGTGTTTCAATCACACCAACTTTGCACCTCATCTTGCCCTCTATCCTTTCCTGCTGGTGTCTGTCCCTGAAGTGGTGAGCCTGTTTTACATGCCTTTATTCAATTTTAGTTGTAATTATTTTTCTAATTCCCCTTTTTAAAATTTTAGGAGATAGACCCCATGTTTGAAAGTGCCATATTTATAAAATAGGTGTCAAAATTTTAAAATAGTAATTTTCTATAATGAAAGCAAATATTTAAAAGGAATAAATTAATAACATATTAAACTATGAGATAGTAATTATTTTCTATTAATCATATCATATAAATTTAATACAGATGAATTTGAAAACTTCAAAAATATGGCTACATTTTTCCCATGTCACTCATGCTCCTTTATTGGTATTATTAACTCCTTATTTTTTATTCCCTCACAAACTAAACTTACTTGAAGTATCATATATATCAAGGTTGTTAATAATATCATAGGTGCTCAATACAACTTCATAAATTAGATTGAGATTGAAATACCAAATATATATGTTATTGTCTTTTATGTTGATACTGCTTAAAAAATCATAATTGCAAATGTAGAAAAATGACACATTTTGCATCATAAACCTAGATGCTAGTGTAAAAAAATGAGGAGGATGTCTGTTTCCAATAAAAGTTTAAGATTGTTTAGCCAAAAACATTATACGAGCAGTGAGATTAATATAGTATTTGATATGTAATATGTAAAGAAAAATATCAGAGGCTTACCCATTTTATCAGAAAAGCAAGTATTTTAAATTTTTTTATGCCTTGGTTTTTTTAAAAATAATTCTGTTGTATGCTTGTGCTTATCTAAAATACTTTGTAATGTAGTTACTTTGTCTTAGGAGCTGTCTATTGCAACACAACAGTACTTAAAAACAATTATTGATACAGATATTCACATATTATACTTGGTACTTGACTATTTGGGCTATTTGAAGTACAATGCATGATGTGAAAAAAATACTATCATTCACTAAACATTAACTCCACGTGGATGGCAATACATCTGGTCATCACCACCACTTTCTGCTTGGTATAACTGGAAATAACCCTGAAAGACTGAACTTCTAAATGAGCAATCAAAAGTGCTATTGGAACCATTGTGGAGATGCTGAGGAGTTCCCACTGAGATAATTTGTCTTTGTATTTGAACCCCTATTGAGAAATGACCCAGGGCTCTACTTACATAACTTTAGTCAGCTTCAATTTCCAAATAACATACATAACTCTTGATTTTTCTTAGCTTGACTGATTTTCTCTTTCTCTAAATGTAGAAAAATTAAAATTTCTAGATGTTTGAGGTCATGTAATCAGAATAAATCTCAAGAAAACAGTAATGTTTAAAATATTTCCCTCAATTATTACGCATGTTCATTCTGGTAATTTTATTACTGATTATATTGAAATGAACTTGCATAGTACATATGAATCTTAATTAAGAGAGGTAGGCACATGATGATTATCTGTGTAAAGAAAATTTTCTTGTTATGCTATAAAAGTTCTTTAGAATCTATGTTTTGGCATTCATATAGTAGCTTCATAGAATCTGAATCTGTTTTCAACTGGTAAGGAAAATAAGCAACAAAATGCCTGCCTGGTCCCCACTGCTTTGCTAATGCTAAGAGTATGTTTTTATAATTACATGTTTTCCCAGCTTAAACCTGCCTTGCCTAATGTTAACCCTGGGTTTTAAAGAGTACTCAAGTCTCATGACGAGTGGGTAAATCATGTAAACATCTATTTTGGGATAGGTACACTCTTACTCTGAGATACACAGGTTCTTTGGAACCTGTGCTTTGGAGTTCATAAATCAGCTTTATAGTTAGATACCTCCAACCTTAAAATAGAATGTTTTTTAACATATTCATGTAGAAAAAATAGAATAGACTTTTTGGAAAAGGCATTCTGATATATTAAGAACAAATAATCTTTCAATACATACTCATAATTCAAGTTTTTGTATCCAAATAATACAGACAAACACTGGATTTGAACACAGTTTTATCATTCATCAGCTACATCCCTTTATTTGAGCACAGTAATTAAATACTAAATCTTCTTTTAGGTTATTTATAAAATATGAGTAATACTCTAAAGGTGTTTGGAAGATCAAAAATGGTACATTTAAAACATCAAGCACATAGCAGCCTCTTCATGATAATTACATTTATTCACATTGGAAAAAAAAATCATCCTGCCAGCTTTACTCTACAACCTAAAAGCAATGAGTGCATTGCCTGGGTGTGCATTCAGATGAATCCATTTAGCACATCTTGTCTTACTCCTCATCCTCCCAAAGATAACTAAATAATATACAGAAAAGAACCCAAAGATTTACAGGAATAGTTCATGGAAAGGAACTATAAATTCTCCTTTGTGAATCAAACAATAAAACTGCTAAACATAGGCCTAACAATATTATGCTATTTAATAGAATATTAAATGGAACACTGTATACCACAAACAATATGAAATAGCTACTGTTTTGATAAAAATACTTTCTTTACTCAATTCATCTAAAATAGAAGTAACAAAGAGCCCTCTTTACTATCTGTATAAAGAAACAGACATTCTAAGAACAAGCATTCATATCTAAAAATAATCATCTTAGTATATTAACAATTTGAGTTAAGATTATCAGTAATTTTGTCATTAGTATTCTTTTGTATTCTGAAGTCCATATTTCAACTATTTTATCAAAAATTTTCATTTCTGTGAGGTATGTCAGGTTCATGCCTATAATCCTAAATCACAAAGGAGACTGAGATTCCAAGGTTGATGTTTCAAGGACAGCTGTGATTGAAAAGTTCTTGAGACTCTATGTCTAAAAACAACCAGCAAAAACCTGGGTTCAAGGTATGATTCAGGAGGT